>NC_064270.1:10887500-11512500 GCF_003254725.2 Canis lupus dingo
CCATGTGTAGAAAGGCCAAATGGTCTCTTAGGTGGGAGAGATGCATAATAGTGACCTACATTCTATCCCACCCTCTCAATTTTCTAATTTTCTGCTTCAGAAAACTGTGACAGTTAACAACTTTTGCAAGTAAGATTTGTCAATTTAGACAGTCTACTAAGAATAAAATAGGAGAAAAGCAGGCATCAGACTATAAGCACATATTTCCTTTGGTGCTTGGATATCTGGTTTTAATACTGATTTTCCAGCTGTTTCCCCATGCCTTTTCCTATAGTGAGGAAGGATCTGGTGCATGGTCAGCCTCCTGGGAATTCCCCAGGCAGAGCTCATGAGCAGGTCTGAGTCAGAGCCAGGATAAGCAGCAGAGGAGAAATCCCAGCTCTAAATAACAGTTGATGGCTCTCAACCATCCATCTCACCCCACACCTATGGGCTGATCCAGGCACTTCCAAAACTTCCTTAGGAACGTTAGGTGGCACGAAACTTTTTTCAGGACAAACACTGGCTTAGACCAAGGTACTGATGTGGAAGGGGGTTGTTGGGCTATAGTAAGAGAAATTCAGGACCAGTTAGCTCTAGGAAAGCAGCAGTGTACAAAATAACCTTTTCAGCGTGCACAAGCAAGACTGGAGGAGGGCACTCTATAACAGAGGCTCTTACCCAAGGGCTTCCACCACTTGTAACACTGTATAGCTCCCAGATTTCACATCTAGATGAAACAAAAGAAAAAAATATGAAAAAACAAAACCCAGTCCCAGGGTTCAAAGGCTCTAATTACCAATGTTTCCGCCTACTCTGGGGTTTGTACCTTGGGGCCTACTATGCTTGCCAAGCACCCCTTCTATATGAGAAGTAGTACTGTAACAGTTGCAAAAATGCAACTTTAACTATAGAACTTGAAAAGGAAATAAACATATCATTTGTAGATAATATAACTATACTTTGAAAATCCAAGAGAAATAATTGAAGAAATACTACAGATAAAATAATTCATTAGGGGGGCTAGGTACAAAATTAATATTATGAAATTAAGAACCTTCATATACACCTATGTATGCACAATGCCCTGTAAAATAATATAAAGGAAAAAAGATGCTATTTATGATAGCAAAGAGAAAGAGAGAGAGAGAGGTACCTGGATATAAATAAACATAACAAAAAGTGTGATCTGAATAGTGAAAATTTTAGAGCACCAAAGAGGATTCACACAAAAAAATACGAATAGAAAGGCATGTCACATTTGTGAAAGACTCAACATGACATACCTTCTAAAATAATTTTAAGATAATTTCTGTAAAAATACCAATAGAAGTTTTATTTTGGGGGGGAACTAGATAAGCTTATTGTAAAGTTGAAGTGCAAAATATAACAATAATTAACAAATTCTGAAAAAGAGTAATAGGAGCAGGAAGGAAGGTGGACCCTCCAGATATTAAAAAATTGTTATAATGTCACAATAACTAACCTACTGTGTACATTTGACTACACTTGAAGATTTCTAGAATAAAAAAACAAAAAACAACTGGTGTGAGCTCATATTTAAACTGAGAAATCCATGGCACAAAAATAGAAAGTCCACAAAGAGACACAAATGCATGAAATATTATTTTTTTTCCTATTTCAATTCTCTTCAATCCTATTTCAATTAACGGGAAAAACAGACTATTCAATAAATGATGTTACAATGATTGGGTAAATATTTGGAAAAAAAATCTTGGCTTTGAATCTTTCATCAAAGTAAACTTCTCAGATTAAAGAAAGACATGAGAGGGGTACCTGGGTGGCTCAGTCAGTTAAGCGTCTGCCTTAGGCTCAAGTCATGATCCGAGAATGCGGGGCAGAGCCCCGCATGGGGCTCCCTGCTCAGCGGAAAGCCTCCTTTCCCTCTCTCTCTGCTTTGCCTCTCCCACTGCTTGTGCTCTCTCGTCTCTCTCTCTCAAATAAATAAATAAAATCTTAAAAAAAAAAAAAGACATGAGAAAATACCTAAGTATTACATAAAATTCAAAAGCCATAAAAAGACAAGATTGGTTAAAATCAGCTACATTTAGAAAGTGGATTTTCTGCAGGGCAAAAACAAAAATACATCATAAGACAAACTCAGAAAATATATTTGCAATTCTTATAACAAAGGGCTTTTTTTTGCCAACATATAAAAAGTTCCTACAAATCAATGAGAAAAAAGATCAACAAGAATATGAATGGAGGGCAGCCCCGGTGGCGCAGCGGTTTGGCGCCGCCTGCAGCCTGGGTGTGATCCTGGAGACCCGGGATCGAGTCCCGCCGGGCTTCCTGCGTGGAGCCTGCTTCTTCTCCCTCCACCTGTGTGTGTCTCTGCCTCTCTCTTTGCTCTCTCTGAATGAATAAATAAATCTTAAAAAAAAAAAAGGATAAATAATATGTGGTATTACATATACAATGACATATTACTCAGCCATTAAAAAAGAGATCTTGCATTTACAATGACGTGAATGGAACTAAGGGAGTATTATGCTAAGCGAAATAAGTCCATCAGAGAAAGACAATTATCATACGATTTCACTCATTTGTGCAATTTATTTTTTTTTTATTTTAATTTATTTATGATAGTCACATCACACACACACACACAGAGAGAGAGAGAGAGAGGCAGAGACACAGGCAGAGGGAGAAGCAGGCTCCATGCACCGGGAGCCCGATGTGGGATTCGATCCCGGGTCTCTAGGATGGCGCCCTGGGCCAAAGGCAGGCGCCAAACCGCTGCGCCACCCAGGGATCCCTCATTTGTGCAATTTAAAAAACAAAACAGAGGGATCCCTGGGTGGCGCAGCGGTTTGGCGCCTGCCTTTGGCCCAGGGCACGATCCTGGAGACCCAGGATCAAATCCCACGTCGGGCTCCCGGTGCATGGAGCCTGCTTCTCCCTCTGCCTGTGTCTCTGCCTCTCTCTCTCTCACTGTGTGCCTATCATAAATAAATAATAAAAAAATTTAAAAAAAAAAAAAAAAGTCCCAAACCTTTTAAAAAAAATAAATAAATAAAAAATAAAAATAAAAAATAAAAAACAAAACAGAGGGGCCTAGAGGGAGGGAGGGAAAAACAAAACAAGATGAAATCAGAGAGAGATAAACCATAGACTCTTAATCATAGGAAACAAACTGAGGGCTGCTGGAGGGGAGAGGAGTGGGAGGATGGGGTAACTGAGTGATGGGCATTAAGGAGGGCACATGATGTAATGAGCACTGGGTGTTATATACAACTGATGAATCACTGAGCTCCACCTCTGAAACTAATAACACTATATATATGTTAATTAACTGAATTTAAATAAAATTAAACTAAAAAAAATCAACGAAGAATTTAAAAATGGACATAACCAAAAAAAATGAACATTCTACAGAAGATACTCACCCATATTCACAATAGAAATGCAAATTAAACTATATAAAAACTTTGTTTTTAAAATACTGGACTGGCAAAAACTAAAAAAAAACTTTCTAATACACCTATGTTTGGTGATGGTATGCAGAAATAGGTACTCTTATACATTTCAGGTAGAGTATAGATCAGTACAACCTGACAGTATCTTTTTTTTTTTTTTAATTTTTATTTGTTTATGAAAGTCACAGAGAGAGAGAGAGGCAGAGACACAGGCAGAGGGAGAAGCAGGCTCCATGCACCGGGAGCCCCACGTGGGATTTGATCCCAGGTCTCCAGGACCGCGCCCTGGGCCAAAGGCAGGCGCCAAACCGCTGCGCCACCCAGGGATCCCTATCTTTTTTTTTTTTTTAACCTGACAGTATCTTTAATAAAAATTACAAATGTACATATGCTTTAATTCAGAGAATCTTAAAATTTATCCTATTACTTGTAAGAGTGCAAAATAATGCATGTACAAGGTCATTTGTTATTTTTTTTAAGATTTTTTATTTATTCATGAGACACACAGAGAGAGACGCAGAGATATAGGCAGAAGGAGAAGCTAGCTCCCTGTGGGGAGCCAGATGTGGGACTCAATCCCAGGACCCCATGATCACACCCTGAGCTGAAGGCAGACGCTCAACTGCTGAGCCACCCAGGCATCCCTCATTAGAATTATTTATAACAGCAACTGACTGCAAACAACAAATGGCCATCAATAAGAAATCAGTTAAATTACAGTATATCCATACAATGGAATTTCTGCAGCCACTTAGAAAAAAAGTACAAAAGACTGAATGTGTGTGTGTATATACACATACAGATAATGGGATAAGATCTAAAAGCAGGATGATGTACATAAATAGTACATATACTACTAGTGCAAAGCATTGTTTTTAATGGGAGGGAGGGTTATTTCTATTTGCATTTATTTACTTAGAAGATAAAAGGAACTATATTGGTTGTCTCCAAGGAGGGACACTGGATAGCTAGGGGGCTGAGAGTTAGGCTTCTTAAAAAACAGGTATTTGGGGCAGCCCCGGTGGCCCAGCAGTTTAGCGCCGCCTGCAGCCCAGGGCATGATCCTGGAGACCCTGGATGGAGTCCCACATCGGGCTCTCTGTATGGAGCCTGCTTTTCCCTCTGCCTATGTCTCTGCCTCTCTCTCTCTCTGTGTGTCTCTATGAATAACTAAATAAAATCTTTAAAAACAAACAAACAAACAAACAAACAAAAACAACAGGTATTTTATTTTGGAAGAATTTTAGAGATTAGCACTGGTATATTACTATTAAATTCTTGGCTGTATTTAGATTTTACCAGCTTTTCCACTAATATCATTTTTATGTTCTAGGATCCAATTAAGGATACCACATTGCAATTAGCCATCATGAATCCTTAGTCTCCAGTCTGTCAAAGTTTCTGTCTTCCTAGTTCTTTATGACCTTTGATATCCTAAAGAAGTATTTTATACAATGTCCCTCAATTTGAGTTTGTTGGATGTTCTCCTCATGTTTAGACTGGCGTCATGGTTTTCGAGAAGAATAGCACAGAGGTAAAGTGCCCTTCTCGTCTTATCATATCATACTAGGGGTACAATGTATCAACAGGACTTACCTATTATTGGTGATTGTAAATCTGATCACTTGGTAAGGCAATGTCAGCCAGGTCTCCATACTATATAGTACTATTTTTCCTTTCTCATTATCTCTTTGGAAAGATGTCACCGAGCCCCACTTACACTCAAAGGAGAGACAAAAGTTAAGCTCCACTTCCTAAAAAGAGGAATCTCTATATACCTACCTATATTATGTGGAATTATCCTGTAAGAAAGATTCATTTTTTCTCCACCTTTAATTATTTAGTCATTTGTTTTATATCAGCATAGACCCATGTATATTTATTTTACATTTCAGGTTATAATCCAATACTAGGTTATTTTGCTGTTCAAATTGTTCTATCTTTGGCCATGGGGAGGTTTTTTAGGTTAGCTCTTATGTCTCTTTGACTTGTCCAGGGAGCTTTTTAAGATTGGCTCCTGTGTCTCTTTGACTTGCCCATCCTTTTATTTATTTATTTTTATAAAGTTTTTTTGAAACAGAGCTAGCCCATTATTGTTTGTTCTTTTTAAGTAATCTCTGCACCTAGTGTGGGGCTTGAATTCATGACCCCAAGATCAAGAGTTTCATATTCTTTGAAACTGAGCCAGCCAGGCATCCCATCATTTTATTTTTTAAGTACTTTCTTAACCTTTTAGCACTACAAAATACTATAGGCTCATCCTGTAATTTCTTTGTCCCAGGTGTAGAATCAGCTTTTTCTCCAAGAAGCCTTGATTCCTTTTACTGGGGGATGGTATTACAAACCAAGATCTGAGTGTAGCTGTGATTGCTGCTAATGGGGTACCACTGCTCCTAGACCCTCCTTAGCAGAGAGAGCTGGGAAATATATGTATTAACCTATGTTTACATACATATCTTTCATTATTTTTCTATCCATGTATATTAAACTACACATAGGATCATATTAAAGTCTCCTGCTCTAATCCAGTACCACAGGGTCCATTCTAGCCTCCCTCCTTGCTTTTCTTTATTTGTAATTTGTTTCTTTGACAGAAATGTGGTTCCTATTATCTACCATTTGTTAGTTTTTCAACCTTACTATAGCTGTAAATTACTTTCAAAACTGTCAACTCCTACGAGAAAAAAACTTTCTCGTTTTTTTGCACTCGAAATGCACTCGAAAAAGGAGTGCATTTGTCTTTAGCCTTATAGTTTCCAGACAAAATACTATTTTAGCAAGTCACTTAGATCAGCTCTTCTCCTCCTTTAGTGAGGATACATGACATACTAGTAATACAGTAGATTTATTTAAAAGTCTGCATTCCGGGCAGCCCGGGGGGGGGGGGGGGGGGGGCGGCTCAGCGGTTTAGCGCCACCTTCAGCCCAGGCCGTGATCCTGGGGTCCGGGGATCAAGGCCCATGTGGGGCTCCCTGCATGGGGCCTGCTTCTCCCTCTGCCTGTGTCTCTGCCTCTCTCTCTCATGAATAAATAAATAAAATCTTAAAAAAAAAAAGTCTGCATTCTACTTTTGAGATAGAAGGGAGACTTTTCTGTGTATCCTTCTCTACCTTTTAAATGTTGTACCATATGAACATATTACTTATTTTTTAAAATACATTTTTTAAGTAAGCTCCGTGCCCAGTGTGGAGCCCAATGTGGGGCTTGAACTCACAACCCTGAGATCAAGACCTGAGCTGAGATCAAGAGTCAGACGCTTAACCAACTGAGCCACCAAGGCACCCCTTTAAAATACATTTTTAAAAATATTTTATTTATTTATTAATGACAGACAGACAGAGAGAGAGGCAGAGACACAGGCAGAGGGAGAAGCAGGCCCTATGCAGGGAGCCTGACGTGGGACTCGATCCAGGGGCTCCAGGATCAGGGCCCTGGGCTGAAGGTGGCGCTAAACCGCTGAGACAGCTGGGGCCGCCCTAAAATATATTTTTAACAGCGCAATAGTAATTCACATAGATGTAGCAGGAGCATCTTAGGATGTACTCTCAACGAAGAAACAAAGAATACAAGGTTAGCAATCTTCCTAAGGGTTTGACTAACATAAAGGAGTTGCAGCTCAATAAAATGTGGCAATCAGGGAATAATACTTCAGAAGACTGTTCTGGGTCCCCAACCCACCTAACTCTAAATGCTAGACCTAACAGGTTAGCTCTCAGCAACACAAGACTTTGGCTAGAGTGAAAAAGTCTTGAGAAAACTGCTAAACTTCCAGTTCCCCTTAAGTTTATGGCTCTGATCAGAACAACAGCTGTGAGCAGAACTGGGTAGAGGCTCACTCTGGTACTTAGAGTAAGAAGTCCAAACCGACTGAGAAAAGGAGTGCCCTAGTCAGGATTCATAGCTCGTGACTGGCACCAATTTAGACATCAGGCACTCTTAGCCCCACTCGTGCCAGGATGTGGAAGGCCCAGCTGCTGCCCCTGCTCCTGAGAAAGAGCCAAGGGAAAAAATGTGCAGGCTGTAGGGTGGGGGAAGGGACAACAGCCAGACTAACAGGACAAACCAAGGAATTGACAGCTCTATACCCAATTCCTTAATGGCAACACTGATGTGAATGGAGATACTCATTTCTGGGTTATACACCAAAAAAGAGTATTGCACAATTTGGGAAGGTAGAAAGGGTACCTTTTTGGAACCTCTTGGCCAAAGCCCAGGAAACTCTGCTGAAAACCCTATCTAAACACACTACATTTCAGTAGTGGCCACAGAGGTAGCAATTTTGCACAGGAAGCTACGGGGGACTGGTAACTGTTACTAGTAAAGAATATCACTGAATCATAATTTTCTCCAGCAACACCATCAAAGTCCTCTGTGGAAGCTGGGCTAGGGTCCATTGTTGGACATACTTAAGTACTGTAAGACAGGGCACCCCCCGTGGCGCAGCGGTTTAGCGCCGCCTGCAGCCCGGGGTCTGATCCTGGAGACCCAGGATCGAGTCCTGTGTCGGGCTCCCTGCATGGAGCCTGCTTCTCCCTCTGCCTGTGTCTCTGCCTCTCAGTCTCTCTCTCTCTGAATAAATAAATTAAAAAAAAAAAAAAAAAAAAAGGTACTGTAAGACAAAGACCTGCCTGCTAAGCCCCACTCAGTTGCCTCTAAATATTTCATTAAAAAAGAGATACAAAAAAAAAAAAGAAAGAAAAGAAAGAAAAGAAAAGAAAAGAGATACAGGGCAGCCCCGGTGGCTCAGCAGTTTAGCGCTGCCTTTGGCCCAGGGCGTGATCCTGGGGACCCGGGATCGAGTCCCGCATCAGGCTCCCTGCATGGAACCTGCTTCTCCCTCTGCCTGTGTCCCTGCCCACCCCTTCTCTCATGAATAAATAAAATATTTTAAAAAGAGATACAATTTATATATAGTGATATGCACAGATATTAACAGTATAAGGTGATGAGTTTAGCAAAAGTATATACTCTGAGTAATCAACACATCAAGATGTGAACTATTTCCACTGCAACCCTTACCAGTCAGTTCCCTCTCCTACAGGTTGCCTCAAATTTAATAAATAAAAAAAGACTTCTTCACCATGAAACATATAGTAGTATGAAACTGGCTTCTTTAAAATTACAAATAAACATCCATTTGTACGTGATTCCTTGAATCTCAGTGTATGAGTGAACCCCTCCTGGCAGAGCCTTTTGGTCTGCAAACTTTTCACAAGGATCCTATCTTGAATTAATGCAGCACAAACATAAAAGAAAAGTGAAGTATAAAAGTAATACAAAATTAGGGGGAAAAAAATGAAAAAAATTATATTAGTTTTATAGCTATTACACAATAATAAACGAGTAAGGAAAATGGTGAGTATGATGGCAAAAAACTAGAATCAGTATTTTGAGGATGTTTTCACAAAGGTAACTAAACCTAACATTTTATTCCAGTTCTGTTGAGTCTACCTCAGAAATCTCTCTTTTTAAAATTTGAGAGAGAAAATGTGCGCACACAAGCACATGTGCGCAGGGAGGAGGGGCAAAGAAAGAGGGAGAGACAGTTTCCAGCAAACATCGTCTGAGCACAGAGCAGGAGGTAGGACTCAATCTCATGATCCTGAGATCATGACCTGAGCAGAAAGGCAGTCTGACATTCAACGGACTGCACCACCCAGGTGCCCCAGAAATGTTTTTCATCCGTGTAACCAGACTATATAGCAACAATCCTCCGCTTTTTGGGGTGCTGAAAATGTTCTGGAACTTTCAGATAGTGATGTTTATGGAACATCATGAATGTTAAAACCAATTACCCGTACACTTAAAATGGTTTAAGTGATTTTTACCTCAATTTTTTTGAAAACCGTTTCAATTCATCCACATTCTATCTAGAATTACCGCCCTAAAATGCACAATTATTTCTCTGCCCGCCAATCTCCTTTTGCTCCTTACTGCCTAAGACCTGACTCCTTGGCTTGATGTCCTTCACAATTTAGCCCCCAAATCATCTCTAGCCTCACCTTTCATCCTATTATTCAGTCACATGTCCCAACACATCAAGCTCTTCTATTCCTTAATCCTGTAAACATTCTCTTGGTTTGAAATGCTTCCTCTCTGCCCTTGTCAAAATTCAATTCTTCAAGATCCAGCTCAAATGTCAACTTTTGTGAAGCCCTTCTTGATTCCCAAAACCAAATCACCCCCTTTTGTGTGTCTCCCTAATTCTTCAACAAAATTGTCATGAATATTTGTTTTCTTTTTTTTTTTAATATTTTATTTATGATAGACATAGAGAGAGGCAGAGACACAGGCAGAGGGAGAGACAGGCTCCCTGCCGGGAGCCCAACTTGGGACTCAATCCCCGGGCTCCAGGATCCCGCCCTGGGCCAAAAATAGACACTTAACCGCTGAGCCACCCAGGGATCCCCTGAATATTTGTTTTCATTTACTCACTCAACATTTATTCAGCACCTATTATAAATCAGGTACTGGGTTAGGCCTGGAGACAGGAATATAGAGGAAGAACTCTTAAGGAGCCCAGTCTGTTGGGGCAGAAAGACATTTAAAACAATCACAGAGCAACAAGCTCAGGGTTACCATAGTGATATAAACAGACTTAATTAGCATAACAAAGGAGCAAAATTCCTGGGTTTATGAACCATCCATCACTAACTTTAAGTAATTCATTCTCTTAACACTATAAATTCTACCAAACAAAATATACCTGAATATCTAGCAGTATTGTTAATTATGCACTCGGACTCTTGGGATAAAAGAAGGTAAGGAGTTAATTTTCCTAAAAGTAGTCTCATTGGCATTAAGGAAAAACAAGTGTAAGTTCCTCTCCCTACATCAGTAGACCTAAGTTTTTCCAGTGTGTCCAAGATTTACTCTCTAAAAATGGACCTACCAGCACCTTCTAACTACCCACACTTCTCTCAGCAGGGCACCAGTTCATGTGGAGTACAGAGGAGTCCTCAAAGAAGTATTTATATTAGACTGACAGAATGCACAATCAGACCTCTGTCTGATGGAGCTGCAGCCTCTTGAGAATCTGGAGGAATAGCCAATGAAGGAAGGGGGAAGGATGTGAAGGAGCAGGAGAGAGAAAAATCCCAATCAGGACCCCGTTCTAATCAAGCTCTCAAAATACCTTTTCTGCTGAGGATGCCACAGACTTTTCTCAGAACTGTTTTACTGCTGTTTAACAATCTTTTGGTTTCAGGAATAGTGGTCGCACACTAAAGTGGGAAAATATAATACAATAAAGACCAAAATGAAGAAAAATCCAAATAACTGAAAGAAAGAAAGTTTATATCCATCAACTGGCCAAAATTCACTCTTTTCAAAATCAGCTTCCTCCCTAAATCCATTTTTGGACAAAGAACTTTTCTTTTGCTCATCCCCAGGCTCAAAAGCTTAGGGTCATCTTAGAGTCCTCCCTCTCCTTCAAGCCCTGTAATTAGTTAGGCCTCAAATTCCACAGATTCCTCCTTCAACATCTCTCATTCCATTCACTTAGATAGTTTTTTACTGCATACTGACTTATGCTAGTCTCCAGGTGACTTGGTTGGCAGGCACAGGATGATAGGATGTGGAGAGATACACAGAAATAGCTACTGAACAAGTCTACTAAGTGAGGGGTTATTAACAAGTCTAATAAATGACTGGTTGAGAAAAAAATACCACAAATATTTTGAAGTGTGAGATGATGTCTGGCTGGAGTAATCAGGAAACACTTAGGGGGCAGGCAGTGAGAACTCAAGCTGGGCCTTGAATCCAAGGTCTAACTTTGATGAGATGTAAATCGTGAAAGGAACTGGGAAGGAAAGCACTGAGAGAATAGCAAATGTGGCAGCCACCTGTCACTTAAGGTCCAGGAAGGGACTGGTAAGAGTAAGGGCTGGGGCCAGATAGTGGCAACTTCTAGTATGAAAAGTCTTTTATTTTTTTTTTTAATTTATTTTATTTTTTTATTTTTATTTTTTGAAAAGTCTTTAACCCTTAGCCTACTGGGTCATTTCTCTTCTATCACTTGCACCTTTATATCTGACACCTTTCTTCTTTCATCAGAAACCCCAGTGCCAAGGTGCAAATTAAAGGTCGGTCATAGCTGCCTTTGTGATCACAGGGTATTCCTTCTGCATTTACAATTTGTAGGACAGGCTGCTGCTGTAAGTGGCTGAATAGAAAGCTGGTCCCTTTAGCTCTAACAAAGCTAGACTCAGGCTGGACTAGAAAGCAGATCTTATTCTGGGAATGCTTCAAAACTCTATCAGCCTTCAAAACCTTAACTAGGGCTGTGATCTCAGATTGAGAATACCCAATTCAATCCTTCTCAAATTCACTTTCATTATATGACTCCCTTGCTCAAGGATCTACAATGATTTCTATTACCTACACAATAGGTCTGGAATCCAAGGTTATACATAATCCTATCTCACCAAAACTTTTCATCCTAACCTGTTACTACCAACCTCCTTTCCTATTCAGGAGCGCTAAATTACAAGAGTAGTGTTAACAGTCTTGGTTGAGCTGAGTAAAATTTAAACTAGACAGTAGTTTAGGCCATTTTTTTTCAGGCATAAAAAATATAAATTTTACAGAAGTATTTCTTTTTTTTTTTTTTTTTTTTTTACAAAAGTATTTCTAAGAACTTGGCAGTCCTTATCCATGCTGTCTTCTCAAGTGTATTTTGAATTTGAAAAATCCAAAATTATTGTTCATAATGTATAAATTGTGAAAGAATAGTTACAAATGGCACTGATATAACAGTAGGGGGTAGGCATGTGCATTTTCCAAAATCAGTGAACGTCACACTTAAGATTGTACACTTCACTGAATATAAACTGTACACCAAAATAAGCTATAAACAAACTAGTTAATAATATGCCTACCAAAGCATGTAGGAGGAAGTGTACTGATATCTGCAATTTAAATAGATGGAAAGATACTCCATAAAGCAAGTTAAACTGTTAATGGGACGCCTGGGTGGCTCAGCAGTTGAACAGCTGAACGTCTTTCAGCTCAGGGTGTGATCCCGGATCCGAGGATCCAGTCCTGCATCAGGCTCCTTGCAGGGAGCCTGCTTCTCCCATTGCCTGTGTCTCTGCCTCTCTCTCTGCATCTCTCATGAATAAATAAAATCTTAAAAAAAAAATGTTAATGGTAGTTTAGGTGGTGTGTGTAGATCCGCCTGTTGCAAAATTCTCTGCTTTGTTTGACATTTTTCTTTTTCAAAAAATACTTATTCATGAGAGACACAGAGAGAGAGCATGAGGCCAATACACAGGCAGAGGGAGAAGCAGACTCCACGCAAAGAGCCCTATGTGGGACTCGACCCCAAGACCCCGGGATCGTGCCCTGAGCCGAGGGCAGAGGCTCAACTGCTGAGCCACCCAGGCGTCCCAGAAATTTTTCATAATAAAAAACACTGAGGGAAATGGCATTGATAACACACTATACTTTATAAAGCTGTAAGAAGTTAAATTTGGTTGCATAACAGCATCAGGCTTTTGCTCTTTGATGCTTCCTTGCCACCTTGCACATACCCCATACAGCCCATTTTATGGTGTGGTAAAACTGTTTGCATGGTTGTCTCTCCCACCACAATAGAAGTTCCTGGTGGGCACAGATCTAGTCTAATCTGTATTTATATTCCTATTGCTTTGTATCGTGTTTGGAGAATAGTATGTGTTCAACAATGGTGGGATGACTGCATGAAAGTGGAACTGCTAAGGTTCACTGTATACTTTCTCACATTCACTTTATTCATTTCTCACATATTCTAAAAGTTAATATGTTCAGTTTTCTTTTTTAATATGTTCAATTTTCAAAAGCAAGGTCTTTTACTTTTTCCCAAGCACACAAAATCTCCAGAGACAAAACTCATTTGTATTCAAGAGATTTCGTATTCCATTACTTAAGTCTGAACGCCTCCTAACACTCAGCGTTTTCTTTTTTTCTGAAAGACTGAAGTCTCTGACTCCCAAGGAAATCTGGAATTTGTTTTATTCAAATCTTAGATAAGCCGTGAGAACTATGAGGTCCCTGAACTGGTCAAAAGCGGGAAACTGATGATCTGGGGGAAAGATAAAAACAAACACCACATAAAAAAAGTCATGAAGCAACTTAACCAAGAACTTTACCAAGAAACGAGATAGAACGTCTTAAGGGGCGTCCGCGGGACGTCTCAAACCCTCCCCTCACCCCCACCCCCACCCCCACCCCCGCCCCGATGGCTTCTCCCCTCCTCTCTCCAAGTCAGCCAGTCAGAGGCCGCGCCGCGCGGCCACTCCCAACATGCCGCGGGACTCCGGCTGACGCCGCCGAAGACGCTGCTTCTCACGTTAACCTCCGCCAGACGACGTGGTTTCGCGGCGGGAGAACCAGGTTCTGGGCTGGACGGCCCGAGTCTGAGTCCCAGCCTGCCCCCCCCTCCTGCCAGATGTGCGACTCTCGCCCTTTCCCGGCTCCAGTCTCCTCATCTGCGCCCCGGTGAGGACTCTAACCCCAGCTGGCGCAGAGTGACTGCCGAGATGAGGAGCGTGGAGGCGCCTGAAGGAGGATGCAAGCGACTCCCAAGCACGCGGTGTTCACAACCAGCCCCAGACCAATCTCTCAAAGTCACCGCCGTCCCTCACTCCCTTCCTGCCCGGCGGCCGTCCTGAGGCCGCTCCCTCTGGTCCGCCCCATGCGGAAGCCGCGCGGCGCCGTCCGCCGTACCTGCAGCCACTTGGTCAGCGGGGCCCTCCTGCTGACCCATGACGAAGTCGTGCACGAGGCCCCACAGCGCGCCCGTAGGCGCCACCGCCTCCAGAGCGGCGGCGGCGGCCATGACGCGAACCAGAGACCGCGGGAGGGGAAGTGGGCGGCGGCACGGGACGGGCCTCTGAGCGCACGCGCCCCCTGGGCCAATCGCCTGGCGAAGGCGAAAGAGGCGGGGCTGTCCGTGGATCACGTGCCTGCCGGCCCCCGGCCAGGCAGCTCCAGCTCCAGGGAGGGCTGGGACGGTCCCTCCCTGGGGGGCGGGGCTTGGGGCCTGGGCGGTGGCGCGGGCCGGGGAGGCGGCTGCCGGGCACGCAGCCGGGGGCCGTTGAGGGCGAATGATTCCCGGCCCGGCTACCCGGGAGACGGGCGGCTGGGCGGTCACCTGGCCGGTCACCTGGCCGGGTGGGGCCAGGGGGCGGTACACACCTGGAGGAAGCCAATGAGAAAACCAGGCCCGGTCCGAGGGGGCGGTGCCGCCGGTCACATGCGCACCTGGGGCGGGCGGCGGCGGAGGCGCGGGCACCGCGGGCGGGCGGCGGGGAGCTGGGCCGGGCTGGGGCGGGGTTAGGCAGGTGAGTGACAGCCTCTGGGGGGCCGGCCCCAGCTGGGAGCCCCGAGCTAGCAGGGAGTAGCTGCGGCGGTGCCCGCCCCCTCTCTCCGCCCCTCCAGCGGAGCTGGTCTCCGGCCGGGCACCGTCGCGGGCCCCCCTGGCCCGGCCACCTGGGACTGTGCTGAGGAATCGGCCACCTCCCTCTCCCCTCGCCCGCAAAGTTTGTGGCGAAGCCGGCGCCCGGGCCGAGCGCGCCCCCGGGGGGAGATCCGGGAGCGCCCGATGTTGGGAGGCGGGAGCCGTTGACCCGGGACGCCGCGGTCCGGGACAGGAGCTCCTGAGCCGCCGACAAGCCCGCCGCCTCCCGTGCATGGGGCCCGGCTGAAGAGCCAGCATGGGCAACTGCGTGGGGAGACAGCGCCGGGAGAGGCCGGCCGCCCCGGGACACCCCCGCAAGCGAGCAGGTAACGAGAGGGAGGGAGCGGGGCCACGCGCCTCGCCAGTTGTCCCCCTCCTCGCCTCAGCCCCGGGCCGCCCAAGCGACCTCCCACGGCTCCCGGCGCCTGGGTCTCCCAGTGGCTGCTACGTAGCCAGACGGGGGCCCGCTCCCCAGCCCTGGTGGCGGGGGGAGCGGAGTTGGGGCAACTGCGAGCCCTGACCCGGCTGCGAGCCCAACTCGCTCCAACTGGGAAGCTCCGAGGGGGGGCGGGGGCGGGGGCGGGGGCGGGGGCAGGAAATGTTTGCAGACCGCGGCGGGGCCGGCGGAGAGGAGCGGGGCCCGGGACGGGGGCGCCGCTGGCCTGGCAGCCGGGCTGGGGTCGGAGGCTGGCCCGTCGGGGCACGGCGCGGGGAGCCAGCGTCCCCAGCACTCGGAGCGAGCGAGAACTGTCGCTTTTCCGAAGACTGTCTGTGTCATTATCCGGCTGCAGATCGTGTCTGCCGGAATCCAACTGGCAAAAGCAGCGCAGGACTCTGGGAAAGAAATCTTTATTTCTCCCGCAAGGCTTTTTAGAGCCTCCCGGCTGTCTGGAGTCTAGAGAAGGTGGGGTGCGGGGTGGGAATCGCTGGGGGTTGCTGGGATCCTTCCCAGCCTGGGGATGGGATCTGCTCCCTGGTGATCCGCAGGGGCTGGGCAGCGCCTTCTCACTTTCTCGGTACACTCCTCCTATACTGGCGCTTCGCCCTGGGAAGAGGTCTGGCGTTCGTTTCCCCGGGTCTTGTACTCACTTCCTTCTCGGAGGGTGTTGCAAGGACCTTCTGAGAATGATAAAAATCGTATACTTTAGAGTTGAAAGGGACCTTCAAACTCGTCTGGAGTCCAGATAGACCTAACTCCTCCTCCTGTCTGTGTAGAAGCCCAGATCCAGAGAGGTTAAACCACTTGCCCAAAGCCACACAGCGAGTTAGCAGTGCAGCTGGGGCTACTACGCAGTCTCCTCATCCACCCAGTTGCCACATATCCCTTTATGTAAGAGGGGCCACAGCCATGGTTGTTAATGAAGTGGAAACTCTAGTTGGAATTTCCGGCCTCCTTTGACACTGAAGGTGTGTTGCTTGGGTTGTGGAAACTGGGAAGGAAGATGAGGGCAAATGTGCGGGAAGCAGAGAAGGATGTCTGTGTGGTGGACAGGATGACTTGTGGAAGAAGAAAAATGTTTTTCGGGGGGTGGAGGGACGAGGTAAAATTTAACATTGAAAAAAACCTTTTGGCAACCCTGGCCATTCTGACTGAGGAAAGTTGATTCTCAAACCCAAGGGCTTTCCTTCGTTCATTCATTCATTTGCCCGCCAAATACTTATTATTTATGTGCTCAGTCCACATGATTGATTTTGTAGCATTTTTCGCTGGTGCCGATCCTCTCGTGCTTGAAGCTCTTCCCTTCTTGGCATTAGACTATCCTGCTTTTTTCCTCTGATCACTGTTCACGATCACATCGCGTCCTAGATGTGCGCACACCCATGGTTCAGCTTGACTCCCCCCACCCCCCATACACCTTCCCAGAGAAATCATACTCAGTCCCACAACTCTGTCCACTGGGGGAGACCCCTATACTGTATCTTCAGCTATTACCTGTCAAATTCCAGACTCACATCAGTAAAAGCCCACTGGACACGCTGATATAGTTATCATTAGAGTCAGCACTTCTAAAACCAAGCTCTGCATCTCTCCCTTCAGCCAGCTTCCCTTTACTCTTCCATTCTTGAAGCTGCCTAACGTCATACTTTGGAGATGTCTCTCTGCTGGCTTTCTCTGCCTCTCAGCCAGTCAGCCACTGCGACCTGCTGGTTCTTCCTTGGGAAGCCATACAAACCTGCTCCTTCCACTCTGCTTCACTCCCTTGTCATCTCAAGTCTACCCCACCTCCCTGGCTAAAGTTAGTTCCCCACCAAAAGCAAGTTCATCTTCGGTCACTCATCTGATGTCTGCACACTGTGCACCCTACCACCCTACCCCCAGAAGATGTTTGTCAAATTAACTTTTTTTGAATCCTATAATTCTATGTTTAGAAATCTTTTTTTTAAACAGAAACTTTTTTTTTTTTTTTTAAAGTAAATTCTACACCCAGAATGGGGCTCGAACTCACAACTGCAAGATTAAGAGTTGCGTGCTCTACTGGCTGAGCCAGCCACATGCCTGTTTAGAAATCTTTTTGCACTTCTCCGCTTCTGTAGGAACTTTAACTTTCAAGGCTGTCCAGTTTGGTCGGGTCCTTTTTAAAGGCATGATTTTTTTTCTTTTCCCTTTATTAAGGCCACCAGTGTTTGCTCCATTGCCATTTTCCCCTTATCAAGAGCCTTTCTTCCTTTCAAGGTTTGCCTCAAATCCCATATCTTTCTAGAAGCACCTTGCCTGACAATTCCAAATCCTCCCCTTCTGAGGAGAACTGCAGACACATTATGCCATTTACTTAACAATTATCTACTCCACATAATTAGTCATTTCTTTGATGTTTATAGTCTTGTATCAGCACCTGTCCTGCAAGCCTTGAAGACCTGGGTTCTGTCCTATCCTTATGTATTTGTCTCTCACACCCGCTCATATAGCCATACAGATACACACATGCAGGTGCGCGCACACACACACAGTCAGCATTTAGCACACTGACTTGAACAGAGGAAGCACCCAATATTGCCGATTTTAGAGCATTAACCTAACTGCATCCTAGTGTCTGAATTTTTCACGTAAACATTTTACTGAAGTATATATCTGCATTTTTTTTAACCTGCTAGTGTATCATTTTTTCAATTCTGTAGGTCCCCCTATGAATAGCTTTATTCATAAAGTCCAAAGCCAAGAGGGACTCTCTAGGATGACAAGTTTGGTATGAAGGAAGGGATCCTCCTTAACTTCACAGCGTGCACCTGGCATTCCTGTAACATCTGCAGGTTACCCTTTGACAAAGACATAGTTTGATGTTGTAACACTAATGCCTAAAACTCTCCAGCTCCCTTGGTAACTCTTACCTTTCCTTTGCCACTGGGGTAATAGGAAGAAATCATCAATAGAGAGCTAGAACCTGAGTTCTAGTCCTGGGACAGTAGCAGGGTGACCCTGGGCAAGTCCTCAAAAACCTCTCTCAGGTCACACTTTCAGTATCATGGATAGGGACAGGATTGTACAAGATCAGCACTGTTTCATCATCTTCACAAAGACAGCTGTTCAAAACTGTAAAGTTATTGAGTTGAAATCTTATACCTTGTTATGTTACCCTTTGGCCTTAGTTCTGTCTTCCTAGTCATTTGGCAGGTAAAGCAGAGACATTACACCCATTGGTCAGGCCATCTTATGTCAGCTAGGAGGTTTGTGATTATAATTCTTTTTTATTTTTTAACTATTACTCATAATGTATGGCCTATGTTCCTTCTTCAGGTGTTGGGTGGTCCTTACATGCTTTAGAGAATACTTGGGGATTTACTTATTTGGGGGGGCTCCCACCACCCAGTACATAGCAGCCATCCCTCCACCCCCCACCCTCCACCCAGGGAGAAAGAGAGGTAGTAGAACAGGCAGGTCTCTTGCCTGGCTCCACCCTGTGAGAATGTGGCAGGGCTGAAACCCAAATATCTGATTCTATGATGTGCCAGGCATATCACTTACATTCTGGAATCTCAAGCCCCGTATGGACAGACCCAGGGCCCTGTTTTGAGCTGGTTGGGCTTGGCGCTGTGGTTGCAAGAGAGTTTGCTTCTCATTGTGTGGGTTGCTGTGGCTATTCTTGAGGGAGTAATTGGGCAACTTCTCCATTTGCCCAGTAAATATTTACTGAGTGCCAGGTACCTTGCTGGCTGTGAACAGACATGATCCTTGGCCACATGGAGCTTACAGTTTGGGGGGGGGGGGGATAATAGACATGTATTCATACAAATTACACATGATCGTACATGGAAATTCTCTATGATAATACATACAATCATGTATGACTATATAGCTGGTGACTCCCACATGGATAATTTCAGTGCATACTCTTCAATTCCAACCTTGTAAATTCTGCCGATACTCACCACATTTGGCGTCTAAAAGCCTTCCTAGTTTAACATGTCCAAAACCAAAGGAACCTGTGCCCCCACCCTTGTTCCTCCCAAAGTCTTTCTGTCTCAGTTAATGGTGATTTCATCCTTCCAGGTTGCCTGAGCCCCCAAAACTGTAGTCACCTCTGACACCTCCTCTTTCTCTCAATCCTACATCCATTTAATCAATAGGTCCTATTGGCTTTGCCCTAAATATATTCAGAACCTTGAGTCTCATCATCTTCACTGCTTTAGCCCTGGTCTAAGCTGCCATGGGCCTCTTAACTGACCTTCCTGCTTCCTCCCTTGTCTCCCGACAGACTGTTGTCATCACAGCAGCCAGAGTGATGCTGTAAACTGTAAGTCAGATTTTGTTACTTCTTTGCTCCCTGTCTCATTCAGAGTCCTTGCGTGGGTCTACAAGATGTGATATGATTTCACCAGTTACCTTTAAGCTATCTCTTGTTCTTCATCGCCTATTCCATCCTCTGATACCTGAATGGGTCCATTCCTGTCTACCTCACCTCCTCCACATCCCCTCAAACATTCCTCCTCAGTCAAGGCCTTCCAGGCTATCCTTTGAAAAACCAGTCCCCTTCGCAGTACTACTTGCTGTCAGCATTATCTACCTGCCTTTCCTGTTTTATTTTTCTCCATGGCACTCACCATCAACTGGCATCAGCTGCCTCCCCTACCTTGTGCAGTCAGAAATTTTTATTTATTTGCTCCCTGATACATAAAGTAGTGCCTCACATACAGTAGGTGCCTAGTAAGTCCTTGTTGGATGAAGCTAGTGTATCTAACTGAGTTGGGAAGGTCTATGGAAAAGCAGGAATGAGCAACCTGAGTGCTCTCTCATATTAGGTGGGTATTAGGGCACATATCTAATAAGGAGACTTAAGCAGCAATTTCACAGTGCTGTTCTGTTTCTGAGACTGGCTTCTCTCTCACCGCAGGCTTGGGTAAGGTCTCAAGTACCTGGGATATAATTCCCTCTGGTTTGGGAGTCTCTTGCTAGGAGACATGAGCTGTAACAGCAGAGCAGCATCAAGTCCTCTGTTAGGGTTCTAAACAGGCAATGACGCTTTCTTTCTTTTTTTTTTAAGATGTCTGACTTTTTACATTTTTTTTAAAGATTTTATTTATTGGGATCCCTGGGTGGCTCAGCGGTTTAGCGCCTGCCTTTGGCCCAGTGTGTGATCCTGGAAACCCGGGATCGAGTCCCGCGTCGGGCTCCCGGCGTGGAGCCTGCTTCTCCCTCCGCCTGTGTCTCTGCCTCTCTCTCTCTGTGTTGTCTCTCATGAATAAATAAATAAAATCTTTTTTAAAAAAAAGATTTACTTATTTATTTATGATAAACATAGAGAATGGCATAGACACAGGCGGAGGGAGAAGCAGGCTCCACGCCGGGAGCCCGACGCGGGACTCGATCCCGGGTTTCCAGGATCACACACTGGGCCAAAGGCAGGCGCTAAACCGCTGAGCCACCCGGGCTGCCCGCTATGGCACTTTCTTGACATTTTATGTCATTTAATGCATCTCCTAGATACACATGGTATTTGTCATCATCAACTCAAGGGGCAGGGATGAGGTGGTCTAATAGACTGGGGAGCAGGAAGGAGGATGCTGTGGATTCTAGGCCTCTCTCTACCAAGCAACTTGCTGAGGAATTTTTAGAATCATAGAATTTCAGAGCTGAAAGGAACTTAAAGTTTTCTTTAACCTCTTTTTCTTTTCCAGCTATTAAAAAGAGAATAAAGGTATATCTACTCCCTGCCGAGTTCACAGAAATGTGGTACAACCTATATAAAAACTGCATGAGTTCCTTTAAATTTTGAATGTGTCAGGGTCAAGACATTGTAGGGAAGTACTCAAGGTCAAGTGTATTCAAAAGAGAAGAGGTCTAGTCCCTCTGCCCCTTTCTTGAGTGGTGATCTTGGGCAAGTCATTTGTTTGTGTTCAGCTGATCCTCTACTTCTAAAAAATGATAATTTCACTTTACTTCAGAAAGATGTTATGGGGATAAAATAAACTAACACTTTTTTAAAAATTACTTTCATGACTGGATGATCTGCTTACATATGAGGTCCCAACCCAGATCCTCATCTGGCATTGATGGAAAACAAGGCCTTGGTTCTCTGCTTCTTCCTAATTGTGTGTGTGACTTTGATCTATCTGAGCCTCAGTTTCCCGGTTCATGCAGTGGGATGACTGCTACCCTACCCACCTCCCAGAGAGGTTTTAAGAATCAAGTGAGATCCTGGATAAAAGGAGATTTTGTGAACTTATAAAGTTTCTATTATCCTAGCCACAGGATTTTTACACACAAAAACCATAGCCAGTGATTTTCCCCACAAGACCATTGAAGCTTACTGTTTTTTAAAAGAGCAAAACTATAAAAGAAATGTTTAAAAACTATTTTTGGATGGGAGTCTTTCTGAAATGGATGATAACCTCTTTGCAACTCAGGGCTGTTGCGACTCAGGGCTGTTGAGTTCATACCTGTATTGGTGGAGATGGGTATCACAAAAGCTTCTTTCTGTCAAAAGCCTTTATTTCTGAAAGAAAGGTGAACTGGTGGCAAACAGAAGGAGATTGCTGAGAGAGACCCCATTCTCCACAGTGTCCAGCCTCGAGGTCTTAAGTAGCATTGGGGTGGGGAGGTTCTGGATTCCTGTTCTGGGCTCTGAATGAGAACAGCATCCTGCCTGATGAGTTACTATGCTTGTGACAGTGTGAGGCCTCTGGGCTTCTGGGACTGCAGGGCAGTGGGCCCCAAACTAAATGGCTGTTGTGCTTTCAGGTTTCACATTTCCACCTATAATCTGTCTTCTGCCCGGTAGCAGTCACTTCTTATTTTTATTTCCCCACTTTAAAAAAATGTGGTTAGATATACCTAACATCATACACTCAGATATATAGTTCTGTACAGTAAGTATACTCACGTTGCTGTGCAGCCATCACACCATCCATCTCTACCAACTTTTTCATCTTTCTTAATTGAAACTCTGTCCCCATTAAACGCAGACTCCTCATTCTTCCCTCCCTCAGCCCCTGGCAACTTCCATACTACTCCCTTTCTCTCTGAATTTGACCCCTCCAAGTACCTCATATAAGTGGAATGAAGCAATATTTTAACTTCTTATTTCACTTAGTGTACTATCTTCAGGATTCTTCCATGATGTAGCACATGTTAGAATTCCCTTCCTTTTTAATGCTGAATAATTTCCATTATATGTCTATACCACATTTTGTTCATTCATCTGTAAGTGGGCACTCAGGCTGCTTCTACTTTTTGGCTATTGTGAATAATGCTCCTGTGAACATGGGTGTACAAATCTGTTTGAGTGCCTCCTTTTAGTTCTTTTGTGTAGATATCCAGAAGTAGAATTGCCAGATCATATTTTCATTCTATGTATAACTTTTTAAGGAATTGCCATACTATTTTCCTCAGCGGCTGTACCAATGGGCTGTACATTCCCCCAGCAATGGATTAGGGTTCCAATTTCTTCATGTTCTCACCAATAATATTTGTTATATTATGATTTTTATTTTATTTGCTTGTTTTTTAAAAGATTTTCTTTATTTGAGAGAGAGGGAGAGAGAGCACACAAGCCAGGGGGAAGGGCAGAAGGAGAGGGGACAAGCAGGCTCTCCACTGAGCATGGAGCCTGATACGGGGCTCAATCCCAGGATCCCAAGATCATGACCTCAGCCGAAGGCAGACGTTTAACTGACTGAGCCACCACCCAGGCTCCCCTGCTTGTTTTTGATAATAGCTATCCTATTGGGTATGAAGTGACACCTGATCATAGAGGTCATTTCTTGAGAGTCCATCTACTGGGTTCAAATAGCAGCCCCTCCCATTTCCTGGGGGAAACAGCTGGGATTGTTAGAATTGTACCTAGAGAAAGAGCAGATGAGCTTTTAGTGAAGCCTAAGGGGCCCTCCAAGGAGGGAAGTACGGGAGCTCCTGTGGGTGGATTCTGTGACACCTTTTCTGGTCAGTCAGAATTTGGCTTGCCTCTGGGTTTCTAACTAGGTGGTCAATGGATGGTGAGATGGATGGATGGATGGATGGATGGATGGATGGATGGATGGGGCTTCCAGTTAAATGAAGCAGGTCTGTGTTGTTATAATTCATCTAGCTCCTAGAGAATGTTAACACTGTCTTAACATGGAGTGAGCACCAATTTTTTTTTTTTTTTTTTTAGCTCTTTTGCGTGTGAGAGATTCAGAACTGTGGTTCAGATGGGAGCATGTAGGGTTGAGTAAAAAGTAAGGAGTGACAGTGACATGGTGACGTGATGAGTTTGCTACTCAAAGCCATGTGCTTCTCTCTGATGGGGACAAGGTCTCCCTGCTTACTGAGCTCACATGGAAGAGGGCCCAAGCTCAGTATGCATTCATACCTCCAACCAGCCCCAGGCCCCTCAACTCAATATCCCTTATTGTCAGGAAAGGGGGTGGAGCATCTCCTGCAGGGTATGGGGAGAGGGGGACAAGGATGGCTCCTCATTTGTACCTGTCTTCTCAGGGAGCCTGGCACCAGAGTTCGAGCCTAGGCAGCCAGCCAGTCACCAAGCAGCCTAGATCTTAGAGGACTCAGAGTTTTGTTGTTTTTAGGGCTGGAAGAGATACAGTTGGCAGTAGCTCACCTTTGCTTGGTGTTTACCGTGTGCCAGGAGCATCACGCGCAGTATCTTGGCTCATCCTCACAACTGTGAGGACACTATTGGACACTATTATCACCGTTTTACAGATGAAGAAATTGAGCCCTAGAAAGGTAGTGTCTCCTGCCTAAGGCCATGCAGGTTGTAAACTGCAGAGCCAGGACAGGAACCCAAGTGGTCTAACTTCAGAGCATGAGCTTTTTGGTCCTTGTATAGTTTATCTTCCCCGGATAGGAGGAAGAGAACACATGATTTTTGTGTTTAAAGTGAGTTTATTATTATTGAGCATCTTTAGGCACCTCACTAGGCCCATTCAGACAATCATCTCATTTGATTGTCCTCATTGTACCTATGGGAACATTTCTACCCATTTTACATATGGGAAAGATGATGGTCAGGAGAGTAAATTGATTGCTGGAGGTCACGAGGCTGAGGAGAGGCAGTGCTAGAGCTCATCTTAAGTAGTTTGACTCAAATTCTAGTGCTCAGAGCTCATTCTATTGTGCTCTCTTCCCCCCCCCCCCCCCCCATGAGAAGAAGCTGGAAGTCTGCTCTAAAGCCTGCAAAGCTCCAAGGACTGTAGCCACTCTGCTCCCTTCTTGATGCTGTTGCCACCTCCTTTAATTTCCCAACCGCTAAACTAGAACCTCTACACCTAGGAGCCACATAAGTCCATTGTCCTGGATCAAGTGCTTGGCACTTAGTAGATGCTCAGTAAATATGTGTTGAATGTTGTTTGAGGGTTGAGTGTGCTGGAAGCAGTAGAACTCAGCCAAATTGCATTCCTTTTTTAAAAAAATTTTATTTATTCATGAGAGAGAGACAGACACACAGGCAGAGGGGAGGAGGCTCCATGCAGGGAGCCCGATGTGGGACTCAATCCCGGGACTCCGGGATCATGCCCTGGTCCGAACGCAGGTGCTAAACCGCTGAGCCACCCAGGGATCTCCGCCAAATTGCATTCCTAAAGAGACATACAGGTAGAAGGCAAATATCATTGTTAGTTCCTTCTTCTCCCAGAATGAACTTCCACTTTCCAACTCTTAGATGCCAGGGACTTGAAGAAAAGAGTGCTCTGGCTCGCAGATTTTGAATTATTCCCAATGCCCAAGGGAAAAGAGGCAGCGGAGTCATATTAGCAAACTGCTTGCTGGATCAGGTGTCACTGTTTGTTATTAATAAGACTAATGATTTCTTGCTTTGTTCAGTGTCTTGCCATTTTTAAAGCACTTTCACACATATTATATATGATTTTATTTCCCACAACCATCTTCTTAGGTAGGCAGGGCAGGAATAATTTTCTCCCCATTTTATGGGTGAGGATACTGAGATTTAGTGAGGTTGCCAAACTGCCCAAGATTATTGACAACTAAGTGGTAGAGCGGTAGAAGCCATAGTAGGTGACGGCTCCACTGCTTTCAGGTCAGAGGCAGTTTCCACATCTATAAAATGAGAACAAGAGTAGGGCCACTTAGGGTAGTCAAGGACTCCATCACACAAGTGGTGATGTGTGTGAAGTGATCAGCACAGTGCCCACTCACAACAGATCCTTAATGAATAATGGCAACGGGTTGTTTGTTAATGGCAATAACCAAAGCCAAGTTCATGGTTACTTTGGGAATTTGTATTCTACTGACTCTTGGTCAGCCCAGAGTGTTGGGAAGAGCAGAATGTAGCCTCCCCTGCCCCCACTAGGAAAATCTGCTTTGGGCCAAACTCTGGCCCTTCCCCTGGAGTCAGAGTGTATAACAAGGGCTGACCATGAATGAATGAATGAATGAATGAATGAATTTTTTAAAAGATTTATTTCTTTTACAGAAAGAGAGCATGGGCATGCGTGCGCACGCGCGCACACACACACACACACACGCATAAGAGTTGGGGAGGGGCAGAGGGAGAGAATCCAAAGCAGACTCCGCGCTAAGCAGGGAGCCATCTCACACAACCCTGAGATCACAAACTGGGCGGAAACCAAGAGTCAGCTGCTTAACTGACTGAGCCACCCAGGCCATGAATTTCTTTTGATTTGCAAAATTTAGAATCTTCCAAACAGGACAACAAGATAACAGTTTTTTTCTTTTGGTAGCAGATAATTAGGACAATATGACAAGTATTTTGTTATTTAGTATCCATTTGCAGTTTATTATTCCAACTACTCCAGTTCATTAACTATGTAACCTTGGGCAAGTTGTTTTGGATGTTTGGGCCTCACTTTCCTCATCTGTAAAATGAAGATAATAGTACCTGCTCTGTAGAGCTGTCATGAGGATTAAATGAGTTAATGCACATAGTGTCCTTAGAATGGTGCCTGGGAAATATTAGGGTGACAGAACATGAGAGACTCCTAACTCTGGAAAATGAACAAGGGGTAGTGGAAGGGGTGGTGGGTAGGGGGACAGGGTGACTGGGTGATGGGCACTGAAGGGGGCACTTGACAGGATGAGCACTGGGTGTTATACTATATGTTGGCAAATTCAACTCCAATTAAAAAATATATGAAAAAAAAAAAGAATAGGCTGGGACATATTAAAGTACTCAGTAAATTGCAGTTACTATTATCACCGTGTGTGGCACTATATTTAAGCCAGTTGTCCCCAACCTTCCTCTCTCCCCTGCCCCAAGTTGAGATGCAGGCCAGTGAAGTTCATATGCAAGACCTAGCTTCCACTGTATACCCTGGTTATCTACCATTCTTGTAATTCCACTCATTTATTCAGAAAAGCAAATCGGAAACAAGTTGTGCAAGAGTGATATTATTGTAGAGATAGCCTTGAATCTAGCTTCCTTTTGAAAAATGTGAACCTTTCAGGAAAACTTGAGAACTCTTGTTAGTTACAAATCTCTTGCATCAGCCCTCCCTGCACCCCCCCCACACACACACACATATACTCCTGCTGATTCCAGTAACACCCAGTGGCTACTATTCTGAGCTATCTCAAAACAGATACAAACATATCTTGCTTGGTAGGTCAAGGCTGGGGAGTGCCCTCAGCTTGCTATGGCTCATCTTTAGCTTGTCAGAACATCTCTGGGTCCTCTGAGCTTCCTTCCTGGAGCCTGGCACATTTTTCTAATACACTTGGTCAACTGTAGACACCTCCTTCATGAATTTTCTTGGAAAATGATCAACATCTACAGCAGAGCCACTTTTCTGCATCTGATACACAGCCCCCTCCAACTAGATTAAAAAATAATTGTTTTATAGTTATTACATACTATTATTTATTAAACACCAACTGTGTGGCAGGTACTGCAGTAGGTACTTTACACATATCTCATCTAGTCTTCCTAATAACTCTCTAAGAGACGGTCCTCATTTTAGGAGAGAAGCTCAGTGATACTATTGTGTGCAGGGTCACACAGTGAGAAATGGAAGATTTGGGATTCTAGACCACTGTCACAGATTCCCAGCTCAGCGTGCCTTCCATGCAGTACCTTACCTCATTGTCAGTTTCAGCTGAGGGCTCACTGGACCCTAAACAGGTATAGCTGGTTTATTGACGTCATTGCCACCCATGACTAGCAAATCATCTACTTCTGCCTGTTCTTACACTACACATCCTGAATGTGCCAGGAAGTGTACTTCATAGGACAACAAAACCTTCATGCATTTGTCCCCTCTTCCCCCTCTCTTCTGCCCCCCGCAGTGTCTGCAAAACAGGTCATACTGACCTCCGTAATATAGGATATCCACACATGGCAATGATTTTTTTACTTAGTGAATGCGCTGTGTTCCCCCCAAATAGACTGTCATGTGGCATGGGCTTTTTCGTTTCTCAGGACCTCACGACATTACTGAATAAGTAGCATTTGTTATCATCGTTGAAATCAGTACCATTTATTAATTTCCCATGCATGCATTAAATACCCTACCAGGTGTTTGGCACCAGCATCTTCCATTTTCACATCAGACCTATAAGGTAGGCATAATTACCTCCATTTCCAAAGGAGGAAACTGAGACTTAAGAAGGTTAAGACCCTTGCCCACAAAAGTGGGGGAACTGCTATTTGAATCCTAGGATCTATATCTTAAGCACTATGTATCCCAGGACCTATATCTTAAGCACTTTGGGAAACTTCCTCCAAATATTCAGTACCTGTCCCAGGCACTGGGTTAGGTGCCAGGCACAGGAGGAAGAGTTGATTCCTTCCCCAAGGAGTTCACAGTGTGATGGACTCAACAGTACTGGAGCTTCTGTGATTGGGTTTCATTTTTCCCAAACCTGTTTCCATCTGGCCACACCCTCATTGGCAGATCTATGGCACACAGTGCCAAGGGTCCCCAGGGAGCTGGTGATGCTCTGCACAGGGAGTTTATGTCCCTATGTCTCTGTTTGCTCTTTGCCCTCCTTCCTTTGTGCTGTCGTATTGTGTTCATGGAACCAGAGCTCACCTGGGTCTTGCCCAGTGTGATAGTCCTCTTTGTGGCCTGGCCCAGAATTGGCTGCTGAGAAGGGAGGCCTTACGTGGCTGGGAACTTACTGCTACTATGGCTTTTTATAAGGCCCCAGATGATTTTCTAAACATCCACATGGTGTAGTGTATGTACTGTTATCCGAGGCCTCTCCCTGAGGAACAGGATGGGAGTTAATGGGCAAAAGGAGAGCCACACTGGGCCCTTTCATCTGCAGCCCACCCCTCCTGTTTGAAGCTGAGCCTAGCTCTGTCCTGCTGTGACGTGTGTCCCATGGAAGATCCAGGGCCTGGGTGTCTGGTTTATTGCTGACCCTCAAGTACTTTTACTGCAGCCTTAGGCAGAGATGCTCAGCCTACCACTTTTGACTGTACCACCCATTGGGCATTTGTCTATGCCAGGGCCTCTGGCCCACAGGAAGTGTCCAAGGAGAGATTTCAGCCTACTGGCCCTGTTCTCCATAGTCCAGTGCTAGTTTAGGCATAGATGGATGGGGATCTCTTTTATAGGCTGGGTCTGGGACTTCTCAGTTTTAGAGATGAAATGATCCCTTTTTCAAAAGCTGTGGAGTTGGCAGACATGTTCAGAATCTTTCCTTCCCTTTAGCAGAAGAGAATTGGCACTAATAAGGAATTTGGCTGGAGGAACTGGTTCAGGGAGGCCAAGCCACTGGTCTGTGGTCTATCCTGCATAGTCAGAGGTGGAGCTGGTATCATAAACAGGAAATCTGACTCCATTTCTCCTGTTTTTCTCTCCATCTTGCTTCATACCTGTGTACACATTATCCCTCTATGTCTCATCATGCATGATGGCTTCTGGTTAGTCTGGGGAGGGAGCAAAGACAAAGATATGGTACGATCTTCAGCAAGACATAGTGTAGACAAGCAGAGACCAAGGCAATACGAGACACTTAAGAGTTGAGATGGGATAGGGCAGTTATGAAGGGTGAGTGAGGAGAGTTGCAGAAGAGTTAGTGATTTAGGTAAGGCGTGCAGATTGGAGAGAAGCAAGTAATAGGATTTTCCTTATTGTAGAAGTTGTGTTTAAGTATAAAGTGTGAACAATGCCAGAAAGCCCAAAGAAGAAAGTCTCCTGCACACTCCCACCACCCCGTGAGAGTCCCCATTCCCATTTGGTGTTCATCCTTCCTTCCTTTTGTATTTTTTTTAGGCAGCAGAATTAAGTGAGCTGTGTACACCAAGGTTAGGGAAGGTCTCAAATAGAGTTTAGATCAAAGGAGGGGGGGCTCTGCTGGTTCCTGCATGTGGGGTACAGATGAAAGACGGGCTTCAGGTACCCGCTATCTGTGAACAGGCTGGATTGAAGCCTCCGATGTAGCATTGGGACTCAGTTTCAGTACCCTCTGCACAGGAGTCTCCCATTTGCTCCCGGGGGTCAAGGGAAAGAATTTCCCCTGAGTTGTCCATAAAGCTTGCTCCCTGCCACCTCCCCGCCCCCAGGCCACAGACTTCTCTTTTCTTCTTTACCATCCAGTTTCTTCAGCAGAGCTCTCTTCCCTGGAGTTGGGGATGCATAGTCAGTTTTGCCACACCACAAAGCCTTGCCGCTGCATGAGGTCATTTCAGGGGAGAAACTATATATAGCGGAGGACTAGCATCAGGACAGCTCCATATCGTTTGGGTTGCTTAGCATTGCCCTTCCACCGATGTAGCCAGGGTGACCTTAGACTCCACACCGGCTAGTGGGCACCACGTTGTGTCTTCATTGCCCCCTCTGTGTTCCATGGCCAGTGCTCACCCACACAGGACTGACTTCTGGCCCTGCCCAACCCTGAGAGCCTTTAAAGAGGCAGCCTTGATAGAGGGACATTGGGAAAAGTCCAAGGGTCAGAGTTCCCTTCTAGCTCTGCCACTTGGAGCTTAGGCTGGTATATATAACAAACAGGCACTGCACTGGTTGATGCCAGGGAGACTGGAACCCCAAAAGGTTCTACTGAAGTCATGGGGTCCTGTAGAACACACAGTTTGAAAACCACTGGGTAGGACGACCCTCTGGGGTTTCTTTGAGCCTTCAGATTTGTGGGTTTGGCCTTGTGGTGGCCTCTGGCCATAAGATGACCCATCAGTAGGGGTGCAAACTTTGTGACCTCTTGGAGATTTTGATAGTTATCATGGGTAGACTGGGGGCATGGTATAGGGACAGAAATCTTGGTGGGGAGATAGATGGAGATACCACAGAGATCATGGATCCAGTCTGACTTGCTGGTCTGCACTGCCATAGGCTGTTTTCTCTGGTCTGCTCCCATTTGCTTTTCCTTTCAGTGTTGGTTTGTCCCAAAGAGATTAAAATGAGGTTATAATGCACTTCAGGCAAGGAAAGTGCATTTAATTTAAGTTGCCTGGGGCTGAGTTTCACATGTTATGTGTGGAGTATTTGTAGAGCACGGAGGTGCCTTTGGCGGAAATCAGAAAGCCAGGATCTGGGGCCAGTTTTCCTTCATTCAGCAAGTTTGTTTGTCAAGCACCTACTTTGTATTCCTGGAGAAGCATGAGGGAGATCCCAGCTGTGTTAGGACCCCTTGATTGTGAGTAACAGAAACCCACTGATTCTAGCTTAAACAAAAAAAGTGATTTATTATAGGGGAGGCTGCTTAGGACCCTTACAGCAGGATTGCTGCCTGGCTGAAGCAGGAATTGGGAAAACCTCTTTAGAATCTGTTTACCTCAACTGTGTGTCTCTTTGGTCTTCCTCTCTCTCCACAGCCCAGACAGTCCCAAGTGTTCCCGCAACAGTCCCAGCCATACTCAGAGGAACTCAACTATCCCAGCCCCAAGTTCAGGTTCCTAGGGGAGCCCATCCAGTTGGCCCAGCTTGATCCACTCAGCTCCAACCACAGGATGGGGGGTCCAATGTGACAAAACCTGTCTGGGTGGAGGCCTTCCTGACTCCTGTAGACTGGGGGTAGCTCGAGAGAAGGGAAATCCATAGCTCTGAAGCTGTCTGTTCTTCTAGGCCTTAGTAAGGAGCTCTGGTCCCAGGGAGAGAAACAGGCATATGACCTACTAGCCATCCAGAAGACAAAGAGGTGACCCTTGCAGAGTCTGCTTGTTACTGAGTATACACCTCCTCCAGTTGGGGCTGTCAGGAGGGGACAGGGCTCCCCAGGCTGGTATGGATAGGGCTCCACACAGAGCAGAGGCCCCTCCAGGTTAGCTCAGGGAGAAAGGGTTTGCTGGCAGGGTCACCTCAAGGCATCTGGCCTCCTGGGAGCTGGGGCTGGAGAGCAGTCAGAAATGGAGGCGGCTCTATCTTTTGGGGGCTGGTGGCCTCTCTGCTTTCATCTGAGCATCTGCTCTTGGCTTCCCTCTCTGTAGACCCAGCCTTCTCCTCTTACTCATCCGCTTGTTCCATGACTGAGCACACCAATGCTGAGTTCTGGCAGCCTGTGGGATTGGCTTCTCTGGGTCACGGGACCACCCAGGTACAGGCTGCAGGTGCAGGGCCTGATCACACAGGATTTGAGGCTGCTCCTTTCCGGGCTTTGGGTGGGACAGGCATTAAGAAACACTCTCCTGCTGGACGCTTATGAGCACTGGAGAGTGGAGCCTCAAAGATGGAAGCGAGGAGGGGCTTGGTTAGGCAGACCAGCCTAAGCTAAAGCAGAGATGCAGGGTGGGGCTGGGGGCACACCAGTTGTGTTCTGTGGAGAGGGGGCAGTAAGAGGTAAGGCTTGAAAATTCCCTTCAAAGCCGAGCTGTGAGGCAGGGATGTGGAAGTGATGGGGAGCCACCAAGAATGTGTGACCAGAGGGATGCCAGGGACTCTACCGTGGATTCAAGGATGAGGAGGTTGGCGAGGGAAGGGTTGGATCAGGACAGAAGACCAAAGCCAACTAGGAGGCTGGCAGTGCTCAGGCAGGAGAAGGGACATGTCGGTAGTGGGAGTGCCAGGGATATGAAGGCCCCTTTGAAGAAAGAGTTTACAGGTGACAGATTGGCAGAGGGAGGGCCCAAGATGTGGCAGGCAGGGGGTGGGAGCACCCGGGAGGGCTTGGAGACACTGGGGATTTGGGGAGGGGCAGCTCTTTGAAGGAGACTGTTAGCTTTATGCAGCAGCACTGCTAGACTAGAGCACTCATTGTTTAGGTTGGGAGAACTGCGAGGATATTTAAAGCAGAAAGGGAAGTCCCAGGGTAAAGGAGGAGACTTTCTGGAGAATGGATCCCAGGGGCAGCCCTGGTGGCGCAGCGGTTTAGCGCCGCCTGCAGCCCGGGGTGTGATCCTGGAGACCCAGGATCGAGTCCCACATCAGGCTTCCTGCATGGAGCCTGCTTCTCCCTCTGCCTGTGTCTCTGCCTCTCTCTTCGCTCTCTCTGAATGAATAAATAAATGAATCTTAAAAAAAAAAAAAAAAAAAAGAATGGATCCCAGACCTATCAGCTCTGCTTATCAGGAACTCTGACCCTGCCCACATTGCCTCAGCTTCCTCATCTTCAAAATGGGAACAGTATCTGCCCAGTCCCCTCCTAGTGTTGTAGGGAAAGTCAAAGGTTATGTACATGACAACACTTTGTGCTCAGGAAAGGTTCACGCAGATGCAGGCAGCCTTGTTACTATTGCTGCTTGTGTGACATCCTGCACAGTGACCCCGCTGGGGGGTCAGGGAGCCTTCCTTCCTGGACCTGGGACGACGTGACCTGATGCGAGCTCCCCACAGCCAGCCCAGACTCCCTGACTCCAGATCACCTGGGGTAGTGTCAAGAACAGCTCTTTTCTGGAACTTGAGTCTGGGGGTACCTGAATGATTAATCAGGGCTAGGATGAGTTCACACCCCCTGACTTCCTGCGTTCCCCTGATGGGTGCTGTATGTGTCTAGAGCTCAGGGGTGGAGGGGGACAGGCCTGAGACTGAACCCTCCTAGAGAGAGACAGTGGGAGAAGAGGCAGTTGGGGAAGAGGGCAGCTATGGGCAGGCCTAATCTATGCACATCTCAAAGTGGAACTGCAAGGGCATTTCTCCCCTGGGTGGGCCTTCTGGGCCTTTCCCTGTAGGGAAATCCACGGAGCACTTGTTTCAGAGTTCCCAGGAAAAGGGGAAATGAAACCTGCATCCTGTTTTGCCACCAGCCTAGGGAAGAGAACCCAGATGGTAGAGGTAGATGGTGGCAGTAGCCTAATACTGGTTGAAATCCTGGAATCTGCAGATTTGGGGCTTGAATAGGAGACTCGAGGTCAACTGGGGAGAGAGCCTGTGGCCTTCCTTCCTGTTCTGTCCCAACCTTTCTTCATCCAGGAGTGTTCAGCAACCTGGTTCTTTTTTCCCAGCTGCCTTTCCCTCAGGATTGGCTCAGCTTCCCCCACTTGCCCACATCATCATCTTCCTGGCTTCCTTCTGGCTCACCTGCAGCTTCCTCTTTCTGGGAAGGGAGCTTCCTGTGCCCACCCGTCTTTGGTTTGGGTCTCCCCCATACTTTCTCTTCCTACCCCTCCAGCCCCTTTGGCTATTTCCTGTCATTGCCCTCCTGCAGAACCCCTGCTGGAGTCGCCTGCTCCCTCCACCCCAAGTCAGACTCTGTATCCTGCTGCTAGCTCCATCCCAACCCGGGGCCCCTTGGAGTATTATTTTTCCTAAAAGGCAGCAGCTGTGCATTTTTGCTGGCCTACCCAGCTGTTCTTGTCCTTGACCACAGAGGTCATGTCATTTGTGACAATAAATAGGAAATGAGAACAAGAGGATTGCCAGGTGCCTCTGGGCTGCCCTTCCAGCTGCCCGCATTCCTGCTGGGAAACAATAATAGTAATACAAATAATAAAGCTAATATTTATAAATACGTTCTGCATTCATTTATCATTTTCCAGATGCTGTGCCAAATATTTTATACATATTATCTCATTTAATCTTCATACTAACTCGGTGAGGTAAGTCAAATCGTCATCCTCTCACGGTTAAGGGAAATCTGACATTACCAGTGAGTAAGTGGCAGAACAAGCCCAGGATTTGTGTGGGTCTGATGCCTGTTCCCATCTCTTAATTGTGGTGATGCATCTGCCTCCAACTGGGGGAAGAGAGTTGCCCCAGGGCCAGGGGACCTCCATAGCCCACTTCATGTTCTTTCCTCCAACGGCCTGTAGCACCTAGTAAATAATACACCTGAGGAACACTTGTGTGTCTTCTTCAGAGCTGTGCTTGGTTTGTCTTTTCTCCATACCCCTGACAATGAACAGACCTTCAGATGGGAGGGGTCATAGTATTTCTCTGTGCTGTGGACTCTTCCTTAGCAATGTCCCATTTTACAGCTGGGAAGATGTCCTCCTAGTCCTAATTGGACATTGTCCTAACAAAGGAGTTTCAAAACTAGAAGTAAATAAAACCTAATCTCTCAACTTTCCATCTGATGCTCTTCCCACTTAGATCCTATTGCCATTCTATTCTGAGAGTGCTAGAAATATACCCCGAGGTTCCTCTTCTACACATTCTTTATTGACTTAGAACATTTCTACTCTTTGTGGTAGGCAGGCCCTTTTGTGTTCTGTTCTTGTCCGTGAGTGGCGATTGTCGATGGGAGAGAGTAAAAGAATCAAAATCTCTGAGGATTAAGATATATATGAAATTTGAAAAAGCATATTCAGTATCATAATCACATTTTAGGTTTAGCAGAAATAGATTGTTTTTAATACATAAGCTATTGGGACACCCAGGTGGCTCAGTGGTTGAGCCTCTGCCTTTGGCTCAGATCGTGATCCTGGGGTCCTGGCATCAAGTCCCGCATTGGACTCCCCACAGGGAGACTGCTTCTCCCTCTGCCTTTGTTTCTGCCTCTCTGTCTCTCATAAATAAATAAAATACTTAAAAAATAAAAAATAAAACATAAGCTATTGAAAGTGGAGTTTACAAAACTCTTGCCTGATATTATAGTAATTTTCAAGTGGGGGATGGCACAGATTTGGGTACAGGTGTGCATATGACATCTGTGTATTTATCGAAAGAGAGAATGTGCTTAAAAAGGCTGAGAAACATGGTCTTCCAGTAGGAGACTGTAGTATCCTATCTTTCTGTGTCCTTTGGTTCTATCGATATTTATTGGAGGGCTCTCAAATATGGTGCACACTATATGGGGGCATCCTGCCTGTCTTGTCTCAGTTGGACCAAACTCTCTTAGGGCTCTGAATGGCCTACCTAATGGCCTTGCCATTCACTTCCTGCAGTATGCCAGATGAAGGTGATACGTAGTGTAGAGGCCTAGTCCTGAAGAGTTCAAGGCAAGTCTGAAGAACATACTGCCATAAAGCTTAGATGTGCATTGAGTTTCTATGTGCCAGGCCCTATGGTTGGCCCAGGGTATGCAGCTACACAAAAGACATGTGGCCCTGTGCTCATGGAGCCTACAGAGTAGTGGGAAAATAGATTATGCTCAAATAATAAAAGTGTAATATGAAGAAAAGGAGAGGGAGCTGGATGAGAATTATGAGGTAGGAGGAATGAATTATTGTGGGATGTAGGATCAAAAAGACTTCCCTGTAAAAGATACCTAAGCTGCCCCTGGAGGCTGAGGAAGACTGAGGTAGCCACCCTTAGCCAGAGCTCTTGCTGGCCCATGTGGCACCTTTAGGTGAATCAGAAAAAGATGCCTGCTCTGGTGAGAGAACATAAACTAGGTTTCAGCCTCCCCTGGCCTCCAGCCCTGGTTGCACATGCACTCGGCACAGCCCAAGATGGGGGTCTTACCCAAGCTGAGTGAAGGGAACTGCGTGTGTGAAGGCCCATGGACAGAAGAGAGCTTGAGGCCTTCCAAGAAAGGGAAGAAGCCACTGAAACCAGCAAGTGGCCACCTCAGCTTCTCCCCTCCCTGGTAAAGAGAAAGGAGAGGGTACCCATGTCTGGAGTACTGTCTGGAGCTGTGAGTCTGACTAGCAAGCACTCATAGTCTGGCTTCATTGGGACTGTAGCTGGTAGGAGTCTGCTCTGCCCTTTCCATTGTACATGTCCCTTTGCAGTGGCCCAGGAAGAGAGAAGGACCATTAGGAGGGAGTTCTGGGGAAGTTGGGCCAGAGATAAAGGCCCAGGTCCCACCAGCTTCCATCTAGCCTCCCTAAGACAAGCACCTGCTTTGTGATGAATTTTGTGCTAATAATCTTGTAAATTTGGAACATCGTGGACTTCTCACCTTTTTCTTTGTTTTCTCATCTGTAACACACAACTTTTCATTCCACAGGCAGAGATACTGGGCTCATGTGCAAATGATGGCTGGTAAAGGGAGACTCTGCCAGTGGTTGAGGGGAGGTCTACTCACCTTGGGGAGAGTAGTGGGGCATGCTTGCAGAAGTGGCACTCAAGTTCAGTCCTAGATGCCACGAACCATTAAAATGTGGAGTAAACCAACCTCTAAGCCCTCTAAGGGAGGCATCATATCTTGTTGAGTGGCGAATCTGCACTGCTTAGCACGATGCCTGACTCATCATGGGTGTTCAGCCTGATTTGGAGGCAGAATAGTCCCCGCCAGGATCTCTTCAGGAAGGCTGTCTGAATTCTAACCCAGGTTTTCTGTCCTATTGCCCAGGGCCTGCCATTGTACCACAGCTGCCTAGTAACAGAGCAACCAAGGGATGTTTAGGGAACTTGAAATCACATGTTGAGGAACTGGGACTACTTAGCAAGAAAACACAAGGCATGGGACGATCAGGAAGGTGGTCTTTAAATTCCCTCAAAACTGTTGTCATGATATTAGCATTTACTGAGCCTTTCCTATGTGCCAGGTATATGCTGGGGGCTTTGCATACGTGATCTCATTTAGTCTGCACAGTATTCCAAAGGGGAGAATATTTTCATCTCTACTTAATAAAGGAAGGGACTGGGCAGCTCGGGTGGCTTAGCGGTTTAGCGCTGCCTTTGGCCCAAGGCATGATCCTGGAGACTCAATCGAGTCCTGCGTTGGGCTCCCTGCATGGAGCCTGCTTCTCCCTCTGCCTGTCTGTGCCTCTCTGTCTCTCTCTGTTTCTCTCTGTTTCTGTCTGTGTGTGTCTCTCATGAATAAGTAAATAAAATCTTAAAAAAAAAAATAAAGGAAGGGACTGGGGTTTAGATCAGATGATCTACCCAAGATCACCAACCTGGGATTTGGAATGGGTCTCTCTGGCTCCCAAACTCATAACTGCTGAGAGATTTTGACTACCACACAGTGTTGCCTGGAGGTTTTGTCATGTAATTCAGAAGATAGAGCTGGCACTCGTGGTTAGAAGTACCAGGAAGGTAGTTTTTCTGTTCCTCATGAGGGTGATTTCTCTTCCTAAAGGAGAGTAATCTGAAGTGAGAAGAAGCTGACTCCAGAGAGCCCAACTTCTATTGCAAGACTTCCTGGCTCTGTAGGATCTGGTTGTACAAAAGTCAAAGCTCCCCTGCCCTAGCCTGGTAAAGGCTTTTTCTGAATCGAGCTGTGAGGCCCACCCTCAGCAAAGCACAAGCAGCAGCAGTCCATGTTTCCTGGATCATCCTGGCCCAGATTTTTTGTGTCCTGTTCCCTTGTTCTCCCTGAAGCCCCAGGAACAGGGCTGGGTCCAGCTTTCCTCCACAAGGAGTTGGGCAGCAACATTGTCTGGCCCCCTTTGGAATGGACCACACAACCACCCAGCCGGGTCTCTAGATCCTGACCTGGAGGCTGGCCCCTGGATGGGTTTCTGGAGAGGGCAGACTGGGGTGGGTGCACTTACTTTGGGCTTCTTGGGGCTACAGAGGTTTACAAAATTGTACTGATTGTCCTTCGACTTTTGCTTTGCTTCACTGGCCACACGGCTGGCTCCAGGATGCAGTGGGGTGTCCGTGTGGTTCTAGAGCTCCGTCACAACATCAAGTAAGTTGACGTAGATGGGGAGTCCTTTTGTAAACTGTGGAAGGCTGTAAACAGAGCAGGCCTGACAACTGACTGGAGTTGAGCCCTGTAAGACATTGTTGGGATGGCCCCTTCAATGCCAGAGTGTATGGCAGGACCTTAGAACTGGAAGAGCCTAAATGTGGTGTGGTCCAGCTGCCTACCCATTGTGGGGTTGCTCTGCTCAGCACCCTGTGGGTGGTCAGCCTGGTTTTCCTCGAGCAAGGCTGGCTTTTGATGGCTCTCTCAAGGAGACAGTCCTTCCTTGCGTTGGCCTGGCCCTCTATGGAGCATGTTCCTGTGCACTGCCTTGCTGCCCCTCACTGTGGCCTTGTGAGAGAGGTCTGCACTCGCTGAGCTCGGGTCTCACTGACCCAGCTGGGTCTCCGTTGTGTCTCCCACCCGCTAGTTCTGCAGGAACAGGTCTGTTGCCCTTCCGTGGTTTTTCTGTTTCTGTTCCTGGGATTTGAGTCACTGGTGAGCATGGGTGACCATTCTTACAGTGTGGTGAAGGTCAAAGAAAGGGCATGGGCCTTGCTCAGATCATCCCACGTGTGTGGCCAAGCAAGAAACACAACCCCAGAGATGCTCAATCTTGTCCTTCACTGCCTAAGTGCATTCTGCCTCTTTTCCAACCTCAGACATGTTTTACAGCAAGATTCTGAAAGTGCTTTCCAAACAGCAAGGTCAAAGCTTTTGGCTTCCTTCCTCTTCAGAACATACCTGGCTGGTAGAGTGAGGGTGGGGATGGACACTCAGGAGCCATATGGTGCCAGGGACGGGACATAGCAGCTCGGCGGAGGGATCTGGAGGGGGGCCAGGTTGTGATGGCTCAGTGCCTCTGCTGCCAGGGGCAGGGGCCACCCTTGCGACTGCTTCCTAATTCTCCATTAAAGGACTTTCACCTCCCAGTCTCCTTCCTTTTTCTGCTTTTCCTGTTTTTCTTTTTGGAGCACCCCCCCCCCCCCCCGCCAGCTGTTCTACCTTCCAGCTCTGCCCACCTGGAGAGTCCCAGATCAGAAGCTTTAGCGTCCCTGACACATCATCTTTCTTTATAACGTCTTCTCCTTTGGGGTACCTGCCACTTCAGAGCAACTCCTGTCTGCACCTGGGAGCTTGAACATCAGAGCCTCTACTAGACGCTCTGGATGCCTGCCTGCTAACCTGCCCAGAACATTTAATTGGCCCTTGCAGTCGGTGACATGTTACTGCACAGGGACATTTCACAACAGTGCCTTAATCCTGAAGAACAAGTGCAGTGGCAGGAATTTTATGTATCATGGCAGGCCAACAAGGAGGACATCCAGGGGTAATAGGAAATTGGCATTTGTAGAGTACCTTCCACATACTTACTGTAGTTTATCCTTGCAGCGGCTCTGTGAGGTAGCATCATCTGTTTTACAGATTTGAGACCTAAAGCTTGCTGAGGGTCACAGGCTGGGTTAAAGGGTGGGGTCAGCATGCGAATCTTCTTCTGCTTGGCTCTCAATCCCTAGCTTCTCCCCGTGGTCTTCGCCAGCCTTCCTCAGGTCCTCTGTGGTCTTCACCATTTCCTCACTGTAGAAAGTGGGATAGAGCTGTCAGGGGCTTGAGGAGCCCAGCGTAGCTGGGATGGCTGGGCAGATGATTCAGGGATGTGGGGGCTGGGGGGAGGCAGTGGCTCTCTTCTCCCCTTGTACCTTCTCGTTGGGTGTGACTTGGTGGGTATCCATAAGTGGAATGAAGGAGAGGTGCTGGGTGTAGCAGTCCCAGAATTATGGCAGGACTGTTGATCTCTGGGGGTCCTCAAGGCTGACAAAGACACAACTTCCCTGGTTCCTTGGCTCCTTCATGGGAGATGGTATTGGTGAGATGATGCCCCCACCTCTGTAGCCAGCTCCTTCTCCATCTCTCTCATTCACTCCCCTCTTCTGCCCAGTGACAGCCAGCAGGATGAGTATGAAGAAACCCGCAGAGGGGCTAGAACAAATGTTTGTGTGTGTTTGGTTTTGCATCCCTTAAGCCCTTCTACCCATAGGAGTCAGGCTTTTAAACCCTGAGGAGCAACTTTGTGTTTCTGATCCCTCTCGTGGGCTCTGCTGCTGCCTTTTCTTGCTCTCCTCATGGTGCTCTTCTACCCATTTGTGTGTTCTTACATGTTCCTTATGGAACTTTTGCCCTAATTTTGTATAGTGGCTCCTCTCCTGACCCTGCTGAATCTTAGTGGATTGGCCAGGAGTCAGGACTCCCCATTCCCTGGTAGGCACTGAGAAAGGTATTTGAGGACGATGCAGAGTTGTCCCATTGCTGTGCAGGAGTGCATTTATTAACGTAAGCCTGGATATTGCTTTGAAAAGGGGCCTAAGTATGTAGTGGCTTAAAGAATAAGAAACTGATTTTTCTGGTTCGTAATGGCCCTCACATCCCCGACCTATACAGACCAGGCGAGGGGCAGCTCTGCAGCTTGTGGTCATTCTGGTATCCAGTGTCTTTGGGTTATCACCTCATCACAGGGCATGTTCCATGTGGTTGAAGCTTAATTGCCAGCACACTTGGGTTCCAACCAGTGGAAGAGAATAGAGAAGGTGGAGGAAGTATGCCCACTGACCTTGGGCGCAGGTCTTCTACGGCTCATGTCCCTACAGCTCACATTTTCTAGGCAAGAATGTAATCACTTGGCCACCCTGACTGCAAGGGAGGCTGGGAAACATAGTTCAGTTGGCTGCTGCTTGCCAAGGTGGAGGGGAGAATGGATTTGTATAGACAACTAAAAATCTCACCACAGAGGTGGAGAGTATTTTCATTTGCATGTGCTAAGAGAAGAATGTTTCTCTGCGAGTAATGTGCCCTTTCTCTTTGATAACTGTACACATGCTTCCCTTTTGGCTAACATCTGTACACCAGGCTCTAGGCTATAGAAACTGAGGATACCAGAAGCTGAGTAAGGCAGTTCCTGCCTTTGAGCAGTGTGGTCTGGATGGGGCAAGCGTGGAGACCAGACCATCTCTAAGTGCCAGCATAGAGATTCCTCTTCTTGCGTGTGAGGCACAGCAGATGCAGAGCTAAAAGGCAATGCGTGGCCTCGAGAAGCTCACAGTCATGCAGACTAGGAGATGGAAGCGGATGCTGGGAGGCAGGTTTGGCTTGCGGCGTTAGGAGGGCTTCAGAGAAGAGGCAGTGTTTGAGCTGGGCACAGAAGGGTTTCCCCTTCAACAGGAAGGGAATCTTAAGGAGAGAAGAGCAAGAGCAAAGGCATGGAGACTTGAAAGTCCATACAAAGTTGATGACTCTGAGGTGGTCAGAGTATAGTGAGAGAGGTCTACATGGTTCACTCCTTATTCTTTCCTGGCCTCTGCACCTGTCCCCTGTCCCCTGCCTTCCCTGGCCACCCTTTCTGCAATTGTGTGCTCCTTGTCACTTTATTTTCCTGCTTAATTTAGTACATCACAAATAAACACCTAATACAGGGGCGCCAGGGTGGCTCAGTTGGTTGAGCAGCGGCTGTTGGTTTTGGCTCATGTCATGGTCTTCAGGGTCCTGGGATCAAGCCCCATGTCAGGCTCTGTGCTCAGCAGGGAGTCTGCTTTAGGATTCTCTCTCCCTCTGCCCCTCCTCCCACTTGCATGTGGTTGTGCACGCTCTCTCTCTCTCTCTTTCTTTCTCTCTCTCTCTCTCTAATAATAAATACTTACATACCTGGTATATCTTTATCAACCTGTGTGCATCGTCTGCCTCTCCCACTGGAGTGTAAGCTCTATGAGAGTAAGGACTTTTTGTACAGTACCTGGTAAATAGCAGGTACCCAAATATTTGTCGAATGAATAAATAAATACATAGAAATGTGTATTGCAGATCCTACTCTTGGAAAGCCTTGATTTCCACACTAAGGAGTTTGGCTTTTATTTTTCAGGCAGCAGGGAGTTATGGAAAGTTCTTGAGCAGGGGAATGACATGAGCTCTGCTGAGAAAATTATTGGCAACAGCAAGAAGCTAAGTTGGAGCAGGGAGAAAGTGCCCCTTTCCTGGCCCTAGCCCAGCTCCAGAGCAACATACCCTTTAGCCCGATGCCCTCTTTGTAAAGCCTGTTCCTGGACATAGTCATTTTGTTTGGGCCAAGCAGAAGATTTAGTCCATAGCAATGAGGTGGATGTGAGCTGACTTCTGCCTTTCTTTTTGGGGGCCCGAGAGGGTCTAACAAGCACTGTCGTACGCTGCTGGAGGAAATGAAACTTGATATGGTCTTTCTGGAAAGCAATTTGGCAAATGGCACCAAGAACCTTAAAAATATCCCTACCTTTGACCTAGAAATTCTACCACGAGGACTTTATCATAGGGAAATAAGGTGAAGTATGTGCAAAGCTGTACATATGCAGACTGTCATCCCAGTGTAAAAGAAATAAAAATAATCTAAGTGTGTAACTCAGGTACGTCTCAAATCCATCCGTCATCTCCATCCCTGCTAAAACTCTTCCTGCTATATAAAAGACACTCCACAAAGTCCAAGTGCAGGTCCTTGTTTGCTCTCCTGTGCTAATGTAGCACCCTCCCAAGTAGCCCTGCCTCCAGTCTAGGTCTCTGAGACCCACCCTATGTGCACATTCCAGAGTAAGCTGTCAAAATTTCTGCTTCACCTTTTTAAACTGTTTCACTGGCCTAATGGCCCTCTGTGACCTGCCCACTTCCCACCGTGCATGATGCATTCCGACAGCACTGTCTGTGGTTCCCAGACCCTGCTCACCTCTGAGGCCTTGCTCATGCTGTTTCCTCTGTGCTTGTGCCTTAGATTCAGAGCAGACTCCTGGATGCATCACAGGCTGGGGGACACCCTATCTCCTGCATCCCCACGATTCTGTCTGTAGTGCAACACTTGTGTTTGTGCATTGGTTTCTGTTATCTCCTTACGTGGCTCTGATCTTGAGAGCCTATCTCAATGACTCTGTGTCCCTGTTCCCCATGTTGGGGTCTGGTGCATAGAAGAAGTTCAACTCATGTTTCTTGAATGAATGAATGATGCAAGCTTTCTGTTATGAAGAAACATATTCTGTGCCCAGCAAATAGTGAGTTCTCCATGAATATTTATTGAATGATTCTGCAGGAAACAAAAATGATGGGATTTTTTTGAAGTGCCTTATTTATCCTAGATTTCCTTTATTTCCTGAGTTGATCTCTAGGGATAGAACCTGGACATCTGTATTTCCATGGGACTCTACAGGAAAATCTGATGAGGAACAAACTACTAGAGTGGCAGGTGGCATCAGATTAAAATAAAAATAGGATCGAGGACATACTAATGGTGGCAGTGTGGATCGTATACCCCCCTGTAGTCCCAGTGATGTGTGTATGCATTGAGAAAAACAGAATGAAAATCCCTTGACATGTTGTTGCTGTTTTTGTTTGGTGATAGGATTTGGGAGACTTAAATCTTTTCCATTTTATGTTTCTATTATGTTCTTTTTCCCCATTGAGCATATGTCGCCTTTTAAACCACATCAACAATGAAAAGAAGGGCAGTTGGACAAGGGAGCCCTGACCGTATAGTGCTGTGCGTCCTTGGGCCAGGCCCTGGGTTGCAGCCTTCAGCTTGGCTCCTGGGGCTGGTCTGGCATCAGGTCCAGAACCTGACCCTTTGGCACTTTTCTGCATACCAGCATTCTGGTATTCCAAGAAACCATCCAGTGGCCGGGGACCACCTACTGTCGACTATTCCCAGGCCTGAGGCAGACTGCCTTGTGGTTCCCTGGTCCCCCAGGTGAGGAGTGTGATGGGATTTGGGTAAGGATTTGCCACCACACCATAGTATCCAGATGGGTCCAGAACAGAAGAGCTGAGCTGTGGTGGGGATGAGGCTAGAAGGGGCATTGTGATACCGGTGGCTGGTTAATCGGCCACAAGACAGGCAACAAGTGGGGCAATGGCAGCCAAGAGGGACGCTGAGGGAAGCAGTCACTCTGAGGGAGCACAGCACCCCAAACCAAGTTTCTCCTAATTTGTGCAGTTGGAGCTGTCCACAGGAGGATATGTGTGTGCTTGTTTGTTTAATGCCGTCTTTTTCCCAGAAGCCTTCATGAGTCCATTTGCCTTTCTGTTCCCCACCAAGGTGAGCTCTTTCTCCTTTAAAGCCCCATTAGTCCTTGTTCTTGTTTTCTTGCGGCCTTCATCACTTTCTGAGATGGTGTTCTTCTTTCTGGGAATGTCCTGGGCCATCATAAGGACAGGACAGAGTCCCGTGCATCTTTGCAGTCTACACGGGCCACGGTCAGGTCCAGGGAGGGCAGGGGACTGTTTTGTACCCTCAGCTTTCCCAGCTGGAAAGGTCAAGGCCAGTGCTAGAGCAGGGAGGTTCTGCTCCTGGCCTTGTGGCTGGCTCTTGGCTGGAGCTGCCCTGGGTCACCACGGCGACGAGATGCTCACTCGCAAGCAAACAGCATCCCAGCATCCCCTGGCAGGGCTGCCGGCCTCAGCAATTCTTGACCTCCAGCTGAGTTGAAACAGAGGATGCTGTTGCCAGCAGCGGGAGCTGAGCCCACGGGGCTCCCTCCCAGTCCCTTGGTGGCTATGCTGAAAACAGATACCTCCTGCTGCCCCGGGTTGGCCGCCTCCGCCTCCCCACCCACTGGAGCCAGAGCCTGTTTGCGTGGATCCATAGCAGGGAGGAGGTTTGGGGCGAAACAGGTGGTCTCCTCATAACACATTCTCCAGCTGTCTCCTGTCTGCAAGAGAGCCTTCTCGGGGCCTTGCTTTCTCCTGGGTTTTGGCACCTTGGAAGCTTGCCTTTCTCTCAAGCCCTGGGAGTAGGGGCAGAGGATGAGGAGGCTGCTTCTGCCTGGCCTCCTTGGTGGAGCACACTTGAGAGAATGAGGCCTGACTTGTCTTCCCTGCCCCCTGCCTGTCTCCCCCACTCCCTCCCCCAAGCCTGACTCAGCTCTTGCTTGACACATATCTTAAGCCCTAGTCAGACTGGTCTCAGGGAGGGCAGGTGATGTGGGCCGTGGCTCAGCTGTCCCAGATGGGGCCTCCTGCAGCCTTCTACTCTGGGAAACCCTGCAGGAAGAGCCAGCTGCAACCTTTCCTGGCCACTCAGCTGCCTGCTTTCCCCTGAGACAAAGGACTGAGTATGGCTCCGCCAGGAAGTTTATTCTCTGCCTGGCACATTCCTTCTATGGCCTCCCCTTCCTTCTCACCCATACCTCTTCCCAGGAGACCTAAGCTCTCGTCACCCCACGTGTGAACCATTCCCTGGTCAGTTTCAGCCTTTATTGAGCACCTATTATGTGCTAGGCACTGGCTTTAGCCCTGTGGCTCCTGAGATGATAAGGCCCAGCCCTGCCCTTAGAGCTTATTTGTGGTACAGCTCACTCAGAGTGGCTTACATTGGAGCTTTATTGGATCCAGGACAGCTAGAAAGAGTCTTTCTTTAGAGGTGCCTTGTGGGTAGTAGGTAGCCACAGTCCTGGCTGGGTCTTGTCATGACAAGGATCTTTTATTGCCTTTCCCTGTAAGGCTCATGAAGTTTTCCACCAAACCACATTGAAGCAAATCTTAAGGAACACACACACATTTTTAAAAAATTAAGTTAGTACACACACAAATATATGGTTTTGCCATAGACCTCTTTTTTGTGAGCATTTTCACGGCAAACATTTTTGTCATGAAACTAATTGACTATAAGGCAGTTTTACCGTAAAAAATAAAATAACTGGTTGACAGTTTGGTCTCCTTTCTTTGTTGATGAATCAGCTGCTTTTATCAGAGTTAATCTATTGAAGCTATCTGTTTGGTTTCATTTCTCCATTGATAAAACTCTTGTTCTTATGTTACCTCAGGTAGCCCTCATGATGGTCCATGTAGACCCCAGCTAGACCTCCTAGTGGTCTATGCAAGTAGACAAGTAGATAAGGTGGTCTTAAAATAGTAGATGATGACAACCCCATATACAGACCTGCTAGAAAGTATGGTGATAAACCTCGCTGGGAGTGTGCACTAGAATGTAAAGCCGAACTGCACACCAGACGACCCAGAAAATGGTAGCATACCAGTTGCAGCGATCAAAGCTCACTTACAAACGCATTACAGTGTTGGCTTTTCTTCCACATTTCCCACAGAACTTTGGAACGTCTATCAGCATGTGGGACAACCTGCCAAGAACAAACAATGATGTGGAAGGCTTTCACAACACAATATATAGCTCTGTTACAAATATGCATCCTAGTATGGATGACCCTGGAACAGCATGGAGGTTAGGAGTGCTGACCCCTTGCACAGTCAGTAATCTACATATAACTTTTGACTCCCCCAAAACTTAACTATTAATAATAGCTGCTGTTCACCAGAAGCTTTACTGATGAAATAAATAGCTGATAAACTCATATTTTGTATATTATATGAGTCATATACTGTGTTCTTACAATAAAAGAAGTTAGAGAAAAAATTGTGTTAGGAAAGTCATAAGGAAGAGCACAGGGTGATGTGAGGAAGTGTTGAATCATATTGTATACCTGAAACTAATGTAACACAATATGTTAACTAACTGGAATCAAAATAAGAACTGAGGGGTGGTTGGGTGGTTCAGATGGTTAAGCATCTGCCTTTGGCTCTGGTCATGGTCCCAGGGTCCTGGGATTGAGCCCCATGTTGGGCTCCCTGCACAGTCGGGAGTCTCTTCTCCGGAGCTCTCCCCCGCCCCCCCCCCCCCCCGCTCTTGTTCTCTCTCACTAACTCTCAAATAAAATCTTTTAAAAAGATAAAATAAAAAAAAAAAAAAAAAAAAAAAAAAAAAAAAAGATAAAATAAGAACTTAAATAAAAAGAAAGCCATAAGAGAAAAATCTATTGACAATACTGTACTGTATATATTGAAAAAAAATCTGCATATAGGTGGATCTGTGCAATTCAAACCCATGTTGTTCAAGAGTCAACTGTAGGGCAGCCCTGGTGACACAGCGGTTTAGCGCCGCCTGCAGCCTGGGGTGTGATCCTGGAGACCCAGGATCGAGTCCCACATTGGGCTCCTTGCATGGAACCTGCTTCTCCCTTTGCCTGTGTCTCTCATGAATAAATGAATAAAATATTTTTTAAAAAAGAGTCAACTGTATTTGGACCTTGATACCCCTCTCGCTCTTTTTTTTTTGATACCTCTCTTAATGAAGGAAGAAACTTTAGTTTAAAAAGAATACTATGACTTTGAAGACAAGTGCTTAGGTACAGTCCATAATATAAAATCAGTTATTTGCATAGTATTGCCATGAATCTACATATATTTTAAATGTATGAAAATAGTTTGTATTTCACAGTAAAGTCTTTGTAATTCTGTTACTCATTCTTCATGTGCCATTATGTCCTTTTTTTCCCCCATTATGTCCTTTTTAATTAATGTCCCTTTTAAAAATTTTTCATGACTTTAACTTTTACAACAAAATTACCTTCTGGCAATTTTACTAATTTTTTCATGTTTCATTATGTCCTTTTTAATGCTCCTCTTTTATTTTTCATTATTTTATCTTGTATGGCAGAATGGCCTTACAGCCAGTTAGTTATATGGTGAAAATGTTTGTGGCAAAAACACTGCAAAGATGTATGGCCAAGGTGCTCAGCGAGAATGCCAGGCACACAGATGCATACCCTCGAAAGTAAAACACCTGTCACCTCACCCCTCCAGTGGAAGGACTAGTATGCATTTCCCCAGATTTTTCCTTTGCAGATGCTATTGCTGTCTGTATAAATTTGGGCTGGTTTCCAGCTGCCAGTTTTCCTGGGAAGCACACAGCCTCTAGGGGCCACCATCTGACCCCTGGCAGTTTCTCTAGACCTAGACTTCTGCCGAGAACAGAAGTGGTGTTAAGTTCCGAGTCCTCCTTGACCGTTGGCCCCCCCACCGCCCCGCACCCACCAACTGGCACCAAGTTAGCATCTAAAATGCTGCGTGGAGGGACGCCTGAGTGGCTTAGTGGTTGAACGTCTGCCTTGGACTCAGATCATGATCCCAGGGTCCTGGGATCAAGTTCCGCATCAGGCTCCCCATGGGAGCCTGCTTCTCCCTCTGCCTGTGTCTCTGTCTCTCTCTGTGTATCTATCATTTTATCTTCAAAAAAATAAAAAATTTTAAAAATGCTGTGTGGAAAGCCTTAGCTAGGATTACAGCTGCTCCTCCACCACCACCACCACCAGGCTCTTCTTAGCTTAAGGAGGAGGAGGACTATACAGTCAGTGTAGGAAGTCTCACCTGGATCTACAGATTGGAGAACCCCGGGGTTTCCCCACACATTCTTCCTCCCTCTGGCCGTATCTCTTACCTGTGCTCTTGCCCCATCTCTTGGCAAGAGATGGAGAAAGTGAGTCACAGAGACATCATAACCTTCCAGGCTGAGCAAAACACCTTTTCTGGCGTTCTTTCAGGTCAGGGTGAACCTCTGGTTTTTATATGCTGACAAGAGGCTTAAATTGACAGATATATCTCAGCATTTCGACTTTAAAAAATATAATCTAAATGTCATTAGGAATTCTTTTGAGACCTGGGATGGGAGGGAGGTAATAAAAGGTCTCTCTCTGTCATGACCGGCTCAGGAGATACTCTTCAGTCCCCTAGTAGGGGATGGTGCCTAGTGGGGGCACAGATGTTTAGAACCAGAGCCAGTCAGCCAGAGGTAAAAGAAACTAGAAAAGAAAGCAGGTGGGGCAGCCCCGGTGGCTCAGCGGTTTAGCGCCGCCTTCAGCCCTGTGATCCTGGAGACCCAGGATCAAGTCCCACATCGGGCTCCCTGCATGGAACCTGCTTCTCCCTCTGCCTGTGTCTCTGCCTCTCTCTCTCTCTCTGTGTGTGTGTGTGTGTGTGTGTATCTCATGAATAAATAAATAAAATCTTAAAAAAAAAAAGAAAGCAGGTGATAGTCCAATGGGTGCCACAGATTATGTTTGATTTAGAAATGACCGCAGCGCACCACACTACAGAGCTGTGCTCAGATATTTAAGTAGTCCTGGCTTTGTCAGTGAAGAGTAGAAACCAGTGACGAGTAAGAGGCTGTTGGGGCAGGGAGCAGGGTACCCATCAGGGTCCAGGCGGACTCACTGCCCCTCAGTCCATCTTCCTGCCCTGTGGCTCCAGGTCTTTGCTCCGTCATCCACCTGGGATTCCTTCTCCCTCTCCCTCCTTGCAGGCCAAGCTCACAATGTTTGTTAGATCTTCTCTGTGGAACCTCAGAGATATGCCTATTCCCTACTTTGCTTCCACAAAGACTTCTGAATTGTTTTTTGTGTCATTTTCTGCTTGTCTGGTGGTCTAGTCATTCATTCATTCATGCATTCATTCACTTACCTAATACTCAGGACCTACTCTGTATGAGGTGCTGGACGCCCCTGTGGAGAGACTAGGGCCCTGCCTTTGAGCAGCTGACATTCAAATGGGGAGACAGAACAGTGAGTAAACAAACCACCACAGAATTGGGATAGACACTACTTAGGAGAGAAGAGGCTGGGAGCCCACTTTAGTTAGATTATCAAGGAAGGCTTCTCTGAGGAGGTGTTCTTTAAACGTTGAGACATGCTTAATGTAATTAAAATGTCATCCTCATTTTCTCAGATCCCTTGAGTGCCTAGCAGGATCATGAACACAGTGGGTGCTTAGGAATTGTGTTGAAATGAATCTGGGCCATAACCCTTTTGTCTGGGCCTCACCACCCTGCGAGCTACTTATCATTACCCTTCCCGCCTTCGGCTCCCTCCCTCCCATCTCCAGCTGTCATTTGACCGGGAAGAATTGGGTTACCTTGGGGGTGGGGTGGCAGGGTCCTGTGTACTTGGGTGCAGGCCAGCAGTGCTGCTCCCAGGCCAAACTCGTCAGCATCGGGGCAGGAGAGAGAGAGAGAACCAAGGCAGAGGACTCCAGACAGCCTGGAGGCTCTGCATGTGACTAGTCCTCTTGTATCTGGACCCTCTATCAGGGATGCTTCACGTCCCCTGCCACCGCCATTGTCCTAGAGGGAAACTGAGGCCCAGAGCTTGGAAGTTGCCTCTTCTTCTAGCAGCGGCAGAGGCCAAAGTGGGGCATTTCACCATATGCAGTGGGCAGAGGAGGGAAGTCAGAAGTGTAGCCGTGAAGATGAGGCTTGCCCCCAGCCTGCCCTCAGCCAGCTGGAGCCTGCTTATTTCCAGAGTCCTTGTCACACATGGTCAGAGCTGAAGCGATGGAGAGGATGTAGCTCAGCTCCCGCCCACCCCCTTGGCAGATGCAGAAGAGGCCTAGTAGGTCAGGGTGTGGGCTCCCAATATGCTTTCCACATACCTCTGCTCTAGCACAGCAGTTTGCCTGCTTGGGTGTGGGTGTGTGTGTGTGTATGGGGAGGCGGGGGTTGAACAGAATTTACATGTATCACTTATTTATTATGCATTTGTTTATTTTTTTTTAATGTGCCACAGAGTAACACGTTACAAGGGTTTCCTAAATTATGCATTCAAGTGTTTTCAAAATAGTGAGCATGAACATAATGTATCACAAAACCAAAATGGATCGCTGTACATCATATGTGTGAATCCTTCCCTACCCAGATGACGGGTTGGAGACTTATGCTCACCTGCATGTCCACAGCGCCTGGTACTGAGAGATGACTGGAAGAGGCTGAGCAGTTTCCACTTCAACAGGTTCCCCATGGGGGAAGGGAGATTCCCTCCCTCTGACTCTTCCAGCATTTTTTACATAGAATATTGTAGGTCTTCTGTATGTGTGTGTGCGCCCGTGTGTATGTGCATGCTTGCATTATCATGTGGTTTGCCATGAGGTTTTCTGCAAGGGGCTGTGAGTTTTCAGAAGGGTTTCTTGCCTTCACTGTCTTTGTGTCCATTGGGAGCTCCACACAGGCCTTTCCACAGGGTGGATTTGAATTGAGTCTTAGAGCTAGAAGGCATCCTGAATCCATTAGTCCAGCCTACTGCTTTTATAGCTAAGGGCCCAGACAAGGGGCTGTCCAGGTCACAGGGGCTGAGGTATGCAACCTTCATAGCTGCATTGAGAGAGCTGCCCTGAAGGTGAAGGCACCTGTCCCTGAGAGACCTGGTGGGCAGTGTAGCTGGAAGCCTGGGGTTTCCTGGAGCTGTCAAGGAGATGCCAGGAGGGGAGGGTCAGTAGGCTTCTCTGACAGCCATTCACTATTTTCTTTGAAACAGGTTTTGGTGCTTAGAAAAGAGCTCCCCTCGCCTTGTCTAGTTTAGGGGCTGGCCCTTGTGGCCTGGCTGGAAGGTGATGCTATGTGGGAGGGCTTGGGGGCTCTGTCTCTCCCTGCACCCCATACAGATGCCAGTGCCAGCTCCTAGAGGCTACTCAGCCACTCTGAGCTCCCTGCCCTCTGAGCCACCACCTCTCAGGCATTGCCTACGTTAACAGCTATGGATGAGGTGCCTGGGCCACCCTGAGGCCCTTTCACACAATCACCCCCAGCGGCACCCCAGAAGGCCAGGCACGGCCAGCACCTTTGGCCGTTTCCTCCCCTCTTCTCCTGAGGGAGCTGGTCCCTCCCATCTGGAACCTTCTCTGAGGAAGGGGGAGGGGCATGAAACTTCCAGGGTTGGAATCATTGGCTCTTGCTCTAGCTATCTGGATCCTGTTACCTTCCTGTAGCAGGGCGAGGAGGCTTTGCTTTTTATTTTTTTAACTTGTTCTTTTTTAACTATTTATTTCACAGAACTTCAAATAATTCAGTCTGTATGAAGATAAGTACTCAATAATAAATGCTTGTGGATGGAAATTAGACCAAAAGAGGTTCATTAATTGATTCATCTTACAAATACTGGGGTACCTGAGTGGCTCAGTCAGTTAAGTGTCTGCCTTCAGCTCAGGTCATGATCTCAGAGTCCTGGGATCAAAGCCCCACATTGGGCTCCTGCTCAGCAGGGAGTCTGTTTCTCCCTCTCCCTCCACCTGCTGCTCCCCCTTCTTGTGCTCTCTCTCAAATCAATACATAAAATCTTTTTTAAAAATAAAATAAATAAAATTTAAAAAATAAAAAGAAATGCTTCCTAAGCAGCCACTAAACTAGCTTCTAAGTTCTGAACACGACATACCAGGCACTTGACACTCAAGAGAGGTGGTATCTTGTGAGGGTTTCAGAATCAGCCTGCCATCTAGCTGTGTGACCTTTGGGTTAGGCGATTTGATTTGTAGAAGGGGCTTAGAACAATATTTGGCATAAGAAATTAATACATATTTGTCCTGATTGTTACTACCATAGTTATAACTGCTTATTACTGTAGTTCTCATCATAACTGTAATGTAGTGACGGTTATCCCCATTCCCCATTTTCCAGATGAGGAAACTGAGGTTCTCAGAGGTAAATAGCATGCCCAAATCATGCAAGTAAGTGGCCTCACATCTCAGGTCTGGTATCTGAGGCTTTTGGCAGCCTGACTGTACTGCTTATCCGGCTCTAGGCTAGGGGCCGAGCATTCAGATGCCAGCACTAATGAGGCCAGGTGCTGCCTCGAGAAGCTCACAGCCGGAATGGAGGGTGACACACACATAGGCAGTAGTCAGTGAATTTCCGGAGGCACCACATGGTCTAGAGTCAAGCCAGGTTGGGTGGAAGGCTGGGCAGGTCTGGTAGCAATGCCTTCCTAGATGTAGGACTGGTCAGTAGTGTTGCCAGCTAGGCCTTCCCACCTGGGCTGGAGGCAGAGCTGCTTCTGTACCTATCAACTATGTGTGTGTCAACATAACCGGGGGGGTTCTTCTCACTGCCCTGGGGAGGTGGCTAGGACAGGGTCTGAGACAATCACTGGGCTGGGAATGAGGATCTGAAACCATGCACTGGATTCTTGCCATTGCCCTAGGGTTCCTGAACCTCAAGGTCTCATCTGGAAAATGAGAGTAGTAATATTAGCCATACAAGGTTGTTGTAAATTTAGATTAAGTGATGTAAAAAAAAAAATCTTCTTTTTCTAATCCTAAATCTTTTTTTTTTTTTTTTTTTAATTTTTTTTTATTTATTATTTATGATAGTCACAAAGAGAGAGAGAGAGAGGCAGAGACACAGGCAGAGGGAGAAGCAGGCTCCATGCACCGGGAGCCTGACGTGGGATTCGATCCCGGGTCTCCAGGATCGCGCCCTGGGCCAAAGGCAGGCGCTAAACCGCTGCGCCACCCAGGGATCCCTCTAATCCTAAATCTTGTACTTATACACATAGTAATAATCACTACTACTTTTGTGCCTCACACAGTACTAGGGGATTACATATAATGTCTTGTTTAATCCTCAATAGTCCTTCAAGACTTATTGCTCCCATTTTATGGATATGGAAACTGAGGTCAAGAGGCTCAGCTACCTGCCATCACACCTCTGAGGTCATAGAGTTCAGAGTTGGACTCAGGTCCTCTCTGATTCCAAAGTCACCTCTCTGTGTTCCACACCTGAATTCTCTACTCTTCCCAGCCCCACCCCTTGGTAGTAAGTTACTAAACCAACCACAGGAGGGTGTAGCTGTTGGGGCATTCCTGCCAGGCCAGCCACCCAGGCCTGGAGCTGGTAGTGAGCAGTGATGGAGGGATGGGCCTTACCTGCCAGTGGCCCCCGGTTGTGGTGGGAGCAGCAGGCTCTCCTCCCTGCCAGTCTGGCAAGTAAGTTTTGTCCGCCTGTGAGTCACACAGCACTGATGAGTCAGATTTTTCCTTTCTCCTTGCCCAGAGCAGCTGGGGAGGGGGTGGGAGATTTTCTTAGGAAATAGGACCTCCCTCCCTCTGCTCTCCCACTGTCCCCCTTGCCTTGGAGCTGCACATTTTCTCTCCAGAAGTCTGTGGTTCAGCCCTGGAAGAAGAGTCCTATATCTACAGAAGAGAGCATCTGGGTGCTGGCCATACAGGCATCAAGAGATCAGGCTTTGTGGCTGAGTAGAGTCAGGAGGGGAAGGGCGCTCCTTGTAAATAACGAGAGTAAGGTAGCTGGTCCTAACTCTGACTCCAAAGCCTCTTGTTTCGGCTTACCCTGCCTGTCCCTGCTGCAAACAAGGGCTTGGGCTGTATCCTCTGGACATGCAGCCACTGGGTTTCCCCAGGCACGGGGTCCCCTGAGCTATCCGCTTTTTGCCTTATGACCAATCTGGCTCCAAGCCTTGGAAGGACTGTCCAGATGGTCAGCCTCGGGCCGGCCTGGGGTTCTCCTTGAGCAACCCCCTGCCAGGCCATCTCAGAGGCCTAATTAAACAATCGGAGCAGCCAGCCAAGCTGGGCAACCTGGTTCCAGATTAATGCTTTTCAGCCCTGGCCATGTATCAGAATCACTGGGAGAGCTTTAAAACCCCTGTGACACTCAGGCCATACCCCAGAGCAGTCAGATCAGAGTCCTGGGGGTGGGGCCCAGGCAGCTGGCTTTCCGTGTACCACACTGCATTGCCTCCGGGAACTGAGTCGAATACATGTTCCCTGCACACAATGCAGCGTGTGACCCGGAGCTGGTGTGGGATACTCATACGCATGAGGTCAGGGGAGAGGAGCCTGTGCATGGGGCCTGGTGGGAAGAGGGCTCTCATCCTGCATCCTGAGGGATAGAGGTCACGACCAGGCAGTGCTCGGGAAGGAAGCCAGGGAGGACACTGGCCTGACAGGGCTGGTGATTCACGAGCTATAGAGGAAGAAGGGGGAAGAGTGAGTCAGGCACAGCTGTGTGTGAGGCCTGAGCCCGGCTTGGGAGAGTGAACGTGCTTGAACGAGTTCCCTGTTGATCCACAAACAGTACGTTGTAGGTCTTGAGCTGTGCCACATGAAGCAGTGAGTAGGCCTTAAAAAGATGGGGCTCTGGATCTCAGAGATGTCAGGCATCCCTGCGCGTGCCACACTTGACCACAGCACTTTGCATGGAGACTCACTGGAGCATTTCAGTGTCTCTGGAAGCACAGAGAAGAGAGGTTAAGTGCTGTGCCCTGGGTCAAACAGCATGGATCACAATAGAAAAAGACCTGGGTTCACCCCACTTAAGACACAGACCTAAAAGACAGTAACTTAGGCCAGCGCCCAGGGTAAGCTGGACTGTAAGTGACTGCTGGAGTCTAGAGAATGTAGAGCCGCAATCAGGGGCAGGATTATGGGGTCTTTTCTAGCTCCGGCTTCAGCAGTTCTGGGTGAACTTGTGACTGGTTGTTGTGGAGGCAGAGGGGTTGGTTTTCAGATGGAGGAAAGCAAGGGCCCAGTAGACCTTGGCACTGGGCAGACCTCGCTTGGGCTCTTAGGTGAGTCAGGTTGGTTGAGGAGAGGGTGAACAGGATGGCCAAGAACCCAGAGAAACTACGGAGGAGGAGAGTCTGGAGAAGAGGAAAGTATTGGCCCCGTGAAAGAGGCTGTGACTTGTTCTGTGTCATCCCAGAGAACAGAGCTAATGGGTTTCAGGTCAGAACAATAATGTTAAAAATAATAATGGCAGAAGCAATTCCAGTGACCATAATAATTGCCTGCTCCATAGCAAGTATGGTGCCAGGGTGTGTGTGTGTGTGTGTGTTTTCAGTGAGGAAACAAGAGCCTGGTGGGACTAGGTGCCAGGGAGACCACACCAGAAGTGTTATTATGGATAATCTTGACTCTATTAGCTAACTTAATATGTATGTACATATTTTTAATCCTCCTAACCTCCCTACGAAGTAGGATGTTACCTCTCCCTACTTCCCAGGGGAGGAGAATAAAAAGCTAAAGTAGTTGACTTAGAGTCACTTAGCTAATTTGTGATGGAGCTCATGTCCAAACCCAGGTCTGCCTGACAACCAAACTCTGGACCTTCGGCCTCTGCGTTTCTCTGTTTTGCTGCCTGCTGCATAGCTGATGCCCAGTGAAGGGCGACTCTGAGATGATTAACTTTCTTACCATTTGGCCCATCTAACCATGCAAATAAGCTTCTTACACTAGAAATGCGCACAGAGGCTGGCTTGCCCCTGGCAGCAATGTTGTGTGGGGCAGGAGGCTGGTCTCCATCACTGAGCCCCCAGCCAGCCATGCAGAATTAGAGTCTGTGTTTCTAGAGACCTGGGTGCACAGTTAGGCCACACTGTCCGGGAGGGCCCAGCTCTTAGATTCCATTTGCCTCTAGTGGGAACTAGAGGGTCAGGCCAACTCATAACTCCTCCACACTTGCCCCGATGTGGGTTCTGCTTGCTGCTTTCCCATTAGCATATTTGTCATCTCTCAAACTTGTGACATTTTAAACTTTAAAAAAAAAAAAAGATTTTATTTACTTATTTATGATAGACATAGAGAGAGAGGCAGAGACACAGGCAGAGGGAGAAGCAGGCTCCGCGCTGGGAGCCCCACGTGGGACTCGATCCTGGGACTCCAGGATCCCGCCCTGGACCAAAGACAGGCGCCAAACTGCTGAGCCACCCAGGGATCCCCAACATTTTAATATTCTAGTTGTAATTCTGCTTCCACTGGCAGTGGAGTGGTTTTATAGGCAGAATTCGCTTCCTACCCCTGCTGCGCACATGCGCATACACACACATACACATGTGCAAGAGCTGTGCGGTTTGGGACAGTTCACATCACCTGTCAGGGCCTGTCTCCTCGTCTATAAAGTGAAGAGGCAGGATCCCTGGGTGGCGCAGCGGTTTAGCGCCTGCCTTTGGCCCAGGGCGCGATCCTGGAGACCTGGGATCGAATCCCACGTCGGGCTCCCGGTGCATGGAGCCTGCTTCTCCCTCTGCCTGTGTCTCTGCCTCTCTCTCACTGTGTGCCTATCATAAATAAATAAAAAATTAAAAAAAATGAAGAGGCTAGACTAACCAACTGTGAGGTCACTCCTGGCTTCAGAATGCTGCCATGCTCTGGGGCCCTGCCCTGGTACAGTGGCGTGTGTCTTGGTAAAGTACTTGATGCACTTGACACCCAGTGAGAGGGCGTCTCCGGTGTCAGAAGTCAGGCTGTGCCGTTCAGCCTCCAAGCACCTGGCTGCCGAGCCCGTGGGGACTCTCCCTGACAGCAGGGCTGTGGAAAGCACAGTGGCAGAGATGACCTGTCTCTCTTCCCTGGAGTCCTGAGGTAGCAAGAGGAGCTGGCCAGATACCAGAGACCTTTCTAGCAACCTCCGGAGAGTTTCTGTTTTATTTCTTAGCCACAGTCCTCCGTCTTCTGCCCCAGGAAAAATGCTCACCCTCTACTATGCAGGCACACAGGGAAGCAGGCACATGTTGAGCCCGCTCTTTGTCCCTGTCAAACTTAACCTCATTTAACCCCTCTGTCCTCCTGCACCATGAGGTAGAGACCAGGAATTCACTGCAGCAGGATTTTTCAAAGTTTTCAAAATCACAGCAACTTTATGGGTGGGGGGGAAGGTAGTAACCTTTCATTCTCTTAATTGCATAGTGGTAATAAGCATTATTGACTTGGCATGATTGCTAATTACAGTAGTACTGCCTTTTAAGCATCGGGCAGAGTAGGATCTCTGATCCTCACAGCAGTCCTACGAGATGGAGGACTGCAGATGGGAACACCGAGTTTGGAATAGTGAGGTTGCCCTCCCCATTCTCACAAGGCAGTCAGTCCCTGAAACAACACCCCCGCCCCCGTATCTGAAGCTCCCATGTGAGTGAGTAGCCACATTGGAGAGAGAAGGTTTGTGAATGTGTCTCTTAAGTCATAATTACCTATAATCTAGGTTGCCAGAAAACACATGTAATCAAGGTCCCTTCTAGAGCTGGTAGCCCTGGAACCATTCACGTTCAGGCCAGGACTTCGGTGCACCCGCAGCAAACATCAATATGTGGTGAAGATAGGAATATATTCACTACAAGAAAGGAACTGGCTGGGGGTGAGGGGTGGGGGCTAGTGGTGGTTATTTTAAATTCCTATGAACCTAAAACAAGGAGAAGTATAGTGGTTTCCCAAATACTCGATGTTTAACTCTACCTGTGAATCCCAGCCGGCCTCAGAAAAAGAGCTGTTGGTTGTATGGCAGGTTAGATCCCAGAGTAGATCCTGAGGATTTGGGAGTTCTGTTTGTAGTTGAGATCAGACAGCCCAGAACTTTTCTACCAGGGAACTGGATGGGGGGGGGGGGGGGATGCCTGGTGGGAGTCAGCTCAGGTCAAGGGAAGAGTTGGTCAGTGCCTGGCTCTGCAACTTTCACCCTGCCTGGGGCCTGGGCTAGAGGCAAGAGGCAGAGAGTAGATATGGACCCTGCTCCCCCTAAGTTTACCCCAGTAAATGTGTCTGTTGTGTGCAAGCACGGTGAAAGCGTATACTGTCTCCACAGTTATGTGTGCCCCCTTGTCCACACCCACTGCCCCAGCAGGGGGCCTCTGGGCAGGTTTATTTTTCTTGGCTGCACTTTTCTCTCTCCAGTTGCCAAGAAGGTTCCAGGCCCTCGCTGGGCATGGTTTCTGACATCCAGCCCATCTTCCTCCAGTGGGTTTCTTCTGTATATACCTCAGGAACTAGTCTGTTCCCTCCTGGATTCCCTCCATGCCTCCCCCCATTCTTCCTAACTCTCCTACTTACAGTAATTTCTTCCAGACAGCTCCATCTGCTCCCCCAACTCAGATCCTGCCTCTCCCCCCTTGAGTTCCCCCTACTTTTCCGAAACTGCCTTGCTCACTTCATTCACTCACTGGATAAACAGTTATTGTGAAGTGCTGCATGCCAGACCCTGGGTGGGCCCACAGACCCCAGAGAGAACCTGGAGGTGGTCCCAGCCTCAGGGGAGGACAAGCAGGATCATCACAGAGAATTGCAGTAGCCCTGTGCCCAGCGTCACCACAGAGCCTGGTACAGGGCTCCCAGAGAAGCCTTGATTCCTTCAGCCCTGCCCAGGACCACCTGGGACCAACAGGACCCAGGGGGTGATACCGTTTAGGAAGCCTGGTTTGTCACTTAGCAACTGTCTCCACCCCTTCCCCTTCCCTGAACCCTGGAGCTGGGTGTGAGGGAGGGATGGGGAAGAAGGCCCCAGCTACCAGAGCTGGGCCAGCACTTTCCCTTCGAAGGTTACTCTGGCTCAGCTCTGAGGGTCATCCTGGGCTAAGTCTAACTATAAATACCACGCTTCCTGAAGGGATTACCTGGGCTCCACTTCCCCCACCTGCACCCCTCCCCAGCTGGGCTGATCCTTCTTCTGGGGCCTGCTATTCTTTCTGACCCATGACCCCCTCCACCAGGTGCCACACTTCAGCCTCATCTCACCAGCCCCCTGCATCCCAGCTGTGCCTACCAGGGTGGGAGGGGAAGAAGAGATGTTCCAGTCTGCATCCTGACCAAAGGGCCTTTGCAGCCCAAGATGTTGGGACAGGCAGGCCTTTGTCCCTGCCTGGAGCCTCATCTCTCACACCAGCTAGAGCAAGCCCAGACTTGTCCCATAATCAGCACTCCTGGGAAGACACCGTGGGCTCTGTCCCCAGAGTAGGGGTCTGGGGATGGAGCTTGGTAACCATGTGGAATAGAGCTTGGGGATTGCTGACGGTATAAATAGGGCTGTCTCCTGGCTTGGGTGGACTGCCTGTCCTGGGAAATCTCTGGTTCCCTTGGCTGGCCTCAGATGTCGTGTCACTTCCCAGTGGCTCAGTTGTGCCAGTCTCCAAAGCCACAATGAAGACCTCCTGAGGCATGATACCAAGAGGCAGAGGGACTGCCTAGCTTGTCTCTCGTGTAGACTTTTCTCCTGTTCCCTCCCACCTGCCCACAGGTGCTCTCAGCCGTGATTCCTCCACCAGGCTCCCGACCCCATTCACTAGGCGATTGTCAGCTCCATTTTCAACTCAGCAGACACTTGTCGAGAACTGGCACCAGGCCAGCATGCTGTGAGGCCATGGGGTGTTCAAAGGGAAGCCACCAGGAACCTGTCCTTCGATAGGTTCTCGAGACTCCCCTCTTTGGCATCGTCATTCTGAATTAAACAGTGTGAAGCAGGTGGTAGTAGTGCGCACACACACCCAGGCTCAGAGACACACACCAGCTCCAGGTAAATCGGAAAGGGCCTTTGGTTGTGCTCTCCAACTCTTTACAGTGCCCTCCCTTGGGGGTAGTATCACCAGACACCATTCATTATGGAGACCAAACCACAGGTCCACCATCATTATCCTCCCCCAATCCAGACCGCTGTGCCCTTCTGCTCTCTCTCCTCTTGCCTCTCCAAGTCTGGCGCTCAGCAGTGACTTCAGAGGTGATCCATTAAACTAACTTACATGAAGGTGTAGATGAGTGTGCCACTTCCACTTCTGTTCTCCTGTGTTTACAAGTGGAGTCCTTCTGTTGGAATCAAGTGTATACCCCAGACCGGCCCCTATGTTTCTGAGTCCAGTGGGTCTGAAGTAAACCCTGGAGCCTGCCTTTCTAACCAGGCCTTCAGGAGATCTTAACACAGGTGGTATGTTGAACAGCCCGCTGAGACTCCAGCTCTGCCTCTGTACTCAAAAAACCTACATTCTCTGCTCAGTCACAGATATCTTGCTGTTTCCTGTCCACCATTATCACAGAAAGTCGTGGTTTTCATGGGCGTTTTGTACTTCCCCATGCTGGTGTGGACTTTGACTACAGAATGATCTTTTGTTGTTTGTTGTTGTTTTAAAGATTTTATTTGGGATGCCTTGGTGGCTCAGCGGTTGAACGTCTGCCTTTGGCTCAGGTCATGATCCTGGAGTCCCTGGATCCAGTCCCACATTGGGCTCCCTGCGTGGAGCCTGCTTCTCCCTCTGCCTGTGTCTCTGCCTCTCTCTCTCTGGGTGTGTCTCATGAATAAATAAAATCTTTTTTAAAAATCTTTTTAAAAATAAGTAAAATAAAGCATTTATTTATTTATTTATTTATTTGACACACAGAGGACAAGAAGGGGGAGTGGCAGGGAGAGGGAGAAGCAGGCTCCCTGCTGGGCTCAGAGCCCCACACAGGGCTCAGTCCCAGAACCCCAGGATCATGCCCTGAACCAAAGGCAGACACTTAACTGACTGAGCCACCCAGGTTCCCCGATCTTTTGTTGTTTTTTAAATTTCTCTTCTGTCTTCGTTAAAGATAAGGTCCATTTGTTTTACTCCGTCTTTGACCTGGAGCTTATTTAGGACAGGTAGAGACATAAGTAGAAGCCACTAGATGCTCCTGCTGTGGAAACCAGCAGCACCGGCTCTGCCCCTGGACAGTTACCCAGAGCTGCCAGTAACTAAAACCCTCGAGGTTGTGGCCCTTGGGCTTTGCAGCTCATCACCACTCCCAAAAACCCCTCACTCGGCTCCACAAACCCTTCCTACTTTTCTGTAGCTGCTCCCTGGAACTTTACATACCCTTTTTTCTTTGTTAACAACTTTCATTGTATTATTCTTATACCGAAGTCATAAATGCCTTTTAGGAAACTTGGAAAATATAAGCAAAAAAGTCTTTTTTTCACTAGTCATTGCCAATCAGCTCTAACCACTGTTACCATTTTGGTGTGAATCCTTCCATTCTTTTTAATATATATAATTTCACATACTTTTTTAGAAACAGGAGCTGGAGCACAGAACACTTGCTGTCCTATAACCTTTTTTCACTGTTTTGTGGACATTTCTCCACATTAGTCAGCATTACAGAGCGGCTGCCACAGATGCACAGATTTTATTTAGCCTTTCTCCTGCTGGCATACATTTAGTTTGTTTCTAGCTTTCCCTGTTTAAAATTGTGTTGAGTTAAACAGCTTCATAGATGAACCTTCGCCACATACTTGTAATTATTTTCTTAGCATACATTCTTGGAAACCGAATATCTGAGCCAAAAGAATGCACATTTTTTAGTTTTTTGGTACCATACCAAATGCCCTCCAGAAAGTTTGTACCAATTTGTGCAGCATATGAGAGTGTTCACACCCTTTCTACTGCCCAATGTTTTTGACTCAGCTAACTATAAAACATCGTGGTTTGTTTTTTGTTTTTTTTTTTTTTTTAAGTAACTGAAATTAAAAATATTCATCAGTTTGCTTTTATGTTTGGATTAAAACCTTCTTTTTCGGTTTTTGTCTGTATCTTTGCCTAAATTATAAGCATCAGACTGTAGGGATCCAGACATTTTGGCATGTCTGTTACACATGCTTGCCTCCGGTCTGGAGAGTTTTGCTGGATATTTTTATGCTGTATTTGACTCAGTGTTGGAGGGAGCCAGCACCTGGCCCAGAGGTGCTGCGGCTGCCCTCTGCTGGCTCTGAAGTGCCATGATGGCTGCAAAGACAACTTGGCTCCTGTACCCTTTCCTTATATCAACCTTCCCTATTCCCCGCACCACCCCCACTCCATTCTGATATTTTCTAGTGTCTTCCACCTGAAAGGGCCAGCATATAAGATGAGGAATTTTTAAACCATTGCATTCTGGGTGATTGCAGGTGCTGTTAATATTTGCGGATGCACACTTGCATTGTGTCCCATTTGTGGGTGGGTCTGTGATAACTGGAAAGCATTCTGCTGTCCACGTGCAGGGGAGGGGACTCTGAAAGCCAGATATGTGTGCAAAGGATCCCTCAGGTGATGACTTTGAAAAGGGGATATTTTTAGCTTAGGAGACAGTGAGAGGCATGTGTACGTGGTTATACCTTAGGAGTCCTGAGGTCACAGTCCAACCTCAATTGTCAGGAATAGAGCCAAAACCTAACCACTTAATGGGACAGAAGTTAGGGGGTTCTGAGCAGGAACAACAGATGCCCTGAAGCTTAGTCTCTTTCTTCTTTGGGAAGCCTCTTTCTTAAAACTGGATGCTCTCGATTTCAAAAGTACTGACAGGCTTTCTCAACCTCAGCAGATTAGGAGCCCATTAGCTGGGCCTGACCTCTACCTATAGGAGCCACAGGTAGGCAGGGACTAGTAAGAAGTGACATCTGGCCAAGAGGAAGGAGACAGGAAAACTATAGAAATCAGCTCAAGAAGTTTGAGACGTCTGGGTGGCTCAGCTGTTGAGCAACTGCCTTTGGCCCAGGGCGTGATCCTGCGGTCCAGGGATCGAGTCCCACATCAGGCTCCCTGCATGGAGCCTGCTTCTCCCTCTGCTTGTGTCTCTGCCTCTCTCTCTGTCTTTCATGAATAAATAAATAAAATCTTAAAAAAAAAAAAAGAAAAAGACAAGTCACCGAGTGGAGGGGCAGAAGCCCCACATGGCCCACAGGTCCCTGAGGGTGTCACTTAATGACTGTGAACCCTGGTTGATCAGAGTTATTGCTAAAGGACCAGAGAGAGAAGGGGTCAGAAATCATGAAGCAGAGCTATTTCTTTGATCCAGTTAAAAAACCCCTCTGAGGGATCCCTGGGTGGCGCAGCGGTTTGGCGCCTGCCTTTGGCCCAGGGCACGATCCTGGAGACCCGGGATCGAATCCCACGTCGGGCTCCGGGTGCATGGAGCCTGCTTCTCCCTCTGCCTGTGTCTCTGCCTCTCTCTCTCTCTCTGAGTGACTATCATAAATAAATTAAAAAATAAAAAATTAAAAAATTAAAAAATTAAAAACAAAACAACCCTCTGGACCAAACTTTCACAGAAAACATCCAGACAGAACTATAATCTGTCTCCCCACTGTGTCCTTTCTCTTCCACGCTTAAGCCCCTGATTGATCTGGTTTTAATATTTGTGGCTGGTGTGAGGTAAGGATTCTGTTTTGTGTTTTCCTATATGGAGAGCCTGTAGCCCTAACAGCATTTATCAGTAGTCCCTTGTGAAGAAAAATTTTGAGGCGCCTGGGTAGCTCAGTCAGTTAAGCATCTGCCTTCAGCTCAGGTCATGATCTCAGGGTCCTGGAATCAAGCCCTGTGTCAGGCTCCCTGCTCAGCAGAGAGCCTGCTTCTCCCTCTGCCCCTCCCCCACTCGCTCATGCTCTCTCTCTCTCTCTCTCTACCTCAAATAAATAAATAAAACCATTTAAAAAAAAGAAAAAAAAAAAGAAAAACCTCCTGTGTTTCTCCTCTACTGATCACACAGAATGCTTCTGACGCCAGTTTTATGGGTATTTTTCCCACACCAATTCTCCCAATTTTCTGTGGATGCTAACTGGTATCCTACAATTCTATTCAATTCTGATGCCACCTGGAATTAGTGCACGTGTTAAGGGTTCATGCCCCAAGACTGCCCCAGCTTCCAGTTTCGAGTAGTGAGTACCCAGGTTACCCACAACTTCTGTCCAACTTGGCTACAAATCAGAGGTTCCCATGACCTCCCCTTGGGTTCAGTAATCTGCTAGAGTAGCTCAACAATACCTAGGAAAACAGTTTACTTACTATTGCTGATTTATTACAAAGGACATTTTAAAGGATACAAATAAATAGCCAGATGAAGAGATCCTATGAGGGGACATTTGAAAGTGTCCCAAGCACAGGAGCTTTTGTCCCAGACTTGGGGTGTGCTACCCTTCCAGCACATGGATATGCTTACCAACCTGGAAGCTCTCCAAGCCTCATACTTTGGGGATTTTTGTGGAGGTTTCATCACATAGGTATGACCAGTTATTAACTCAGTTTACAGTTCCTCTCTCCTAACCAGAGAATGGGGGACAGGGCTAAAAGTTCCAAGCTTTTCTTAGAGCCCACCAAGAGCCACCTCATTAGAATGAAAGACACTTGAATCACCCAGGAAGTTCCAAGGGGTTTGGGAACTCTATATCAGACATCCCTATCACTCAGGAAATTATAAGAGTTTTAGTAGCTGTGTATCAGGAACCAGATCAAAGACCAAATATTATCAGAAACCAGGGGCAGAGGCCAGTGTGTGTGTATATATATATATATTTCACGTCCATCTTACATGCACACACCATCTGCAATGTTCCTGCTCATTTTAGTCATGTTTCTGTATATGCTGGGTCTATTTCTGGGCTCTCTGTTCTGTGCCATCAGCCCATTTATCTGTCCCTGTTCTAGGACTGCACTCACTATAGCTTTATAATCCGTGTTGGTAATGGTAGTGCAGGTTCTCCCACTCATCCTGCTCTGGGGTGGTTTTGTTCTTCTATATAAACTTTAGACTTGCCAAGTTCCTGGAGGGGAGAGGAAAAAAGCTTCCCAGTTAGGAATCTTAGTGAAATTGCATTAAATCTATAGGTCAGTTTAGAGGAAAATAGACATTTTTATGATCTCTTTGAATATTGTTTCGCCCCCTTCTAACTGTTGTATCCTTCTGGAAATTCTGACTTAAAATGTTAGACCCTTTTTTTTCTCCCCAAGATTTTGTTTATTTATTTAAGAGAGAGAGACAGAGCTGGTGAAAGAGAGCAAGAGCAGGGAGGAGAGTGAGAAGTAGGCTCCCCACCCAGCAGGGAGCTTGATGCAAGGCTTCATTCATCCCAGGACTCTGGGATCATGACCCGAGCCCAAGGCAGACTCTCAATGGACTGAGCCACCCAGGTGCCCCAAAGTTAGACCCTTTAAGTTTCGGTTAGTATGTTTTTCATTTTTAGAAGTCCTGTATGGTTCTTTTAATTTCTCCTTGGTCATTTTTTATAAATCTATTTTTTCCTTGTTCATATTGTTAAGACTCACTTATTTCTTAAACTTGGTATTTTGTAATCTGTGTCTGATAAACCCCATATCTGAAATCTTTGTCCGTCTGATTCTTCCGTCTGCTGTTTTTTCTGGCTCTGGCTCATACTGCCGGTTTCCTTGTATGTTGTGCTTAAAAAAAAAAAAAAAAAAACAACTCTGACCTTATCATTTATTTTCCTTGGAACTTTATCCTGGGAATTCTTTGAGGCCTGGTTTAAAGTTGTTTTCCCACAAAGAGGATTTGCATTTCTTTCTGCTAACCCAGGAGCCCTTTAAATTAAATGTCTGACTTTGAGAGTTTGCTGCCTGCACTGGTGGCAAACCTGCAGGAGGTCCACTGTGGATTCTGTCTTGATCTAAGGTGGGACCTCACTCTTTCACTTACTGTGTGACCTCAGGCGAGTCATTTGATCTCTCTGCCTGTCCCATCATCTGGGGGAAACTATAAACCTTTAGGGCCTAAGGCTAATTGCGAAGCTAAAATGGGACAATGTATATAAGTACAGTGCTTGCAGGGTGTTCTTTCCCACAATTGGTAGGCAGTGGATGTCATTGTGTTCCCCTGAGGAGCCCCCTCTCCTGCCCCATCCAGACAAGGCAGCCTTGGGGCTGACCTCAGCTTTGGTTCTGCCTCTTGCCTGTCGAATCTGAATTCTAGGGGGAGCTGAGGGCTTGAGACCTTTCTCCTGTGGCAAATTCTGCGTTCAGCTTTGAAAGGACTGAGCCTCATAGAGCCTTTGAGAGATGTTTCTGGCCTCCATCTTAACTTGTCTTGGAAGTCATTTGGGGCCACGTAACAAGAAAAATGACATTTAGCAGAATTGTTTTCATCTTCAGATGCCACAGGGGTTTTTTGGTTGCCTGCTTATGGTTTTTTCAAAAAAATATTTTTTGTAACTATGTGGTAGACAATTCATTAATGACAGACATTGCAGTTTATCGTGTTTAATCATGGGAATATAGGGATCCCTGGGTGGCGCAGCGGTTTGGCGCCTGCCTTTGGCCCAGGGCGCGATCCTGGAGACCCGGGATTGAATCCCACGTCGGGCTCCCGGTGCATGGAGCCTGCTTCTCCCTCTGCCTGTGTCTCTGCCTCTCTCTCTCTCTCTCTCTCTCTCTGTGACTATCATAAATAAATAAAAATTAAAAAAAAAAAAAAAAAAGTTTTAATCATGGGAATATACATTGACAGTAATGTAAGTATAGAAAGAAACATATTGGCATTAAAAAAAATGCGAAGTCCTTTCTGTAACAAGGAATATAAACAAATAAATGTAATAGTCTGAGCTTAGCTAGGGCACCCGGGTGGTTGGTTAAGCATCCTCTGACACGTGATTTCAGCCCAGGTCATGACCTCAGGGTGGTAAGATCAAGCCCTGCTTTGGGCTCTGTGCTCAGCAGGGAGTTTGCCTGGGATGCTCTCTCCCTCTGCCCACCTTCCCACCTGCACCCCTGCTCGTGCAGGTGCACACTCAATCTCTATCAAATAAATAAATAAGTCTTTTTAAAAAATGATATGAACTCAACCATATTGAGAGAAATGGGGGAAAGGAAATCTGTTTCCGTGTCAATGGTGGTTATTTCTGAAGAGTGGAGTTCTTTTCTTTTCTTTTCTTTTCTTTTCTTTTTTTTTATTCATGAGAGATGGGGAGAGAGAGAGAGGCAGAGACACCAGCAGAGGGAGAAGCAGGCTCTATACAGGGAGCCTGACGTGGATCTCGATCCTGGGACGCTAGGATCACACCCTGGGCCGAAGGCAGATGCTAAACTGCTGAGCCACCCAGGGATCCCCAAGAGTAGAGTTCTTGAGTCATTTCTTCCCCAGTGGCAGCATGGCACAGACAGCAGTGAGAGGGTGGGCTTAGCATTTAGAAAGTCTTGTGTGAGATCCCTACCCGTGTGGCCTCAGGCAAATGATAGGCTCTTCAGGTCTCAGTTTGCCCATCTGCTGGGTATTGCGTACGAGATGAACAGCAGTGGGTTTAAAGTGCTTGCCCTGCCCTATGAATGACCACCATTATTCTCACACATTGACATTTTTGCCAGATTTTTAAGAATAGTGAACGTGTACTCCTTCATAATCAAGGAAAGAGGCAATATATGCAGTGTTGACAAAAATAGTTTACGTTCCCAGGCTGGGTGTGTGCAGTCTCCAGACTCTTCCTTGATGCCAGAAAGGCCCCCAAGACCTGAATATTTAGGAGCCACTGCTGGGAAGGGGAGGGATGGGGGAAGGGGGGGTGCTGGCAGGGAAGGGGTGGGAGAGAGGGCTGACCACAGCCTGGCTTTAGAGGCGCTCAGCCTGTCCCTTCCATCCTGCTCAGGGCGCAATGAGCCCCTGAAGAAGGAACGACTGAAGTGGAAGAGTGACTACCCCATGACTGACGGGCAGCTGCGGAGCAAACGGGATGAGTTCTGGGACACAGCACCTGCCTTTGAGGGCCGCAAGGAGATCTGGGACGCCCTCAAGGCCGCCGCCTATGCAGCTGAGGCCAACGACCACGAGCTGGCTCAGGCCATCCTGGACGGAGCCAGCATCACCCTGCCTCATGGTGAGTGGGAGCCACCAGGCTGCTCAGGGTGGAAGAAAGCCAGTGGCCAACCACACATAGGGAGTTTTTATCCAAGCTGCTAGGTGGCCAGAGTGGCATTTGCATGTTCATTTAGGCAGCCCTTACTGACCAGGGGTGGGGGCACAAACGAAAATGAGACACAGTCCCTGCTCGTGTAGTGAAGGGATAGAAAGACACCAGCCAACATCAAAGCAAGCTAGATGACAGCAAGATAGAGTTGCTCAGGGTACTTTGGGATCACAGAACATCTGAGGTACTAACCTTCTGTTGGATGTTATGTGTTGGACACTGAGCTAGAAGCTTCTACTATATTATCACATTTAAGTTCATAACAGCCTCATGGGGCCGTGTAAAGTAGAGAATAACAGTGGAAGTCTAGAATCACAGACCTGGGTTGTAACAAATGTCTCTGTTTTTGGTGGTGTGCCCCTGAGCAGGGAGCTTCTCGATTTTAAAGTCTCAGGAACTTACAGCTGTAAAGTGGGGATACCCACCTCATAGGATGGTTTTGAGGACTCAGCAAGATATGCAAAACATCCTTTAGCCAAGTCCCAGCACTTAGTAGGTGCTCAAGACACAATAAATATACTACTATATGCAATACATAGTACAGGAAGGAAACTGGGGCCCACCAGGGGATAAGCCATGAAGAGCGGGGCCCGTGCTTTCTATTCACCTTTGTAACCCCAGCACCAAGCCCATATGTTCAGGAGAGACTTGTTGAATGAACAAATGGAACGTTTCATAGTTTGCCAGCATTGAACAAGCCAGTACCTGGTAAAGCCAAGATGCCAGCCCACATCCTCCCGATTTTACCTTGAACTCCCAGCTCTCTGTCCCAGAGACACCTGACTGTAGGGTGGGTTTGGGGACTGTGGGATGGCCAGAACAGGTGTATTACTTTGCTTGGGTTGCTATTACAAAATATCACAGATTGGGTACCTTATTAAACAACAGATTTATTTCTCATAGTTGTGGAGGCTGGGAAGCCCAAGATCTAGGTGCTAGCTGATTTGTTTTTTGGTGAGGGCTCTCTTCTTGGCTTGTAGATGGCCACCTGCTTGCTATGTCCTCGCATGGTGGGGAGAGAATGTGCCTCGGTGTCTCTTCCTATAAAGACACTAATCCTATTGGATTGGTGCTCCTCCCCAACGTGAGCTTATTTAACCTTAATTACTCCCACATGGGCCCCTGTCTCCAAATTACAGCGACGTTGGGGGTCCCGGGGGTCCCAAGCAGACTCTGACTGGCCCGGTCCTCACACAGGCACCCTCTGTGAATGCTACGACGAGCTGGGCAATCGCTACCAGCTGCCCATCTACTGCCTGTCGCCGCCCGTGAACCTGCTGCTGGAGCACACTGAGGAGGAGAGCCTGGAGCCGCCAGAGCCCACGCCCAGCGTGCGCCGCGAGTTCCCCCTGAAGGTGCGCCTTTCCACGGGCAAGGACGTGAGGCTCAGCGCCAGCCTGCCTGACACAGTGGGGCAGCTGAAGAGGCAGCTGCACACCCAAGAGGGCATTGAGCCGTCCTGGCAACGGTGGTTCTTCTCCGGGAAGCTGCTCACAGACCGCACGCGACTCCAGGAAACCAAGATCCAGAAAGATTTTGTTATCCAGGTCATCATCAACCAGCCCCCGCCGCCCCAGGACTGATGAGCCCGCGGACCCCTGGGAAGAGAGGCCATGGAGGGCTCTGTGGGGCTGAGAGGCCCTCCTGGCTGAGCACTAGGTCCCCCCCCACCCTGCTGCTGCCTCCGAGTGCTGTTACTTTCTTCAGGGGCGCCTCCTGCCGTGTGGTTGCTGAGCAAGCCATGAAGGGACCCTGCCTCCCAGGGGCACTGTGGGCCACCAGTGCCCCGCACCCAGGAGGCAGTGCTGCCACACACAGGCTTTGCCAACTTGGTCAGAGAAAAGGCACTCTGGGGCTTTCCACCCTGCCTCTCTCCCGCAGCAGGCTCGAGCCACAAGGGCCAGCCCGGAGGCCCCTGGAGCCCAGATCTGTCTGTCATCTGGTGCTGCCGGCTGTGCTCACTCCGGTTTTCTGCTCAGGGTCTGAAGCAGCTGCTGTCCCCTACCCCTGCCCCCCACTCCCTGACTCTGCCCTGGGCCCGGTGCCAGTCCCCTGGAGGGGAGGGAATGGCTCGTGAGCCCCAGGGGCAGGGAGCCCGAGGCCGGCCTCTGCCTCTCCCTGCCCCCCAGCACAATTGGCAGAGATGAGGTGGGCGTGTGGCTGGACGGCTGTGCTGTTGTGGCGGGGGTCTGCACAGGGCCATCTCCTGGCTGTAACCCAAGCGGTGGGGGGGTCTGCAGCCTGGTCATGGCCCACAACAGGTCCCTGTGTACAGACATATCTGCATATTTATCAATAAAGCCTTTTGCTCCTTCCTTCTCTCTTGCCAAGCTTTGACTTTGCGTTCCCCGGAAGCTCCGTGGAGCCCCAGAGCCAGTTCTGGTGTGGGAGCAGGTCATAGCAGAGAATTCAGGGAAGCCTCGAATTACTAGTATCCCAAGCCCTGTGCTCTTACAGGTCCTCAGAAGAAACACTTAATCCCTGAGCCCACTTTGCTTATCCTTGATGTAGAGACGATGCTGCTTGTCCTGTCTCTTCCCTCAGTTGCTGGGAGGATTAAATGGAATAACAGATGCGAAAGTGCTTTGAAAGTAGAGGCAGCATCTCAGGAAGGTGGCCTTAGTAATCTGCTGGTCTGCTCGCGTAGCAGGAGGGGGCTGGCCGCCTGCTCCAGCCCCTGAGCCCGGCCCTCAGGACTTGAGGTGTGTGCCAAAATCCTGGAGATGCTGTGCCGCACCCTCGGTGATGTGAAAGGAAAATCTCAGACAAATTTAGACTACTAGCATGTGTCAGCTTACCAGCAAGGGAACGAGAAAGAAAAAGGTTCTGACTTCCTTTGGGAAAAGTGTGCATATCATCATCCTAGGGGGACCTCTGATAAGGTGGTTTAGCCACACGAGGCACATGAGCATTACAGAATTGCAGAGCTGTGGCGTCTGTGGCTCATTGGCACGTTAAACCTGGGTCATGACGACCCAGGGCTCCCTCCCACAATTCTAGGTGTGGAGTTGAGCAAGTTCAAGTCTGCTTTTTCTCGATTGAGAGTATTTTCCTTCTCAGCGAGCGTGGCCAGACCCCAGTCAGGGTGGCCTGACAAGGAAACCAGGAGGAAAGGATCAGGAGCTGGTGTCCCTGTCACCTGGGCTCAGCACTGCACTCTGGTGGCTTTAAGGTGGCTTCCTGACACCCTTCTTGAAGCAAGAACTTTTTAACTTTTGGAGAGGCTTCGTGAGACAGACAGGTGGGTCAAGGTTTGTCAGAGGCTAATGGACATGCAGCCACATACAGCGATGCCTCGCTAGGGGGCGTTGCGGGACCCTGGAGAGGCAAAGGCCTGCGTGAGCTGCAGGCTAAGAGGGAGGCACCTGCTCTTACTCCTGCCCACCACCTTCGCACTTCAGCCCAGACATAGCAGTGTCTGCCCCATTCCCGAGCAAGCAGGGCCTGTTCACAGGATAGCTGGGGACGCAGCCCCACAGTTGACTTTCAGTTCCCCTCACTGGCACTGGTTAGGCAGTTTCCAGGCGTCCAGCAGGTGGCACTACCATCAGGGTTGGGGGCAGCCAGTGTGTCCTTTGTGCAGTCCAGCTGCCGCGGCTAAGGCCCAACTGGATCCAAGCACTCAGGACAGAGGCTGGGCAGCTCCTTCCTGCAGCTCTGCTTTTGGGACACTGGGCCCTTCAGCTCCAATAGGCCAGGGGGTGAGGCTGGGGGGCAAACTGTCCCTGCTTCCCCTAGCTCGCTGGGGCTGCCTGGGGTGAAGGTGACAGGTGGGGGAGGCAGGTGGAGAATTGGGCCGGTGAGCTCATGGCAAAGGCGCCCAGCGGGGAGGGGGTGGATGCTCTGGCTTATAAAGCCCCTGAAGCCCTGTGGCCCGCAGAGGGTGGTTACAGACAGCACCATGGAGGGCTCTGAGGCAGTGCAGAGGGCCACGGCACTTATTGAAGAGCGGCTGGCGCAGGAGGAAGAGAATGAGGTATGGGTATGGTGTGGGGACCCAAGGGGATTCTAAGGAGATCCAGCTCTATTGTTAAGGGAAGCAAGAGCCTGGCTGCCACATCTTCAGTGGGAAGGAAGGCAAGTGTCCCCAGGGGCCCAATGGCTCCATTCCAGCCCAACAGTGCTCCTGGTGGAGGGGGTTGCTGGCAGTGGGAGACTGGAGCTTCCATCCCAAGAACTGAGAGACAGTGGGGCGGGTGAGGCAAGCTGGGCTCCTGAGATCCTGCCACCCAGCTGGGCCTCGTGGAGGCAGGCCAGCCTGCACCAAGCAGGACAGCTGGGGTGCTGCCTGAGAATGTGGGAGTGTGGGCCCCCGAGATCTCCCAGCAGCTAAGTGGGAGGCTGAGATGGGACAAACTCCCAGCATATGGTCCCTGAAGAAGGATAAAGACTGGGAGCAGAGCGAGGAAGGGGTGCTGGGAAAGGAAGCGTGGGTTTCCCCTAGACTACCAGCCGCATGTGGGGAAGCCTTTGGAGCATGCAGCTCTGGGCAACTGCATTTTCTCTGGGATAAAGAAGTGGGGGAGAGGAGAGTGCAGGCTTGTCTACTCTTCATTCTATTTAAATTAGTACCTGACTTAGAGTCTCCTCTACCAAGTGCTGGGTGCTGTGAGGAATAAGAGGATCAGTAGGGCCAGCCCCTGCCACCTCCTTACCAGCCCTACATTTGTTTTAGCCAGCACCTGTCAGGTGCACAGTCCACTAAGAAACAGGCAGAGTGAGGGGCGCCTTGGTGGCTCAGTTAAACATCTGCCTTTGGCTCAGGTCACAATCCCAGGGTCCTGGGATGGAGGCCCACATGGGGCTCCCTGCTCAGTGGGGAGCCTGCTTCTCCCTCTCCCTCTGCCTGCTGCTCCCCCTGGTTGTGCGCGCTCTCTCCCTCTCTCTCTGTCAAATTAAATAAATAAATAAATAAATAAATAAATAAATAAATAAATAAATAAATAAATAAATCTTAAAGAAAGAAAGAAAGAAAAACAGGCAGAGTGAAGTAATGGTGAAATAGAGTTGTTAAGTCAGAAGTGAAGGGGCACATAGGGTAGGTGAGTCACTCTGACTGTGGGTGCTTAAGGACTCTTGGGAACGCGTCGGCATTTGAGTGGGGCCTTTGAGGCTGGTGAGTGGAGACCTGGGAGGGAGGGCATTCCGAGCGAAGGAAAAGATAGGCACAGAAGTTTGGGTGGGTGACGGTGGGCCTGTTCTGAGAAAATCTGGTAATAGGTAGGGGCTAAGGCTGGACACAAACCAGAGAGGGCCATGGAAGAGATTTATTCTGTGGGCAATGGGGAGCCACAAAGTGCTGCTGAGTGAGGGCGGGTGGTGCCATCTGACCTATTTTAGGAAGGCAGCTCTGACAGCCTGAGAAGGACATGTTGGAGAGGAAAGACTGGCCCTAGTAGGAATGGGAGGGAGGAAACAAATCACTTTGGAGGTAGGATCCATTCAAAAAAGGAGTGACAGAATGGGGGTGAGGAAGAGGGAAGGAGCAGGACTCTGTTGGGGGGCAAGTTTTGGGGGGAAGAGCTGGGGCTGAACCTGCTGAGTCCGGGCTGGGGCACCTCTGGATCTCCAAGAATGCGACTTCTGCCCTGGTGCCAGGCAGGTGAGTCATGCTGCTGGGCCATTTCTGGAGTGCTGCCGCTGGACAGAGGCCTTCAGCAAGGGGACACAGACCAGTCCTCATCCATTCATTCACCTAACAAATATAGCAGCAGGGCTGTCAGGGCGCTGGGTGCTCACAGAGCCGGTCTTCCCACCAAGTGCCTCCTACATGCCCGGCACTGCGCTAAGCACTGTATGGCCATTCTTTCATTTAATCTGTACAAAAATCTGCAAAGTAAGGTGGGAGTTTGTTTTGTTGTGTTTTACCAACTAACACCCAATCCAGTAAGCATTTATTGAATACTTACTGTATGTCAGCTCACAAAGACAAAGCTGAAGCAAGGGACCACAGAGTCTGGGTAAGGTATTAACGAGCATGAGAGCTAGTTGTTCCCACCAGGCCCCAGTCCAGCAGGGTTCTCAGAAGGGAGCCTTTGTCCAGCCTGTTCCCCCTTCTTGGCATGGGAGGCGAAGGAGAGTCCGGAAGCCCCTGGTTTGGGCTCTGTTGTGGGAGCATACTAGGACTCATCACTGAAGACTTAGGGGTAGGCAGAGATGCTGAGCGCCCCCTGTCATGATCCATTCACTCATTCACTCATTTATTCTCCAAACATTCACTGAGCACCTGCCGTACGCTAGGCCCTGTCATAGGTGCTAGGGTTACCAAGACAATTATGACCCAAGCCCACCTCCTGGATGCTCCATGAGGAACCCAGCCAGGGTCCCACATGCAGTAGTAGCAGCAGCCCAAGGTCATCCTTGTTCCAGGAAGAAGATGCATTGTTCCAGGTGAGGCCAGCACTGGGGATACCTCAAACCATTTAAGCCCAACACAAAAGGGAGCAGCCAGTGGGCAACAGAACCTCCCAAATAATGACCTGGGGAACCAGCCCTCAAAACAAAATTGGAATAGAACACTAGAGCTCAGTGGTAAATGCAAAAGGCAGCTGAGAACTCTGTAAAGGTGGCCGGCCATTCGTCCCCAGCTGCCATCTGGGCTCTTCAAGCTTTACTCTGAGTGAGAATTCCCAGCACACAGGGCCTTCAGAAATAGGGTGCCAGAGCTTCACAAAAAGTGATTTCCTTTAAAACAGAGGAGGAGGCCACGAGGAAGTGGTCCAGACAAGTCAAAACTACAAATGGAGAGGAGACTTGGAAGGAGTTTCACCCATATAATTACAATAAGGATAAGGTGAATGCTAAGAGTCCCTTCAAACTGAAGGCTAGGTAGCTGTGGCTTCCATCCCTCAGATTTCCTGACAACAAGTTTCCAGCTCCAGCATTTCATGGAGCAGTAAAATCTGAGGAAAAAACGTTGGTATCTGACAGAGAGTTGCCAAATTTTTGTACTGACATGTGACTATATAACTATAAACTCTTACCATAATCATTTCATCAATGCAAATTTTTAATGGCAACAAAGAAATCATCATCATCATCATCACCACCACCATCATCTGGGTGCTTTGAAAAGTGAATATATTTAATTTCATGAACACGCATTCTGGCAGTCCTTAAATTTGTTTTGCTGAGGCCTGAGAAGCCCTTCCCTTTTCTGCCAGGTAATGCGGCCATCAGTGGAAAGGTATTTGAACTGACATTGGCGTTGGGGTGAGTTGGGGAACCATGAGCTTGGTTCTGGCCAGGGACTCTCCAGGACCCATCAGAAGTGGGGCTCAGAAGGGCTCTGAGGTCACACAGTAGAAGGTCCTTGCGATCTCCTTGGAGTGGGTTGGGAGAGAGGCTACCTGCCTCCATGGGTGCTGTAGGCAGGTCCTGGAGCACCTCCTCTGTTTGGCTCACCAGAAACTCCGAGGAAACGCCCAGCAGAAGCTGCCCATGGACATGCTGGTGTTGGAGGATGAGAAGCACCAAGGGGCTCCGAGTCTGGCCTTACAAAAGGTTAAGGTAAGTGTGAGAAGAACCCAACCTCTGTGCTCAGGGGACAGGACAGGCAGCTATGGCTTTGCTCCCTCTAGTGTTATATGAGAACCATCATCTCAGCCCCCCCACGCCCCCAGGGAGCACGCTAGCCTTACAGAATCTCGGCCCCACCCCAGACCTGCTGAGTCGGAATCTGCACGTGTATAAGATCCCAGGGGATTGATTCACTTTGGAAGCCCCAACTGATGGGGTAGCAATACAGCAAGGCACCATGCTGGTGTCAAGGGCCTCAGGGACATTGTATGTGCTAATTGGAGAGGTAAGAGGAAAGTAGAGTTTCCAGAGCACTGTTGTGGAGGATGATCCCATAGGATGCTTATCTGAAGGTCATCAACCAAGCCGCAATAGAAGTTAACTCTGGGAGGAGGGCTTTCTCTTCATACATTTTGTTTCTGTGTTGCTTTTATGATCACACCACACACACACAGGTGAAACTGCATGGAAAGCTGGGGATTCAGATTCCATTCTTAAGGCCTGGGCTGAAGGTTACCTCTGAGATTCCCTCATCCTACCCTTCACCTATGTGAAGGCTCAAAGCTGGGACCCTTAAATCTCCCCTTGTCCCCTGATCCGAGCCGTCTGTGTCAGGGTCGCATCTGCTTCTCCTGGTCCTGGGCAGGAGAGCTAGACTTGGATTCTCTCTCTCCTGAGCAGCTCTCCCTATCCTCCTCCCCCAGCTTAGCTCAGGGGCCCCAAGGCCCCAGCGTGGGGTTTGATGAGCCACCTCCATGCAGGGCCAAGAGCGAGTGCGCAAGACATCCTTAGATCTTCGGCGGGAGATCATCGACGTGGGCGGGATCCAGAACCTCATCGAGCTGCGGAAAAAACGGAAGCAGAAGAAGCGGGAAGCACTGGCCACCGCCCAGGAGCCACCTCCAGAGCCCGAGGAGATCGTAAGGGTCTTGGGGAGGACACCTGTGTCAGCAAGCGGTGGGGCGGGGGGTGCAGGAAGGCCAGGAGGGCCTCTGATCACTGCAGGGCAGCCGTCTGTGACTGGATTCATGTTTTCCAGACTGGCCCCGTGGAGGAAGAGACATTCCTGAAAGCGGCAGTGGAGGGGAAAATGAAGGTCATTGAGAAGTTCCTGGCTGATGGGGGTTCCCCGGACACCTGTGATCAGGTGATATTCCTACCTGCACCTGTTCCTGCCTCCCTTTCAGAGTTGCCGCCCCCACTCCAACCACTTGTGGGCCTGTTTGAGAACAGGCATTGGGTGTCCTTTGGGAGGAGGGCCCTTAGAAGAGCTGGGATATCCCCTTGCCTGTGCAGGAATTTATCTACTATGTCCTTCGGCCTTTTTCAACTTGAACTACCTACAGGGTAATAAATGTCATGTGGTCTTTTAGGGAAGAAAGAGGAATGGAATTAAATAAAAGGAGCCCAAACCAAGAATTTGGGGCTCGAATACCCTCTCTTATCATTCCCTACCTATGTGACCTTCAGCTAGCTGTGCCTCAGTTTCCTCCTCTGTAAAATGTCCTGCTTCCCTCAGAGCACGTCATGGGGATTAAATGGAACATTAATGCCTCAATTAACATTTACTGAATGAAGGAAAAAACTATAAAGCACATGCTAGGATATGATACTATTTTTTATGTTGCATTGTATAATACACTTCCTTTTAAAACTTACTATTTTATTGTGGCAAAATACATATAATGCCACTTTAGCCATTTTAAGTGTACATAGCAGTGGCATTAATTATATTTACCATGGCATGCAACCATCACCATGATTTTCAAAACATTTCTGTCACCCTTCACACTTTTTTGTTTTCTCTGGTACTGCCTCTTTCACACTTGGCAGGGTGCTCTTTCATACTCCTATCCCAGGATTAAGCAATTTACTGGTCACCTTCAGCCTGCATCATATGGACTCAGACTACATGGCCTTTCCATTCAATGAGTCTCACTCCTCTCAATCTTTCTAAACACCTTCCATCTCTGAGCACCCTGCCAGGTGCTGGCAAGTACAAAAAAGGAAAGACCAGGGTTGGGAGTAGAGGGAGACTGGCACATAACCAGATCTTTAGACTACTACGGGAAGATATGCCTCATGGCCTGAGTTTTTCAAGAGACAAAAAAAAAAAAAAAAAAAGCTGAAGTTCATTCTTTTCTTGAATTAGTCATGGGTATGGACCTCTCCATTCTGGTTCTGGGCTAGGCACTCAAAGGAAACAAAGTCTAGTAAGACTTGGCCTGCCTTCCAACACCCTCTCATTGTAGAAGCTTCTTTTTTTTTTATTTATTTATTTTTTAATTTTTATTTATTTATGATAGTCACAGAGAGAGAGAGGCAGAGACACAGGCAGAGGGAGAAGCAGGCTCCATGCAGGGAGCCCGACGTGGGATTCGATCCTGGGTCTCCAGGATCGCGCCCTGGGCCAAAGGCAGGCGCCAAACCGCTGCGCCACCCAGGGATCCCTCATTGTAGAAGCTTCTCTGGGTCCCCTGGGGGCAGGCTTGGCCTAGAGATTTCAAGATAATGGCACTTGAACTGCCCTGCTTCTTGAAGGAGGAGCAAGAATTCATCAAGCAGTCATATGAAGTGAGGGCAAAAGGGGCATTCCCAGCAGAGGGAACAGCCTGTGTCAAGATCTAGCTTGATGTGCCTGGGGTGGGGGACAGTAAAGTAAGAGTTCCCAGGGCATAAGAGGGCTCCCAGGCTGGTCTGAATAGAACATGAAGGAGCTGCCAGAACATGGAAGCTATGGGCACCCAGCACAGGGATCAGAATGGAAAAGAGGTAAGGCCTGGGTCTCAGCCTGAGGCCAGAGATCAGGCCCTGACAGTTGCTCTCGGGACAGTTCCGCCGGACAGCGCTTCATCGAGCTTCCCTGGAAGGTCACATGGAGATCCTGGAGAAGCTTCTGGAGAGTGGGGCCACTGTGGACTTCCAGGATCGGGTGAGCAAGAGAGCAGGTGTTGGGTGGGAGGTAGGAGGTGGGCCCAGAACCAGTAGACCCCCTCTCCCTGCAAACTTGTGGCAACCTGGGACACACCCAGGCTTCCTCCGGGCCAGCCCCAAGTTCCAGTGGGTTATATGGCCTGGGGCCATCCTCCATAAACCTGGCTTGGACCTGAGGGTTCTCCTGCTCTGCCAAGTCCATTGCCTAGGCACAGGGGTGCCCCTGCTCCTGCCCTGCCCCCTTTCCCCTGATTCCTCCCACCCTATTGGTTGGGGTCCTTTTCCCTAGGCATTTTCTCCCCTAAAGCCCCATCTCTTCTAGCTGGACTGCACAGCCATGCACTGGGCCTGCCGCGGGGGCCACTTGGAGGTGGTAAAACTCCTGCAAAGCCGAGGAGCAGACACCAACATCAGGGATAAGGTGAGGCAGTAACACTCACAGATATTAGAGTGGTTGGAGAGGGAGGGCAAAGGGCAGAGAACAGAAAAGCCCTGGAAGCAGGAAGGTAGTGAGTTAGACTGATTTCTAGAATGGTTACAGAAACCAGGGAGGGCTCCTTACCATCCCCTGTAGGACCTTGGGGACTGCCATCAGGGGTGGGAGCAGGAAGGACAGAGGAGAGGTGAAGAGAAGAAATCCATAATTTAGGTAGCTTTGGGATCACCCAAAAGATGTGGGATTTGTTCATCCATGCAATCCTTCATCATCTTTATCTATCTGTCCATCCAGCCATCCACTCATCTGTTCACTTGTTTATTCATCTGCCATTTTTCCTTTTTTTTTTTTTTTAAGATTTATTTATTCATTTGAGAGAGACAGAGAGAGAGTACAAGCTAGGGGGTGGGGCAGAGGGAGAAGGAGAAGCAGATGCCCCACTGACCAGGGAGCCCAATGTGGGACTCGATCCCAGAACCCTGGGATCATGACCTGAGCCAAAGGCAGATGCTTAAACGACTGAGCCCTCCAGGCACCCCATCCACCATTTTTCTATTCATTCATTCCTTTGTGTGTAACCTTGAACAAGTGACAGCTTCTGAGCCTCTGTTGCTTATCTGTCAAACATCTTACAGAATTCTTATATAATTAGATGGGAAAATGTATGTAAATTATTTATTCAGCATAAGGCTGATGTTTTGTCAGCTTTTGCCATGCCCGTCACATGGTTACTTCTGAGTAAATGACATCTATTATAATTATTAAAAGAAGGGCAGAGGAGTGAACAGCTGCTCACAGCTGGGTGAGAGGGGAACCATAGAAGGCCTCCCAGAGGACATGGCATGTAATGCTTCCGAGTTGACCACTGGATAGGAGGATGGTGGAAATGGTAGCAGTCTTAGTCTTTGCAGGGCTCAGGCCTTGGCATTAGGACTTGAGGAAGGGATTAGGCTGGAGTACCACAGTCTAGGCCCCTTCAGCCAGCAGTTCTCACTTCCTCCCCACACAGTTGCTGAGTACCCCCCTGCACGTGGCAGTCCGAACAGGGCATGTGGAGATTGTGCAGCATTTTCTATCCCTGGGCCTGGACATCAATGCCAAAGACAGAGTGAGTGTCCAGCTTCCCTTCTGCTTAGCCACATCATGGGGGTGCAGGCAGCCTGAGGGCTCCCACATGCCCCCAGGGGCCATACTGAGTGTCACACTGGCTCTAGGAAGGAGACAGTGCTCTGCATGACGCTGTGAGGCTCAACCGCTACAAAATCATCAAACTGCTACTCCTGCATGGGGCTGACATGATGACCAAGAACCTAGTAAGTTCATTCATTCCCTGATTCAGTAATTAGTGTGTATCCCTTCCCAAGGCTCTGTACTAGGCACTCAGAGGACAGAGAAAACTGAGCAAGACTCAGCCTGCCCTTGGAGCACATTCATAGTGGAGGTCTCTCTGGGCCTCCTGGGAACTTGAGGCCCACACACCTCCTCAGCTCTTTTGATGTTTATCTCTGTCCAGAGTGCAAGTGCAGAGAAACAGCCTTAAAGGGCAGTAAGAGGACTTCCCAAAGGCCCCCAAGTAGTTCAAAGGGGGTTCTAATGTCCAGGCCCAGGAAGGCCATAATCATGGAGGAACATAGCTGGAAGGAATCTAAGTGCTTAGTTGGCATGACCACTCCTACCTAGCACATGGTGTGGGCCTGGAGTTCTCTAAGGGTCCTACGCCCCTAGTCCAAGCTCTTCTTGGGGGCCCAGAGAAATCACAAAAGAGAGGGGAATGGGAGGGTCCCCCTGACTCAAGAAAGAGGGATATTATCCTAAGGGATAATAGGAAAGTCAGGAAGATACGGGGAGGATGTGAGTAGGGGTTTCTCAACCAGGACATTATTGACATTTGGGGCTGGACAACTGTTTTTTTTTTTTTTTTTTTTTTTTAATTTTTATTTATTTATAATAGTCACAGAGAGAGAGAGAGAGAAAGGCAGTAGGCAGAGGGAGAAGCAGGCTCCATGCACTGGGAGCCCAATGTGGGATTCGATCCCGGGTCTCCAGGATCGCGCCCTGGGCCAAAGGCAGGCGCTAAACCACTGCACCACCCAGGGATCCCTGGACAACTGTTTATCTTGTGCATTATAGGATGTTTAAGCAGCATCCCTGGCCTCTATTCACTAATTGCCAGTAATTCCCACTTCCCTGATGGTGACAACCATAGACATCTCTAGATATTTGCCCCTGTTTGGAACCCCTGGTATAGATGAGGGAATGTCCCGGTACAAACTTCTGAACAGTGATCAGATCTCCTGGTTCCCCCAGGCAGGAAAGACGCCCACGGACCTGGTGCAGCTGTGGCAAGCGGATACCCGGCAGGCCCTGGAGCATCCGGAGCCAGGAGCAGAGCAGAACGGGTTGCAGGGTCCTGTCGAGAGTGCACAGGAGACCCCCCAACCTGTACCGGCCCAGTAAACATATGCCCCAGGCCAGCTGGGCACCCGGGCTGTCGCCCTGCGTGCAGCCAGGGGGGTCATAAGAACGGCCCCAGAGCTGAGGACGCTGCCATTCCTCCGTGTACGACCCGGGACACCCACAAGCTACCGCAATTAAAAAACAATAATAATAAAAAAAATTTTTTAAGTCATTTTTGCAATTGGTCCTGTTGGTTTCTGTTTGTGTCTGAAATGTTTAAGAATGAAGGAAAACCGAGCGAGGGTAGGCTCGGGGAAGAGGGCCACTTGCAGCCCTTTGCCCCCAGCCCTGTCGCTTTTCCTACCGAGGTGTCTTCTTGCTTCTTTCCTGCCCGCTGTCCTTCCAACCCCCCCCCCCCCCCCCGCGCGGGTCACTGCTCCCTGCACCCCCCCTGCCCGCCCCCGCCCCCCAGTGTCCCGGGGACCGCTGCCCCGCGGGGCTGCGTGCGCTGCGGGGGGACCAGGCCGGGCCGGGCGCCGGGGCGCGGGGGCGCGGGGGCGGAGCGCACGGTTCACAGGCCGCCCCCGGGCAGCCGCGCCTCCCGCCGGCACGACCCGCTCCGCCAATCGGCTCCCCCCCCCCCCCCCCCCCCCCCGCCGCGCGGAAGCCGGTTTACCCGCCTCTGGGGCCCGGAGCTGGGGGAGGAGGACCCGGCCTCGCTCGGGAGGCCCTTTAGGGTCTCTCCCCAGCACACCGCCCACCCTCCGTCGGCCACAGGGAGGCTCGGTTGTGGCATTTGCCCCGCTGCTCCCAAAGGGGGGCCTCTGACCCCGGGGACGCCCCGCCCTGGCCCGGCCCAGCACCTACAGTCAGGGAGGGGGCGGCAAATTTTTAACTAGACACACTGATCATTAACAGGGTAGGACGGGGGCCAAACTCAGCCTCACTCGGGGCAGAGACCAGCTGGGCCGCGGGCCTCTTGCCGAGATGCTGGGCCGAGCAGTCTGGTCCTCTGTGAGGCAGGGGCTTGGTAGGGGCTTGTCCAGGAATGTGGGGGGCTGGGCCTCAGGGGAGGGGAGGAAGGTGGACATTGCAGGCATCTACCCCCCTGTGACCACCCCCTTCACGGCCACGGCAGAGGTGGACTATGGGAAACTGGACGAGAATCTGCACAAATTGGGTACTCTCCCCTTCCGAGGTAAGTGGGGCCTGTCCTTTGGGGGAGTCGGAGGAGATGTGAATGATTCCAATTTCTGCCGCCTGTGAGCAGCTCAGAGACAGACAGTTGGGGACCCCAGCAGTTGTGCACCCAGCACTGCTCTGGAGTCCAGAGACAGGCAGGAAGCTCCTTGCTGGCTTGCAACCTTGACTGAATCGCATCTGCTTCGGTTTCCCCAGTTGCAAACTACCAAAGTGCCTTCTTAGCCCAGCATTACTGTGGGAATCATACTACAATAATGGGTGTGAAAGTCCTCGTCAACCAAACGCTGTGCAGTTGTGAAGGCAGCTGGGGATGTCACAAGGCACCCCAGCCTGCGAGCTCATCTCCCTGAGAACCTTGTTCACACACTCTCTTCTGGGCCAAGCCTCCCTTGGCCGAATTAATTCCTGTTCTGGATCCTCTGACTCCTTTCCCTCCTTACACAGGGGTCTCCCCTCCATGAGGTCAGGGACCAGACACTTGTAACACTCAACATGCAACATGGCCACAGGTACAATAAGTGAAAGACAAAGTGGTCAGTTCCTCCCATCGTGCCCTGCCCACCCTCATCTATCACCCGTGGCAAGTCCCTGAGGCCAAAATCTCACTAGCCCTGTTTCAGAGATGGGAAGCTGGGGCTCAGAGTGACATAGTCACTTGCCCAAAGTCATTGCTAATACATGGCTGAACTGGGATTTGAACCCAGGTCTGACTGCAGGGCCACACTTGGTTTCACTCCATCACACTAAACTGCTGAGTTGTAGAACAGACTATTTCAACGAATAAAGTCTGGTTGGCACCAGCTCTGAGAATGGAGAGGTCCTGACTGAGGTGGGGCAGGGGAACAGTTGAGAACATGGACTATAGATTCAAATCACAGCTCTCCCACTGACTTAGCTGTGAGATAATCTCTCAAAACCTCAGTCTCCTCATCTGACACGTGGGAGTAATAATGCCCATGTCATAGGATGGTTGCAAGACAAATCCAAGAAAGGGCAAAGCATGCTGTGGTTAGGAAAGGGTGATGTACCTTAGAAGTTATCTAGTGGTCACAATCACTAGGACGACAGTATCATCGGCATTGTGGGGAGAGCTGCTTTGTGACAGTGACTGCTGGCCTGACCGAAACCCCATCCATATCTCAGGACTGAGCGGATGCGACTCTTCTTCCCTAGGGTGCAGTAAATGCAGTGACACAAACTCTTAAGTAAATTTCTACTCGGGCTCAGCCCACTGGGGCCTGAAAGTCTGCCTTGAAGCAAAGTGAGAATCTTTTATTTACTAAAAAAAGTTTTAAGTAATCTCTGTACCCAACGTGGTATTTGAACTCATGACCCCAAGATCAAGAGTACCATGCTCCCCACTGACTGAGCCAGCCAGGTGCCCCTAGCTCCTTGAATCTTAAGAGGAGGAAGACTCTGTTTCACCCTCCAGGTCCAAGGTCCGTACGCTAATGCAGGGCGTGAAAACGGTGGACTTTATGTCCAGTTTCTGCCTGCCGCCCAGAGAATCCAGACACCCCCAGACTCTTCTCTGGACCCTTCCTTCCCTCCTACCCACTTATCCACTCCTGCAGAGGGCATGGGGGTGCCCTGGAGTACAGGCTAAAGTGGATTTGGCAGGCTATGGGCCACGGAGCAACCTACACAGGCTCCTGCCTCAGTGGCAGGGAGAGGGCTGGATAAAAAGAGCTCAGCATCCAGAGTTAGAAGGCCTGGGTAAGAATCCTGGTTCTGCCAGTTATAGTGACCTTGGAGAAATCACTGAACCTCTCTAATCTGATTCCCTCATTTTAGAATGGAACTGAGCCACAGGGTTAATGCATTCCTCCCAAGGAGCTCAAGTGTGAGGCCCTGGCACAAAGAATAGAGCCAAGGGTCCCATCACTGCTCCCGGGACACAGCCAGAATGTCCAGGAAAGGAACTGTGAGCAACTTTTGCTCTACAGATGATGTTTCTCTGGCTCAATTCTGGCCCCCGGCGTTGGCTTTGCAACCCAACACTCAGGAGCAGAGGAGGAAGCCATTGCATACCACATTGCCAGGGCCTCCTGCAATAAGTTAAAAGTCTTCCAAAGAGGAGGTGGGAACCTGCCCTTGATGAGTAGGTGAAAAGTTAGATATTCTTCTGGAAGCTATTGCCTGAAACTGTGTAGCTCTCTTTTATTTCTTATTTTTGCACTGTTAATTTTTACTGATTATTTATATAAAGAGTATCATTTTAAAATGAAAACTAGTGACTGGAGGGTAAAATTGTTGTGGAGGGACCATTTGGCCCTGAACTCACTCCCACAAACAACCTCAAAGATGAACTTTGAATTGTTATTTCCAAATGAGGTTAGTAGATGACCACAGAGCTACTTCAGTAGGACAAGGGAGATGATGTTCCCCATAAAACATTGAGCTTGTATCTTATTCCCTTAGTACGTAGACTGAGATACTACTGTGCATATTAAAGCCATTACTTTCTTAAATAAAATATTTTGTTTTAAAAAAAAATCACAATTTTTACAATGCTGTTTTGGCATTTACTTTAGCATTCACTTTTAAAAAGTGAAATGCATTAAAAAAAATGTGTTTGATGCCTCTGGGAGAAAAATAAAGGGGCCCAGGCCTGTTTCTACCCTGAGAGGATAGAAATTTGGGATTGTGGGCCAGGCTTTCTATTATCTATACCTACAGAGACCCTGGCCAGGTGGCTCACCTGCTCACAGTCTAAACTGTGTCCATTTAACCAGGGCCCAGGGGAAGGGGAGCAAATTCTGGGTATGCAGGTGCATCACTAAGGTAAGAGGTAGCAGTCCCTATCCTGGGACAGCCCCTGGGATCTGGAATCTGGGATCTGGTGAAGTCCCCTATCCTATCTGCTCTGCCTTCTCAGTCCGCTGCTTGTCTCTACCCAGTTGTGACCTCATATTATTCTAGAATGAGCTCCTTCCTGGGCCCCTTTCCTTTTGAACCCTGCTCTGTAAAGGGGTTGGGGCTGCAGATGGGGATGAAATGTGCTAAGCTGGCAGAAGGGGTGGGCCCTGAACCAAAGGAGACACCAACATCAGGCAGCCAGGAATGGATGCCAGCCTAACCAAGGGGGTCCTTCAGTCATGGTCAGTGAGCCACTGGATAGAGAGGGAAAGAGACCAAAGATTGGAAAATAAGGTTTGAGTCGAAGAATGGGTCACAAGCAGAAGACAGAAGGAAAGCTGCTTTTCCACTGACCTTAGGGACAGCTGTCAGGGTGGGAGACAGGACTTGGGCCTCAGGAAATACCTGCCAGGTTAGACGTGAGGGGTGCCTAGGCCTCTCCCCACCCCACCCCCTAACCTTGCTCACAATGGGGTTCATTGCTGAGGCGGGAGGGGCATCCTAGGAAGGGTACAGCTGGGGGCCTGCCTGCCAGACAGCCTCAGGGAACCTGCCCTTTCAAGCATGAACCATACCATCCGGGCTCCCCCCTCCCAGCGTGCTCTTAGCTCTGCCTGCCTGGCTTAGGGTCCTGGAGGCCTTCTTGGAGCTCATCCAGCAACCATCATGCAAGGTGGTGCTGGGGACTGCCCTCTTACTCGGAGGTGGAGGCCTCATGCTGTGGATTCAGAGGAAGAAGAGAAGGAAGGCATCCCTTGAGTCTGTACGAGATGAGCAGGAGCCACCAGAATGTCACAAAGCAAAGAATGAGAACTGGATTAAATCTCACTTTAGCCGCCTTTCCGAAGAGAAGCTGGCCGCCTGCAGCAGCAGCACCGCCTCTTCCCCCGAGAGTGGCAGCGGGGAAGCCAGCACAACCATTCGCATGGAGACTGTCACCACAAGGCAAGGCCAAGTGGGCACGGCTGTGCGCCGGGAGTCCTTCACCAGTAAGCAGAGGATGTCCGGGTCTTCGGTGACCAAAGAGACCCACAGGGAGTCTGGAAAATCCCCATCCACGGATACGGCCACATGGGCCGCTGTGGCTACCTGTACCAAGGAGATCAACACCCTGGGACAGCAACTGGCTAATTCCATGTTGCAGCGAGCCACGACTTACCAGAACTCAGGCCACCTGGAGTCCAAAGACATCAACCAGGAGGAGCTGAAGGCCCTGGAGGAGGTGGAGTTGAAGCTGAAAGGGAATTTTCTCACTCAGCGGGGTACCACTGTAGCCGGCATGAACCAAACACATGCCTTCCATGGCCATGGTCACCCTGGCTACCAGGGTTACCCAAGCCACCCGAGCCATCCAAGCCATCCGAGCCACCAGAGCCACCTGAGCCACCAGAGCCACCCAAGCCATCAGAGCTACCCAAGCCATCCGAGCCACCCAAGCCACCAGAGCCACAGTCTGCCCAACCGCAGCCACCAGATCTGTCAACCCTTTGAAGCCACCTAACCATGGGTGGAGACACCCCTTCCCCCAGCAAGGCTGGCACACAATTGCAGGCCTGTTCTCTCTCCTGTGGGGCAGCCTGTGTGGCCCAGAGTGAGATGCTGCTGCCCAAATCCCTCCTTCATACCCCCTCAGGGGTCCTGGGCCCCTCCCAGTCTGTGAGTAGGGTATGCCACAGAGGACGGCTCCTGATGGAGGGCGAGTGGAAGGAAGCGAAGCGGCCAAGACAGACTCACGGGCCCCTGAAGGCCCACAGAGAAGATAGGCGAGGCAGATCCCAGGAGTAGCTGAGAGCCCCAGACTGACGCCTAATGCCTGGAACTGAGCCAATAAAGCCTTGTATTCCCTCATTCTGAGTCTGGGGGCTCTGTGGCCAGCCTCAGGACTGGGCAGCCATACGGAAAGAGGGTTCCTGCTCCCATAGTCCTCTTCAAGTGGCCCTTGGCCTGGGCCTTTTACTGATTCAAGACTCCATAAATCAGCTTCCCTGAGTCTTCAGGTTCTGAGAATGGGACGTCTCCAGGGAGTTCAGCACCCACCAACCCGCTGTTGCCAGGGAAGGAGGAAGCAGCCAGATGTCAGGAGATGGGGGGAAGGCCAGGCTTCTAGAAGCTAGTAGGCAAGGTGGGAGGTGGGTCTCCTGTCCTCTTAGTGTCATCTTCACCCTGTCCACTGCTTCTCAAGTTGTGTGGCCTCCTGCACTGCAGTGTATTCTCCTTGCACCACCTGCTTTCTGGGGCCCACTGGGATCCCCGTTAGTGCCTCCCCCCACCTACCTTCAGAGCTGTTGTGCTGTGTATACTCTCTCTTCTTGTTTCTATCACTATGGCTGGGACTGGGGCTGCTTGCTGCTGCTAGTACTGCTAATTAGTAGTATTACTAGTACTACCAGCAACTCCCCCCCTTTTTTTTTCTTTTCCATTTTTAGTGTATGCTGTGTTCGGTGCTAAGTGTTACAGCACAGCCCTATAGAGAAGGCATTGTGTTATCTCCGTTTGGCAGATGAGACACCTGAGGCTCAGAGATGTAATTTGCCTGATAGGGTATAGACAGTAAGTGATGTTATTAGAGTTAGAGCCCAACTTTGCCCAACTCCAAAGCTCAGACCCTGAATCCCTGCCCCATGCTGCCCCTCAGGCCAATGCTCTCTGGCCCTACAGGGATCTTCTTCTCTCATGCTTATCCCTGTCCTCTTCCCACATGTCCTGCCACTCTTTGTGCCCTCCTGAAAGCCTGGGACTCTCCCTGCCTCCTCTTCCTGGGTCCCAAGAAGTTATTTCTGGGGCAAGGGGTGACCTCCAGTAAGGCAGTTAAAGGGAGGCAGCTCTCTCTCCTGTGAAAGTTGAGAGAAGTCAGTGACACAGCACTGTCTAACCCACAGTGACTCCTTTACATAGAAATGGACTGTTGGCATCTGTTAGGAACTTGCCAGTGTTTCCCAGCCCGTGGGCCTCAAACTCCCTGGAGAAGGTACCCAGAATCCTTGCAAAGGATGGATAAATCCACAAACACCCTAAATAATGTTGTTGATTGATTTTATGGGGCATAATTGGAGGTATTGAATTCATTTATCTATCTATTATCTATCTATCTATCTATCTATCTATCTATCTATCTATCTATCTATCTATCATCTATCATCTATCTATTTATATCTTAAAGATTTTAAGTAATCTCTACACCCAACATGGGGCTTGAACTTACAACCCTGAGATCAAGAGTTGCATGTTCCACCAACTGAGCCAACCAGGCACCCCTGTTATGAAGTATTTAAAATTTAAAGTATATATGTTAGCATTTATATGAAGTCACTTCTTAGTAATTTTTAAAATATTCAAATACTGGGGCACCTGGCTGGCTTAGTTGGTGGAACATGTGACTCCTGATCATGGGGCTGTGAGTTCAAGCCCCACAGTGAGTGTGTAGCCTAGTTAAAAAATAAGGTAATTCATTAAATAAAAAAATAAAATCATTTGTAACAAAATATTAATGGGGGTGCCTGAGTGGCTCAGTCAATGAAGCATCTGCCTTTGGCTTAGGTCATGATCCCGGGGTCCTGGAATCAAGCCCTGTGTTGGGCTCTCTGCTCAGCAAGGAGTCTGCTTCTCCCTCTCCCTTTCCCACTGCCTTCCCCCTCCTTCAATCTGTCTCTGTCACTCTCAAATAAATAAAAATAACCTTTTAAAAATATTAATGGAAAAAAATGGGGTCAGTCACCCTAGAAAATGTTGTAGGTTGCCAAAGTAGACAAAAAGCAAGAGTAGTGAGGTGTAGCTTCTGCAAGTGATTGTAGAAATGCCTAAAATGTATGCATTTGTCTGGAAGACCTTAAATCCCCTTAAAAGTTTATTGGATAAAATTTCAGATTGGCTGATTGTGAATTTGGAGAATTAACACTGGTTAATTAAACCAGAGAATTAACACTGGTTCTGATAATTCTACTAAAGTAAGACATTATCATTGCTGGGGTCATGTGAAGGATGTATGGAAATGCCTTGTACCACTTCTGCAACTTTTCCTTAACTTTAAAAGTAGTTCAAGATGTCAACATTTTATTACAGTTGTAGCTCAAGGAAAACGACTTCTAAGTGGCCAATTCAAGTATGATCTCTTGGTAAGGATATTTTTTATAAAAGAGAATGGTCAAATCATCTACCAGCCACTAGACTCTTGCTGGAGTGTCAGCTGTGTGGGTGGCTGGTTTCCCAGATGAAGGCTTAATTCCATTGAAGCTCATCAGAAACCTGCCTGAGCATTTTATCAGGAATGCCCATTTCTGCCCAAGGAAGGTTATCAGTTACACCACACACAAAAATAAAGCTCTGCCCCAGGCCAGGGTCTGGGACAATTTTTCTTTTATACCACAAATTGTCAACACACACCTCCACCAGCAGTGTATTGGGTGTCATGGGGGAGGCCAAAATGAGGGGACATCATCCATGATCTTGATGATTCTAAGCAAAGTAGGACAAGTGCTGTGCAAGGAGGTGCAGAGGCTGGGGGAGTGAGGAAAGGTTCTCAGGGGCTGCAGCTTAGGGAGGCAGGTGTTCCAGGCAGAAGGGAACAGCATAAGCAAGGGCATAGAGGCAGGATAGTGACACTGTGTCTGGGGACCCTGGTAGTTTGGCTGAAGGAGAACATTTAGAGGTGAGTGAAAGGTAGGAGGAAATGCCAGAAACTTGACTCCGAAACTTAGAGCCCAAGGAGAACTTAGAAGACCACCCAGTCCAATTTCCCCATTTTACAGCAGAGGTCAGTTTGAGAAATTTTGTCTAATCCTGCAGGCAGAGGTGGGGGAGATAGAAGGGTTCTGAGAACTTCTGTGTATTTTTAAGTAGGCCGCAGGGAAGGACAAAGAACAAGTGATGGAAGTTCGGAGAAGAGCTGTCCAGTGGAGGGATCCCAGGAAGACTTCTCAGGGGAGGTGGCAATAATGATAGGTCAAGGGGCCACAGTAAGTCACCATGTTCCTTGTGCATCTCTAGCCCCAAACACACCCACTCCTCTCTCCCAGGCCACTCTGGCTTCCCAGAGCAGCCAGCATAACTTGGGACCAAGAGAGAGGGGGAGAGAGAGAGAGAGAGAGAGAGAGAGAGAGAGAGAGAGAGTAGATTCTGTAATGAGCCTCTTAGCCTTGCAGCTGGAGAGGGCAAGAGAAGTTCTTGAATGCAGCCTCCCCTCCCACACAGGCCATCCTCCTCCACCTCAGATCCAAAGCTGCCAGCCTCCTGATTTAAGATTTGAGCACTTCCTTTTGACTCCATAATAATTGGAGCTAACACTGCCAGTTCTAATCTAAGCACTTTATAAATAGTATCTCATTTAAGTCTCACAACTCTTTAAGGAGAGCACTAATATCCCCATTTCCCATGAGAGGAAGCTGAGGTTTGTTTAAGCTATTCGCCCAAGATTTCATAGCTGATAAGGGCCTGCAACTGAGAGTCACTCTGGGTCCTCTGGGTTCAGAGCCTATGTGTCCAACCACTCCACTGCCCTGCTTCTCCACCACTGCCCGTCTTCACTCCCTGACCCATGTGGGACCCTAGCCCTCCCATTCTTCTAGTCGCCTCTCTACACCAGGGGTGGCACATCAGGCCTAAAACTGGACATCTCGCCAAGGAGAGAGAGGGGGCTCTTGGCAGCATCAGTTCACAGATTTCAAAATGCTTTTCTTCTTCTTCTTTTTTTTTTTTTTTAAGATTTTATTCATGAGAGACAGAGAGAGAGAGGCAGAGACACAGGCAGAGGGAGAAGCAGGCCCCATGCAGGTAGCCTGACACGGGACTCGATCCTGGGACTCCAGGATCACACCCTGGGCCAAAGGCATATGCCAAACTGTTGAGCCACCTGGGCTGCCCCTCAAAATGCTTGCTTTTACATTTTCTTGTTTGGGCCCTTAAAATAGCCTTATAAGGTAGGATTGAAATTGTTTCTCTTGTCATCCCATAGAAAAAGAAATGGGGACTGAGAGACATGATGTAACTTGCTCAAAAACCAGAGGGAGGGATCCCTGGGTGGCGCAGCGGTTTGGCGCCTGCCTTTGGCCCAGGGCACGATCCTGGAGACCCAGGATCGAATCCCACATCAGGCTCCCGGTGCATGGAGCCTGCTTCTCCCTCTGCCTGTGTCTCTGCCTCTCTCTCTCTCTCTCTCTGTGACTATCATAAATAAATAAAAATTAAAAAAAAAAAAAAAAAAACAGAGGGAGTTGGGCCTGACTGCTTCCCCAACTCTGCGATATTCTTTCCTTCCCCAGTCTGGCCTCACTTCCTTCTTGGGAGTCAGGCCTGGGTCAGATGCTTCTTCACAAGACTAGAGAGAGGCCACCAGGTGTCTTGAGCAAAGTAGCCTGCTTTTACTCTGAGAGTACAAGCCCCAGCCGTCCTACTGCTCAGGAGCCCCTGGAACTGGCCACCAGGATGAAGGGGGACTTGGGAGTGAGTGAACAGGGTGGAGGAAGTGGCTGAAGCAAGAACTGGCCAGGGTCCCTTCCAGGGTGGTGGTGGCAGGCGGGGTTGGGGTAGGAAGGAGACGTCTTTGGAGGCAAGTCCATAGAGGGCAAAAGTTCCATCTCAGAATCTTTGACTCCTAAGTAGAGGGTGTTGGTCCAATCCTCTCTGGGATTGGGAACCCTTAAATTAGGAGTGAGCCCCTGGGAAATCACCAGAACCTTTGTAACAAGACAGAAGGAGGCTCCTAGCCTGACATGGAGAAATGAATCCTGAGGAGGCAATGCAACAGAAGCCAAAAATCATTTGCCTCAAGATGCTCCCTGCAATGTTACCAAGGCAAAAAAGTATATGTGGGGATAGGAAACGCTAAGTATCCAGTGAGCCATTCTGGCAATCCACTCAGTGGAATCTGATGGTGCACTGAACAGCGTGGAAAACTGTTTGTGGTGAAAAGTTGACTCTCCATCACACTGTGTCCCCTAAGGATGACTCACTGGAACAGTCTCTCTTGGTCCCAATGCCAGGAAATTCTGTGTCTCCAAGGCAGCTGCTTTGCTTTTATCTTGAGTTCTGCATATCTGTCAGCTGATCACATTTCCCTTTTAGCTTTGACTGTCAGGAAGCTCCAAGTCAAAATGACGGTCTCTCACAACTGTGTGGCGGGGGATTTTGTAGAGCTTTTTTTTCTTTCCTTTCTCCCAAGCAGTCTCCTATTTATTAATACTATTGTTGTGCCATATGCTGTATTTGTCAACTATTCCAGAACAATGTTTTTGGAATGGAATGCAGTAGAGAGGAGGAAGAAGAGGAAGGAGAAAGTTAAAGAAGCAGAGACGAAAATGGTTTTACTAACATTCCCTTCAGATTCAGCCAAAGAGCATTAATTCTGTGATACAAAAGGGTTGACATCCTACCCAGCGATGTTAGAAACCTCTCAAATGATCGATAACATAGGAACGTGCAAAATGAAATAATGAAATGTCACTTTTCGGGATCCCTGGGTGGCACAGTGGTTTGGCGCCTGCCTTTGGCCCAGGGCGTGATCCTGGAGACCCGGGATCGAATCCCACATCAGGCTCCCGGTGCATGGAGCCTGCTTCTCCCTCTGCCTCTCTCTCTCTCTCTCTCTGTGTGTGACTATCATAAATAAATAAAAATTAAAAAAAAAAAAAAGAAATGTCACTTTTCACCCAGAAAATTGGCGAAAATTAATTCTGACAATACCCAGTGTTGGCATGGATGAACACGAACAGACCCTTCCGTGTGCCGATGGGGTTATGATCTGGCAAATAAGGCAGACGTTTGGCACACAAAGATGCACACATGGGTGGCTCAGCAAATACACACCTAAGTAAACTGTAGAGAAGCTCAGACATGGGGACAGAAGACTTTATGGAACATGTTTTTTTTTTTTTATTTTGGCATTATCTGTAATAGCAAAACTAAGGAAACATTCTAAATGTCCTCAAAAGGAGAATGAAAACTAAATTGTCTCACTTCACAATAGACTATTATATAGTAATTAAAATGAATGAGTCAGAGCTGTGTACTGCTATGGACAAAGCTCACAACATAATCTTGGGCAAAAATAGCAAACCACAGAAGGTTATATGAGCTTGATTCCATTTCTGTAAAGCTTAAAATGGCAAAAAACATTATATCTTGTTTGTGGGTCAGTATATGTCTTAAGGGTATAAAGACATGAATGAGAACAATGACACCTGAGTCGGGACAGCTAGAAGAGGAAGAGAAAGTGATCAGGGGAGGGTTGCCATGGGTGCTGGATACACACCTGCGGATTGTATTATCACTGATTCTTTTGGGTATAGCTAAGACATTTCGTTAACACAAAGAAAAATGGTGGGGACACTGTCATGGCAACTGGGTAAAACATTCTGCCTGCATCAGGACAAAGATGGGAAGGAAATGTGTGCAAAACTATGGCGTTGGGAGTGCGTGTAACACCCATGTCCCAGTTATTCATAAGAGGACGCAAAGGCGTTGGCTGTGATGGAACCTCTCTTGCAGGCTTCGTGATCCAGGGCTCCAATGGCGAGTTCCCCTTCCTGACCAGCAGCGAGCGGCTGGAGGTGGTGAGCCGAGTCCGCCAGGCCATGCCCAAGGACAAACTCCTGCTAGCCGGCTCTGGCTGCGAGTGTGAGGCCACAGTGCTCTGGGCCCTTGGGGTGCTTGGGGGTGTCTGGGGGTGCCTGCGGGTGGGAGCCAGGCTCCTTGGCCCAGTTCAGTTAACTGGTTCTGTATCTTCTGAACCTCTTGTTTGCCCTGGGGTCCTAGCCCTGCCCTTCTTTCCTTCTGCTCTCACCCTCCATGACCTATAGGGAAGGCTCCCTCTTTCTTCCTGTAGCCACCCAGGCCACTGTGGAGATGACTGTGAGCATGGCCCAAGTTGGGGCTGACGCCGCCATAGTGGTGACACCTTGCTACTATCGTGGCCGCATGAGCAGTGCTGCCCTCATTCACCACTACACCAAGGTGGGCATGGGTTTGGGGCCTGGAACCAAGAGGAGGCTGGCTAGGGAGAAGAGATAGAGAAGCTGGGGGCCAAGGGATGAGCCTACTTCCCATGAATGGCAGCTATGGGAATGGGGAGGGGATGCTGCTGGGAAATTGGCCTGACCACACTATGAGGCTGCTTCCTCCCTTCTCAGATGGAAGGAGTGATGGTGTCTTCCTCATGGGATCATTGTGAGGACCTGGGAAATGAACTAAGGGTGGTGGAAGGGGAGGTGGGCGGGGGGAGGGGGAGACTGGGTGACGGGCACTGAGGTGGGGACTTGACGGGATGAACACTGAGTGTAATTCTATATGTTGACAAATTGAACACCAATACAAAATAAATTTATAAAAAAAAATACAGAGGGCTTAGAACTAAGCCTGGCACATAGAAAGCTCTCATGAAATAGTAGTATTATTGTTTACAAGCAGGGGACATAGCCCTGTGATGTCTAGTCCAGGAGGTGGGCCTGCCCAGGTGGCCGCACAGTGACCCATGCCCAGAGCGGGTGGTGATGGGCAGTGCCTCAGGCTCCTCGGGCCTGGGCAGCTGCCCTCTGTCTCTCCCCTCTTCTCTACCTCCCTCAGGTCGCTGACCTCTCCCCAATTCCTGTGGTGCTCTACAGTGTCCCAGCCAACACGGGGCTGGACCTGCCCATAGATGCAGTGGTCACGCTCTCCCAGCACCCAAACATCGTGGGCATCAAGGACAGTGGTGGTGATGTGAGTGGCAGTGGCTCCTGGCTGGCGCTCCTTCCTCTTCTTCTGTGTTATTAACTTCAGGGCAGCTCTGGGACCTGCTTCAGTCCTGGGCTCCTATGTGGGTTCTTCCCATTATGTGGGTTCTCTGCGGCCTTGTCCAAGTTTGGGGACAGCTCTCTGGAGCCTGGGTGCTCATTCTCCCTCCCTTGCCCAGCACCCATCTTGCTTGGTGTTGAAGCTCTACGTGCAGCTCTCACACAGGTTTGCTCTTGCAGGTGACCAGGCTGGGGCTGATTGTTCACAAGACCAGGAAGCAGGATTTCCAGGTGTTGGCTGGATCAGCTGGCTTCTTGCTGGCCAGCTATGCCGTGGGTAGGCCTCCTGCTCCTCTCATGCTATCATGGGTGGTATACCCAGGCCCCCCAGGTGGGCGGAGTCTGGGTCTGCAGGGTCATTTTGCCATCCTGCCTACTTGGAAGCCTCAGAAGTCCAGCACACTGCTTGCTTGTTTGAATATTAGGTGCTTATGAGTGACCTTTCTGGACAGAAGAGGGTGGCCTTGTATAATCCTTGGTCTGTAATGGGGATGCCTGAAGTTTGTTCTAAGTCCTGAGCTCCCTGCTTAGTTAACAAATTGAGCTCCTCTGATCTCACTTTGTAAATCATTCTCTGAGGATAGAGGCCTTGGAGCCTTGGAGTCTTTCCTCTGGTCTGCAAGTCTGTTTTCCTCTCATCCTGGTACTGGGCCAGTAGGAATCGTCAGACCTATAGGGTCAGGCCCAGGATCTTCAGCTGCCTGTTTCTGTTCCAGTCCAGGATACTGGGAATGTCACCATTAAACCAACTGTGCTTATCTGTTATGGGTCAGGCTTCTTGGGGTTCAGGTTGGATTTGGGCCCCAGAGGGGGAAGAGAGCAAGCATCTGCTCCCTTGGGCTGAAGCCCCAGCAAGTACAGATCTGAGTTACCTTTCCAGGGCTGAGGGGGCAATGCTGGTTCCTCTTCTCTGGACTTAGGCTTGCTGTATGAGTCCTTGCACATCTCTCCTCTATCACGTCACAGTCTCTAAAGTGCAAAGGCAGAAAAGAAGACCCATTGAAGCCTTGTTGCTGAGGGTGGGTAGATGGAGAGAGGACAGGCTCTAGAGGCCAGGTGGGGGTTGGTGGGTGGGATGTGAGTTGGAATCTCAGCTCTGCCATTTACTGAGTACTGTTGGGCAAAGTATTCAACCTCTCTGGGCCTGAGCTTCTACTCTATAAAGCAGGAGTGTTGTGAGAATGTGAGAGCATTGGCTCAGTGTCTGCATAGTGCCTGGCAGAAAGTGGGGATCCATAAATGGCAGCTGTATTAGCTCATTCCAAATTTCCCACTCTCCGGTCTTCAGGCCGCTGTGCTTAGGGACCCTCCTAACTAGCCTTAGAATCCCATTGCAGGCCTGCAGAATGGCAAAACCTCCTGAGATCACAGCCAGCACGTTTTAATTGCCCAGATGAGAACAAAGAGGACTGGAAAGTCCATGACTTGTGCAAGTTCATGCTGCCAATGGGAGGAAATGCCTGGTCTCCTGTGTCCAGGGCTCTTTCCACTACCCCTCCCCCTCCCCTGGCCCCAGCACATTCCCAGGCTGAATTCACAGGGGGGAATAAGATTTCAGAAGAGCAAAGGCTTCTTCCCATTCACTCCACCCCATTCCCGGACTGATGAGTCAGGGGGCTATTAGAGGATTGTGGAGGTGTCAACTAGCAGGTGGGACTTTACTCTGGGAGGTGTGTTGGGGGGTGCAGGGGAGGACCTGTCCTTAAGTTAGCCTTCAGGCTCTGTTCCCTGACCTTCAGCCTGTGAGATTCTACTTCAAATATGCTGGCAGCTTTTCTCTCTGGAAATCTGTACTCTGGACTCTCAGAGCATGCCTTTGAAATGGCCAACCAGTGGCATAAAAATCCATATCCTCTCTCCCCAGAATAAGAGGTGCTGGAAACCCCAGGGTTTGGAATTGCCTGTGAGAAGAGGTTCTGGCTGATGTTCTGCACTTTTCTCTGGGGCAGGAGCTGTGGGGGGCGTATGTGCCCTGGCCAATGTCCTGGGGGCTCAGGTGTGCCAGCTGGAGCGACTCTGCCTCATGGGGCAATGGGAAGATGCCCAGAAACTGCAGCACCGCCTCATTGAGCCAAACACTGCGGTGAGCCAATGGCCCCAAGGTGTGGGGGTGGGGGTGTCTGTGTCCTTGTTGGAGCAGGAGTCAGGGCAGGCGCAGGGGCCCCCACTTAGCCTCTTCCCTTTCAAAAAGTCCTTTTAGAGAACATCCTAGTGTGGGAATTCCTTGTACCTCTCCAGAAAACCACAACTTCAGAGTTGAGTCCCGTTGGCTGTATTGGAAATCACTTAGGGAACCAGTTAAATTTCTAATCCTGTAGACCCAGGAGTAAGCGTTGAAACAGACACACTGGCTGGCTGATTGTGGTGACATAAGTAACTCTGGGCTCTTACTTAGAGATGCACTGCCTAGAAAGCATGAACCATGGGCCTTTCCATCAGCTTTAATAGGGAGTCAGATCCTAGAAAACAGAATGACTGGGAGTAAAGGAGGAGTTAGAAGGCTAGATGTTTTCAGAGCCCAGATTTCCCAGAGTTTTGTCCTTAAATAATCTATCCTGCAGTTAGACACTGTACCCCAACTCTGGATTGGGCAAATCAAAGAGAAGAGCCAAGGTGGAATGCCTGTCAAGAGCCAGGCAGTGCTATGCAGAGCCATATTGGGGTCTGAGGCAGGAAGGAAAATGGGTTTGTATGTATATTTTAAATTAAACGTTTAATTTTGAGATATCTATAGATTCAGATGAAGTTGTAAGAAATAATACAGGGGTATCTGGCTCAGTCAGTTAAGTGTCTGCCTGGGGCTCAGGTCATGATCCCCTGCTCAGTGGGGAGCCTGCTTCTGCTGTTCCCTCTGCTTGTGCTCTCTCTCTCTCAAATAAATAAATAGAAATCTTAAAAACAAAAGATACAGTATAGAGAGAGTCCATGTACCCATTCCCCAGTTGCCCCAATGGGAGCATCTTACAAAATTAAAGTACAATATCACAACCAGGATTTTGACATTGATATAGTCCAGATACAGAGTATTTTCATCACCAGAAGAGTCCTTCATGCTATGCTTTCATGCCTATGCCTACTTACCTCCTGCCCCTACCCCCTCCTTAACTCCTGGCAACCACAAATATGTTCACCATTTTTATAATTTTGTCAGCTCAAGATTGCTATATGAATGGAATTATGGAGTATATAAACTTTTAAAATTGGCTTTTTTTCACTCAGCAAAATTCTGTGCAGATTCATCCAAGTCGTTGCATGCAGCAATAGCCTGTTTCTTTTTACTGATGAGTAGTGTTTCATGGTATGGCCATACAGCAGCTTGTGTCACCATTCACCTGTGGAAGGACAGTTGGGTTGTTTCCAACTGTTTCCAACTTGGGGCTATTAAAAGCTGCTACGAACATTCATGTACAGGTTTTTGTGTGACCGGAAGTTTTCATTTTTCTAGGATAAATACACAGTTGGTGTAATTATGATGATTGCATGTTTCGATTTTTTTGTTTTTGTTTTTTTTTAAGATTTTATTTATTCATCTGAGAGAGAGAGAGCACGAGAGTGAACACAAGCAGTGGGAAGGGGCAAAGGGAGAGGGAGAAGCAGACTCCACTGAGCAGGGAGCCCGACACAGAGTTCCATCCCAAGATCCTGGGATCATGACCTGAGCCCAAGGTAGACACGTAACTGACTGAGCCACCCAGGTGCCCCCTGCATGTTTAGTTTTTTTAAGAAGCTGCCAAAAACTGTTTTCCAGAATGGCGGTGCCATTTTACATTTGCATCAATGTAAATGTATGACTGACTTGTTCTCTCTGCATCCTCATCAGCTTTAGGCATTGTGACTATTTTTTATTTTAGCCATTCTGATAGGTGTGTAGTAACATCTCATTGTGGTTTTAACTTGCCTTTGTCTGATGGCTAATGCTATTCGACATCTTTTCATGTACTTATTTGCCATCTGTATATCTTCTTAAATGAAATGTCTGTGTATGTCTCTTGCCTATGTCTCTTGCCTGATTGGATTTTTTTCTTTTTTAACGTTGAATTTTGGAAGTTTCTTTGTATCTTTTTTTTTTTTTTTTTAAGATTTTATTTATTTATTCATGAGAGACACAGAGAGAGAATGGCAGAGACACAGGCAGAGGGAGAAGCCGACTCCGTGCAGGGAGCCTGATGTGGGACTCGATTCTGGATCTCCAGGATCACGCCCTGGGCCGAAGGCAGGCGCTAAACAGCTGAGCCACCCAGGGATCCCTCTTTGTATCTTTTAGGTACCAGTCCTTTGTGAGATGTGTGGTTTGCAAATATTTTCTCCCATTCTGTAGATTGTCTTGTCATTCTCTGAACAGATCTTTTGCAGAACAAAAAATTTTAATTTGATGAAGTCTAATTCATTAATATTTTCATTTGTATTTATCCTTTTAGTGTTAAGTAGAAGAAGAAGGCTTTTCGTAGCATTAGATTGTGAGGATTTTCTGTGTTTTTCCCTAAAAGTTTTATAGTTTTACATTTTATAAGTCCAAGACCCATTCTGAGTAAATTTTTGTATCAAGTGTGAGATTTAGGTGGAGGTTGAATTTTTTTTTTTTTTTTTTTTTTTTTTTGCTTCTAGATATCCACTTACTCCACCACCATTTGTTGAAAAGATGGTCTTTCTTCCATTGAATTACTTTTGCACCTTTGTCAAAAATTAGTTGGGCATATTTATGTGGGTCTTTCTGGGTTCTCTGTTGCTCCCATTATCTGTGTCTATCCCTCTGCAAAACCACACCAAAGTATTCTAAAGCTTACATAGGAAGGCAAAGGAATTAAACTAGCTAAAATAATTTTGGAAACAAACCAACAGCGAAGTGGGAGGAATTAGCGTACCTGATTTTAAGGTCTTTTATATACCTATAGTAATAAAATCTGTGTGGGATTGCAGAAGATATTGAATTTTGTCCAGTGTTTTTCTGCCTTGATTGATAGGACTCTGTGATTTTGTTTTTCCTCTTTAGCCTGCTAATATGGTGAGTTACATGGATGATTTTCTAATATTGAACTAGTCTTGCATCCTGGAATAAACCCCACCTAGTTATGGTGTGTAACTCTTTTCATATATTGCTGAGTTCCATTTGCTAATACTTAGTTGAAAATTTTTCTGTCTACATTCATAGGAGATATGTAGTCCCCCCCACACACTTTTTTTTTTTTTTTTTTTTTTTTTTTGGCATCGCTTTTGTCTGATTTTGGTCTCAGGGTAATAATAGCTTCATCTGTTGACTGGGAAGTATTCCCTCCTATTTTCTGGAAGAGACTATGTAGAATTGGTGTTAAATATTCTTTAAACATTTTTTAGAATTCTCCAATGAGATCATTTGGGCCTGGAGATTTCTTTGGGGAGTATTTTTTAAATTACATCTCTGTCCCCCACCTCCACTGACAACTCCCTGACTGGAAAGGGTAGGAATGCCTCCTTACCGATTCCCACCGGCCTCTACTGACATTACAATTACCTCCGGCAGGGGGTGGGGAGTGGGGGTAGCTTCAGTGTGGGCAGTGGTGTGTAAGCTCTGACTTTCCTCACGGGGCTCTGCTGAGACCATCCATTGTGGAGGGGGAAGGGCACCCTTTAAGACTGCCAGAGTTGAGGGCAGAAGTTCTGGCTCCTGACTCAACACTCACTGGCCTGGGTGGGGATGGTGGAGATGGTGGAGATGGGACCACAGTTTTTTCTAGGCTACTTGGTTGGAGCAGAGTGGTGATTGTCTAAAAGTTTTCCATTTTGCTAGGCTGCTTCTTCCTGATCCTTGGCTTGAGTGAACAGGCTTTTGTTGGGGGCTTTTATTATCTGTACCCATTGGCATTTTAGGGTTGCCAGCTTCTTAAGCTTCAAGTTGAGGCCAGGGAACTCACCACTGTGTTCTTTGGGTCCTAAAGTCCCTAGTTTGTCTTCCTTCTCTCTACCTTTCAGAGCCTTATGTTTGTTTTTATGTAATGTCCAAGGTTTTGTTTTAGCTGTATTTTTTGGGAGAAATGGGAAAGAGTACATCTATTCCATCTTCCTGGAACTGGAAACTCTATCCTTCCTTCCTTCCTTCCTTCCTTCCTTCCTTCCTTCCTTCCTTCCTTCCTTCCTTCCTTCCTTCCTTCTCTCCTTCCTTCCTTCCTTCCTTCCTTCCTTCCTTCCTTCCTTCCTTCCTTCCTTCCTTCCTTCTTTCCTTCCTTCCTTCCTTCCTTCCTTCCTTCCTTCCTTCCTTCCTTCCTTCCTTCTCTCCTTCCTTCCTTCCTTCCTTCCTTCCTTCCTTCCTTCCTTCCTTCCTTCCTTCCTTCCTTCCTGTCCTTCGTTTCCTTCCTTCTATCTGCCTATCCACCCTCCTTCCTTCCCAGCCTTCCTTCCTTCCTTTCTTATTCCAACCTCAAGATCAAGAGTTGCAGGCTTGGAGTACCTGGGTGGCTCAGTCAGCTGTCATCTGCCTTATTTTTTGGATTTTTTTTTAATCTTTTTTTTTTTTTTTTTTTTTTTTTTTTTTTGTCATCTACCTTTGGGCTCACCAGCTCAGTGGGGAGCCTGCTTCTACCTCTCCCTCTGCCTGCTGCTCCACCTGCTTGTGCATGTGCTCTCCTCTCTCTCTCTCTCTCTCTTTCTCTCTGTCAAATAAATACATAAATAAAATCTTCGGGGGAAAAAGATTTTCTACCAACTGAGCCATCCAGGCGCCCCTCTAAATACTTTTCCCTCCCTGCATAGAATGTTAAACTATTTGAAAAAAATATATATTGGAAATTTAAAAAGTAGGTATATTAAAACGACATTCTTTTAGTTTAGTTTTAAATATTTTATGTGGGGCAGCCCTGGTGGCTCAGCGGTTTAGTGCCACCTTCAGCCCAGGGCCTGATCCTGGAGACCTGGGATCGAGTCCCACATTGGGCTCCCTGCGTGGAGCCTGCTTCACCCTCTGCCTGTGTCTCTGCCTCTCTCTCTCTTTCTCTGTGTGTCTCTCATGAATAAATAAATAAAATCTTTAAAAAAAATAAATATTTTATGTATATTAGTTTTAGTATTAGTATATATAGTATATATGCTAATAAGATATTAGTATCTTTTAGTTTAGTTTTAAACATTTTATATATGTTAAAAACATAATGTATTATAATTTTACTTTCCTGACTTAAATGGAAACAACCTCATCAAAAAATTTTTTCCTGTATCTACTCGTAGAAAAAAATGAACCAGTAAAAAATACATAAAACTTGTATATGGGGGCACCTGGGTGGCTCAGTGGTTGAGTATCTGCCTTTGGCTCAGGGCGTAATCCCAGGGTCCCGCATCAGACGCCCCACAGGAAGCCTGCTTCTCCCTCTGCCTATGTCTCTGCCTCTCTCTCAGGGTCTCTCATGAATGAATAAATAAAATAAAATTTAAAAAAACACCTTGTATATAGGGGCACATGTTTAGTTTTACCTTGGGCCACAATATGGCAGGGCATGGTTCTTTTGGACCCTGTCTTTATTTAAAACATCGACACTTTGCTCATCATGGATTTTTTTGCATTGATTTTGATTTTTAAAAGAAATATGGCACTAAATATTACTTACCTTGTTGACTGATTTTTTTGGGGGCATCCCTGTAAGTTTTGCATCAGAGGTGAGAGTCCCAGGCTAAGCAGCAATATTTTGTTTGGGTAAAGTGGTAGGTGGGCTCTAGAGCTCCCTCACAGCTTATATCTTTACCTCAAAGGGAAAAATAAACTGAGATTTTGAGAAAGGACAGCTAAGGAGGCAAGCACAAGTCTCCTGGATGTGAAGGCTTTCCTGGGGTAGAGTGCTCTATTAATAGGATGCAAGAACTGCAGAAATGAGGGCCATTCAGCTGGGCACAGACTGTCTGGTATGTACTGCACATTCCACTGGGGTGGCACCTCTGCTGTCTATGCCCACTCACCTGCAGAGAGAAGGTCCCAGAACCTGCATACCACCAGGACGTGGTAGAGGAGCTTTCTTAGGGGTCTAGTCTTTTTTTTTTAAGATTTTTAAAAATTCATTTGAGAGATAGAGACAGAGAGAACACAAACAGGGGGAGGGGCAGAGGGAGAGGGAGAAACAAACTCCCCACTGAGTAGGGAGTACTATGTGGGACTCAATTCCAGGGCCTCGGGATCATGATCTGATCTCAAGGCAGACGCTTAACCATCTGAGCCACCCAGGCGCCCCAGGGTCTGGTCTTACAGTGGTGTTTTTCTCATTTGATTCTTGTGACATGGGGTAGGTGTTGTCATCTCCTCATTTTACAGATGAAGCTGTGGCTTCCCCTTGGGAAGAGAAGATGCTTGCTGCCATCCTGGCTTTCCACATGCCATCCTGCCTTACTCTTCACTCTGGTCCTCCTGTGCCAACTCTGGGCACACACTCAGGAATGCCTGGAACACCTTTCTGCTGCCTGGGCTGTAGGCTCAGCCACCCCAGGAGCAGCTTGATGTCACTCTGTTGCTCTGTCCTGCTTGAACACAATGTCCTTCCTCTGCCTTCCCACCCAGCCAGGTCCTGCCCTGGCTATATTTAGGATATTCCATGTTCTTTACCACCAAAGCATTCAATTATTTCTATGGGTCTGAGGAGGGGGCAACTCAGAGATCCTATACACTTGTGGTGGAAGAAGCCTTTTTCTCTAGGTACTTCTTGTGCCTCTCCATCCTGTCCCCTAGGTCTTTCCCACCCTACTCAGGTTTTGGGTGAAAAGCCCAGGTATTAGAACATCACAGCTGGGGCCAGGCCTAGGAGGAAGGTGGCGTATCACTCATTTCAAGAAAAAATTCCCTGGCCTCTAGTGGTAAATACTTATTAGTCAATCATTCATCAGTGGTTCTTAACTTTTTTACCCCAAGCAACCTCTCTTGTTATTTTACCCTTTGTGAAACCCAACTTCTAAGGTTTTACCTCCCCTCCAAATAAAACTTAAGGATTACATTTCTTTTTTTGAGGTAGTCAAAGACTCATCTAACACTTCTGATCAGCTATGCCAAAGGCAAAGAAACTTGATGCTTCATTTTCTATAAGTCCTCATGCATGATGTTAAGTTCTGACAAGAGTGTTAGGTGCCCCCTTACAATGGAAAGCACTTTAGTTATGTTGTCCAGTCCCCTCATATTTTAGACTAGAGAACTTGCTCAGATGTATGTAGTAAGTTGGTGACATAAGATTACAAAGTGGAACTTCTCAGGATAGCTGATGCATCGTTTTTTCAGAGTTGGGGTCAGGGAGGAGCTTAGGGTGGGTGGGGGTCTCTGCTGCAGGGCCAGTAGAGGTCTGGGCTATGCCTGAGGGTCTTGCACACCTTCCCCCTTCCTGACGTCCCCAGCCTGGTGTGCCCTGGCCCTATGTTCCTGGGAACTGGGCTGCAGACCTGTGATGGTCTAGCACCCAGACCCACAGCACTGCTAGCTTCTCAAGTCCCAGCCTGATGGCCAAATGCCGCTTTTCTCCCCAGTGGGGTGGATTTTTCTTTGAGAAACCCAGGCAGTGATTTCCTTCCTAAATTTGAATTGTCGGCATTGTGTTCTTTTCTGCTGACCCGCCTTCTGGTCTCTTGATCTGCATTTCCAATATACTCTAGTGTCACCAACTTGGTGAAATTACATTACGAGGGGAGGGGGGAGGAAGCCTAACGTTCTAAGAGAGACACGTCTGCATCCCAGACATGCGTGTGCAGGGATTCCCCAGTTTCTCCTAACAGACCCTGCTTCACAGGTGACCCGGCGCTTCGGGATCCCGGGGCTGAAGAAAACCATGGACTGGTTTGGCTACTACGGAGGCCCCTGCCGTGCCCCCTTGCAGGAGCTAAGCCCCATGGATGAGGAGGCGCTGCGTATGGATTTCACCAGTAACGGCTGGCTCTGAGGGTGAGGCAAGGACGCACCTGGCCTGAGCCCGTCTCATCTTCCTGCCTTATACCTGCAGCTGAAGAGCCACATGGGAGTATGAGGGTTCAAGGCCGATTTCCCTGCTTCAGTCCTCCAGGTAGCCTTTCCCAGGCTCTGCCATGCACACCCATTTCCTATTCTTATAGCCCCATGATTGCTGGCATTTGTATCCTAAACTTCGGCTCTTTAGAGACCTTCAGTCTGGGAAGGAGCAATTGCGTGTCCCTCTACTGTGCTTTCCCGTGCCCCAGGACACGTGATTAGGAGCCAGATGGAAAGAGCAGGGGGGCAGCTGGACACAAGTAAGGGTATCTTTTTTACTGATGGGATGACCGCTTAGGCTTGGGGGTACACACCTGAGCCCAGTACACAGTGCAGCAGGGAGCCAGGGCTGTTCCTAAGAACCTGACTCCTTCCAGGGGAATGTGGTGGGTTCAGAAACCTAATCAGAAATGTGTCACTGGCCTTTTCAAAAGGCCCCCAAGCTGCCTTCCAGACACAGTGTCCTTTCCTCAATCCATTTTGATCATCTCATATTCTCATCTCTAGCCTTGATCTCAGCCTTGGAGCTCCCTGGGACAGCCATGGAGCTTGCCAGAGTTGGTGAATAATGACACCTGGTGGATGTTACATTCTCAGAAACTTCTAGCCAACCTAGGTTGCAAACAGTAGGGAAGGAAACTTGGTCTGAGACCTAGCCATCCTCTTGTCTTAGGCACTGTGCTTTTGTTGTGAAAAATAATCCTTTGCTCTTACAATAAAGTTGAATAAGTGAAAACAGTGTGGCCACGTACAAACTAACACCGCACTGCCATGCAGGTCTTAGTTCTCTGGCCTAGATGTCAAGGACCTTCCTGGGGGTCCCTGGGGGACCTTCCTTTCAAGGTGTGCTTTTTCCCAGCTCTCAGAGAAGCCCTAACATCTAGGTATTAGATCAGTGGTGGTCTAAGGGAAAGGCATGTGGAAGTTTTGAGTGAGTGGTAGGAGGCAAAAAGGTGCATCTGAGATGCTTGGAAACACTGTCAAAAAGGCTGCTCTCTCCAAAAATGTTTAACCTTTTCCAGTGATACTTGACTAGTATAGCAGTAAACCAGAGATGACTTTTTTAAAAAAATCACTCCTCTGGGTATGGGTACCTGGGTGGCTTAGTGGTTGAGTGTCTACCTTTGGCTCAGGTTGTGATCCTGGGGTCTTGGGATCGAGTCCTACATCAGGATCCCCATAGGGAGGGGACCTCCTTCGGCCTATGTATCTGCCTCTCTGTGTGTCTCTCATGAATAAATAAAATCTTTTTTTAAAAATTGCTCTGGCTAAAAAGAAAGGTAAAGAGATCCTTGTTTAGAACAAAGCCTAGAGGAGAGACTCTAAAAAGTATCAATCTTCAACTGAAATTGGCCATCTACTTAAATTAAGCAGGCATGGTTTAAGTTCTTAGACCTGCTCCTTAGGATCTGCAGGGCCTTGGGCAGCTACTTAAGTACCTGATCTGATCTGTAATTTGGGGATAATACCAGTTCCCTTCTCTCAGGGCTACATAAGATCATGCATGTAAAGGGGTTAGCGTGGCAAGTGACCATCACACATTAGCCCAGTCAGGGAGGTATTGTTGCAGAGAAAGGGAAACCCAGGCAGGAGTAGACTTGCCCAGGGTAACCCAGCAGGTATGACAATAACTGTGGTCTCAGGGTGTGGGCACTCTTGATGCTCAGGGCAAGAAAAGTACAGTAGAAAGTGATTTGGAATCAGAAAAACTGGGAAACAAATCCCACCCAGCTCTGCCACTTCCTAGTTTGGGCAACCTGAGCCTGTCAGATTAAAAAAAAAAAGCTCCTACCTTGCAAAGGTTTTGAGAATTAGGTACTATGCAGTAAAGTGTGCGGTGTCAGTTCCAAGCCACCATCTGTGATGAACTTTTTAGAAACAGCAAATGGGTTGATTCACAAGGATGCAGAGCAAGAGTAAAGAAACTAAATATAGGCAGTTCTGGTGATTTTGTTTATTCCTAATAAACATGTTTCTACAGTACAACTCAGAGAATAAATAGAGGCACACGGCTATAATTTCCACCACAATCTGCTATTGAGGAGACATTCAGTGTGAGGATGGGGGGCTGGGAGTGGAGTGGGCATGTCTGGGTCACAGGAGAACTGGAGGCCTCCGTGATGAACTATGTAGGGATCCCATCCATCAAGATCTGACCTCCAGGCCTGATGGTCAGCCTTGTGGTGGAAGAGTTAACAGTGAACCAAATGTAAGGAGCCAAATTCTCTTTTGGTTCACTGCAATCCTAGTATAGGTCCAGTTCTCCCCAAACTCCAAGGGGTGGAGGTGGGTCTGGCCTACTGATCCACTGGGAAGGGGCTGTGTCAGCCAAAGCCATCCCTAAGGATTCAGTCACTCCATGGTAGAGCCTGATGTGGCCCAGAAATGTCTGCCCTCTGCCCTGGAGTAAGGAATAAATACATGTGATGAGATGACTCCTCAAAACAGTTTCTTGACTATCCCCAAAAGGGATCCTGTCCTGTGTCTAAGGAAGGAGAGAGGCACAAATGGGGCACAGACTAGCTGCTGGAACTCAGGTAAGGAAGACAGCTTGTACAGTCACAGGAGAGGGAAACAGCACTCTTACCGAACCCTTCACAGGGGAACTAAGCAGACACAAATACCAACCTGGTGGGAGAAGTGGAAGGCCTAGGGCCATGAAGCCAACCAGCAGCAAACAAGGGGGTGACACATGGAAAAGCACTGGCTTTGACTTTCCTAGGACTGCTGAGCTGTCTAAGCCACCCCCATCTTTCTGTTTCTCCAGGGTAACACAAAGCACTAGCCCTAATTGGGGCTAGGATCATCTGCCCCAAATACAGGCAGAATGAAGAGATCCTGTGTCCCTTGGCAGGAGATCAAGTAGAAGCAGGTCTGCACTGGTCAACCTGAGGCGTTAGGGACAGAGAATACGAACCAGCGAGAGAAGCAGAGACAGAACTGGTGACCCTGCTGTGGGCCACCAAGGTGGGGCCAGAGTCCTCATGACTGTCTGATTGAATCCCTGCCTCGCAGGTGATGGGGCACATCTCAAGGCTTCTGCTCTGTGGGGATTCTCATCTCCACTCACATCTGGTTCATTTATACACCTCGAGTGAGTGACGGGGCCATGGCTTTGCCCAGTGCTTGTCAGCTGGTGCACAACGCCCATCAGGCAGTGAGATTTCTGGCTGACTTGGAGGCACTCTGGGCTCGCTGGACGACCGCCGAGCACTTCTCACGCCGCAGCAGCTTGTTGTTCTCAAACAGACCTTCATTGCGGGGTATTCCATGAGAACCATCAGGGAAAGTCAGCAGGCCTTTGAGGGGGACAGAGAAAACATGGTATTGACAAGGGCATCAGTGACTCAGAAAGCAGCTTGGTACTGTGGATCGGTGGAGGAGGAAAACTTGCAGCTCTACTCCAGAGTACTGAATTGGCAAGTTCGATGGATGGGTGGCCGTTAGGGCACAATCGCAAAGGACTGGTAGACACCCCTGAAAGCATTAACGCTAACAAGGTGTACTTCCACCCATCTTATGCTTCCCCCAGTCACCTGTCCGGCTGGTGACTTACCAAAACCGTCTACTCTGCCATTTTTAAATTCCCCTTCAAATGTCATGTTGTCATGTCGAATGAAGACTCCGACGCCGTTAAACTTGCCCTGGGCAAACTCCCCCTCGTACCTGCAGAAACATAGCAGGGTGGTGAAGCAGCTACCAATGAGTTTTACATATTAATGCCAAGGAGTGGAGTGGATTCTGCTTATTTCAGAGTTCTGGCCCGCTCCCACCCACCCCACTCCTAGCCAGCAGACAAGGGCCAGAGAGCATGTGTGATATGAGGCCTTAATCCCTAGGAGATAACAGAAGAGAATGGCAGTGGGGTGGAAGGTCATTCGGCTCCTTGCCATTTCAAATTTTAGATCTATTTATAAAGTAACTAATAAAAGAACTGCTTACTTCTCGCCTGTTTTCAGAGGGCCTGGGCCAAGCTCAGGTCTGACCAGCTATCACTATCAAAGCTGAAAAAAGAATGACCCAATACTTACCTTGAGCCATCTGAGAAGGTCAGTACCCCGAAGCCATTAAAGAGCCCATTCTCAAAATGACCCAGGTAGGTGCCACCATCTGCAAACATCAGTTGACCAAAACCATGTCTGCGGCCTAGGCAAAGAAAAAGACAGTTGTCAGGGTTCAGAGGCAGCTTCAGGAACATCCTCCTTGCCCAATCTCCCTTGTCTTTTGTCACCCCATGCACAAACAAAAGGAGAGAAGCAGTGATGTTAGCAGGGCAGAGAACTACTACCCAGAACAGGCACCAGGAAAATCCGGCTTCCAGGACCTTCCCATCTTGTCACAAGCATCAGATTTGGAGCAGGTCTCACTACGTATGAACAAGAGAGCACTTAAAAATAACACTAGCGGGCAGCCCCGGTGGCGCAGCGGTTTAGCGCCGCCTGCAGCCCAGGGCGTGATCTGGAGACCCTGGATCGAGTCCCACATCAGGCTCTCTGTATGATTCCTGCTTCTCCCTCTGCCTGTGTCTCTGCCTCTCTCACTGTCTATGAATAAATAAATAGAATCTTAAAAAAAAAAATAACACTAGCTACCATAGTGCCTTTACTCCGTGTCAGGCACCCTTCTCACTTTGTATTTATCATCCTATCTAATCCTCACGACATGAAGAGATAGGCACAGTACTATTATTATTCCCATTTCACGGATGCAGAAAGTAAGGCTAGGAGAAGCTAAATCACTTCCTTAAGACCACAGAGCTGTTAAGTGGCAGAGTAAGAATGCAAATGCAGTGGGCATCTGGACCGGAGAACTCTCAACACTGACTTATATGTTGCCTCTCTGAGAGAAAAAAAGTGCCACATGGCACCGTGAAGCTAGGGGACAAACTGAACAGTCGACTGATGGCAATGATTCAGGCTTTGTTATCCACTGAACTGACCAGAAAAATGGCACGATGCTGGAGGAGCAATCATGTCTTTCCAGGAGAGTACAAGGGAGTTCCTCTAAGGGATAGAGACTGCCTAGCAGACTGGCGCCTCTAACTGGCCAGATCTGAGGGGACGGCAGGTGTTGGGGAGGCAAGGTTACATCCCGTCTGTCCAGTTTCTCCTCTCAGGGCTCAAGAATTCATCAGCTACAGGTATCTAACGTGAAAAGAATGGGGTGCATGTTGAAACGGCCTGAACTCTTCCCTGGCACAACTGTTGGAAGTCACGGCTCCTCGGGGCAGTTCCTGACTTGCCAGGACTGGCCCCATGAGGCTCTTAAATGGTCAGACTGTGTTTCTCAGGCTCTGTGGAATTTCACTAAGCCTGTGAATAGACACTTCCAAATGCAAGGAGCTGTCACAGAAAATTCAAGGAAATGACTGTCATTTGCCCTTGAGTATCTGTCCTAATTTCCAGGTCTTCCTTAACTTACTGGGCAAACAATGAGGTTTTCTAATTCCTTTATTTAATCCTAAAACCAAAGAAAGGCAAGGCACTATTCAGGTTAAATCCTGGAGTTAGACATGAAGACTCATGCAGTTGGCTTATCTAGCCTGATGCATTTGTCCTTCAGCCAAATGAAGTGTTCCTCACTTGATCCCCCAGGGATTCTCTTACCTTCCTTCCACTCTCCACGATATTCCTCCCCGCTGGAGTAGGTGAAGGAACCTTTTGTCAGGGTCATGGTGACAGCTATGGAAGGAAGAAAAGGATAAAAACTGCAGGAAACAGAGGAGAGAACCAGAGTCACGGGATGGTTGGAGGAAAGGCTTGCAAAGCAATTTTGCAGAAACATTCTATAAACTAGCCCAGTGAGTATATATATTACCCTGGATACATTTAACAAACATGCCCACCTCTCCAACCTCCCCACCCCCATATCACCTTGGCTCAAGCAGTCTTATCCTCCAACTTAAAAGTTATCAGCCTGGGGCACCTGAGTGACTCAGTTGGTTAAGCTTCTGACTCTTGGTTTCAGCTCAGGTAGTGATCTCAGGGTTTTGGGATCGAGCCCTGCACTGGGCTTTGTACTCAATGTGGTCTGCTTGGGATTCTCTTTCACCCTCTCCCTCTGCCCTTTCCCCTGACTCACTCTCTCTCAAATAAATAAATAAAATCTAAAAAAAAAAAAAAAAAAGTTGTCAGCCAATTCCAATTTTCTATGACCTGAGATAGAAATTGAAGATGAATTTACAAATATTTGCTTGATACGTACTCTGTATTTAGTTGATGTATAAAATATGGTCTCTTCCTTCAATGAGTTTACAGTCTAGTTGGTAAGACTAGTAGCTGACATACTGAACAATAGGAGAGGTAATATAATTAAGTGCCAAACTGGATGGTAGAGATGTACAAAGACAAGGGATGGTTGGGGAGCCTGGGTGACTCAGTCAGTTAAATGTCTGCCTTTGGCTCAGGTCATGATCCCAGAGTCCTGGGATCAAGTCCTGCATTGGGCTCCCTGCTCAGTGGGGAGTCTGCTTCTCCCTCTCTGTATGTCCCTCCCTCTGCTTGTGTGTTCGATCTCTCTCAAATAAATAATAAATAAAAATTAAAATAACAAAAACAAAAACAAACCCACAAGGGATGGGCACAACTGAAAGCAAGCAGTCAAGAAAGCAAAGGGCGGCTGCCCATGGAGAAAACCTGAGGAATGGAAGCACAAACAGCAACATAACCTGGATGGTCGGTGGGAAAATATTAAGTTGGGTCTTATTGCACTTGAAGGTTTATTTAAGGAGTAATGGGAAATAAGTCTATCTAGGTACTCAGCCAAACTCTGAAATCTGAAAAAAAAAGCCTCTCAGATTGATTGATTGATTTAAAGATTTTATTTATTCATTCATGAGACACAGAAAGAGAGGCAGAGACACAGGCAGAGGGAGAAGTAGGCTCCATGCAAAGAACCCAATGTGGGACTAGATCCTAGGAATCTGGGATCATGTCCAGAGCCAAAGGCAGACATTCAACCACTGAGCCACCCAGTGTCCCAGCCTCTCAGAGTTAAATCCAAACTCCATCATTTCAAAGACGGAGAGAAGGAAGTGAAAAGCCAGTCAGTGGCTGGGCTGGAACTCGGGTCCTGGCCTCCCCTGCCTGCTGCTCATTCTTTCTCTCTCGTGTTGCACACTCTGCTTTTAGGATCAGGCCACTCTAAGGGGATCTTGGAAAGCTAGGCAGAAGAATTTACAGCTAATAAGGTGGGGGAAAGACGAAGGCTCTGGGGATTTTTGAACAGGCAAGTAATCTGAAAGGGGTGCTTGCGGAAAAACGAATGGGTCAGCAGGAAACAGGATGCTTTGGAGCGGCAAGAGCCCGCAGCCAGAAAACCTTGCAAGGCAGATGTGATCATTCAGGAGACTGTGAAAATGAGCACAAATTACTCTCCCTCTGCTCGTGCCCTTGTGTTAGGACATGGCACTACCTCTACTAACAGGCAGTTTATTCCTCCACCCACTGGGTCCGGGTGGGTTATAGGAGTTGGTTGGGCTAATGGAACATTAGCAAAAGGGATACAGCAGAGGCTTGGCGAGTGCTCGTACACAGGGCTTGCCCTCTCACAACACTAGGAACGAACTGTTCTAGCCCCGTGTGGACAAGCCCAGGCTAGTTGGCTGATGCCAAGGGTCATGTGGAACTGTACCAACTGACCACAGATGCATGGGTGAGCTCAGGCATGACCAGCAGAGCTGCTGCTGAGCCCAGGTCCAGACTACTGACCCACAGAATGATGGACTAAATACATGGTAGTTGTTTTAAACTGCTATGTTTTGAGATGGTGTGTTACTATCTAGCAAAAGCTAACTGATACGCCCAGGCACAAGATCATAAGGCCTGACCAAGGGGGATAACAGTGTCATGGGAGAAGAAGGCAGGAGTGACAATGACAGAGATAAACAAACAACCCAATAACATTCGGAGATTGGCTAGGTATGGCTTCAGGTTTGCAGTAAAAGAATACTTGTATTCAAAGATATCCTTTAAGGACATTAAGATACCTAAAATATCATTAAATACAGAGATGAACAGAAGCATTTGACATATTTTTAAAAGTGCAATCCCGAGTTCTTTTTAATTTTCCTAGGTTTGTTTACTCACCTCGTCTTTTCCAGACTTAAGCAATACAACGTATTTCCAAGTGACTGTGACACTGCAGAGTCCTAGGCCCAAACCTGGATATACTGAATCAGATTCTGTATGTTAGAGCCTGGGAATCTGCAGTTTTAACAAGCACAATGTTAGACGGCTACACACTTGGAAGTATGGCTACTATTACTCCAATAAACAGATACACTATGTGTGAAAATTCTCTGACCTATAAATCACCACTGAAAGGTCCTCTGGTATTTTTTTTTTAAGATTTATTTATTTATTCATTCAGAGAGAGCGAGAGAGAGGCAGAGACACAGGCAGAGAGAGAAGCAGGCTCCATGCAGGAAGTCCGATGTGGGACTCAATCCCGGGTCTCCAGGATCACACCCCAGGCTGCAGGCAGCGCTAAACCGCTGCGCCACCGGGGCTGCCCGGTCCTCTGGTATTAATAATGAACCTAGAGTCTAACCCTCAAGCATCTGATTAAGCTAGACAGAACAAGTGCATCTCTTCTTCAGAGCATGGGGGGCAGGCCTGGAGGGCCAAACAGGAGTGAGTTTTTAAATCCCTCCAGGCCTGGTGCCAACAGCAAGCTTCCTTCAAGTCCTGTGTGGGTCGGGGAGCACCAACGCTGGGTTCTCATCCCAGTGCACTGTGTAACCTTGGGAAGGTTACTTAAATGCCTCTAAACCTCAGTCTCCTCCTCTATAAAGTGGAGAAAAGATACCTACCTCAGAGAATTGGCATGGATTAAATAAGACATGTGAAAGTAACTAGAATACCACAGGGCCCTATCCATTAAATGTCATTCTTTTCCTCCTTCAAACATAAGACACCTAAACTCACACATTCACTTACTGTAATGGAAATTTCTCTAAAGTCTTGGTATAGGGATCCCTGGGTGGCGCAGCGGTTTAGCGCCTGTCTTTGGCCCAGGGTGCGATCCTGGAGACCCAGGATCGAATCCCACGTCAGGCTCCCGGTGCATGGAACCTGCTTCTCCCTCTGCCTGTGTCTCTGCCTCTCTCTCTCTCTGTGTGACTATCATAAATTAAAAAAAAAAAAAAAAATTTTTAAAAATAAAAAATTAAAAAATAAAGTCTCGGTATAAAAATGCTACCAACATAATTCAAATAACATTTGGGAAAAAAAACTCAGCAATTTTGCCAGAGGTAAATTCTAAGGTGGGAGAAGGTAAACTATAATTGCCACTGGTCTTGTTTTTTATCACCACCTCATGGGATGTTTTAATTTTGGCCTATGTCACAATGCTTTTGAATACAGATGCCATAAGCCCAATGATCTGACATGCAAACAGTTGGGCTTAACAGAGCAGGGCTCAGTCATATTTTCTGAGCCCTGGCCCTGTCTCCAAGCTCCTGTTTCATCCCACCTATGAGAACAGATGAGTTCCGAGAATCCCTTCTCAGGAGAGAATCCCTGCTCTCACCCAAACAGGGAGCAACATCCGTTTCTACCCCACAATGAGGCCAGTTTTGGATGCTCTTCCAGTGATGTCTGGGAACCCCTGCCACAGCTCCACCAGGGATTTTCTCACTGTTGCTACTCGGGAGCTCTATACCCAGGTTCTCTCACACAGTGGAAGATATCCTCATGTAGGGATCATTTTCTTTATGTCTTAAAGCCCTTGGAAACCTCTGGGGCTATTTTCTCTGATTGGTGACACTGGGACCTGGTGTGCCATCTCTGTTCCACCAATGTTCCAAAAGGTTGGCATCCAATTTCAGCCTCAAGCCTCTTGCTGTCAGCCCAGCATCGGAGTGCCTGGGGTAGAAGTCAGCATGACTCCACTGCAAATACAACATTAATGAGAAGAAAAGAAGCAATTTTCCATCGAAACTGCAGAGGAAAACTCTTTCCAGTCCAGATAGGCTTTGATAACTATAGGATGTCTTCAGCTCTTCCCAGAACTAATGAAGTCAGCGTACTCAAAGTCAGCCTCTGGAGCAAATCTGAAATATTTTATTCCTTCAAAACAGTCAGAATCTTTTTTTTTTTTTTTAACAAGTCAGAATCTTAAAGGCCGTATCTGAAAATAAATCTCATAACTAAATAGCCATTCTGAAACATATACGCAAAATCACACTTTATGCAGGGAGATGATAAGATAAAGGCATTTCCTTCCGATGTCTGGCAGCTGTTACCTTGTCTTCACTCAGAGGTCTGTAAGGAGTTATTGCAGTACCATATGAGGGGTCAATCTGATTGCCCGGGATCCAGGGCCCAGGGGCAGCAGGCTCCAGGGTTTGTTTACTGGTTCTCAAGGCTACGTGAAACTTCCAAATAGCAGCAACCCATTTGTTTCACAGGGACCACCAGAAGGTCCCTGAGAAAAAGGTAACAGCAGTTCTCCAGTCTGAAGACTATCTCTAGGGCAGCCCGGGTGACTCCGCGGTTTAGTGCCGCCTTCAGCCCAGGGCCTGATCCTGGAGACCCGGGATCGAGTCCCATGTTGGGCTCCCTGCATGGAGCCTGCTTCTCCCTCTGCCTGTGCCTGTGCCTGTGCCTCTCTCTCTCTCTCTCTGTGTCTCTCGTGAATAAATAAATAAAGTCTTAAAAAAATTTGAAGACTATCTCTAGACAAAGTACTAGCCAGCCTCTCAAACTATAAACGTAGCCACCCTTTTGGCATGCTATGAGCTCTGAGGGAATATAACCTAAATTTTTTAAAGATGCCAATGAAACTGAAAAGATCTTCCTCTAATTACCAACTGTGGCATATTGTATTTTCCAAAGACATTTGCATTAGTATCCCCTGTATTACGTGTTCTAGAATTTGACCTTGCCACTGCTCCATCAAAAGGGGGACTCTAACTCCTCTTCTTTGAATCTGGGCAGGCTTGTGATTGCTTCAACCAATAGAACATGGTGGAAGAGATGGCATGTTCTGAGGTCAGGCCAGAAAAGGTGATGCATCTTCCCTCTTGCCCACTGGTACACTTGCACTTGGGAGACCTGAGCCACCCTAGAAGAAGTCTATCCTCTGAGGTTGCCATGCTGTGCGGAAGCTGAGCCACAAAGAGCCACGTGTTGGTGCTCCAGTTGGCAGTTCTCATCCTTGAATCAGCCCAGCCTAGGCACCAGCTGTGGGCAAAGGAGCCTTCAGATGATTCTAGCTCCTAGCCACTGTGTGGGCATCCCATCTAAAGTATCATGCAGAAGAGTGTAGTCATCTCCATGATGCCCTCTACAAATTCCTGACTCACAGAATTTGCAAACATCATAATGTTGTTTTAAGTTAAGGTTGGGGTAATATGTTATATGCCTATAGTAACTGGAACATCATCTCTACACCTAACCCTGCCACCATCCTCTCTCATTTGTTTTTCAAAAGGATGTTCCCATTCCTTTTTTTATCTAGGGAGACAGAGAAAACTCCCTTCAACGGCTGCTGGTCAAAATGATGTCCATTCTCAAGAACACAATCGGAAATGCTAACTAAAAGGATACACATGGGGCAGCCCTGGTGGCACAGCGGTTTAGCGCCGCCTGCAGCCCAGGGCGTGATCCTGGAGACCCTGGATCGAGTCCCACCTCAGGCTCTTTGCATGGAGCCTGCTTCTCCCTCTGCCTGTGTCTCTGCCTCTCTCTCTCTCTGCATCTCTATGAATAAATAAATAAATAATCTTTAAAAATGTTTAAAAAATAAATAAAAGGATACACATGGACTCTGTGGGTCTCAGGCCATTGGTGAACACATTGGACTAGAAACTTCTACCTATGTCCAAATAATTGATACCGTCACAGCCTGGGACAGTGTTGGGATTTTCATTTACGACTTCTATAATTAGCCATGCTATGTAATAGTCAGCTACAAAGCCAATGACCCCAAAAGAAATCATGCTCATTGAGATAAATTAGTTTAATATGGTATAGCCAGTGTTGATGAAGTTTAGGCTTCAGCTATATATATGGAATCAAGTCACAAAACCAAAAGAGAATCATGCTTCTAAGCAGATACCCACCCTTTCTGCTCTTTTGATAGATAGGTTGCAAAGGATCAATCCAAACATTTATCTAAAAGAAAATGACTATTTTGTTCGTGAAATAAGTATACTATTTGTCTGCACAAAGAGAATTGAACATCCCAGTTCTCTTTATTTTCTCCTGACCCAGACATTTCCAAATAGAACTTGGAGACAGTAATGTTAACTTTTGTTTCAATTCCATTTGTCTTTTTTTTTCAGAGTTTAGAAATCAAACTTGTTAAAAAATATTTATGCATTCACAGGATTTTGTGTCCAAATTCAGAGGATTAAAAACAACAACAAAGCTAACATAAAGAGGAACAGATTTTCACTTTAAGAATATTGTTTTGAGGCAGCCAGCTTTTCCCACATATACCTTTACATTGTTCCTCCAAAGCCTCCCCAGAGTATGACCTTCTTGTCAAAGTTCTCTTAATTACAAAGAAAGCAGTCTTAGGCTTTTAGAATCCTAAAGAGAAGAAAAGGAAGACTTTGATGAACAAAAATTAGACTTAGAACCTAAGAAACCTAGAAGAAAAGTCACACATTCTTTTTAAAAAAATATTTTTTTTTTTTTAGCTTGGAATAACTGCTTTTCTTATAACACTACAAGCCTTTTTACTGTAAATCTTCCTTGAACTCGAAAAGTTTTTTTTAAAAAAAGTATTGCTACTAGATATAGGTCTTTTTTGTTTATTTTATTTAAATTCAATTAATTAACATCTAATGTATTACTGGTTTCAGAGGCAGAGGTCAGTGATTCATCAGTCTTATATAGATAAGGGTCTTACTTAGGAAGACTGTGGGACAATTAGATTGGAGAAAGTGGGAAGAAAATTCTGACACCAGAAAAAAGATTAGAAATTTACAAAGGAGGAGCGGCTGGGTGGCTCAGTGGTTGAGCGTCTGCCTTCGGCTCAGGTCGTGATCTCGGGGTCCTGGAATCGAGTCCCGCAAGGGGATCCCCGCAGGGAGCCTTCTTCTCCCTCTGCCTATGTCTCTGTGTCTCTGTCTCTCATGAATTAAAAAAAAAAAAAATTACAAAAGACTTGAGGGTGATGGGGACTGCCATGATATTATCCTATTTCATGAAAAAGGAAATGCCCGGACGGGGTTCTAATAAAGTCGAGTTACTCCTCCGGATACCTAAGCAGTTTGGAGATACGACCCAGCAGGGGTGCCACCACCCACTAATTGAGGCATCAGGTTCATGGTGTGGGAGTGTGAGGGGCGGGCCCAGGCCAAACAAAGCCCGAGACCCAACTAACAGCATTTCCTCCCATCCCGTTCTCGCATCCCAACACTGATCCTGCTCTCCGCCCGAGCTCTGCTCCAGCGCCCGGCCAGGTGTCTGCTCACGCGGGTCTGCCATCCGCGCGGGACGCAGCCCCCAGCCACCCGCTAGCCAGGCCGGGTACGGCGGGCTCTCCCCGGCCTCGGCCCCAGCTGCAGAGACCCGAGGCCCGGGGGCCGCACCCCACCGGCCCCGCCCTCTGGTCAGCGCATCCTGGACGGAGTCACGATCCCCAGTCATCTTGGGACGGGGACCTGGTCCTCAGTCTTCCTCACCGACCGCACTCTCCGGGCGCCCTCCCTCCTGCGCTGCCGGCCAACCTGAGCTCCGCCTTTCGGGATGACGGTCACGCCCCGACGCGGGGCTCCAGCGGCCGCGACCACAGCTCCGCCGGGCTCGCCGCGGCCACCAGCCTCTCCGCCACCTCCACCAGCGCCTGCCCCACTTGACGCCGCCATCCCTGGCGGCCGCACCGGGCGCAATTCCCGCTGCCCATTGGCTGTTACCCCGGCAACCGGGAGCAACGCCACTCCCTATTGGCCCAGCGCGGACCCTGCGCCATCTTTGTGCGGGGCGGAGTGCGTCCAGAGTTCCGCCCACACCCGAAGAGGGGTGGGGCTGGACCCCCGCTCCCACCTGGGCAACCTGACGGAGACTTGGGGTCTCGCCACCCAGACGCAGCCTAGCCGAAATGTCAGCAAAAAACAAACCAGACCCGGGTCCGAAGGAACAGTAACCACCCACTTAAGGGGCTCGGATCCTGCGCGGACCTTCAGAGTTGGCTCCTCCCTGGAGTTTAAGGACAGAACCCAAATCTGGCTTTTGAGGTTCAGCTTTGTCAATTGCAACATGCCGGACCAGGCAACTGGGGTTTAATGAGCGTCAGGACTGTGAGATCAGGACGCTTCTGCATCCACTTATTGTAAGGATTTGAGTTGTTGTCGTTACTCAGATCCTTTGTACTTAAAGTGTCAAGATTGGAGCAAATTCTCCAAATACAGCGCACGCCAATCCTTTTACCCATATGTTTATTTACTGACCAATGTGAATGCAGCTACAAAAGACGTGATCGCTGCCCCTGTGGAACTTACTTGCCTAGATGTGGAGAAGATTCATGCACATAGAAAAATTCGAGATTATATTTAATTATTAAAAGAAGGCAAGTGCTCTCTGAATTGGGCACTTCCTCATTTGTGAAATAGAAAATGAAAATAATAGTGATAAAGACTCCTTAGGACTTGTATGAGAATACAGTGTAAAATGCTCAGAACTGTGTCTGTGGCGTTGTAATTGCTTGAAAAACAATCGTTTTAGATTGTTTTAAAAGACTTGGATTCTAGGTCATCCTACATCTCTCATGGGTCATATTTGTCAAAGTTCTCTGAGGCTTTTGGATCTGGAGTTTTGTCTTCTTTGGTGCTGCAGAACAACCATATTGTTTTTACTGCTCAAGATTACATTTTAATTTTATATTGGAAGATTCTCCTTTTCGTGTAAAATTTTCCAAGACCAGATTATATATGTAAAATAACCAATGGTATTTACCTTTTTAAATCATAAGCTAAATTAAATGACAACTATTTTCACCATAAAAAAAAAAGACTTGGATTCTGTGTTTTCAAACCTCATATCTGCTTGAAGTCTGTGTGTGACTTCAAGCAAGTTATTAAGCTCTCCAGCCTATAAAATGAGATTAGACTAGCAGACATATATGACACAAGCAGCTCTAACACTCAAAGATTAAACATGCTAAAACTGTGTGGTAGTGACTATAGATATAAATACAGTGAGTGGTTGAGAGAATGGCATATCAGGAAAACAGATCTAATTAGATTGGAGAATGTATATTAGAAACCTTGATGAAATAAGGTTAAATAGATTGTGGTTAAATTATGGATAAACCTGAAAGATTAGGGGGAAGATATGGTTTACAAAATGTAGTGTTTTGAATGGGTAAATTCATAGACAAAGAAAGTAGAATAAAAGTTACCAGGAGCTAGAAGAAGAGGGAGTTATTGTTTAATGGATACAGAGGTTTTGTTGGGATGATGTTGGGATGATGAAAAGTTTTGGGTATAGGCAATGATGATGGTTACACAACATTATGAATTTATTTAATGCTACTGAACTGTACACTTGTGAATGGTTAAAATGATATGTGGAGGCCGAGAAAAATTAAGGCCATTCCACCTCAAGTTTAGCATTAGCACAAGTAGAGCCATCTTAGGCCCCTGTGAATAAGAGCTGAACTTGACAGGAAAAACTGCAGAATCTCCTCGGCAGGGAATCCCATATCAGAAAGATAACAGAGCTCAGAATGCCCTCGCAGAGAAACCCATATCAGATCTTAAGAAACTCCCCCACATTTCCCCCATATTGGAATGAAAAAAATTCCTCCACCCCTTCTGAAAATCCCCTAGACCAGCCCATAAAAAACCCAGCTGTAACCCATTTCCGGGTCCAAGCCCCTGCACTGCTGTGTGGAGTATACTTGGACCCAAGCTCAAGCTTGCTAATAAACTCTCGTGTGCTTGCATCGGTGTGGGCTCCTTGGTGGTTTCTCGGATTCGCAATCTTGGGCACAACAGATAAATATGCATATTTTACTGCAATAAAAATGTAATTTCTTTATTCTTTTATTTTTTTATTTTTTTTTTAATTTATGATAGAGAGAGAGAGAGAGAGAGGCAGAGACACAGGCAGAGGGAGAAGCAGGCTCCATGCACCGGGAGCCCGACGTGGGATTCGATCCCGGATCTCCAGGATCGCGCCCTGGGCCAAAGGTAGGCGCCAAACTGCTGCGCCACCCAGGGATCCCTAAAAATGTAATTTCTTAATCAGAGCAGTGACACGAGGAAACCAGTGTTCTCAGAAAATTAATCTGGTAGTGATACTCAGAGATAACCAAAGACATTGGAAGCAGAGGAACAAACTCACAAGCTATTTTAATAATGTAGCTAAGACATCTTGAGAGTCTCAAAAGTCATGTGGCATTGGTGAAAATGGAAAGAAAGGAGGTACATACTGATATAGGAAAGATGTTGGGATATGGAGCCAGTGGCCAAGAAATCATTTTTGAGATCTCTTCATGCAAAAAGGAGGTTTTATTAAAGCATGGGGGCAGGACCCGTGGGCAAAAAGAGCTGCACTAGGATTATGAGGAGTAGGTGGGTACATACTTTCAACTTGTGAGGGGATTAGGGATAGTTAAGTCCCTTAGGAATTTTGGAAGCAAGGTTTACAAGACCTATTGTTGGGAAAAGGTCATTTATTACCATCTAATAAAACCTTAGTCATGAGACCCTTCAGATGTATATTGGTGGGTCATGTGCTTGGGGGATGATTGCCAACATGTATCTTGGGAGTAGAGATAAAGGAACTTTCCAAAGGAAGTTTTATATATTAAAGTAGACTTACAGGATCTAAGGGAGGGGAATTGCTGGATGATGTTAAGCTAAGCCTTTTGCCCTTAGCAAAGTATTAATATTGAGGCAACTGAATTCCTAGCAGAATGTCACTCTGCATGTTTCAAGGACTTGTCAGTGGGTTGTAACTAGTAAGGAAATTTAATTTTTTCTTTTGCCTTTCCTTCCCGCATCACATATGAAATGAATCTCATAGAGATATTTAATAAGAGACAATACAGTATTAAAAGCATTGAGCTAGTCTGCCTGGATTTGGATCCAGCTCTGCCACTTACCAGCAGCATGATCATAGGCAAGTTACTTTACTCATTTTCCAACATCGGAAGACTATAATACCAGTTACAGGTAACCCAGTTAAATCCGTGTACTTTACAAAAAACAATGTCTGGCATGTGTTTAGTATTTGGTGAGTGCTAGCTCTTCATAGGTAATAGGGAATGTATTGACCCTCCCCCTTTTTTTTTTCAGCCAAAGGAAAATCAAGTTCTAAGGGGTAGAATTTGAAATAAATTCTGAGAGTTTTCCATAGAGTTCTCAAGGGAGAACTCTAAATCTTGAGATTTCCTTCACAATAATTTGAAGCTTAGGGGCTAAATGAGATGAATAATACCAGGAGATCATCTCTGGCTGTGACCCTTGGAATGTAAAAGGCAAGCATTACTGAATTATTCGATGCCTGATAGGAAAGGGAAATACATGTCTTCTAACTGAAAAAGGAAATTGTGTGGGCCTTTGCATAAATGGTTTGCATGGCAAAAAAAATTGAGACATTCTCATACATACAATTAAACAACAGTTGTTTCAATTCAGTACTTCTAGTTAGCTGTGACATTCAAGAAAGAATGACTATGAAATATTGCTTATAATATGGCTGCTTATCTTTTGTGAAAACCCATGCCTCTGGTCTGCTGGTTATTTTATTTTATTTTATTTATTTTTTAAAGATTTTATTTATTTATTCATGAGAGAAAGAGAGAGGCAGAGACACAGGCAGAGGGAGAGGGAGAAGCAGGCTCCATGCAGGAAGCCCTACGTGGGACTCGATCTTCGGTATCCAGGATCGCGCCCTGGGCGGAAGGCAGCGCTAAACCCCTGAGCCACCCGGGCTGCCCTCTGCTGGTAACTTTAAACAAAAACAACATCAACAAATAAAAAGGTGGCACTCTTTGTTGAGGGTACTAACCACTTATCTTGTTTCTTATTTGAGGAAGGGATGATAATTTTTTTAATGTACTTTTTATGTACTAAACACTATGCTAAGCATTTTACATACATTATTTTAATTTTTATTTAATTGAGGAAGGGATGATAATTCCCATTTTACAGGTAAGAAAACAGAGGCTTAAGTGTGGAGATGGGGTTCAAACTCAAATGACTCATTCCCTTTCTTCTCCCTTCCCCCTCAGTAATCTAAATACAGTCTTCCTTTAAATTTAGCTCATAGCACATGCCCCTATTAAGGCCTTTGCTGACATTCTAGCCTATCCCCAAATTGCTGAACTTCTATTATGGAGTTTTCAGTTTTTAGTGTTGGTTCCTTTTCTTCTGCTGCCTCAGAGAGCTGTGTGTCTTCAGCTTGAGGGCAAGAACAATTCTTCCTTCTCTTTTTCACTAATAAAAATATACTCAGTCCCTATCGTATCTAGACACCAAGATTTTACAGTGGTGATTTTTTTTTTTTTAAGATTTTATTTATTCAAAAGAGACGCAGAGACACAGGCAGAGGGAGAAGCAGACTCCCTACGGGGAGCCTGATGTGGGACTAGATCGCAGGACCCCGGGGTTAGTGACCTGAGCCAAAGGCCGACGCTCAACCATTGAGCCACGCAGGTGCCCCTATAGTGGTAATTTTTTAAAACCTTTTTATTTAGGTAGATCAGGGGTTTTTGTTTCTTTGTTTTATTTTTGTCTCTAGCACTTAAGAACATAGTAGGTGTTCGATAAATATTTTAGGATTGGGTGCATGATTGCATGAATGCAAATACAAAGATTAGATTTCTGCAGTTTCAGAGCCGGCTGGCTCCTGGCAGGCGTTCAACAAACGACTGACTGATTGGGCAGGCTGCTTCACTGAAAGCACCGGAGGACAGGTCAGCAATCGGAAGCTGAGCGAGAGGCAGGGCTGCTGAGAGCAGGGGGCGTGTCTGACCCAGGTTTGGCTCCTGGAGCATGGAGCATGCGCAGTCTTCACAGACGGTGACGGGCGAAAATTGCGGAGGGCGCGATTACGTAGACGCCGGTTCTGATTGGCTACCGTTCGCGCGCGAGGGGTCGTGCCTACTCGTCGCCAAGTAAACAGGCTGGGGGGGGGGCGGGGCCAGCGAGGCGCCACGACCTGGTTGGCCAGGCGGGGGTTGGGGGTGTCGCGGATTGGTCCCGGCCGGGAGCTCAGCTGTGTGGAGCTCACCGGGCCCCGGAGCCGGCCGCCTGAGGGATGGACGAAACGAGCCCACTGGTGTCCCCCGAGCGGGCCCAACCCCCGGACTACACCTTCCCGTCCTGCTCGGGCTCTCACTTTCCGCAGGTGCCGGGGGGCGCGGTCCGAGTGGCGGCGGCGGCGGCGGCGGCGGCGGCGGCCGGCCCGGCCCCCTCTCCACCGGGCTCGCCAGGCCACGACCGGGAGCGGCAGCCACTGCTGGATCGGGCTCGGGGCGCGGCGGCCCAGGGCCAGACCCAGACCGTGGCGGCGCAGGCCCAGGCGCTGGCCGCCCAGGCGGCGGCGGCGGCGCACGCCGCGCAGGCCCACCGCGAGCGGAACGAGTTCCCGGAGGACCCCGAGTTCGAGGCTGTGGTGCGGCTGGCCGAGCTGGCCATCGAACGCTGCATCTTCCCCGAGCGTATCTACCAGGGCTCCAGCGGAAGCTACTTCGTCAAGGACCCCCAGGGGGTGAGAGTGGGGCGGAGGCCGCCGCCGCAGCCTCTGGGGAGGGCGGGCCTGTCCGGGGAGTTAGGCGCTTCGCACAGCCGGAGGCAGGGGGGGGTGAAAGGCTACGAAGGGAGCAACTTCTCAGTGCAGAGCCCCCTGGCAAGATGTTGGAATGCCCCTGAGGACTGGAGATGGAGAAGTCTGCGAACCGAAGAAATAAATCAGGACCTATTTGGTGGGGGAGGAGTGAGCGGAGAATGAAAAGAGGAAATTGACCAGATACGGGCGAGGAGGGGCCCAGCGGTGTGGTGGGGCAATCGGCCTGTCGCCGGGACACGCGCGGGGACGTGCTGCTTTCTAGTAGGTTCCTTAGCTTTAAACTGCGGAGTCTGCTGTGCGGCCGTTGTCCTACAGATTTGAGCTTTGGGTCCATTTCTTCTTTTTGGACCGAACCAGCGTTGTCGCTGTTCACCGAGGAGGACGGGTGATGCATCAAGGGCTCTGAGGGTTCGGTGCCAGCCTTCTGTGTTGTGGGGATGTTCCCGCCGTCCCAGAGCTCTTACTGGCAGACGTCGGTGATGGAGTAGGTGGACTTAAACCGGTTTCATCTGTCCTGGTTATTGCTCACTTCTGGGAAATTGTTCAAGTTCTTTTTTATGGTTTCTCAGTAAAGAGTGTGGAGTTTTAGAAACCGAGGACTAGCTGCTACATTTTACTTTTCATTTCTCTCCCAGGACTATCAGCAGTTTGCTTTTTTTAAGCTAAGGCAAAAATGTTTGCTGACCTTTATTTTGTACCCTGTGTGTGTATAAAGGGGGACGGGGATGAGATGGGTTGGGATGGGACATGGGGTGACTGGGGCAGCTGAGAGGTGACTTTATTCTTTCGATAGCTGCAGATGAATTCAGGGCGTTTATATCAAACCAGAGGTATCATTGGAATATCAGTCGGTCAAAAAATACTGATTTTTCCTCTCAGATCTCGGATGGGCCAGAATGTTTTTTTGGGAAAATATACTATTGTTATATACTCACTAAAATAATGGTTGTCCTATCTCCCGCAAAAATTTTCCCTGCGTCTCCCCCGTGGGAACACTTTAGATGGGTGGTGGTCTGTTCTTATAGGAGTGACAAGTGGCCCGGATGGTCTGACTTGTAGCCCTTGGGGAGGTTTATTGAATGATCTGGTCGTTCTCCCAGATGTTGTTGTCCCTAAATCATCAAGAACCAGAAAGCAATTCTATCAGCTCATTTAACATAAATTGAGGAAAACTTTGGGAATAATAAGTCTTTCCAAGCCCCTCGAATAAGGGAGCAGTGAGTTAAATTGAAAGCTCAAAGGGGAACCATTACTTCTAGAAGAAAAGAAGAGTGGGTGTCCTGAGGTCTAAATGTTAGCAAGATACTTTGTCTTTTAAATAAGTGGTTTTTGTTGTTGTTGTTAATTTTACCTTACTTTTTTTTTTTTTAAAGCTTATTGGCTGATGTAAGAAGGGGCTAATTATCTTTGATAGGTATAGTAACAGGGGGAAGGGTTTTATTTTTCCTTCATGACTCTGTTAAAGCTTTGTGGAAGTGTGTCAGGTCAGCTGAGAAGTGATCTGGTGTTCTGACAGGTAGAAGCAATAAGATCTTTCACCTTTACCTGGCAGGTAAAGTACTACCACCTCTGTGCATAGGCTTCAGAGAATGACAGACTACAGGTATGTTTCTTGGTGGTTTGCAGGATCACAGGGTATAAATTTTTCTGGTCACTGTCCTTTCTTAGAGAGGAAGTCAAAATACATATGCCCTGACAAAACTTTTAATATAACCATCTTCCTCCCACTGAGGAAAATGTGGCTCACAGCAGAGGACCACTTCCTAAATGCTGTGGTGGATTATAGTGGACCACAGGCTCACTGTAGTTGGTCATGTCATCCTTGGCCCTGCTCCAAATATGTTTGTTTATTTTATTTAACAAATACACAGATAGCACTTACTATCTGCTAGGTACTGTTTTAAGTGCTTTACAAATAATAATCACTTAGCACTTATAACACTCTTGGAAGTAGGTACTATTATTCTCCTCACAAATATTGAAATTAAGGCACACAGTATAACTAATTTGCTTAGGGTCTAGCAGTAAGCTAAGGAGGCAGGATTCAGACCCAGGCCTACTGGCTCCAGAATTCATATTCCTCACACTATGCTGTGCTGCCTCAAAGAGAGTCATCTGAATTTCTGCTTTCTCTTTTCATCTACCATATTGGTTAGGATTAAACTTGTCTATGTGTGGCAGAAAATTTAAAACAATAATGGCTTGAATAAGTACATTTAACTCTCAGAAAAAACCTCTAGGCTGTTCAAGGCTGGCATGGCATTATGAACAATGTGTGTCCTTCCGCAGGCTGATGAGCCATCCCTAGCATGTGGCTTCCACTTTATGATCCAGGATGGCTACTCAGACTGTAGACATCTTGTGTGTTTTTTAGCCAGTTGGAAGAAAGAAAGAAAGAAAGAAAGGAGAGGGAGAGTATGCCCTCTTCCATTAAGACATTTCTTAGAAGTTGCACCAGACCCTTTTTTGCATCCCGTCATTCAGAACTTAACTGCAGTAGTGACTGGTAACCGTAGTCTTAATTGGGCCCCACTAAATGCAGAGTCCTGTGTCCAAGGAAGAAGAGGCAACAGAGATTGGGGGAACCAGCAGTTTCTGCCATAGCTGCTTTTGGAGCTAGAAAGGCTAGAAGGTTCTTAAAGATAATGGCCCTGATTTCATTTCCCAATTTAGGATGGTTTCTCCCTCAAGGCAAGCAAGTGGGGACCTAGAAAAGTAAGATGGAAAATGCTAGATCAGAAGGCATGGTAGAGAGTGCTCATGTTATCCTCCTCACTTGCATTCTTGTGCTTTCTGGTCTTACGCTCAATCACCTATGAAAATATTTTTTGAGCATTTTCTGATTTGTGAGGCTAGTAATACTATATGTTCATATTGCCAAGAATCATAGAATAGCATGTGATTCACTAGTTTATTAAGAAGATTAAATGCGATATCACACATGAAAGCCCCTGGCATAGTTCCTGGTGCTTAGCAGGAGCTCAGAGTTTAAAAACCACTCTGCCCCACTATCTTAAATTTTTTTTTTTCCTCTTAAGTTAATGCCCACTGACCTCTGGGTTAGGCTTTCTTGGATACATGGCATTGAGTAAAGCAAATTTGTAGAATTGTGAGAAGATGATTTTATGATCATCTGAGAATGGTAATTCATTAGATAATGCTAACTGGTATTTGCTTCAAAATTTTGCAGATACTGCTCACGTGTTCTAGGAACGAGGCCTTGTATCAGTAATTTTCAATTTTTTTTTTTTTAAATATTTATTTTTTTTTTTTTTAAATTTTTATTTATTTATGATAGGCACACAGAGAGAGAGAGGAGAGAGGCAGAGACACAGGCAGAGGGAGAAGCAGGCTCCACGCACCGGGAGCCTGACGTGGGATTCGATCCCGGGTCTCCAGGATCGCGCCCTGGGCCAAAGGCAGGCGCTAAACCGCTGCGCCACCCAGGGATCCCCCTCAATTTTTTTTTTAAAGATTTTATTTATTCATGAGAGACAGAGAGACAGAGAGAGAGAGAGAGAGAGAGAGGCAGAGACACAGGCAGAGGGAGAAACAGGCTTCATGCAGGGAGCCTGAAGTGGGACTCGATCCTGGGTCTCCAGGATCACGCCCTGGGCTGAAGGCAGCGTTAGATCGCTGAGCCACCTGGGCAGTCCAATTTTCAATCTTTTAAAAACACTTATCCATCAAGACCTTGTCATGACAATGGTACAGGTTTTGTTTTTTTTTTTTTCTTTTTTCAAATATAAAATTATGTTATTGAGTGTGCTTCTTCCAACTACCTGTGCCCTCCCAAGAAGTTCTGATATCCTTACACATGGCTGAGAGCAACACTGATAGCCCAATAAAGAATAAAGATCTCAAATAGAATACTTTTTTTAAAGATTTTATTTATTTGAGAGAGAAAGCATGCACGCAGGCAAGCACAGAGGGAGAGGGAGAAGCAGGCTCCCTACTGAGCAGGAAGCCCTAAGTAGGGCTGTATCCTAGGACCCTGAGATTACCACCTAATTGGAAAACAGATGCTTAACTGAGCCACCCAGGAGCCCCCAGAATAACATTTTTTTACTAAAGTGTTAAGAGGCTGTCAAGTTTGTATATCATATTGATTGATTGATTGATTTTATTTATTCATGAGACACACACACACACACACACACACACAGACAGGCAGAGGGAGAAGCAGGTTCAATGCAGGGAGCCCAATGCGGGACTTGATCCCAGGCCTCTAGGATCATGTCCTGGGCCGAAGGCAGGTGCTAAACTGCTGAGCCACCCAGGGATCCCCTGTACATCATATTTAGATGTAGTTCTTGAGGTGGTTTTTTTTGTGTGTTTTTTGTTTGTTTTTGTTTTAGTTCTTGAGGTTTTTTAAGCATCGTTACTATTACAGGGACCTGTCCCAGGCCACCAGTTGTAATGGATGAGGCAGGTCGGGTCAATGGCAGTTGATAGGAAAATAAATACAGGCTTAATCTCTTCCAGTGCGTTCTATTTGGATCCCACCTTCTTTCAGAGTTTCATATATTTGGAGTAGCCCATCCCTCTCTTTTCTAAGAGTTAATATGTAAATAAGGCTTCTCTCCCTAAATAGGAGTGCTGTTTCTGTCCAGCTGATAATACAGAATACAGCAGTTCTCAGAGTGAGGCAGAAGGACTGTAGGAATCCATTTAAGGGTGCACAGGTCAAAATAATAACAATTTTAAGACTATTTGTCATTTTCATTCTCACTTCCTATGAGTGCACAGTGGAGATTTCCAGAGGCTACATGATGTGTGATATCGAAACAGATCGAATATTAAGAAGACATAAAAAACCATAAAAATACAGTTAGTTGCCTTTTATTAATAAGCCAGACACTAGAGAGTTTTGCAAAAATGTAAACCAGTGACTGCCTTTTCACTAAAAGTTGTTTTGAAAATAGTTATTTTTCATAAAAATATATATCACTTATATTAACATGTAATAGGTTTATTTTTATTAAGTGAATTAACAGTCTTAACATTTTAGTTTTAATTTGTAGTATAGCAAATGAAGATTTTACCCACATAAACAAGTTTTGGGGTCTTTAATAATTAAGAGTTTAAAGAGATTTTTTTTTATTTTTATTTATTTATTCATGAGAGACACAGAGAGAGAGAGAGGCAGAGACACAGGCAGAGGGAGACGCAGACTCCATGCAGGGAGGGAGTGTGACGTGGGACTCGATCCCGGGTCTCCAGGATCACACCCCGGGCTGCAGACTGTGCTAAGCCACTGCACCACCGGGGCTGCCCGAGTTTAAAGAGATCTTAAGACAAAATGTTAGAGAATCATCAACTTCATGCTTACCAAATTAAAAAAAAAAAAAAAAAAACTTTTATTAAAAGTTATTTTTGTGTATTTTCACTGTGCAATATGAGCAATGTGCTTGAACTATCTTAAATTTTAGCAGAGCACAATGCCGTCCTCCTTGGGGCTGCCAGAAAGATAGAGAAAACCCTTTGAGTTCCAGGTACCAGTATTTGGTTGTGGGTTCTGACACCAGCCAGTGAATGGCCTCTTGCTTCCCGGGAAGTTGTCTTTGCACTGCAGCTCCATTGCGGCTGCTGCTGCTTAAACTTTCTGTACATCACCCTCTTTATTAAAGGAGGGTTACTAAGTGGGTGTTAAGGAAAGGTATTTGAAAAATATTGGCATCAAACCAAACCTTACTCCTAAATTTAAGAAAGGAACTGAAAGTAAAGAAGAGAGAGGAGAATGAGAAAAATTAGGCAGTAGACATTTTCTTTCTCAACCAAATAATGTGAGTGCCTTTCTGATTTGAGTGGTTCTAGAGTTTATTTTCTGTGAAGTAGGAGAGTATTCTTTAGTACGCAGGAACACAGCTGAAAATGTGAAGTTCACATTAGCTTTGGAAATTAGACCCGAGGCTGTGTCGTGTATTTTGTGGCACCTGCGGCGCTCACACGTCATCTTACACAAACGATGCACTGAGCACATGTTAACAGAATTGAATTGAACTGAGGCCACACTTAGTTCTGAAAGGCCTTTGACTCCCTTTCTGCCTCATGTCCTTCAGTTCCTCCATCCTTCCCGCCCTACCATCCCTCCACGTGTCCTGTCCAAACATTATTATTTAATGAGCCCTGTGTGATACTGAGGCAGCGATGATCACTAATGCTTTCATAGTCGTCAAGATACTTTCTGTTTATCCTTATGTCTGAAGGAAATGGAGAAGTTTAAGAAGTGAGTCTGTTAGTGGGGCTTTGGCTGTCATCTTGGCTTTCAGGTTATTCTTTCTTTAATGCAAGTACTTAAGCCTAGACCTGTTATTTTTTAGCCTTGCTAATAGGAGTGTCTTGGTCTTCCTCCCACTGGGGACCAGCCTGCCAAACCCCACATTGTACCTCAGGTGAACTGGCTGCTGTGGGACGTGCCTCAAGCTGTCCTGTGGATTATACCTACTTCCAGAGTTAGAATGGACTCGTCGGATATTCTCTGAGTCATAGGAGCCCCTTGCTACTGCTGCTGTGTGGCTTGGAGCCCAGAAAGATTGCTGACTTAGACCTTTTGCTAGACATTTTGGATAAAAAGGTAATTCTGAAGACCTAGGATATGAATATGCATTTGACCTTTCCCAGTGATTCAGTAAAATTGTTTGTGTTTATTTATTTATTTTTTTAAAGATTTTGTTTATTCATGAGACACACAGAGAGAGGTAGAGACACAGGCTGAGGGAGAAGCAGGCTTCCCGCGGGGAGCCTGATACGGGACTCGATCCCAGGACCCTGGGGTCGCGCCCTTTGCTGAAGGCAGATGCTCAACCCCTGAGCCACCCAGGTGTCCCAAGTTGTTTGTGTTTAAAAGTAAATTGATTCCTATGGAAGGAGGAGAGTTCTGTATTTTTCTTGTCATCTCAAATTCTTACAAGGCTTCTTGAAAGAATTAGTTTCAAGATGGACCCAATTATTGTTAGAGACCTGCATCTAGCTAATTCCTAATAGGAGTACATACTTAATGCAGGCAGATGGGCGTATGTTTTCTGCTGTGACCTGCCTGTCAGGAAGTGACACCCACAGGAAAATGTCTTATGACCCAGACTAGCTTGAGTTGGCTGTGGGGTAAGGGGAGAAGGAGAATCATATGATACAAAGATGAATCACTTGGATAGCATACTTACTTTTCTTCCTTTGAAAGTACCAGTTTGGTGACTGGAGGGAATGAGACAAATGTGAATAACCGTGGAGGGCAGCCTGGCCTGGGGAAGAGACTCCAGGAGGGAGGTCTGTAGTTTTGGGGTTGCAGCAGCATCCCGTATTTACAAGGACCTCTGAGGATTAAGTTACAACCTGCCAGAGAAGATGGTTTTTAACCTTTGTGGCCTCTCAGGTTCTAATCTGTTGCCTCTCAGAGTTACTTAAAAGAACCCCATTCTAATCAGGTGGCAGATTCTTTTTCCTGCTCTGAGTTTTCCCTTCTGTTGCTTTCTTAGTTTGTCATTCCTAAACTTTTTATATGAAAGTTTTGTTAACACTCAGGGAGTGGGATAGTAAGACTGATAAGAGGAAATCAACCACTGGTGGAGTTTTCTTAGCCTCATTCCATAATACCTTACTCATTTCCTATCAGTTGATACTTAATTTTGAGTTTTTACCTAATTGATGCAGAATACCAGTTTGTATGAATTTACCCTGGAGGTTGGGGTTTGATGGTGTTAAGTCTGTTTTACCATTTGTGTTAGATGTGGCATCTTCTTTGGCCACAGCCCTTTCTGGCAGTGGGTCTCTTAGCTGTGCAAATGAGCTGTGTCTTCCCCTTACACGCTGGGGAGAAATCAGTGTCTGTCTTTTAGGATTGTCTGCCTATGCCCTCTCATGTCTTTCTAGATTCCTACTGACCTGGTCTGTGACCTCCTTTAATCAATTTGCCTTTAACATCCTATTTTTCTTTTTTCTGTGTAGAAGATCATTGCTGTCTTCAAACCCAAGAACGAAGAGCCATATGGGCACCTTAATCCTAAGTGGACCAAGTGGCTGCAGAAGCTATGCTGTCCCTGCTGCTTTGGCCGAGACTGCCTTGTCCTCAACCAGGGCTATCTCTCAGAGGCAGGGGCCAGTCTGGTGGACCAAAAACTGGAACTCAACATTGTACCCCGTACAAAGGTCAGTGACCTGTCTTCAGGGAGCTTTACTGCCTATCCAGAGTTTTCCTGGGCCTAGGTCCTGCTACATGTTAATGGGACCATTAGGTCCAGGGAGGGCTATGTATGTCCTAAGTCTAGGGTCCTGAACCTTTTGTGGGGAGGAGGTGGTTGGTTTAGGCTCATGATTTGATCATCTGATAGAAACCATTCTGAGAAAGATACACGTAAAATTCTTGCATATGTTTCAGGAAATTCGCTGATCCTCTGATGCACATTTACGAGTTCCCTGGGTCTTTTGATCCCAGGTAACTGCATGCTGGTTAGAAACGTAGCTACTTTTGTAGCTCATTCTCTTAGCTATTCCATGGTTTAGATAAATCTAGAATGGACTAGCTGTTAGCTAGTCACTTATGTAAGGTCTGCAAGGAGGAGTCCAAGAGGGACTGAGGGTTAGGATAAAGGTCTGGCTTGAACCTGTATAGGGAACTGACATGGAATTCTCATTTTATTTTATTTTTTAAAAGATTTTATTTTTTTTATTTAACAGAAAGTGAGAGCACAAGCAGGGGAGTGGCAGGCAGAGGGAGAGGGGAAGCCAGCTCTCTGCTGAGCAGGGAGACCCTATGTGAGGCCCCGGGATCATGACACAAGTGGAAGGTAGCTGCTTAACTGACTGAGCCACCCAGGCAGCCCCCACCTGAGATTGAGTAACAACTTCAGGTGGAACTCTGATCTGATGCCCTAAGGTTGCAGGAGCATTTTTATAGCTATGGGCCTTAATCCTCTGAGAATTAGACTAAAGAGGTTTTGAAGTTTTCTTTGCAGGTTTAGATAGTAGACTCTGTGGGCAAAAATACTGATCAGCAGATGAGAGCTTCCCTTCAAACTTGTTTTTTCTGTTTTCCCATGGAGTTTTAGAAGAAATTTTGATTGTTGTGGTTGTTTAACTGTCTACTCTTTTGCTACCAAACTCCAAACAATAAGTCAACTGGTTTGTAAGTTTGTAGAAGTCTGGTACTATTTCTTGAAATTTCCTCTTATTCTCAGCATCTAGCAAAGTACTGTGGGGGGTTTTTTGTTTGCTTGTTTACTGTTTTTGTTTTGAGAGAGAGAGCTATGTGAGTTGGAGGGTAGGGGGAGCAGAGGGGGAGAGAGAGAATCCCAAGCAGGCTCCATGCTCAGTGAGATCCCACAACCCTGAGATCATGACCTGAGCTGAAATCAAGAGTTGGACACTTAACCAACTGTGCTTCCCAGGTGCCCCAAGCAAAGTACTGTTTTTATAGTAAGTATTCTGTAAGTGCCAGCTGAATCAGTGAGTGAATATCAAACCGTGAGGGACAATCCTAGTGATCCCCCAACTCAGGTCTATGAGGAGAGTGTTTGCTTATAGCTCCCACTGACATCTGGTTCATTTCCTGGTCTTATACAACTCATTCCTTCCCTTTATACTTTAGTTCTCTCTGTACACAGAGTTAAATAGCACACTTTGAATATCTTGTATGATAATTAAAGCTCTGAGATCTCCTGCCTAACCTGAATTCCTCCTATTAGGCTCCTCCTAGACTCTAGAAATTCTTTTAACTACTCCTTGCTCATCACTGTTATTCCCTTTCTTTACTGGGTAAATAGCAGTCTGCACCTGGCCCTGTGCCTGCTCTGCCTACTCTGCCTGTGCTTCTGGAGTGTAGTGCCTAAGAATCAAGGCTTGAGTCCACATTCTGGCTCTGTAGCTCTTTGTTGGGTGACCCTTGGCAAGTCAAGACACCCCCACATGCCTTGCCTGCTCAGTTTCCTCACTATAAAAATAGGGATATAAATAGTTCCTACTTGATGGGGTGGCTATTAAGATTACACAGGATAATCCATGTAAAACACGTAGCCCAGTGCCTTTGCACAATGGAAACACTCCATATGTCTTAGCCTATGGTATTTTTTTTTTAAGATTTATTTATTCATGAAAGACAGAGGATAGAGAGAGGCAGAGACACAGGCAGAGGGAGAAGCAGGCTCCAAGCAGAGAGCCTGATGTGGGACTCGATCCCAGGACTCTAGGATCATGCCCTGGGCTGAAGGCAGGTGCTAAACCACTGAGCCACCCAGGGATTCCCAGCCTATGGTATTTTTATGACAATTCTAATCATAATAGAAATGTCACTTATATAATCCTGTTCTTCCCCATCTCTGGTCTTCCTCTTTCGCTGTTAGAGAACCTTAATGTGGCTTGAGGATCTTTTGCATCAAAGTCAGCAGTAACAAAAATACTCATCTTCCATGAGACTGGGATGAGACAGAACTTTGCAAGTTTAACCTACAGCTGCTAGAGAATAGTGAGAGGAAGTCTCTCCCCACCCAACCTCCTCACCCTTGTGACAAGATTCTATCCAGTTGATGAGAACATCTGTCACTATGGGAACGGGGCTCATGTTATGATGGAGCTTCAAATAGTAAGGCTCTAAGTCTCATTTGATAGCTTGTTTCAGCTCTCTGTTCTTGTGAGGTTTCAGATTATGATAATTTCATTAGTCATAGAGAAAAAAGTGGGTTGTTAAAGAGAGCGCTTGAGAAAAAACCTGATTGAGGGGAAAAAGGTGGTTTATTGCTTTGAGAGAGTGAGGATTTTCACTGTGGAAACCGGTAATGTAGTCTTAGGAAAGCCTTTTTTCCCCTTAATTCCTATGCATGTGTTTTCTGGGCATAGAGTGCCAACCTACAGTACCTTGCACATCCATTATAGATACTCTTGTTAACGTTGGAGGAGAGATGGATGGATAGGAGGGAGGAAATGATTTTGCCCCTCTTTAAGATTCATAGGCACAATAATTAGTTATTTGTAACGAATTTTACAAGGCTTTGAAAAGAACGAATTTTCGTTTAAATTTGATTTTTAGGAATTTATATGCTAAGACTCATTTGTTGCTATCTTTGAAAGAAGCTTGTTGGGGATCCCTGGGTGGCGCAGCAGTTTGGCGCCTGCCTTTGGCCCACGGCGCGATCCTGGAGACCCGGGATCGAATCCCACGTCGGGCTCCCGATGCATGGAGCCTGCTTCTCCCTCTGCCTGTGTCTCTGCCTCTCTCTCTCTCTCTCTGTGACTATCATAAATAAATAAAAATTAAAAAAAAAAAAAAAAAGAAGCTTGTAACTCATTCATGCATTCACTTAATAAATAAAGAATATGTAAAAAAAAAAAAAAAAAAAGAACATGTGCCATGCACTGTGTTAGGGACTGAGGATCCTAATGTGAATAAAAATAAGATGTTCTCTTTTTGGGGCAGCCCTGGTGGCTCAGAGGTTTAGCACCACCTTCAGTCCAGAGCATTATCCTGGAGTCCCAGGATCAAGTCCCACGTCGGGTTCCCTGCATGGAGCCTGCTTCTCCCTCTGCCTATGTCTCTGCTTCTCTCTCTCTCTCTCTCTCTCATAAATAAATAAAATCTTAAAAAAAAAATTTTTTTTAAAAATAAAAAAAGATGTTCTCTTTTTCCCCAAATCTCTTTAGTCTTTTTTTTTTTTTAATCTCTTTAGTCTTAAGAGAGGTTAGATCTATTAATGGATAATCACAAGACAATATGATAAGGGTGATAATGGACATACATATGGATTAGAGTTTATTACTGCTATTTGACAGTCAAATGTAATTTATTTTTAAGAGGGAGGGAGGGAGAGAGAGAGAGAATCTTAAGCCCCCATGGGGCTTGATCATAACCTGAGATCATGACCTGAGCCAAAATGAGGAGTCGGATACTTAATCAACTGAGCCACCCAGGCGCCCCAATCAAGTGTTATTGATGGCCCACTAAAAAATGTTTTTTGAAGTGCTGCCAAGGTGGCTCAGTCTGTTGAGCGTCTGCTTTTGGCTCAGGTCATGATCCCAGAATCCTGGGATTGAGCCCCATGTATAGCTTCCTGCTTCACAGGCACTCGCCATACTCACTCGTGCTCTCTTTCTCTCTCAAATAAATAAAATCTTTTTAAAACATGTTTTTTTGAATAGGCAATGCACATATCTAGTATAGAGATCAGAAAGCACAGTAGGGTAAACAGAGAAGAATAGTTTAGCCTCTCTCCCACCCTTCCTGAAAGGCAGCTGCTAGTTCTAGTTTCTTTTGTAATATTCCAGATACAGTCTGTGTAGATATGCATAAATATAGCAATCCACTAAAGATTAAAACCCATTTTAATGCTTATTTTAAAAAAGTGAATAACTGCACATAGTACAGAATATAAGAGAAATAAAAGGATAGAGAGTAAATTGCGATTTTTTTTTTTTTTTTTAATCTGGAGAGAAAATAGGGATTGGGCACTCTTTTAATGAACCAGGAGGTGGCAATATTAGGGGAATTCATGCTAGCTGCCATAACAACCCCTGAATCTCCGTGGTTTAATGGATCTTGCTCACACTGTAGATTCATGCCAGTTAGGCAGTTCTCCTAGATCCCTTGTCATTCCGTGTAGTGACAAGAGATCTGAGATCCCTCCATGATGTGGTTTTGCCATCTCAGACCCCTTCGTTTCCAGCTGCACAGATTGGGGAGTGTGAACTAAGGATCATGGGAGGTTTTAGGGGTCAGGCCCAGAAGTGATACATACATACATCACTTTGTCAGCATTCCACTGGCCTGAACTAGTCATATTAGAAAGACAGAAATGCATTCTTTCTGTATGACCTGGAGAGGAACAGTATTGATAAGCATCCAGCTATTCCCAAATAAGTATAGAACATACTTATTTGTTCTATACCACTACAGTAATATAGTTCCTTGTATTCGACTATAAACTAGGTATTTCTTCTCTTTCCATTGTAGGTAGTATACCTGGCCAGTGATACCTTCAACTATAGTGCCATTGACCGAGTGAAGTCCAGGGGCAAGCGGCTTGCGTTAGAGAAAGTGCCAAAGGTTGGGCAGCGGTTCAATCGCATCGGCCTACCGCCAAAGGTAAAAAACACCTGTGTGGCTTAGTAAAGGTGATGGTGTATGGTGGCATAACCATCCAAGTGCTGAAACAAGGCACTTGCATATAAACATGTGGATAGCCTGCCTCGAGGCTCCTATCTTCCTCATTTCTGAAGGCCTAAGGTTTGGGGAATAATTCTCCAGAAACTGAGTCCCTAACTTTCTCACTTTATTCCTCTGGCACATTTAGGTGGGGTTCTTGAATTTGGATGGGCAATCACTCATGACTTTTTTCTGATATAAACTCCACAGTGCTTTATGGGCCACCTGGCTTACTCCTGAGCTTTTTGGACTTGAGCTATAGGGAAATACCTTTATTCCTCCTCTTTGGCTGCAGGTTGGTTCATTCCAGCTCTTTGTTGAAGGCTACAAAGATGCAGACTACTGGCTGCGGCGTTTTGAAGCAGAACCTCTCCCTGAGAACACTAACCGGCAGCTACTGCTGCAGTTCGAGCGGCTGGTGGTGCTGGACTACATCATCCGCAACACCGGTAAGCAGCCATGGGCACCTGGGGCCTGTATTAGACTGCTGTGCAGCATGCATGCAGAGGCTTGGGAGCTTGCCAGACTCTACTCCAGAGTGCCTTCTAGGGATGAGGGTTTTCTAAGTGAGAAGGGCCTCAAAAATACTTTTCCAAGACAAGCTTTATTCAGGATATCATGTGTGTTTATCAGAGGTAGTGAGTCCTAGAGCTAGTAATAACTAACGTTTTATCTTAGTCTCTTTTCTGGTCCCAGACAGAAGATATATTGGCTCTTCCAAAGCAACATGGAGAGTACTTTTGTCCTTGATCCCTAGTTACTTATAGTAGCAAGACCTATCACCAGACAGTTTTGTCTTTAAGTACTTCTTATGAGTGGGCTTATACAGTATGTCATTTTACGACTGGCTTATTTCACTTAGCATATGCTCTGAACCTTCATTCATGTTGCAGCATATATCAGAATTTCTTTCCTAATTTTTAAGGCTGAATATACATTGTATGTATATGCTGTATTTTGCTTATCTATCTGTTGATGGACACTTGGGTTGCTTCCATGTTTTAGCTCTTGGCGAATAATGCTGCTATAAACATGGGTGTACAAATATCTTTGAGATACTACTTTCATTTCTTTTGAGTATATACCCAGAAGTGGAATTGTTGGGTCATACGGCAGTTCTGTTTAATTTATTTTTTTAGGATTTTTAAATTTATTTGAGAAAGAGAGAGAGTGTACACGTATGTGCATAAGCAGAGGGAGGGGCAAAGGGAGAGGGAGAAGTAGACTTCCCACTGAGTAGGGAGCCTGACATAGGGCTCTATCCAAGGACCACTGAGATCATGACCTGAGCCAAAGGCAGATGCTTAACTGACTGAGCCACCCAGATGTCTCTGTTTATTTTTTTTTAATTAAAGTATGATTGACCTGTGTTTAGTTTTTTGAGGGACTGCCATACTATTTTCCACAGTGGTTGCATCATTTTACATTCCCATCAATGGTGCACAGGGATTCCAATTTCTCCATCTTTTCCTCACCACTTCTTATTTTCTGGGTTTTGTTTTGTTTTTCAATCATAGCTATCCTAATAGGTATAAGGTGATCTCTCATTGTAGTTTTGCATTTCCCTAAGTGATGTTGTGAATATCTTTGCATGTACTTTTTGGCTATTTGCATATCTTTGGAGAAATGTTTTTTCAACTCCTTTTGTTATTGATTTGTAGGACTTTTTTTTTTTTACATATTCTGGATATTCCTTATCAAATACATGATTTGCAAATATTTCCTCCCATTTTGTGGGGTGCCTTTTTATTCTGTTGATAGCATATTCTTCTTCTTCTTCTTCTTTTTTTTTTTTAAAGATTTTATTTATTTATTCGTGAGAGACACAGAGAGAAAGAGAGGCAGAGACACAGGCAGAGGGAGAAGCAGGTTCCATTCAGGGAGCCCGATGCAGATCCCAAGTCTCCAGGATCACGCCCCAGGCCTAAGGTGGCACTAAACCGCTAAGCCACCGGGGCTGCCCTGATAGCATCTTCTGATGCAATTTTTAAAATTTTCATAAAGTCCAGGTTGTCTATTTTTTTATTTATTGTCTATACCTTTGGTGTTATAGATAAGAAATTATTGCCAAATTGGATGCCATGAAGCTTTTGCCCTATGTTTTTGTCTTAAGAGTTTCATAGTTTTCAGTCTTAGATTTAGGTCATGGATCCGTTTTGAGTTCATTTTTGTATATGGTGTGAGATAAGGGTCCAACTTCATTTTCTGTATGTGGATATCCAGTTTTCCCAGTACCATCTGTTGAAGACTGTCTTTTCCCTGTTGAAGTATCTTGTCACTCTTGTTGAAAACCATTTGACCATATATGCAAAAGTTTATGTCTAGAATGTATTGTATTCCATTCATCTATATGTCTGCCTTTATGCTAGTACCACACTATTTTGATTACTATAGCTTTGTAGTAAGTATAGTTTTGTTTAAGAGAGAGAGAGTGCATTCGTGTGTAAGTCAGTGGGGGTAGAGGGAGAAGGGAAGAGAGAATCCTAAGCAGCCTCCATACCCAGCACAGAGCCTGACATGGGGCTCAATCTCACAACCCCGAGATCACATCCTGAGCTGAAACCAAGAGTTGGACATCCAACTGATTGAGCCACCCAGGCACCGCTGTAGTAAGTATAGTTTTATAATAAATTTGGAAGTTTTGGAGAAAGTATGAGTCCTCCAGCTTTGTTCTTCTCTTTCTGGATTGTTTTGTTTATTTGGTGTCCCTTGAGATTCCATAGGAATTTTAGGATGGGTTTTTCTATTTCTATGAAAAACATCATTGGGATTTTGATAGGAATTGCATTAAATCTGTAGATAGCTTTGAGTAGTATTGACATCTTAACAATATTGAATCTTCTAGTCTATGAACATAGGAGGTCTTTCCATTTATTTATGTCTTTAATTTCTTTGAGCAATGTAGTTTTTATTTACAAGTCTTTTATCTCTTTGGTTAAATTAATTCCTAAGGATTTTATGCTTTTTGATGCTAATGGAATTGTTTTCTCAATTTGCTTTTTGGATTGTTTGTTGTTAGCGAAAGAAATAAAAATTAGGGATCCCTGGGTGGCTCAGTGGGTTGGCACCTGCCTTTGGCCCAGGGCGTGATCCTGGAGTCCCGGGATCGAGTCCCACGTCGGGCTTCCCGCATGGAGCCTGCTTCTCCCTCTGCCTGTGTCTCTGCCTCTATGTCTATCATGAATAAATAAATAAAACTTAAAAAAAAAAGAAATAAAAATTATTTTTGTGCGTTGACTTTGTATTCTGATGCTTTGCTGAGTTTATTCTCTTTTTTTTTGTATGGCATCTTTAGGGTTTTCTACATATAAAACCATATCATCTGCAACCAAAGATAATTTTACCTCTTTCTTTCAAACTTGGATGCCTTTTATTTCCTTTTCTTGCATAACTGCTGTGGTCTTCCAGTAACATGTTGAATAGAAATGTTGAAAGCAGGCATTTTTGCCTTGTTCTAGATCTTAGAGAAAAAGCTTTTGGTCTTTCACCATTGAGTATGATGTTTATTGTGGGTTTTTCACATATGACTTTTATTATGTTGAGGTAGTTTCCTTCTATTCCAGTGTTCTTATGAAAGGATATTGAGGGGCACCTGGGTAGCTCAGTTAGTTATGCATCCAGCTCTTGGTTTTGGCTCAGGTCATGATTTCAGGGTTGTGAGATTGAGCTCCTCTTCCAGCTCTGCACTGGGTGTGGAGCCTGCTTAAAATTGTCTTTCTCCCTCTCCCTCTGCCCCTCCACTTGCACACATGCACTATCTCTCTAAAAAAATAAATAATTTTTAAAAAAGGATGTTGAATTTTGTCAAATGCTTTTTCTACATCAATTGAGATGATCATGTGTGTTTTTTCCCTTCATTCTGCTAATGTGGTATATCGCATTAATCAGTTTTCATATGTTGAACCATATTTACTTTGCAGTAATAAATCCCACTTGGTCATGGTATATAATCCTTTTTTTTTTTTTTTTAAGATTTTATTTACTTATTTGAGAGAGAACACAAGTGGAGGAGAGTTGCAGAGGAAGAGGGAGAAGCAGACTCCCAGCTGAGCAGGGAGCCTGATGAAGGGCTTGATCCTGAGACTCTGCGATCATGACCTGAGCCAAAGGCAGACACTTAACTGACTGAGGCACCCAGGCACCCCATAATCCTTTTAATATACTGCTAAATTCCATTTGCTAGTATTTTGTTGAGGATTTTTGCAGCATTATTTATAAGGGATGTTGGTCTATCATTTTCTTGTAGTGTCTTTGTCTAGCATTGATGTCAAAGTAAGGCTGCTCTCATAGAATGAGTTTAGAATGTTCCCTCCTCCTCAAACTTCTGAGAAGTTTGAGGAGGATTGGTGGTAGTTCTTCTTCAAGTGTTTGGTAGAATTCATCAGTGAAGTGATGGTCCAGGGCTATTGGTTGGGAGATTTTTCATTACAGATTCAATCTTCTTACTGGTTATAGATCTATTCAGATTTTCTATTTCTGCATGATGAAGTCTGTCTGTTTTTTGGGTTTTTTTTTTTTTTTTTTTGAGAGCATGTGAGTGAGGGTCGGGGGACAGAAGGAGAGGGGGAGAGAGAATCCCAAGCAGGCTCCATGCCCAGTCATTTCTTCCTGTATTATTGTTTCTTTGAAGGTAATCTCTTTTTCTCTAGCTCCTTTGAGATTTTCCCTGTAGTTGGTTTTCAAAATTTTTACTGCCATACGCTTGGTATAGTTTTCTTTGTATATATCCTATTAGGGATTCATAGTTTTCCTTGAATCAATAGTTTGAAACCTTTTGTCACTTTTGGAAAATTCTCAGCTATTATCTCTTTATTTTATTTATTTAAAAGTTATCTACTTAAGTAATCTCCACACCCACTGTAGGGCTAGAGCTCACAATCCTAAGATCAAGAGTAGCATGGCTCTTTTGATGAGGCAGCCAGGCATCCCTATTCTCTCTTTATTTTATTATTTTTTTTAAGATTTGGGATCCCTGGGTGGCGCAGCGGTTTGGCACCTGCCTTTGGCCCAGGGCGCGATCCTGGAGACCCGGGATCGAATCCCACGTCGGGCTCCCGGTGCATGGAGCCTGCTTCTCCCTCTGCCTATGTCTCTGCCTCTCTCTCTGTGTGACTATCATAAATAAATAAAAATTAAAAAAAAAAAGATTTTATCTAATTATTCATGAGAGACACAGAGAGAGAGGTGGCAGAGACACAGGTAGAGGGAGAAGCAGGGTCCATGCAGGGAACCTGATGTGGGACTCAATCCCAGGTCTCCAGGATCACCCTGGGCCAAAGGCAGGCGCCAAACCGCTGAGCCACCCGGGGATCCCCCTATTCTCTCTTTAAATAATTACTTCTGCTCATTTTTTTTTTCTTCATTCCTTCTTAAGAATCCAATCACATGTTGTTAGTAACACATTTTTTCCTGGGTGCTTCATTCTGGTTTTTTTGTGTGTGACTGTCTTTCAGATCATTACTTCTGTCTTTGGCACAATCTATTGTTAAGCTCATCTATTGGAGTTCTCAATTTGTTTTTGTTTTAAAGATCTTATTTATTCATGAGAGACAGAGAGAGAGAGAGAGAGGCAGGCAGAGAGACAGGCACAGGGAGAAGCAGGTGCCATGCAGGGAGCCTGATGTGGGACTCAATCCCGAGTCTCCAGGATCATGCCCTGGGCTGAAGGTGGCGCTAAACCGCTGAACCACCCAGGCTGCCCATGAAGTTCTCAATTTGGTAACCATATTTTTCAGTTGTTAAATTTCTATTTGATTCTTTTTTGTGAATTCTTATTTTCTGCTAATATTCTTAATCTTGCCTTTTATCTTCTTAAACATATTAAGGATTTTATCTTGCATATTTTAGTGTCTGTATTTTCATTGTTCGAAGTCCCTGTAGATTTATTTTACTTTTATGTTTTCTTTGTTTTTATTTATGTCATTGTGTCTCTTTATATACCTGTTTATATATATATATGTGTGTGTGTGTATGTATGTATAGATAGATAGATAGATAGATAGATAGATAGATTGATTGATTGATTTTATTTATTTATTCATGAGAGACACAGAAAGAGGTAGAGACAGGCAGAGGGAGAAGCAGGCTCCATGCAGGGAGCCCAATATGGGACTCGATCCTGGGACTCTGGGATCATGCCCTGAGCCAAAGGCAGACTCTCAACCACTGAGCCACCCAGGCGTCCCTATATCTGGTTATTTTTGATTGTCAGATATTCTATATCAAAAATGGTAGAAATATTTGGAGGCCTGGATGCTAATATAAATCCCATGTAGAAGAAGATGTCTGTACTTGGCAAGCAATCCGAAGTGTTGGACCTGGAAGACACGTTAAGACACTCTTAATGGTCTTGTTAAAATCTCCAGTACCTTCAAGAGATTTAAAAAAAAATTTTTAGCAGTTTTTTCTAGTTCTCAGTAGAATGATAGGTCCAAGTGCCCAAAATATGAAATCCCTCATACTGAAAGTGAATTTCAGTTTTTCCTAACTTCATGTTTCTGTTTTTCCTAACTTCATGTTAGGAAAAACATGTTTTTCCCCAGTTTTTCCTAACTTCATGTTTCTGTTCACAGATCGAGGCAATGACAACTGGCTGATTAAATATGACTGTCCAATGGATAGTTCTAGCTCTCGGGTAAGTGGTTGATCTCTGTCTCGAAGAAGAGGATGAAGGATGAGGTAGTATGTATGCATAATACAGAAACATAATAATCAGAGATTAGGTAATATAGGTTCAAGAGAATCAGGATAGCACATGTGTTTAAAATTGATAAGTTAATATTTGATAGAGTTATCAATCTGTTTTTTAAGCAATATCTTGAGTGATGTTAATAAAGATAGAATGAAGGAAAGTTCAAATATCTTTGGGCTATATCACATATTTTATGCCTTTCTTGGAGATACACTTGCATAGTACCATTGTAAAGGTCTGAAAAGTAGTTCATTAGATGAACCTATTTAATTTTATTTGGCCCAGTGATTTCTAAACTTTTTAAGAATATTTTTCTCCTAATAGTTCCACAGACAGTTCCACAGAATATCAGTTTAGAAGAAGCTGGTTCCTGCAGCTTTCCATACTTTTTCATTGCTTGCGTACTCCACCATGCTTCTGTATTTCTGCTCAGTCTGCACATTTAAAAAAATTAGTGGGAATGCTACCTAGAATAGGAGAGTGAGATTGACTTTTATTTATAGTGAGTGTTTTTTGTCCTGCTTTATTTAAATATAATTGACATACAACCGTGTGCAGTTTTAAGATGTGCAATGTGGTGACTTTAATGTATATTTTGCAAAGTATTTACCACAGTAAAGTTAGTTAACACATTCTCATAGTGTTTTTACTTCTCTAATAGTGGTTCTCAAATTTTGTATGTCTGAATCACCTGAAGAGCTTATTAAAAATAGTACAGATTCTTCAGGCCTTTCCCTCACTAGCTCTAGGGTAAAACTCAGGATTCCAGACTTTTAATAAGATATCCTAGGGGATTCTGATGCAGGTATCCTTGACCCATACCCCTGTTTCTGTGATGGCACCTGTGAACCTGAAGCATGGAGCCAAATATATAGTCATGAGGGTGGCAGACTGTCGTGGGTACCCTGCCCCACTCTTTGCAATTGACCTTGTCCCTTATCACTGAAATGGCAAGAGACTCTCTTGTGCAAGAGCAACCAGCTGTTACCTTCCATGGCTCCGTCATGTCATGGGAAAATATGGTCACCAGTGAAGTAGCATCTGGTCAAGGACCTTAGCTGGCTGAATTTGATTTTTCTTTTTCTTGTTCATACTCTCAGGACTCTCACTGCCTTTCCCTAGGAGGAAAGGCTTAGAGGTACCTTTGTTATTGTCAGTTTCCTTCTTACCAAGGACTGTGGCAACTCCTGGGGAAGTGTACCTTTTCTAAGATAAGGGAGTCTTAGAACCTTGAATAGGCCAAGGCCAAGGTGCCATAAATGTACTAAGTTTAAAATATCAGTGAGAATGACAGAACATGAGAGACTCCTAACTCTGGGAAATGAACAAGGGGTAGTGTGAAAGGGAGGTGGGTGGAGGGTTGAGGTGACTGGGTGACGGGCACTGAGGGGGGGCACTTGATGGGATGAGCACTGGGTGATATGCTATATGTTGGCAAATTGAACTCCAATTTAAAAAAAAAATACTGGGATCCCTGGGTGGCGCAGCGGTTTGGTGCCTGCCTTTGGCCCAGGGCGCGATCCTGGAGACCCGGGATCGAGTCCCACGTCGGGCTCCTGGTGCATGGAGCCTGCTTCTCCCTCTGCCTGTGTCTCTGCCTCTCTCTCTCTCTGTAACTATCATAAATAAATAAAAAATTAAAAAAAAAATAAAAATAAAAATAAAAAAATAAAAAAAAATACTAAGTTTAGGTAACTATGAAAACCAGTTCAGAGGTTGAATAAGGATTGGTGCCTGAGGGGGTTGAGGTGGGGTGCTTTGCTACTACTTTAAAGGGCATGAGACAGGTGAGACTCTAGATATTTAGTCTTTCCTTGCTCTTCAGGACACAGACTGGGTGGTGGTGAAGGAGCCAGTTATCAAGGTGGCTGCCATAGACAATGGTCTGGCTTTCCCCCTGAAACATCCTGACTCCTGGAGGGCATGTAAGTCTGAGACCACTGTGGTCTGGCTCTTTTCTTGCTCACTCTCAGTTTCTCATCTATGCAATGAAGATAATAATAACTCTACCACAGGATTGTTCTAAGAATTCATGGAATAAAGCAGCTCATGCATTTAGCACAGTAGCTGGCATATGGCAAGTACTGCAAAATACAAGCTATTATTGTCATTTTTACCTTATATTTTTCCTATTACAAGCACACAGTTGAATTTTCTCATCTGTGTTTGCATATTTCTCCTTTCTGAGGACTGTCTTATTATAATTTATTCTATTTGGGTTTCTAAATATAAGCCATTGTTAGTGTTCTATATTCCTTGTTGACATCCTGGAAGTCAGCCCCTGCCCTGTTATAATGAGAAACTCTTGGAAAAAGAGAGCAATACAAGTTGGGGGTCACTAACTCCTTTGCAGTATCAGTCTGTCTTTTCAGTGTCTCCTTGCAAGTCACTGGAAGGTCATGTCATGTCTGGAAAGAGATCTAGGATTCGGCAGTCCTAGGTTTAAATCCTAATTCCTCCAATTACTCTATAGCCATAGGGTTAACAGCCCTTGTAATTTTCTTTCCTGTTGTATATCATGTGAGAGGGGTGTTCTGCCTTTTGCAGTGCTCTGAAGGTGGAGGACATAGCTGGGCAGCTTTGCTTTGTGTTTTTTCCTCTTTTCAGATCCCTTTTACTGGGCCTGGTTGCCCCAGGCAAAAGTTCCGTTCTCTCAGGAGATCAAAGATCTGATTCTTCCAAAGATATCGGACCCTAACTTTGTCAAGGACTTGGAGGAGGACCTATATGAACTCTTCAAGGTTAGCCCTGGGATCCTCAACCTTATAACCATATGGAAGAAGGAATTTCTAATGGCTTTTCTAATGGGTCCTGATACAAGCCAAGAGAGAATGGCTAACACTCTTCTGACTTGTGTTGGCCAATGAAGAGCAAGCAAGATTCCCACATATGGACAGCAAAGACCTAGCTTGGGTTGGTTTGAAAAAAATTGACATCTGTGATGAATCACCATGGGTTTATCCTGCATGTCATGGGGCTGTGGTGTATCTGCAGAGCTCTCCCTTTTCAAATGGAGCACTAGAGCCTGGAATTCTTTAGAGTTAATAATGAGACTTAGGACAAGATACTTACTTGTTCTCTCTTTCCCTGTCTGTGAAACAGTTCTTGGGGTGGTAGTTAACTTCACTAAGCCTCGTAAGTCTTATGTAAGTTTTCTTTATTAGAAGGTTTCTATTTGGGGGAAGAAAATGAAAAAGAATTCTGAGGGGTTCATGCAGGTTCCATCTCCTGCCCTTTTGCAGAAAGATCCTGGTTTTGACAGGGGCCAGTTCCACAAGCAGATTGCTGTCATGCGGGGACAGGTAAGCCTGGGACTTCCTCCTGGTGTCATTCTTGGGATCTCTCTGGGAGGGTTGTATGCTCGTGTTGAGTAAATGTGTAAAGCTTGTGTTGTATATAGCCTTTGAGTTTATGCCATGCTTATTTATGACTCTGTCTTAGCACATGGGAGAGGAAAGGTAGCCCTTTCCAATTTCCCATCTCTTCCATGGTATCCAGTGCTTGGTGAGGATTTACTGTGTGCTCAGCTTTGTGCCAGGTGTTGGGTAGTTCATTGGTAAATTGACCCAGGGTCCACTGTCCTCAAGTTGTTCAAGGCAGGCCATATGCCTTGGTGGTTAAGAGCTAGCCTCTGGAGTCAGACCTCTTCACTACTTGTAAGCTCTGCGATCTTGGGCAAGAGCCTCTGTATCCTTGTTTATAAAGTGTGACAATAATAACACTTTGCAGAGCTGGCCAGAGGATTACATAAGATAATGCATATCAAGTGTTTAGTTAAAACAATTACCTACATAGTACATAGTTAGCACTCATATATATTGGCTGTGGTTATAATTTTTGTAATGGTTATAAGTCATATTATTTCTTCTCTCTCCATTTTACCTTCAAAGAGAGCTAAGGAAACCCCTAGGGCATTGCTGATCTTCCAAATTAGTAAAGACTATGCCTGAAAAATTGTTTTAAAACTCTTTTTTTGGGATCCCTGGGTGGCGCAGCAGTTTGGCTCCTGGTGCATGGAGCCTGCTTCTCCCTCTGCTTATGTCTCTGCACCTCTCTCTCTCTCTCTCTCTGACTATCATAAATAAATTTAAAAAAAAAAAAAAGGGCAGAGGGAGAAGCTGGCATCATACAGAGAGCCCGACGTGGGACTCGATCCAGGGTCTCCAGGATCACGCCCCGGGCTGCAGGTGGTGCTAAACCCCTGTGCCACCGGGGCTGCCGTTTTAAAACTCTTAAAGGGCACTGATGTTCTTATCACTTTAAAGAGATTTGGGATGGGGGCGCCTGGGTGACTCAGTCAGTTGGGTGTCTACCTTTGGCTCAGGTTGTGAAGAGCTCTGCATCAGGCTTCCTGCTCAGCGAGGAGCCTGCTTCTCCCTCTCCCTCTGCTTGCCGCTCCCCCTGCTTGTGTGTGTGCATGTTCTCTCTCTCTCTATCTCTCTCTCTGTCAAATAAATAAATAAATAAATAAAATCTTTTAAAAAAAGATAAAGAGATATGGGATGGCCTAACAGTTAAGGGGCACACCCTGGTCTTGGTGCCTGTGTTTGAATCCTGGCTCTGTCACTTATTGGCTGTGAGGTCTTGGAGAAATTACTTAGTCTTTCCTTCCTTTAGTTTCTCCATTGGTAACATGGGAGTAATAACAGCACCTACACCATAGAGTTATTATGAGATAAATGATTTGGAGTAGTGCTTGATTGAAATTCTCGATAAGCATTAGCTGTTTTATGATTATGTATAGAGAAAAGGCAGCTTGTCACATCTTTAAAGGACAAGATCTTTCTAGTTGTAATTATGCATTTATGTCTTCTTACCATTTAGGTAAAGGCTTCTGGTGAGAGCAACTCTTGGGGTTACTGAGTCCATATTTCCTTGGAAATGGGATGTATAGAGGTTTTAAGAGCTGCAGTTAGAGCTTCCTGCGTACCAGTAACTTGGTCTTCCTACATTTCCCAAGTAGTGTAAGGGCACAGTTAAGCTGGCAGAATTTTTGGAAACCTTAAAAGCCACTTGATGTACTGTGGTATTAGGGAACCCAGCCTAAAGGAATGAACTTCTCAAGTTTATGTAGGCTGTGCCTCTGTGCCTGTGGTATACTCTCTTCCCTCAAACCTTCCCAACTCCATCCCTTGCCCACAACCCTAGCCATCCTCCTTTCATCTGCTCCAGTTAGGGCCGTTGTCTAGAGTGGCAAAAAGGAGGAAGTGCAGTTTTTCTCTTTCTTCTGTTTTGTGCACCTAATGTCCTTTGAGAGCCTTTTGGCCTCTTACAGCCTAGAGTGGCTGCCTCTGGACCCCATAAGGTTTCATAAGCATCCAGCTCCTTTCAGCATGTAGGAGGCCAGTATATTAGTCACATCTTCACTTGCTCACCAGTCACATCCCGTGGCAAAATGAGCTTTTGCCTTCCAGAGGTCGGCCACACCACAGGGAAAGGGGGTCACAATCCTTTACCTGCCTCAGCTGTCATCACAGAGTGCCTGTGTGAGGGCTCTGAGCCAGAGGGGAAGAGTCAGGAGCTCCTAGAGACACAGAGTTGGGGGAAAGAAGTTGTCGCTCACCATAAAATCTTCACACCAGGTGTTAGAGTGTAGGGTCTGAGGTCAAGCCTCTTTAAATGGCCTGTTCAAAGACAGTGTTGATTCTTTCGCATTATGTGCCTGCTATCAGTTTTTCATCAACTTTTTAATTTGAAAAATTTCAAACCTCAGTAAAGAGTAGGATCTTTTCCTGATTCACCAATTATTACACTTAGCCACACTTGCTTTATATCTGTTTTTTCGTATCTCTGTAGATTATCTATTGGAATAATATCTATCTCTGTATATCCCTATATATTTTCTCTCTTTAAAATACCTGTGTAGGGGATCCCTGGGTGGCGCAGCGGTTTGGCGCCTGCCTTTGGCCCAGGGCGCGATCCTGGAGACCCGGGATCGAATCCCATGTCGGGCTCCCGGTGCATGGAGCCTGCTTCTCCCTCTGCCTGTGTCTCTGCCTGTGTCTCTGCCTCTCTCTCTGTGTGACTATCATAAAAAAAAAAAAAAAAAATTAAAAAAAAAAATACCTGTGTAGGAGATCCCTGGGTGGCTCAGCGGTTTGGCACCTGCCTTTGACTCAGGGCGCGATCCTGGGGTCCCGGGATCGAGTCCCACGTCAGGCTTCCGGCATGGAGCCTGCTTCTCCCTCTGCCTGTGTCTTTGCGCCTCTCTCTCTCTCTCTATCTCTCTATTTATTCATGTCTATCATGGATAAATAAAATCTTTAAAAAAATAAAATACCTGTGTAATTTGTCTCTCCCTAGATAGATTGATATATTTTATTTTTGGCCAGATCTTTTGAAAGTAAGTTGTAGATAATTTGACATTTTACCCCAACTCCTTCAGAGGCAGCTTCTAACCCAAAGAACCAAAGGAAGCTCAGGAAGAACCAGCCAGAGCAGGTTTAAAATCCTCTCTCTTGAATTGGGTAGTCTCTGCACAATTCACTCCAATTCCATCTGAACCTCCTTTTCATTCTCTACCCTGAGTTCAGGTTCAGTGGTCTTTGAAGCAGTAGAGGATGCTGACAGGTACCAAAACAAGTGAAAAAAAAAGTTACTGGTAGGATCCAGTTCTCACTTCTCACCTCTGTTTCAGGTGTATCTCTGCCTCTTCATGAGCAGCATTTGCAGACCAGGAATATTTATGGCTTGAGGGCTGTGTGTCTCCTTGATTTGAGGGTGCAGCTGTGCTTACCCTCCCCTGTGTCTGTGGCCTGGCCGTGAAAATCTTCAGTACTATGCAGTTTTTTAATTTTTATTTTTATTTTATTTTATTTTATTTTTTAATTTTTTTTAGTATTGTGCAGTTTAAAGGCAGTTCATGGGCTGGCTGGCTCAGTCGGTAGAGCATGTGACTCTTGATCTTGGGGTTTGAGTTTGAGCCTCACGTTGGGTATAGAGATTACTCAAAAATAAAATCCTTTTTTTTTTTTTTTTTTCAAAAATAAAATCTTAAAAAAAAAAAGAAACTGTGTTTTATAAAGAAGGAAGGCCATTAAAAAAAAAAAAAAAAGGGGATCCCTGGGTGGCGCAGCGGTTTGGCTCCTGCCTTTGGCCCAGGGCATGATCCTGGAGACCCAGGATCGAATCCCACATCAGGCTCCCGGTGCATGGGGCCTGCTTCTCCCTCTGCCTATGTCTCTGCCTCTCTCTCTCTCTCTGTGACTATCATTAAAAAAAAAAAAAAAAAAGAAGGAAGGCCATCATAGGACAACTTCCATTTTTGTACTGTCTTGTCAGAATAGATAATGGTGGTGATTCTTATTTTGATGAACATGTTCCCATGAACACATTTCTTTCTTTTTTTTTTTTTTTTGTAGGATTTTATTTATTATTTGAGAAAGAGAGTGAGAGTAAGAGAGCACAAGCTGGGGAGAGGGAGGGTCCTCGGATCATGACCTGAGCCAAAAGCAGATGGTTAACTGAGCCATCCACGTACCCTCCCATGAGCACATTTCTGAAATCTCTGTAAAGTATGAACAAAAGTTGGTAAAAAGCTAAATGCAGTGTGGTATCCTGAGTGGGATCCTGAAATAGAAAAAGAATGGTACTGGAAAAGTAATGAAAGCCGAATTAAGTCGAGTTTGGTTAATAGTAATGTTTGCAATGTTATTTTCTTAGTTCTTGTAAATATACCATAATTACATGAAAATTTAAAATTAGGAGAAACTGGGGCAGCCTGGGTGGCTCAACGGTTTAGCACCTGCCTTCAGCCCCGGGCCTGATCCTGGAGACCCGGGATCGAGTCCCATGTCGGGCTCCCTGCATGGAGCCTGCTTCTCCTCTGTGTCTCTGCCATTCTCTCTCTCTCTGTGTGTCTCTCATGAATAAATAAAATCTTTAAAAAATAAAAAAACTAAACCTATTTAAAATAAAATAAAATTAGGAGAAACTGAGTGGTGTACAGGAATTCTCTGTACTATTTTTTTTACCTTTTCCATAAGTTTAGAAAACAATGATAAAGACACAGCATTAGAGGGAGAACCCAAATGAAATATTTGACTCTTTTCAAAATGTAGGAAAATCAGAAAATAAGGATCAACAATGAGCAAATAAAAATCACCTATAAAGGATGCCTGGGTGGCTTTGCAGTTTGGCGCCTGCCTTTGGCTCAGGGCGTGATCCTGAAGACCCAGAATCGAGTCCCACATTAGGCTCCCTGCATGGAGCCTGCTTCTCCCTCTGCCTGTGTCTCTGCCTCTCTCTTTTGTCTCTCATGAATAAATAAATAAAATCTTTAAAAAAAAAACACCTATAATTTCTCGACCCAGAGATAATCACTGCCACTTCCAGAATTTGTTTCTATATAGATAGGTAGATAGGAAGAAAGAATTTCAGAAAATAAAGGTGGAGTCACATTATAATCCTGGCTACAGTCTCTATCCTGTTCTAATGACATCGTGATCAACTTTCCACTCCAATAAAATAAATCTTTTAATCACTGTTTCTTATTCCTTAGATTATGAACTGATCCCATACTCTTGGGTATTTATACATTTTCACTGTTATAAACAATACTTCCCTGTATTAGTTGAAACTAAGTGTTTTGTGCATACCCATGATTGTTTCTTTAGTTCCTACAAACAGAATTGCTGAGTCAGAGGGCCTGTTCACTTTTAAGCCTTTATCATCCACTTGTGTTTTGGAAAAACTGGCCCAGGGTCTGGCCCCAGAGCCTGACTCTCTGAACTGTTTTCCAGATTTGAGGCTGCTGCTGCTGCTTCTGTATTCTTTTAAGGGGAATGGCAAAAAATGGGAGTTTTGGTTTTAATTTTCTTTTTTTAAATGACCGGAGTGGTAGTGGTCTCCATATTCTGTGTTTTGCTCCTTTATTTTTCTACTTTTGGAAATACCCTATTTGCATAATTTTCCATTAATGTATTGTTTATTTTTGTATTGATTTATGGAAGTACTCTGTCAGCAGGTCTTCCTTCAGAGGCAGACCAGGATGCCTTGGTCATTCCCAAACTGATCTTATTTTTCCTGCTGCAGATTCTAAATCTGACCCAGGCCCTGAAAGACAACAAGAGTCCCCTGCACCTTGTCCAGATGCCACCCGTGATTGTCGAGACGGCTCGATCCCACCAGCGATCTTCTAGCGAGTCCTACACACAGAGCTTTCAGAGTCGGAAGCCCTTCTTTTCGTGGTGGTAGCCCGAGAGGCAGACAAAGACATGTTTGAAACTTGGGCTGGGAGGAAGCCTGGGGAGTGGGTTGCAGGAGAAGCCAGAGAAGCCGGTGGAGAGCAGTGCCCTTAAGAGCCCTTCTTCTCTGCTTGCCACCCCCTCAGTGCTTTCCCAAGCACAGGGAGAAGCACAATCAGATGGACAGTGTGTGCTATTGGACCCTTTTGAGTACTAGGGAGGGCTGGAGCCTCCGTGGGAATAGTCCAGAGGCCCTGGAAGGAGCATCTCCCAGCGTCCCCTGGGGGCAGGCTGGGACATCCCCTTCCCTCCCTGACATCCTGCTCTGTGGCAATTCCTCATTATATTCTGCATCAGAAAATGAACACACAAATACGAATTTAAATATTAGTAGCAAAAGCCAGGCAGAATCCCAGATCCTCTCAGGTCAGAAAGCTCTGATCCAGACCTAAATTTGCATGGACCCAGACACTCACGTGCCTCACAGTTCCTTACTCTCGTGGACCAAGGCGGCTGCGTGATTCAGAGGGCGACTGGGGGACTCACCAATTGGGACAGACAGAGCCGCATCTTTCCTTTGGGTTTTTGCCAGTTTTTCTTCCCCTTCTTCCACCAGTGCAATAGGCTGACTGAAAGCCTCCCAGCCCAGTCTCACAGTGGGGACGCTTTTGCTCCAGAACTCTCAGTGGTTCTGCAGATGGTCATAGAGATCAGCTCTGCTCTCTGCTCTGGTAGGGATGCAGGTTCCCTAGGCCAGGCTTGTAGTTGCCCATCATACAGGCAATGGCAAGAGGGAGGAAACAGCCGCCCCAGCATGCAGAAGCAATCCCTTTTGGCCTAAGGGCATGCTGGGAGCTGTAATTGGTCTGTGGGTAAATTTATCCCAGCCTTGCTTCCTGAGTCTTGTGATACAACTCCACCAGTCCTCTAATTTGTTCTGTTGTTAGATTTTTTTTTTTTCTCAGCACTTTTGACTTAGGGGTTCAGTTCTGGGTTCTGGAGTGGGTCTCAGTGAGGTGCATCTCAGCTCATAAGAGGACAGGATATTAGGTCCCTGCACTTCTTTTTATGGTACTGCTGCTGCTTGGTGGAGGTTACTGGACTCGTATTCTCTTCCTAGTTGGCAACTTCCCTTTGCTCCCTGACTTCTTGTTCCAGGCCAGTTGTTCCATGGGTTCTTGAGAAAGGCAGCGCCCGGAGGAGAAAGGCCTTCAAACTGTCCCTCAGTGCCTGCCCAGCTCAGTGTGCATCTTCCTGTTTCCATGTCTCTTCCCTCAGCTGTCCCCCTTCCCAGGTGTCCAAGCCCTTTCTACACCAAAGCAAAGAATGGCCTCAAGAGGGAGTAAAGAGGGTGCCATCTGTGGCTAAGCGGCAGTTCTACGCTGCTAGACACTTCAAGATTCTGGCATCCTGCAATTGGTCAATCAACCTTGGAAAGAAACTATCTCGAAGGTTTGAAAAACAACCAAAGAAAGGGAGCGAGGACTATGGCTGTGTGCCCTCTGCTTGCCCAGCTCCCGCTGCCCAGGAGGCAGAGCGGAGATGTACAGCCCTCTTGTCAGCTGGGCCAAGCTGGTACCTTTGCATCCTAGCTCCAGGAGCCAGCTTGTGCTGGGATTCCCTCCAGCTGACAGTAAGAATCTCTGGGAGCTGGATATGCATGCCTGGTGGACAAAGACACAGCTCTTAGCCCTGACAATCTCATTCGACCGACCTGGAATCTGGCCTTGGGGACCATGTTTGTGACAGTGCCTGCCCCCAGACTGCAGGGGCAGCAAGGCTTCCAGAGGCCAGAGGGGGTACCATGGTGTGTTTAGCTCTCCAAGACCTCTCTACATAAACCTGTTGGTAAAGTGTCTCATCTGGGTGTCAAGAGAGCCTAAGCAGTCTTAGAGGAAGCTGGTTGCTTCCTCCAGCCAAGTAGATCTGCACATTGCCCTCATCCAGACCAGCCCTGTGATGAGAAGGAGATTGGGTTCAGTGTACGAGGGGGCTGGTCCCAATCCTGGCAAGAGTGTGGGGCATCCTTTCCTGGCATGTTTCCATTCTCCTTGAAGTCTGTACTCAGGTTGCCTTGAATGTGGACTCGGGGAGAGCCGGGGGCCCAAAGTGCCAGGGCAGGCTTCTGGGTGGTACTCACGGGACAGCCCAGCCCTCTGCCAGCCCGAGGCCCTGTTCTCGTGTCAGGGAGGTGAGGCTGGGCTGGGAGAGTGTTGCTGCCTGTGTTGTTCTGCCAACGCACTGTAGAACTTGTATGTAATGTATTTAAATCAATGCAAATGTATGAATAACAAGTCCAATTCTGACCTTTGTCGTCTAGTATTCTTGGGTGAGAGAAAGACAAGGTAGAATGAAATTTTAAGGACAAAGAACCCTGTGTTTCCATGGAGTTTTGGAGATATGGCTCCTGAATTATACAGGTCCTCATTTCCAAAGTCCTAGTGCTCTGAAAACCAAAAATATTTTCATTAACTCATTTGACACCAAAATGTGACTGAACCTACATTGATATGAATTGAAACTATTTGTAACCATCATGTTTTCCTCTTAGTGTGTATATTTGTTGCAGAAGTATTACTGTTATGTTATGAGATATTTCCCTACTAGGGATTATGCAGCACTTGTACTTAGTACTTCCCAAAAACTGAAAAAATACTGAATAGCAAAATCATCTAGCCCTAAGGGTTTGAGATGAGGAATATGGACTCAGCTTCTCTTCGTGGCCACAAGAGGGCAGCCCTGTTTTGTCTGTGCATCATAGCCTGCTTGAAGTTTTGAATCCTGGGTTTTTGAAGTGGTAGGTAATAGGGCAGATAGGATTCCAGGGGAGTGGAGCTGGATGCTAATGAGCACATGATATACTATTGAGGCAAAGCCAGTAGAGTAACCAAAAATCCTCACTGAACATTTTTAGGCTAGGAAACCTCAGATAATGCCAGAGGCTCAAGAATGATTGGGCTAGCTATTGATGGTTGGCGCGTGGGGAGAAAGAAACCAGCTGAAGAGCTGGCATCCCAGCACAATGACTGCAGGCTCAGTGCTCACTATGCAAGGCCAACTGGAATAACCTCTCCCTTCTAGAACTGGCCAGAGTCCAGGAGCCCTCTTCTGTGGATCAGGACCACCCTATAGAGTTACATCCATCTCCTAATTGGACAACCTCTGGAAAAGGAGGCTTTGGCACAGGGGGCCTAGGAGGTTGGGGGACTCACAGAGAAAAAGGAGGCCTGTCCTATTATCTCCTTCCTGGGAACACCCCCCTTTTCCCTGCAATAAGCACAATCCTTCATTCCCTTGTTTAAGAGTGTCCATTTGGGGATCCTCCCTTTCTGTGACAGACTCACACAATTATTGATGCAAATGTTTTTATTTTGCCACTTAAACCACAGTTTCCTTGTGCTAGCCTGACAGGGGCAGGGATGTGGGCAGGCTGCTGGACTGTGGGTTATAGCAGGAACAGGAGGGTTAGTAGCAGGAGTGGTGAGATGCTCAGTGTGAGTGTCCAACACTTAGGGGAATATCATGCAGCCCAGGTGTACTGTTAGATGGGAAGAGCTGAGGCGCGGTTTCTTCTCATTCTGGTGAGGAATGGGTCCCATATAACCTAGAGCTCAGGAGACATTTCCAGTCCTGTTCCAAATGGAGCAGGCCAGTGGCAGTAGTCTTTCATTTACCCCTGTGGGGCTATCTGTCTCCAGTCTCTCCTCCTTCTTTACCTCCTGGGCCTTTTGGCAAAAGTCCCTGTAATTCCTGGGGAAGATAATGCTATTCCCAGCTCCTTCCCTGGATCAGTGTCTGATTTGATGGAGGTAGCTTGTAGGGCCTGGCTTCTTCCAGTTCCGGCGGATCCTGGCACTTGTCCTCCTGGAGTTCAGATACTGATCACCAGAAGCTGTCTCCGTGCTACCACTCTGTGGGTTGGCCAGTGGAGCGCAGGGCTCGGGGATTCTGCGGAGAACAAGTGTATAATAGGCCCACATCAATAGGAAGAACAGAATGGGAACTAAAGAGATTTGGGTCACAACGGACTATTAAAACAGACTGTTCAGGGTAAAACAAGACCAGAAGCCTGGTTTGGTCTACCCCCTGAAAGCTAAAGCCCAGGCAAAGCTTTCACATTTCTGTAAAGAGAGCTGGGCTAGAACAGGGTATGTGATACTCAGCATTTCTCCAGCTTCCTCATGCTGTACCCATGGCAGCCATCATCAGTCAGCCATGATATGAGACTGGAGAAACAAATATCCTCCTTAGCAAGGTATATTAAACAGGAATTGCAAGTCAACTGGAGGTAATATGAGCAAGGGCCTGATTTACTCCCCCGGACCTGATGACTTGGAAGACCTGTTCAGGTCTAATGTTCTAACTGGGGGCCCTAAGAAAGCAGTGGGAAGAATAGAACCCAGATCGTAACCCACAGTGATTGGCTAGGCTGTGTGGTTTGGCTTGGCCTTGTGGGGTTTGCGGTTCCCAGGCTGTCCGTGACCTAGGCAAAGGGGGATGACTAGTGAAAGTTTAAAGATCCTCAATTTTGAAACCTCATTGCCTCTACGAAACCTTCCTACACTATGTTCTCCATAATCCCACAGGTAAGATTGTGATTGTTACCTATTCTGCAACAGGGAAGCAATTTTTTTCTCCCAAACAAAAATCCCTCCCCTGGCTGAGACTCACTGCAAAATTAAGTGATACCAATAGGGCCCAGGCCTTCCTTCCCATGGAAGTTCACAGGGTCAACATGACTCTAGTAGTAACTGCAGTCACAGGCACTGTGTAGACCTCAAAACCCCCACAGCAGGTGCTTTACAGTGAGGCCAAGTCAGTGGTTCCAGGTCACCCTGCCAGGTGGCAGGAGCATGGTGGAAGGGGCATCATTGGTGCTCACCTTCCCTCAGCCTTCCAGTTCCAGGAACCCACCTGAGCCGGCTGCAGTGGTGCAGTGAGTGGGCCAGTGGTTTCAGCCGGGGGGGCCTCTTCCTACGCAGCCTCCTCAAGGCTTCTGCCACACGGTGGTCTCCTGCACACTCCCAGATGATCTGTGCTCGCTCCTCAGCCAGCTGGTCCCCACTGCGCTGAAACAGGCCCTGGATCTGCAACAGCTCAGCGTCCTGGAAGATGTTGGCCGAGGCCTGCTTGCGGCCCCGGGCTTCGGCTGGAGCTTGCCAAAGGGGCGGCTCACTCACCACAGAGGCTGGGGTGCCCATCCTGGATGCTCTGGGGAAGGAAAGCATGGAGACACTTCAGTCAGTAGGCCATTCCCAAACCTGCAGCCTGACGGATGCAAGGGCTTCTGGTGTTTCTATTCTCCAGGAGTCAACGTGCACTAAGTCTTAGTCACTCTAATTTTCAGGGCACCTGGGGGATATAATGTGAATAACGACAAACTTTGTTATGAAGTGCTTATGTGTACAATACATGTACTATCTCACTGAAGAGTCACAGCAACCCGTGAAGTAAGAATGGTTTATTCCCACCATACAGATGAAGAAGTGTAACTTGGTTGAAATGACCCTTTGCAGTCACAAAGCCTTGCATAAGCAGAGAGCTGGGAGCAGAACCCAGGTCTGTGGCTGTAAAGCCCAGGCCGACCCGGGATACCTACGTCCTGAGGACAGTGCTGACAGCAGCCACGGAACTGTGTTGAGCCTTTAAATGTATTGGGCATGGCTCTGAGAGTTGTAATCCCACAACCACCTCATTGAAACGTGATAACAGCAACCCTATGGGTAGATACTGTATCCTCATTTCACTAATGAAACTTTAGAATGGAAGCCAGGTCTCTCTAAGGCTCTGTAGCACAGAGGTGAGAAGGGTTTTGGGGTTGGAATATGTAGGTTGGAATCCCACTTCTGGCCACCTCCATCCCTGAATGGCTCACTTGCTTCCTGTGTGAATGTGTGAGCTGCACCAATTCCTACTTCACAGGGCCACAGTGGGGACTTAGGACAGTGTTAGGAACGGTGCCCCCCCCCAAAAAAAAAGAACGGTGCCCAACGTTCTATTCTGCTTTTCCAGCTGGAAAACAGAATGGTCATCCTACCTATTTTCAAGACCCTAGAGACACACCAAGTCCATATGGTTCAGTAAGCACAGTATGAAACAGACTAATCAGATCTAACTGCAGACCAAAAGGCCATGGAGAGGAACATAGGGGCAAAGAGGTGGCTACAGGGTTAGAATATACAACCACGGGCAGAGGTTGGGATCTAGAAGAGTTCAATAAAAGGAAGGCTCATGTCAATGCCCTCCCTCCATAGGAAATGAGAATTAAATGATCTTCCTCAGTTCTAGAGAGTTCAGTTTGAGTAACAAAGACATTTGAGGCTCACTCCCCCCATCCTTGTCTCCAGTACAGCCTGAAAAAGCTATGAGATTGGAAAGCAGACCAAAGACCTTGGCATTACACAGAACTGGGCTTGAATCACATTCCTGCCACCTTCTTAACTGTGACCCTAGGCAAGTTACTCAACATCTCTGAGCCTCTGCTTAGCTGTAAAGTAGGGCTCATAACCACTTGTCAGGATTGCTGTAAGGACTGCGTGAATCCAAAAAAAAAAAAAAAAAAAAAAAAGGACTGAGTCCAGTGTGGTATCAGGTACCAGATAAGAGCCAAATAAATGCAAATGCCACCACACCCTCTGTTCTCACCCCCACACCCTGTCCCTTTTGGCTTCCTTGACTTTTGTAATTGGATCAAAAAGAGGATCTCTTTTCCTCTGTTCTGGCCTAAACCAGCTGAGGATTTGCCTGTGCTCCTTTCACCCTTCAGCCCCAGTGAAGGAAGGCCTAGTGGGGAAGGCCTGGCTGCTACACCAGACCTCCTCTCATCCACGGTGAGCTACAGAGATATCGGTCAACCAGAAACCAGCTTAAAAAGGGAGTAAAAATTAAAATACATTTCAATACAAAATGTCTATGCTCCTTGTAAAAAACTCAAACAGAATGGACATCACATAAAGCATTCCCAGCTTCACGGCCCTTAACACTCACCTGCCTTTGTTTTCCTGAGACTTTGAGACCTCTCTCCAACTCTGATCAGACTCCTCAAATGTAACTGGCCCTCCCTCAATAACCAACCTCCTTATTCCAGTAATTTCCAAACTCACCCTGTCCCAGTGCCTAGGCCTCCTATCATAAGAACCCCACTTTCTTCAAAAGGTTTAATAACTAAAACCTCCACAAGAGGGCATCCCGGGTGGCTCAGCGGTTTAGCACCGCCTTCAGCCCAGGGCGTGATCCTGGAGACTCCAATGGAGTCCCACGTAGGGCTCCCTATAGGGAGCCTGCTTCTCCCTCTGCCTATGTCTCTGCTTCTCTCTGTGTCTCTCATAAATAAATAAAATCTTAAAAAAAAAAAAAAAACTGCACAAGACTCAGATAAATTAACTCCACAAAAATTGTGTTTTTTATCTGGAAATGGGAATTTTTCAATCTACATCTCCTTAAGCACTATTTTGAAATCCAGTTAAAAACCTGGTATGTGTGGTAATCAAATCCCCTGAATTGGATGATAAAAAGTGACCAAAAAACAATAGTCACCAGGTAACACTTTCAGGCTGATGTTAAAAAACTAACTCTGGGTCATTTACTGGTGATAGGACAATATGCATGATATTTCATCCTCCAAATAGTTCTAGGAATCAAACACTGTTACCTTCCTCCCAGCTCAGAGAGGAGCAAAGAAAGCCAAGACACAGATTCAATGCCAGAGGCTCAGCCAAGGCCAGGACCTGGTGTAAGGGGCTGCAGCTGTGTTTGAATACCTCGGCTGCCTTCACAGCCAAGCAGCACCGAGCAAACTGAAGCCCATCATTTCTGTGGGGGAGAGGGCTCTGTTCTCACCTAATTCATAAAAGGGGAAACCTGCCACTTGGAAAGGGAACAATGACGAGCCCACACACAAGGTAGGGGCGGGGTTGTAGAGTTTATCTTTTCTTGAGTGTCAGAGCTGTTGACTGTGATCTGCTGTTGTAGCCTTGAACCCGCAGCACTCAGAGTTAGATTCCCAGCTCCCACAAAACAAATCTGGAACCACAGCTCAGCCCAGCCCAGTGCACACAGTACCAGCTCCTGAGTCAGAGGACTCTGAGCCCTTGTGCCACTCGCTGGCTGAGGAGCCTCCAGTACTTCACATCACCTCTGTGGGCCTCTGTTTCCCTCATACACCAGGAAGAAGGAACAGCTTCGTGCTTTTGGTCTCAGGGCGTGTGTAGTCAATGGTTCTATGACGAGGCTAGGTCTGTACAGAAGCAGTGACTGGATTTGCTCGTCTGATGAGGCCTTAATGCAACGTGTATGGACAGGTCTGGCTAATTAGGTGCCAGGAAATTCCCCAACCAGTAGTTCCTCCTTTTCTGCTCTCCTCAACCTTCCCTAGAGATAAGACACTGTTTTTGCTGCTGTGGGACTTGGGGTTAGGGACTGGGAGAAGACAGAGAACTCACTGCTCTAAAGCACTCCAGTGACCTACGCTGGCTGTGGCCAAGCCTGGGGCAGCCTCCTAGGCTGGTCTGGGTGGCGGGAGAAGAGGCCATGTTGGGCTTCTCTCAGATTCAGGCAATCTTACCCTCCCTTCAGAGAGAATGGCAACAGGATTAAGTAGCAGCAGCTGCCTCAGGGATGACTTGGAGCCCAACTTCCCAGATATTCACAGCCACCAGTGTGTGCTACGAAGCCCTACAAGGCCCCACCTCCAGCCTCCAGCATCCCAGTTACAGCAAGTTACAAACACACCAACAAACCATCTGGGTGAGTCTAAGCCTCCAGCTTCAAACATACCCTCCATGCATTTTGGGGTGGGGTGCCTTGGTACCTCTAGATTTTGAGGATCTTCACTCTTGGCTTTGCCTGCCCCTGGGAGTCAGCCAGCAGTAAGAGAATAAAAATCAATATGAGATTTCACATAGGATTAAACTTTGGGAAAATGAATTAGAACACTTTTATTATCAGAATAAACTTTTTTAAAGATTTTATTATGTTTATTTCTAAAGATTTTATTTATTCATGAGAGAGACAGAGAGAGAAAGAGAGGCAGAGACACAGGCAGAGGGAGAAGCAGGGAGCCCGACGTGGGACTTGATCCTGGGTCTCCAGGATCACGCCCCAGGCTGAAAGCAGTGCTAAACCGCTGAGCCACCTGGGCTGCCCTAAGATTTTATTTTTAAGTAATCTCTACACCCAATGTAGAGCTTGAATTTACAACCTGAGATCAAGAGTGGCTCACTCTACCAACTAAGCCAGCCAGGCTCCCCAGAAGAAATATCTCATCTTATTCAATGTGTTATTTCCCCCCTAATTTCTTGGACAGGACCTGAATTCATGGGAAGTCAGTGTATACTTGAACAATGGTACTTTTTTGAAATGGAAAATGACACCATAGAGATATTAAAAGATTACAAGTGGATCTTTCATCCCAGAGCTGACGTGAAAGAATATAAACATGGGTCTGTGAACAAATGAGTAAAAACGCATTGCAAAATACTTCAGCATGACACAAAGTAGCTTAAAAATGAACCCCCAAAGTAAATACCAAATGTGGAAAAGGACAAAGTTCAACTTGTTTTGAAATAGGCAATAAATGAATTATAGAGCTCTAACAAAGAAATATATTTAAAAAGTGACTCACCATGCAATGAATTTGTAATACATAAATATAGCGCACAATTGAGCACCCTTTGTAGTCTATGAAGCTCAGTTTAGACAGCTAGCTATTCTGACCATGGTCTCAGAGAGGCACAGGTAACCAACTACCAGAGGCAGAACACACTTGCACGAGCTGCCAGCAACTGCTTCCACACTCAGCTCACCTCCTTCAGATAACCCTGGTGATGGTAATAATCTGTAATCAGAGGCAAAGGGCCTTTGGAAAAAGAACTGGAGGCTCTGGCCCAAGGCCCAGATCAACACTTGTGGCCCTGGCCTGCCTCCCCTGTCGCTGGACAGCAGCCAAAATCTGTGGTTCCTCCACTCGGAGGCGGAGTCAACAAGGCCGTGTGAGCTCCCAGGCCCTTAAGGCCTACCCTACCCCGAGAAGAAACTGAGAGAACTGCATACATGTCAGTCTGCAGATCTAATGTGGAAGTGGATAAAAGGGCCCTACTCCTTTGGTCCTGAGACCAATTCTCAGACACGACTGGAAAATAAACTAAGTGTAGAAATAACCCTCTTCAAGAGTTCAAGAACCCTGAATTCTGGCCGTGCCACTGAAAACTGGGTGACATTGACAAGCCTGTTTCCCCTGCCTCATTTTGCCCATCATCAAATGAGTGAGAATAACTAACCCTTAAAGGAATAAGGGTTATTCCCTTATTCCAGTACATTGCTGTACTGGTGAAAGCATCCATTCCAGTACATTGCATCATGAATGAGTGATGTAAGGGAAAGGCAATTTAACAGCCAGGCAGTATAGAATCGTTGTCATTTTCATGAAACTCCCTCAAAAGGGGCCTTCACTTGGGAAAAGATGGCAAAGGGGAATGGATCCATGTGTAGACCTTTAAATCACAGCTGCCAGTGAGGCAGCTTGCTCCATGTCAGACACAGAACATCACTTTCAAATAGGTGATCTTTTTAACTCACCCCTATGAGGAAGCACTATAACTAAAAAGGTTATACCCATTTTACAGATGAGAAAACTGAGCTCAGAAAGGTTAAGTGACTTGCCCAAAGTCAAACAGGAGGTGGGTGGTGAGGCTGGGATATACCCAGGTAGTGTGATCTCAGCGCCCAGCCTCTCAACCACTGCTATTTTTGTTCCTGCCAGATGGTTGTCGAGGTCTTCAGGGGAAGGAACGACCCGGAGGCTCAGAAACCTCTCGGAGCCTGCTATCTGCTTCTGCGGGCTTCGGAAGGCGCAGGGATCGAAAGGCAAGTCTCCCAAGCCTGCCTCGGCGCCCTCAGCACTCCACGGCCCGCAGGGAGTTAGAGCGATTACTCACCGCGCCGAAAGGCAGCGCCGACAGACCTCAAATCGGGATGGGGCAAGCTAAGAGGCGCCCACCCCAACCCTTCGCGGCTTTGGCAAGGGCGGGCGCTTCCTGATGCGAAGGCGCTCACGAGGTCCAGGCGGCGCTCACCCACGGGTCGAGAGCTTGGGAGGGGATCTCCTGGCCCAGGCTGCAGGGCCACATCCCCAGCACAGGTCAGCCCCCGGGGCTCAGACGTGGCCGCTTCGCACAATGCCGGGCCCTAAGCGGACTCCGGGTTCGGGTCCCAGCGGCACCGGGTCTGACGGCCCGCCCGCCCGCTCCCACCGCAGCGCGAGCCGGGCCTCGGAGCTACGTACCTGGCTGCCCGAGGCGGGCCACCTGGGTCACAGCCGCGACTCGGGGAGAGAGCGCTCCCCGGCCGGGGAGGAGCCAATCCTCGGCCGAGCCTCGGCGAGAGCTCCGGGGCGAGCCTCCCAGAACCGAACGCGGAGACTCCGTGGGCCAATCAGCAGCAGCGGAGGCGCGAGGGGCGCGCCGGGCCCCGCCCCTTCCCCCCCGCCGGCCTCGGAGCCCAGCGCGAAGGTTCCCCGGGCCCAATCAGCCGCGGCGCAGCGGCGAGGGGCGTGTCCGCCGGGGCCCCTCCCGCCCCCTCGGCCGCCCTAGCGCGGCGCCCGAGGCGCCCCCTTCATTGACGTCAGCACCCGGGGAGAGCGGGGTTTCGCTGGCGCGGGAGCGGGGCGGGGCCGCATTCCAGCCTCGGGGTGCGGCGGCCGCGGGCCCTGCGGGTACACGTGACGCGTGCCCCTCCCCCGGGCCTGGGCGCCGCGCTCCCGGCCGCGGTGGCCTCTGCAGACGGACCCGCAGTGCCTTAGATTCGTCTCCCTTCTGGCTCCAGCTCTGAGGGAAAGGAAGAGAGAGTGAGAGCGTGGGCTCCGAAGCTAGAATGCCGTGGATTCGAATCCTGAATCAGCTGCGCAACCCTGGGTCAGTCAGCTAAATGAGCCATACTGCGTGCGAAGATTTTATACATTCAGGGGACAAGGGTCCATCAGGGACCCACCGCGTCCAAGTTCCTTAACCTGCAGTGAATAGGAGACGTCTGTAAGCCCGTGCCCTGGGGGAATTATAGTAAGGAAGGCAGACATTAAAAAGGTTAAAACGGGGGATCCCTGGGTGGCTCGGCGGTTTGGCGCCTGCCTTTGGCCCGGGGCGCGATCCTGGAGTCCCGGGTTCGAGTCCCGCGTCGGGCCCCCTGCGTGGAGCCTGCTTCTCCCTCCTCTGCCTCTTTCTCTCTCTCTCTGTGTGTCTATCATAAATATAAATAAATAAATCTTAAAAAAAAAAAAGCTTAAAACATTTAGTAGTGGTTACAACTGTGATAAACATTATAACTATAAAAGGATCAAACGGAGGAAATTCAATTCCCTGTAGGAGGTCCTGGGAGAAGGAGAAGTAACTTTAAGCTATGAAGAAGTTGAAGTTGGTCAAATGAAGAGGAGCGGGTCTGGGAAGAATGCTTAAGAAAGAGAGAATAGGGCATCCCTGGGTGGCTCAGTGGTTTGGCGCCTGCCTTTGGCCCAGGGCATGATCCTGGAGTCCCGGGATGGAGTCCCACACCGGGCTCCCTACAGGAAGCCTGCTTCTCCCTCTGCCTATGTCTCTGCCTCTCTCTCTCTCTCTGTGTGTGTATCTCTCATGAATAAATAAATAAAATCTTAAAAAAAAAACATAAAAAAAAAAAGAAAGAATAGCATGTGCAGAGTCTAGGAGGAAGCTTGGCTCAGGAGGACTTAAAATGAGACCTAGAGGGGAATCCCTGGATGGCTCAGCGATTTAGCTTGTGCCTTCAGCCCAGGGCCTGATCCTGGAGTCCGGGAATCAAGTCCCACGTCAGGCTCCCTGCATGGAGCCTGCTTCTCCCTCTGCCTTGTGTCTCTGCCTGTGTGTGTGTGTGTGTGTGTGTGTGTGTGTGTGTGTGTGTCTCCAATGAATAAATAAATAAAACCTTAAAAAAAAAAATGAGACCTGGAGTAAGACTCCCAAGGGAGAGAGTGGTGAGAAAGCAGAAGACAGAGGCGGACAGTGAAAACATTTCCATTTGACTCTCTGAGGAGAATAGCATTATATATACTTGTCTAATAGATATTTTATATCTAAATGTACCAGTCAGCACTTTACAGATATTAGCTCATTTCATCCTCATGAAAAATTTGTGTTTTTAGAAGGCCACTTTGGCCACAGCTTGGAACGTAGATCAGAAGGAGTGGGAGTGGATGCAGGGTCCAATAGGATCTTTTTTTTTTTTTTAAGATTTATTTATTTATTTGAGAGACAGCATGAGGAAGGAGTTGTTGGGAGTGGGGAGAAGGAGAGAGAATCTCGAGCAGACTCCCCACTGAGTGCAGACTCCAACGCTTGACTCAATCTCAGGACCCTAGGATCACTATGCTGATATCACCGCCTGAGCCTAAATCAATAATCAGATGTTTAACCAACTGCAGCCACCTATGAGCCCCCAATAGGTTCTTGATAAATGCTTGTTTACTTCCTTGGAAGAGGAGGAGTTATTTGTACACTGGTTCAAAAATGGTCAGGAAGGTACCTGGGAATAGGGAGCTAGGTCTCCCTGATTTCTTTTTCACTTCAAAGTTGACCTTCATAGTCATTTAAGTGTGATCTCTCCTCTGTAAAAGTTGCGAGGGAGAAGGAATAAAAGCCAGCACATAAGGATTTGTGGGTCCCTTTCTGCAAGGTGGAAGGGATGTTTGGGAGCTGTTCTTCCCCATCCCAAGGTCTCCAGTTTCTCTTTCTGTCCTCTACAAAAACATCAGCAAATGCTTTGCTATAGTTAAAAGGGTTTTAGCAGCAGTTTCTCTTTGCTTTTTCTGAAGACCTAGGGAAATAGCAAATGAATAAAGAAGTCAGCAATGTTCATCTCCAATAGAAGGCACTGATTGCTGCAAAACCTTTCAGCCAGCTGCTTGGCTAAAGAAAGGAGTGTGTGGAGTCCTAAATAGGGAGACTGAGCTTCTGAACCAGGGACACCCTGTTCCCCAGTCTCAGAAATAGAAAGGGCCAAACTCTTGGCATATTAGTACTTGGAGAGCCTAGGACTTCTGATACCAGGAGCTCAAATGAACATACCAGGGTGGGAATTGGGAACTTGTGGCTTCTGGGTCAGACGTGACTAAGGCTGGGTGGAGAACATCTGGTGTCTCCAAACATTTTTGTAGGCATGTGACCATGCGCTTATCACACAATGGAAACATTTCTATTGTTAGAGCTTTATGATTCCGTATGTCTGATGAGAAGATAGTGCACTTCCATCATGCAGGACTGGAGGATCTGGGATCCACCTCCCCAGCAGGGAAGGCCCTGTTTCGAAGAGAAAGTCAAATCTGAGGCTTGGAGCCCTGGTGTAATTCAGGCCAAGATTTGGTTTTACCAAGAATCAGATTAAGGTAAAGTGAGTAAGGAATACTCCTTGGGTGCAGTATTTAAGGGGACACAAAAAAAAACTCAGTAATCAAGATAAATATTTTAGTGTAATATTTTTAAAAATCAAAATTAATGTAAAGCATCCATGATGAACAAAATATCAACACTTAAAGACAAGCTCTGGTTTGTTTTATGACCTGGTGTCATTTTGCAACAAGAATGGTCATTTCCAATCAGCCCGTGGTTCCCACACAGGTTGCTGTTATGCTCCCTTCCAATTAGCTTTCTGAGGGTTGAAAATAGTGTGTGAACCGATTGGGCAACACAAGTCTTTATGGATGGCCATGTTTTTTTTATTGTAGGGCTTTCATCAAATTTTTCCATTTGATTCACAATATGGGAGAATATTTTGATAGGTGTGTATAGGAGTGCACATGTTTCCTTTTGCCTCAAGTGCCAAGAGGGCTCAGTAGACTACTAATTTCTAGGGGAGTAGAGTCTAGAAAAGGAGTTTCAGCTGTTCAACCTTAGGCAAATAACCTCTCTGCTTTCCTACTTCCTCATCTATAAAGTGGAAAGAATCATAGGCACCTCTCTGTTTTGCTGTGAGGATGAAGTGAGGTGCTATAGGCATAGCGCTCAATATAAGCCTTGCTACAGACACTAACCCAACATTTGACCCCTTCTCTCTCTGTCTTGCAGGAATTGTTCAAGCAGCTCTTACAAATGGTTCCCCAGTGGAGTTGAGGTTTGTTCCAAAGGGTTTGTGGTTGCTATCTGTCCTATTCTGCGGGGAGCAGAGAGAACATTGTGTGACTCTCTTGAGTTAATTCTGTTTTTCTTGATCAGCGATCTTGGTAATTCTAAACTTTTTAAAAAGCACCCTTCTGGGGATCCCTGGGTGGCTCAGCGGTTTAGTACCTGCCTTTGGCCTAGGACGTGATCCTGGAGTCCCGGGATCAAGTCCCACATCAGGCTCCCTGCATGGAGCCTGCTTCTCCCTCTGCCTGTGTCTCTGCCTCTCTCTCTGTGTCTCTCATGAATAAATAAATAAAATTTAAAAAATAAATAAGTTGTAAATGTATACATATGTTTAAATGTATTATGTGTGCATATATACATGTGTATGCTTACACACAAACACATACAAGCACATACAGCTGTTCTCCAGCTGTGTCTGCTGAGAGGGCCTAGAAGCAATGATACCACAACAGGGATATGCACATTTACAGTTCACATACTGAGTTCTCTCTTTTTTTTTTTAAAGATTTTATTTATTTATTCATGAGAGACAAACACACAAATACAGAGGCAGAGACACAAGGCAGAGGGAGAAGCAGGCTCCATGCAAGGAGCCTGATGTGGGACTCGATCCCAGGTCTCCAGGATCACACCCTGGGTGAAGGTGGCGCTAAACCGCTGAGCTACCCGGGCTGCCCCACATATGAGTTCTCAATATTCTCCACAAAAGGAACCATGGCCCCTTGGGGAAATGATCAATTCAGCCACTGGGGTTGAGAAAGTTCAGGATGATTCTAGAATATCTTGTCCTAGAAAGCAAAGAAGTACTCGAAGAAAAATGTGAACACATCAAAGGGACAAGGAGTCCTTTTATAAGGGCTCCCATTAGCAAATGCAGAGCATCAAAATAAAGCATGACGCTAATAGATTATAATCCAATGAGTGAAAAAACACCTGAGTCCATAGCACTATAAATAAGTGAATAGGTAAACAGAGGAGAAGAAAAAGGCTTTCCTTATAGTAAAATGCCAACTAATAAGTGTACAAGGAATAAAGCAGCTAGAAAATCATTAATGGCTACTAAAACAGCCCGGTGGCCAGTTATAAAAAGGATTGTAGGGCAGCCCAGGTGGCTCAGCGGTTTAGCGCCACCTTCAGTCCAGGGCTAGAGACCCAGGATCGAGTCCCATGTCAGGTTCCCTGCATGGAGCCTGCTTCTCCCTCTGCCTGTGTCTCTGCCTGCCTCTCTCTCTCTCTCTGTGTCTCTCATGAGTAAATAAATAAAATCTTAAAAAAAAAATAAAAAAAGGATTGTAGCAGCTTTGCATATTTTTTGTTATATATACATGGTGTTTTTGTACATAGTAACCTTTTCTCTCTCTCTCTCTTTTTTTTAAAGATTTATTTATTTATGATAGACATAGAGAGAGAGAGGCAGAGACACAGGAGGAGGGAGAAGGAGGCTCCACGCAGGAGCCTGACATGGGACTTGATCCTAGGTCTCCAGGATCAGGCCCTGGGCTGCAGGCGGCGCGGCGCTAAACTGCTGCGCCGCCGGGGCTGCCCCCTCTTCTCTCTCTTATGCTTTCATTTCATATGTACGTTTATATGGAAGTTATTGGATATTATCGTTACTAGCTTAGTCTTTAGTTACCAGTATATTTCAAAGGACCCTAACAAAATCCAAGAAGTCTTTTTTTCTTTCTGAGCAGTACTTAATACAGATCACTGAGACTGTATATCTCCTTATTTTGAAGAGAGGGGGTAAGAATGTCATTTACAAGAAAGATGCTTTCCTTTTCCACGCTACCCAGGGAAGGGTCCATACAGCGTTGTTTTTCGTTCCCATCAGAACTTAAAGGGAAACTTTAACAATGTCCGGAGCCCTTGATGTTCTGCAAATGAAGGAGATGTCCTCAAATTCCTTGCAGCAGGAACCCACTTAGGTGGCACCAACCTTGACTTCCAAATGGAACAGTACATCTACAAAAGGAAAAGTGATGGTATCTACATCATAAATCTGAAGAGAACTTGGGAGAAGCTTCTGTTGGCAGCTTGTGCCATTGTTGCCATTGAAAACCCAGCTGATGTCAGTGTTATATCATCCAGGAATACTGGCCAGCGAGCTGTGCTGAAATTTGCTGCTACTGGAGCCACTCCTATAGCTAGCCGCTTCACTCCTGGAACCTTCACTAACCAGATCCAGGCAACCTTCCAAGAGCCAAGGCTTCTGGAGGTTACTGATCCCAGGGCTGACCACCAGCCTCTCACAGAGGCATCCTCGTTAACCTGCCTACCATTGCTCTGTGTAACACGGACTCCTCTGTGCTATGTGGACATCGCCACCCCTTGCAACAGCAAAGGAGCTCACTCAGTGGGTCTGATGTGGTGGCTGCTAGCTCGGGAAGTCCTGCCCATGCGTAGCACCAGTTCCCATGAGCACCCGTGGGAAGTCTTGCCTGATCTCTACTTCTACAGAGATCCTGAAGAGATTGAAAAGGAAGAACAGGCCGCTGCTGAAAAGGCTGTGACTAAGGAGGAATTTCAGGGTGAATGGACAGCTATAGCTCCTGAGTTCACTGCTACTCAGCCTGAAGTTGCAGACTGGTCTGAAGGCATGCAGGTGCCCTCTGTGTCTATTCAGCAGTTCCCTACTGAAGACTGGAGCGCTCAGCCAGCCACTGAAGATTGGCCTGCAGCTCCCACTGCTCAGGCCACTGAATGGGTAGGAGCAACCACTGAGTGGTCTTAAGCTGCTCTTCCACAGAAGCAACAAAATGGAAATAAGGCTGACCGAAAATAAACAGTTTCTAAAAAAAAAAAAAAAAAAAAAAGAAGAAGAAAAGAAAAGAAAGATGCTGTATTTCATTAGGTGGAAATATGGAGTTGTTTCATTGTCCTATGGAAGCCCAGATGTATATAGAAGGTTGTATATGGAAGTTGAGTCTCCAAAGAGGTAGACTGTGCCAGTTATCTCTGCGATAAAGGAGCCGAGTCCTGTAAATATTTCTCCTTTTCCAGCTGGCACAATGCTCAGCTTTGTCAGTAGAGGGAGCTGGCAAGACACCGTAGGAGGAAGGGTTTCTCTCCTCGTTAAGGTGTGCCCTTTCACTGAGCTCCCGCAGCTTGCGAGGCTTTTCCAGTGCCTGCTCCTGGAGCTCAGGTGACTTTTCAAGCGCCAGGTCTGGCAGTGTGGGTTCCTGAAGTGTGGGAGGCTTACCCTACAGCACATGGCAGCCAGCAACACACAGGGACTAGTGGCTTCCCTCAGCCCCTTGGGTGGCTTTGCAGTAAACTTTTTTTTTTTTTTTTAATATTTATTTATTTATTTGGGGAGGGAGCAGAGGGAGAGGGGACAAGTAGACTCTACTGAGCACAGAGCTGGACGTGGGGATCAATTTCATGACCCTGAGATCATGATCTAAGCTGAAATCAAGAGTTGGAGGCTCAACTGACTGATCCACCCAGGTACCCCAGGCCGGGTTGTTTTATTTTATTTTTTATTTTTTGATCAGGTGGTTTTAAAATGTACTGGAGATTTTGGTTTTATTTAGGAATAGTGAGGCCAACAGATCAGGAGATAGCTACCATTGAAAAGATAACTTAGGGCAGCCCGGGTGGCTCAGCAATTTAGCACCGCCTTCAGCTCTGGGGCATGGTTCTGGAGACAGGGGATCAAGTCCCGTGTCGGGCTACGTGCATGGAGCCTGCTTCTCCCTCTGCGTGTGTCTCTGCCTCTCTCTCTCTCTCTCTCTCTCTCTCTCTCTGTGTGTGTGGCCCTCGTGAATAAATAGATAAAATCTAAAAAAAAAGAAAAGAAAGAAAAGAAAAGATAACTTGTTACTCATAGTTCCCCAGAGGAAGGGATATGCCACACAGGGCCACCTGGGGAAGCACAGGGTCAGTCAGGAATCAGAAGGGACAAGAGAAAAGCATGGACATGAGCTTTTATTGTAGTTTTTGTGGAAAGAAATGGGTGAAGCATAGTAAGGAGGGTAGGCAGGTATAGGATTGGCTAGTTTGAATAATTCCAGCAGGCTCTGGGGCCTAGAGACTGTCTTCTTTTCTTTCTTTCTTTCTTTTTTTTTTTTTTTTTTAAGATTTTATTTATTTATTCATGAGAGACACACACACACACACACAGAGGCAGAGACACAGGCAGAAGGAGAAGCAGACTCCATGCAGGGAGCCTGATGTGGGACTCTATCCCAGGACTCCAGGATCACGCCCTGGGCCGAAGGCAGGCACTAAACCACTGAGCCACCGAGGGATTCCCAGGGACTATCTTCATTTGTCTGATACCTTTCCCTGGAACAATTAGAGCAGAGGAATATTGCCTCCTAGAGTGTAAGAGCCAAAATAGAGAAAGTGGTTTGGAGTATGGGCTCTGGATCGATTAGTTTGCTCGTCAAAGGCACACTCACAGTCACATTATTTGCTATCTTTAGGAATTAGCTAAACCTGGGAGGGGCAGTCCCTGCTTGGATCTGCAAGGTCCCAAGATGTCAAAACATCACAAAACAACAGAAAATAGAAAGCATGAACCATACACAGGAATTCAGATAGTGCACAGTGGGCATGGCTTGTCTCTGCCCTGTGATGTCAGGACTTCAGCCAGAAGTCTGGAAGGCTGAGATTGCCTTGACAGCTGGGGTTAGAATCATTTGAAAGCTCACTTCGTGTATCTGGTGCCTAGGCTAGGAGAACCTGAAAGCCAGGACTATTGACTGGATTCTCAATGGGACCTGGAACATAGATGTCTTCCATGGTGGCTCAGGGACACAAGTGAGGTCTAGTGAATAAGGCTCAAGTGCCTTTGTCTTTTGGACAGAACTTAGAAGTCATAAGTATGGTTTCTGCCATCCTGCCATCCTTGCCCAGATTCAGGGAAAGGGGACATAGACTCAACCTCTTGATGGGAGAAGAATCAAAGAATTTGCAGTTCCACCACCACAGAGTGGAACTATGTTACACCCTAGCAGTTAGTTAGTTAATGTGCTTCATTCCAGTGCTGTTATAAGAAGCAGAAATCTGTTCAAGTTAGCTAAAATGAAAAAGTGCAGCGCAAGGGGTTGTTACTGTAAAGCAACAGTGAGTTCACAGAACTGAAGTCTAACAGAACCACCCAAAGCACGTCACAGGCAACTGTCCTCTCTCACCATCTTTTGTGCCTGCATAGCTGCCTGTGATGGTTAATTTTATATATTAATTTGACTGGGCCACAGAGCACCCAGAGAGTTGTTGAAATATTTTTCTGGGTGTGTCTGTGATGGTGTTTTTGGATTAGATTAACATCTGAATTGGTAGACTAAGTAAAGCAGATTGCTCTCCCTAGTGTGGGTGGATCTTATCCAATCAGTTGAAGGCCTGGATAGAACAAAAAGGCTGACCCTCTCATGAGTAAGGAGGACCTCCTTCTGCCTAGAGAAAGTCTTAAGCAGGCCCCATGCTCACTGCAGAACCCAATACAGGGCTTGATCTCACAACCCTGAGATCATGATCTGAGCAGAAATCAAGAAGCTTAACCAACAGAGCCACCCAAGTGCCCAGAGACATTGTTTATTTTTCCCCCCACCTTTGGACTCTAACTAAAACCCTGGCTCTTCCTGGGTCTTGAGCCTGCAACCTTTAGAGTATGCTACACTATGGCTCTCCTAGGTGTCCACCTTGCCAACTGTAGATCTTGGGACTTAAAAGCCTCCTTAAAACCTGTAATTATATTACACAAACCAGTTTCTTAGAATAAATCTACATATCTATCTATCCTTTCTGTTTCTCTAGACAACCCTAACACACTGCCCTCTTCTCTGCAGATCAACTTCTGCCAACGCAGGATTTCTACTTCGCCTAAATTTGCCTCATGTACTGCCTTTGGTCACTCCAGCACTTGCTCCATTTAGGAATGACCATTTGGTCAAATTGCAAAAGAAGGAATCTGATAGGCCCAGTTTGGGTCAGAAGAGGAGATAGGAAAGTAGGGGCAGAGCTTTATAGTATAAATATACCATCTATATCTAGAGCCACCAGTCCGACAGGGGCTGTGAGTACAGGGAAAATGCTGCCATGGGAGAGGCAGGCAGGTCTCCCAAAGCATTTCAATACCACTGAAGATTTTTGTTTCTTCTCTTGATCCTTGAATGCCATGATGTTAGCTATTTTGGCATCTTCCTAATAGGCCAGGACAAGGTCCAGTGGCGTCTGTGACTTTTGAACTTGTTCAGTCATGGCATCCCACTCTGCCAGTCTACGTGGGGGAGGGGGTGGATTTTTGGCAGCAGAGAGAAAAACCAGAGTTGGAGAAAATCTCCATGATTAGCCACATCTGTAAGGGACCTCAGTGGTAACAGGAGTTGGAGACCAAGTGGTAGTGGTGGTGAGACCATCTTTCCTTTTGCCTTGTGATTTCAATGAATAATGTCTGATAAAGGGTCTGGTGAGACTGACCTAAGCGGCAAGTTCATGGTTAAAGTAGACTCAGGGAATCTCAGACAGCTGTAGTGTTTCCAGTGGTCCAGAAATCTAAATTTAGTTCTTAGCCTAATCTTTCTGAGTCTCATTTTCCTCAACTGTCAAGTGGAGATAATGAATTTCCTATCTCCCAAGGTTGTTGCAAGGGCCAAGGAGGAGATGCAGGTGGGAACATGCAGCGCAAAGCATCATCTGATGGTGACCCTTGGGCCTCACTCTTCTTGCTTTAAAGCTCCAGTCATGGATGGGCTAGAGAATTAGGGGGACAAATCCCCCTTTCCTGGAGACCCTTGACATAGCAGGGTAAGAAATAGAAACAGCAGACACAGTCAGGCTGCCCAAATACAGATCTTAGGGCCTGTGACAGCCACACCCGCTCTTGTGGCCCCCTACCTGCTGACCATCTCTGCAACATAGGCATCATTCTCTTTATCACTGCTCGGGGGCAGTCCTCTGATGTCTTGTCACTTCCAAGACCAAGGCTGAAATCTGAGATATATGCACTGATTAAAAGCCTGGATTTGGGGGTGCCTTGGGTGGCTTTGTCGGTTGAGCAGGTTAAGTGTCTATCTTCGGCTCAGGTCATGATTCCAGAATCCTGGGATTGAGTCCTGCATCAGGCTCTCTGCTCAGTGGAGAGCATGATTCTCTCTCCCCCTCTGCCTCTCCTGTTTGTGCTCTCTCTCTCTCTATCAAATAAATAAATAAAATATTTAAAAGAATAAAAGCCTAGGTTTGGACATCAAATATTTGAATTCCGTTCTCCATTAGATATGTGACGTTAGATAAGTCACATAAGCTCCCTGTGCCTCAGTTTCCTCATTTTAAAGTAGAAGTGGTTTAAAGGCCCTACCTCACAGAGCTATTGTGGGAAGTAAGTGAGACAAGAGTGGAAAGCACCTGTCATGGTGCCTGGCCCATGGTAAATGCTTTGCAAATGTTGGTTATTACTATTGAGCCACTGGCACTTTTATCCAAGGCTGACTGGCAGAGTGGTGGTGACTGATTCAGTCCATCCTGGCTCAGAATGTCCATTCTTATAAGTGAGGATCCTCTTTTCTCTAGGACTGTGGTCTGCTGAGGTCTGCACATCCCCATCACAGGTCCCAGTAGTAGGTCATCTTCAGTACCTCATAGGCAGCCAATTAACGTGAAGTCTCCTGGGCTTCTACTTTGGTCACCCATGGTTACCCATGGTTACTTAGCCTTAGGAACCAGCCTTGCCAGCCAGTGTTCTGGGTGGCTTCACACAAAGATAAGCCTCAGAGGGTACCTGTGGCTCCTGGTCTGGTCCTGGCCAGCTTCACCTGGGGAGCAAGGGCTGAGCTTTGTCAGAGTCAAATGCCTTTGCCTCTTCATCATGCTTAGCCCCAAGGTGCCAGAATCCAGGCCACTTTATAGTTCCAACAAAGGCCAGGTCCCCCTCATGGGCTGGAATAACAAACTCAAGAGCCACCAGATTTCTACCCAACTCCAACCCAGAGGGGACCCCACCCACCATTCCAGAGGTCCCTGTTCCCACAGCCCTGGGAACAGGTCTGGAGGTGTGAGCCACTTGGCCAACAAATGAGAGTTCACGTACAGAGCCCCCTGCCCTGAGTGAACACTGGATTGTGAATCAGGAGGCCAAAGTCCTCTTCTTAAAAAAAAAAAAAAAAAAAAAGATTTTATTTATTTATGAGAAACAGAGAGACAGAGAGAAAAAAACAGGCTCCATGCAGGGAGCCCAACGTGGGACTCGATCCTGGGTCTCCAGGATCACACCCTGGGCTGAAGGCAGCACTGAACCACTGGGCCACCGGGGCTGCCAGAGACCTAAGTTCTAAACTTGGCACTCACATCATCAGCCAGCTGTGTGACCTAGGGCAAGCCACTTATCTTCCCCAGGCCTTAGTTATCCCTCTAGAAAATGAGAAGCCTGGAGCACATGATCTTTAAGGCCTCTTCCAACTCAGGTGTAGGATTATAGCATAATGCCAGGTATACACATAGTAGGGTGTTGAAAAAACGTTTATTTAGTAATTTATAAGATTCAAGGCAAGATTCTGCAGGTCCCAACACCCATCTCCTTCCTCACTGTGAGTTTGCCTCTGCTGTTAGCTAATTTATGTCAAGTGCCAGCTCAGGGCCTGGCACATAATAGGTATTAAACCAATGTGAGCTGAATCTATATATGCAGTGCATTTACGGTAGCCCAGAGATTGAAGACAGAACTGAGCTGTTCATGGGATCTCCGGGTGGTCACTCCTTGTTACAAGCCGCCTTCCCTTCTGGGCATAGTGAAAGTCATCGATTTGGGACTTAGATTGTTTTGGGACTCGCAAACATCACTACTTATTCCCTCTGCCTATAGCACCTGTCAGGGGCTGGGATTTACCCCCACTTTCAAGCTAACAAGCTAGCCTGCTATTGTTTCATAAATGCTGGCGGAAGACCCGGTTTCCTGAGTCAGACCCAAAGGATCTACCAATCTTGGCACAGCAAGCAGTGTGAGCATCATCTTTATGTCTCTTTCCCTTGTTTCCTAGTTTCACAGGGGCACCGCTGAGGGGCCCAGGTGGATATTACCCATGCAGGAGCTTTATGTCACAGCTACGGAGAGCACTGCGCTTCGAGAACCCACCCCGTCCCCTCCTACCACCACCACTTTTATAGTTAAGCAACAAGCAAGCCTGCTCTCAGCCTGGGAGATGTTCCCTCATCCCACAAAGTTGCTGGCTGCAGAGCACAACAGTAAGAAATGGTTGGGAAGCAAATGGGCGACCGTGGCTTTGCATTCTGAGCACACTTGGTGACGAGAGCCAGGACCGCTCAGGCCCCATGGTAGACTGCCTTGCCCAACAATGCCCAGCCCCCGTCTCTGCTTTTCGCAATTCTAGCCACCCTCCAGAGACACTTCATTCTGAAAGCTTTCCCAGCCCTCTTATCACACATACTCTCCCTTTCGGATTTCCTTGTATCCATCTCCCCATTTCACGTCCACAGCTGTCCCACAGAAGAGTGCAACACTGTGAGGGCAAGAGCCCTGCTTCTTAATTCCTACCTTCTACACCAGATTATTTGCATCCCACAGGTGCTTAGGCCGTATTTGTTGCGTGGGAGGAATCAAGATTTTCTTGCATGCTTATGCTTTTGCAGAGTCTTCTGGGACTGCCCCTCGGAATGTTTTCAGGATTCCAGAGGCTAAAAATATCTCTCCAAAGCCACCCCATTGTCTTCCTTGTAAGGAGCTGGACTTAGCTGTGAGGCGGGAGGTTTGTGTCCACCAGGTGGCGCTCCACCCTTAAGTCTCCAGATGCCTTTTTTAGACGACAGAACTCTCCCAAGTGTTTATTTGGTTAGATCCCCTGCTCACAGAGGTGTTTGTGTAGCATAACCCCGTCTCCAGCCAGCACCCAGATTCAGCCTCCAGGTGTCTGCCTAGCTCCAGCCCTTCTCAAGATTGGCACCCTGAGGTTGTCTCGCCAGGGATGCTGAGAGAAAGGCCCCAGAATTGGGATCAGAAGACCTACATTTGAGTCTCCACACTGACGCTTAGCTAGTTCTGTTTCCCTGGGCAAGTTATGTAACCTTTCTGGGTCCTTGTAAGAGTAGCTGAGAATAAGTCATGGGAAAGTATATATAAGCTCTTTGAATGTGAACCTGGAGTCAGCCACACCTGGGCTCCTGTTTAAACTGTCATCCATCAATTCTGTGAACATGGTCACCTTCCTTAACCCTCTGAGCCCTGGCATCCACGCCAACAAGTCAGAGTTAACATTGCCTAGAATATAGGGGTGCCTGGCTGGCTCAGTCGTTAGAGCGTGTGACTCTTGATCTTGAGGTCAGGGAGTTCAAGCCCCACATTAGGCATAGAGCTTACTTAAAAAAGAACAACGCAAAACAGTGCCTAGAGCATAGTAAGCATTCAATTAATAATGATGACAGGAGTATTATGTATCCCTAAACCCTGAAATGGTGCCCAGTGCCTAACAGGTGCTTAATATCCATTTGCTGAATGTAAGGATTTCACAGATGAGGAATCCGAGGCACAATACGGTTAAGTGCGAGCACGTGCACGCACACCAGGTCCCAGCATGAGGGAGTGGTGAAGTGATGATGCATCGCCAGGGAGTCTGCCTCCATGGTTTGCACCCTAAGCCTCTAGACCATGCTATCTTATGTAGATATGGATGTTATACATCACCTTTTATTCATTTAAAATAAGTGTTCAGAGCTTTCTCAGGTCCCTGTAGGTGAGGCTGCTTTAGCAGTGAGAGGCATTATTCCCCTGAGAAACCACTTTTTCCCATGAGGGGTGCCAGGCTGCTGGAAGAGAGACCTGCTCAGCCAGGCCAGCAGGCCAATGGACACATCAGATGACCAGGAGATGAGGGACTAGTTCTGCAGGTAGGGTCAGCTAGGGGACTGGAGCATGCATGATCCCCGGGTAAGAGGGCCCCCTGTTTCATCGCTGCTCCCACCGCCACTGGGTCATCCACCGCACTGACATTTATTGGGTCTCCTATGTGCCAGGCAAAGATAGAGGTGACAACCAAGAGTTGCAATGTACCAGACCCAGGAGTATTGCAGAACTACTGGGTGCTCCAAAAGAGGGCCTAAAGAGCCAGCATTCAACGGCCTGGGAGGCTGGACCAAGGGGAGAGGATTCCAACTAGGCATTGAAGGATAAACAGGGGCTTGCCAGCCAACTGAGGTCTGGGAATGAAGGGCATTCTGAGCTTATTTGGGGGAACCTAAGAGGTTTGGTGGGGTTGGCATGCTGGGTGGGAATATGGGTAAGGAAAGGAAGTAGAAAACCAGGAAAGTGAAAGTCAGTTGAAGCCAGTTTGTGAAATATGCCCATAGAAGAGATAGAACTCTATCCTATGGTCAGTGGAGAAAGCAACGCACCACCAGGTCTGTGTTTTAGAAAGAGGTCACAGTGCATGAAGTTTGAATGGGATGGGGAGAAAAGGGACACCAGCTTCATGGTGTTTACCCCTCTAGACTTCATTTCTCCTCTTCAGTAAAAGGAGGAAAATAATTGTATTTCTGAGGTCGTTTTGAGGCTTAAATGGACATAAGTGTAAATGACAGTGTAAAGCATCATTAGGTTCCATTAGAGGCCACGATGCCTAGTAGTTAAGCACGCAGGCTTTACTGTCTCTTACCCCAGGCCTGGTGTCCTGGCCATGTTGGGTAGCACATTTTTAATCTAGGCAATTAAGGATGTTGCAAAAGTGAGGATGGACGCTTGGCTTTGGGGTATGTGGGAAGGGCAGTGGGGTCTCTGGTAGGTGATGGTCCCTTGAGAGCCCAGCTCCGGACGGCCGGATAAACGTGAGGGTGGACACGGGTAGCATATCCCAGATGTCCAGGTGGGAATGGATGTCAGCTTCAGACCAGCGCTGTCCTCCGCCAGAGCCAGGAAAAGGCCCTAGGGCAGGAGAGAAGAGAAAGCAAGGGGCCCAGCCAGAGGCTGAGAGAAGGCTTCGGAAGACAGCTCTCCCCTCCGAGGCCGGCCAGGAGCCGGAGAGAGGCAGGGCGGGCAGGGTGGCCCCCGACGTGCCAAGCTTGGGGGGCGGCCGAGCCGAAGGCCCGCGGTGGGCCGGGGCGGGAGCGCCGTCAGCCGCGCCCGGGGAGGAAGGAATCCGAGCTGGGAGTCTGGCGCCGGCCGGCGGGAGAGGGGGCCGGGGTGGTGAGCGAGGCCCGAAAGGAGATGGCAGGAAGCCGGGAGGAGCGAGCGGGGGTGGGGACGGGGTGGGAAGGCGGAGGGCGGGTAGGACTGGCGGGGGGACGGGGAGAGGAGGGCTGGAGGGAGGAGAGAGCGGAGGAAGGGTGGGGAGAAGCGGGAGGAAGCGCGAGGAGGACTCGCAGGGCCGCGCGCAGGCCGCGGCGGGCGCAGTGGGCACTTCGGCCGGGCCACCTCCGCGAGCCGGGCGCCGCCGCTCCGCTGCTCGGGCCTCCTCCTCCTCCTCCTCCTCCGCCTCCGCCGCCGCCGCCGCCGCGCCCCGGGGCCATGCTCCCGCCGCCCCCGCGCCAGCCGCCGCCCCAGGCGCGCGCGGTCCGCGGGGCGGTGCGCCTGCACCGGGCCTTCCTGCGCGGCCCGCTGGGCGTGCTGCGGCTGCTGCAGCTGCTGGCCGGCGCCGCCTTCTGGGTCACCATCGCCACGAGCAGGTACCAGGGCCCCGTGCACTTCGCGCTCTTCGTGGCCGTGCTCTTCTGGCTGCTGACCCTGGGCCTCTACTTCCTCACGCTGCTGGGCAAGCACGAGCTGGTGCCCGTGTTGGGCTCGCGCTGGCTCGCGGTCAACGCGGCGCACGACCTCCTGGCGGCCGCGCTCTACGGCGCCGCGACGGGCATCATGATCGCCCAGACGCGCAGCCACAGCTACTGCAACCTCAAGGATTACCAGATGGCCTGCGCCTACCACGCCTTCCTGGCGGCCGCGGTGTGCGGCGGCCTCTGCCTCGGCCTCTACCTGCTGTCGGCGCTCTACGGCTGCTGCCGCCGCTACCAGGGCGAGCAGGAGGTGGCCTAGCCGCCGCGCCGCGGGGCGGCGACCCCCCCGAGGCCGGCGCCCGCGTCCTCGCCGCCGCCCCGCGCCCGAGCGCCCCCCGGCGGCCCCGCGCCCCCGCCCGCAGCTCCCGCCCGCGCCGTCGGCAGGGGCCCGCGCAGCGCCGCATCCCGGGAGCGGGCCCCACGCTCAGCCTGGCGGTTCGAGGCGAAACCCCGCGCGTGCTCACCCCCTTCCGTGCAGAGAGCGAGACGTGGACAGGCGCCGCGTAGATCCGGGGGAGGCTCCCAGCTGGAACCAGCCTTCGGGCCGCGCCACGGCCCCTCCCTCCCGCGCCGCGGTCGGAAGAGCACCCGCGTCCCCGGGCCCGGCTTCCAGCCTCGAGTGCTGCGGCGGGCAGGCTCGCAGCCGCGGGCGGAGCCGACGACAGGCCTCCACCGGTCTCAGGATGAGCCAGGAGTTTCGTTTTGGCTCGGGATTGTGCGGGCACCCTGCGCATCCGGGCTCGGCTGTTGGGGTGGGGCCCATCTGCAAAGGTGAGGAGGCATCGGGAAGGCCCGCGGGCTGCGCCTTGGCACGTTTGGAGTCTTCTCTCGCCTCTGCCTGCTGCGCCTTTGTCCTCGGGGTTCTTGGAGGCCAGGCTCAAACGCACACTAGTTTCACGGGCCTCACCCTCCCAGCCTTCTTCTCACGGGTTTCTGCGCCATCACCCCCACCTCTCAGTATCTTTTTGCATTAGGGGTCCCACAGAACCCTGAAGGAATGTCAAGGTGAGCCTCACCCCTTGCTCTTGGCAAAGCCAAAATAAGGTTAGAACTCCGTTTCTGGATTCCCATTAGAATCCCCCCCCCGCCCCCCCGTTTCCAGACTCCCAGTCCAGCACTGTTTACATTAACGCAGTGGGTGTTCCTAGGAATCCTGGCTCAGGAGCTACCCTCTAAAAGAGGGTGTCGGTGCCAAATGGGTTTGTCAAGGTGCTATCTCGCCTTCTTGGAGATTCACGATGCTCATTAGCATACCAAAGGCTCTGAGAAGTCCTGCTGTAAAAGAAGCTCAAGTGATTTGGTTTACAGTGTTAACTGCCTCTGGACCTGGACCAGTTACTTTTTGCCACCTAAGACTTCCGAGCATCCCTGTGCTGGCTTGGCTGTCATTCTTTCCTAAGGGATCCAACCCATTGGCTGTGGTATGATTGAAGATCTGGGGTGCTCCTCTTTCCTAGGGAATTTCTCTAGCAGAGGGAGGGCTTGCCTCAGTGGGGGAGAAGATAGCCATCCCTGCCAGGCCCCGGAGAGACCTGGGAGTCGGTAGATCGGAACATTGCTCTACATTGTTTGAAAAATGAAGTCAAGGTTATCCAAGTGGTTACCTACTCAAGAGGAACATTATCTGTATGAGATGCTGGCATTGACTGTGAGCAACTGGCAGGAGTGGGTCTCATTCGCCAAAGAGAGAAGAACACTCCGAGTTGGGGTGAACAGCTGGCCCAGTCTCTGTAAGGTAAGGTGCTTCTTGACTTTCTGGAGGGGTCATAGGCCTTTGAATAAAAAACACAGAGCTCTCTTCTCTAAAAGTTAACAGGATCTTATTCAGGAAGCAAGTTGGAGGAGTGATCGCAACTCCCAAAGAGTTGTACCAACTCAGCCTTTTTGCTACATCATTCAGAGGCTTGCTCTTTGAAAAAGCTCAGCCCCGTCTGGATTAGAAATTAGAATAGGGGAGGCCAGAATGTTTTTGTGAGTGTGTTTTTAAAGCTTGGGTAGACAGGTTGAGGCTCTTCTCTTGTAGTTGTGAAGATCTGGGAGCTACATAGTGTGGAGCAAGAAAGCATTTATCTGGGCTGTGTGTGCCTGGCACTGTTTGAAGCTCAGACCTATTTGTTTCTTTCTTTCAACCCAATTGAAGAGAGTTCTGTTACTATTCTCATCTTCCCTAGGAGGTTAAGTACCTCGTCCAGACTCTCCCAGACGCTGTGCCTGGTAGAGCTAGGATCTGGACTCTGGCAGTTTGGCCTCTTGAGAACTGGACTGCACTGCATAGAGTAGGGGGTCAATACACATTAGACACTGTTAATGTGGCTACTTAAAAAAAAATTGAAATAAAATATACACAGCATAAAATCGACCCTTCAACCATTTTATTTTATTTTATTTTATTTTATTTTATTTTATTTTATTTTTATATTTTATTGGTGTTCAATTTACCAACATACAGAATAACCCCCAGTGCCCGTCACCCATTCACTCCCACCCCCCGCCCTCCTCCCCTTCTACCACCCCTAGTTCGTTTCCCAGAGTTAGCAGTCTTTACGTTCTGTCACCCTTTCTGATATTTCCCACACATTTCTTCTCCCTTCCCTTATTTTCCCTTTCACTATTATTTATATTCCCCAAATGAATGAGAACATATAATGTTTGTCCTTCTCCGACTGACTTACTTCACTCAGCCCCTTCAACCATTTTAAAGTGTACAGTTTGGTGGGCATTAGTAGGTTCACATGGTTGTGCAACTGTCACCACCATCTATCTCCAGGGCGTTTTTCATCTTGCAAGACTGAAACTTTGTACCCATTAGCATTGTGGTTATTTTGGTTGTTACTGTTATTTTCCCTCCTTGGAGAAATCCTAAAACACTGGGCCCTTCACTGTCTCATGTAGGCTGCAGTCCTGCTACCTTCTTCCAGCCGGGGCACCTGTTCTCTCAGACCCCACTGCTCGTGTGGGCCAGAGCCTGGGGTTGGTCTTTGCTGGGATCCTTGGCCTTGGAAGCCTCGTGATTTTGATTCTTCTGTTGCAGGTTTCCAGGTACAGAGATTCCCAGGGCTCGCTTCCCTGGGCAGTGGACCCTGTTCTGGCCTGGGCCAGCAGAGAGGCTGCCGAGTGGGGAGCGCGGATGACCCCTGCCCAGCAGCTTCCCTTCAGCATTATCCAGTGGAAGATCCAAGATGCGTAAAGATTCATTTTACATTGACACATGAGAAATTCTGAATCTCTTTATGGTGTGCCTTGGGCCCAAGATTCCAGACACCTGGAACTGAGCCGTGCACCTCTGTGCCCTGAACAGCGGGCTTTAGCTCCAGCTTTTGTCCCTTTTTTCTCTTTCCAGATCACCATTGAAATTGCATCCTCAGCTCAGAACCAGCTCAGAACTGAGGATCACTTCTTAGTCCCCCAGCTGATGGTACTCTGTCTGTGGTCAGGTGACCTTACTCAGGAGTAGACCTCTCCTTGGCCTTCATGGTACCTTATCTCTCCAGATGTGCCTGAAACATTCCAGAGCTCACCGGCTCTTCTAGATGTGCCTTCCTGCTTGGTCTTCAGCTGCTTCTCTAGATGTGAGAAGGGCGTGCAAAACAGCCCCCACACTCATCCCCTCCTCCCCTGAGACCCTGTACCATAGGAATGGCCACTTGACCTACTGGCCCAGAATTTTTGGATACTGGAGGCAGTCTCATTGGCCTCCCTCGTTAGAATCCGGGACTCAGTCCTACTTGAGACCATTTTGGTTCTACCAGTGCAAAAATCTAGAACTGATTGTGGATCTAAGAGAGGATTTTTCTAGTGTTCTACAAAGGCCAAAAGAGAGGGTGAGAGTGGGAGGGGCCAGTAGCCAGAGGGGACCTATGTGCCTCATTTAATAGTTTAGTGGTGATTACTAATTTGCTTTTCTGAATAAAGTTTGGTTTGTCTGATGTTGGTGTACATGTCTTCTCTCCCGGCCTCCTGCAGCAGCCCTACATAGGGAGGGAGGACCGAGCCTCCCTCCATCTTGCTATGCCACACTCTCCTGTTGTCTACCTTCCCAGCTTCCGCTTTCCTTCTCAGAGGGGAAGAAAAATGAGTTCAAAAGTTTTCAGTGCACTTAGGGCAGGACACTGAAAGCAGAGGGAAGAAAACTGCCTGTGTCTGCCCCTGACAAAAACTGGTGGGAATTCCAGAGGCTCCTATCCCAGCTCTCAATGACCCCTCTGTTTTTGGAAGCTCCACTCCCTGACGGGCAGGCACAGAATGACTATGGTTATGGAGCCAAAGGGTCCTGTTCTAGTCTGAATCCCTTCTTTTGCAAAAAGGGAAATGAACCCCAGGGAGGAGTGGGGACTTGCCTAGTGTCACAGAGGTGGGTGGGGTGTCCTGGGGCTCAGGCTCGGGTGCAGACCATAGCACCTGCCTTGGTGTTGCCTCTTGGACACACCCTGCATGGTTTACCCCTGATTCCAGCCACAGCCTGATGAATACGGAGCTTCAGAAAGGCAGGAAAGCAGAGTTAGCTGGATTCGTTGCCAGCTCCTCCCTCTTGTGCCCTGGACCTGAAGTCTGTAGCCAGAACATAAGATTTTCCAGCCAAAGCTCAAAACTCACTTAGAACACCTCCAGGCAAGAATCTGATGCCTGGTGTGCTCCACACCCACTCTCTTCCAAAGTACCCTCCTCGGCACAATAAACACACACACACCCTCTTCTTAATGGTTTGGATTTCCACGGTAGAGGAAATCGCCAAGGACTCTCCCTTATTCTCCTTTTCCTGTTGTATCTATTCATGAATTTTGCACAAATAAAAAGTGGCCTCCCTTTATGCAAAGGCTGGTAAGCCCCTTGCTCTATTGCAACTTTGTGGAGAATTTTGCAGTTGAAAATATGCTTCTACTTGCATGACTTTATTTGATCAAATTAACAGCCTTACTGGTTGGTGTTGTCATCTCCATTTAATAGGGGAGGGGAGATAGAGCCTCAAAGAGGGGAAAGGCCTTATCCATGGTCACAGCTGGATATTGGCAGAACTGGGACTGGAAGGCAGATGTTTTCTCACTACCCTTGGCAGCTGGTAAGTCCTTTTGGTCCTCTGGCAGGCTCTGAGGTTTCGGTGGAGTTTGGTTTTCATTCCTGCAGATCAGGTATTGAGGACTGATCTACTCTGACATTTCCTATTCAATGCTGGGGGCACTTTGAAATGAGACACTGTTCTTCAGGGACATAATTGAGTCTGGGGAACCTGAGGGATTTGCTCATTTATGTCTTTTACTTTTCCTGCTTTTCTGAGGATGGGGGTGGGTGGTCAGTGGTGAGAAAGGAAAGCTAACAAACCTACATTTTCAGGGATAAAAGGGGAAGAGCAGGAATGTGAGAGAGAAAGGTCTGATTAGCACTATTTATAAATTTTGTATTGTTTCATTTGTTAGAGTAGTTATTTGTAAAATAAAATACCAATATATTTCCATTAAACATATAATAGCAATATATACCCATTAAAAAAATTAAACTGGGCAGCCCGGGTGGCTCAGCAGTTTAGCGCTGCCTTCAGCCCAGGGTGTGATCCTGGAGACCTAGGATCGAGTCCCACATCAGGCTCCCTGCCTGGAGCCTGCTTCTCCCTCTGCCTGTGTCTCTGCCTCTGTGTGTGTGTGTGTGTCTCTCATAAATAAATAAATAAAATCTTTAAACAAAAAAATTAAACTGTTCAGAAGGGCACAAAGTAAAAAGAGAAGCCATTCATCCTAATCTCAAATGCTAGAGATAAACCATTGCTAACTATTAACTCTCCTTCTTTAATTTTTATAACTAATCAAACATACATGGATACACGCACACACGTGCACACACACACACATATATACATTTGACTAATTTTACAACTTGCCCTTTAAAATTAATGATAGGGAACCCTGGGTGGCGCAGTGGTTTAGTGCCTGCCTTTGGCCCAGGGCGCGGTCTGGAGACCTGGGATCGAATCCCACGTCGGGCTCCCGGTGCATGGAGCCTGCTTCTCCCTCTGCCTGTGTCTCTGCCTCTCTCTCTCTGTGACTATCATAAATAAATAAAAATTTTAAAAAATTTAAAAAAAATAAAAAATAAAATAAAGTAAAATAAAATTAATGATAATAGGGACACCTGGGTGGCTCAGTGGTTGAGCATCTGCCTTTGGCCCAGGGTGTGATCCTGGAGTCCTGGGATCAAGTCCCACGTCAGGCTCCCTGCATGGAGCCTGCGTCACCCTCTGCCTGTGTCTCTGCCTCTCTCTCTCTCTCTCATGAATAAATAAATCTTAAAAAAAAATTAATGATAATATAGTTCTAACCCTTTCTAAATGTCCATGCAAATAGAGACTGCAAGCATTTTGTGTACTTTCTGGAACATTTATAACTTTCTCACATGGATTAACTCTGTAACTCCCATAGCTGCTTCCTGTAGAGATCTTAGTAAAACCCTTGGCGGGGGGGGGGGGGGGGGGGGGGTCCTTTTTTTTTTTTTTTTTTTACAGATGAGTAAATAGAGGCTTAGGAGGGGAGGTGAAGTGATTCCCCAGGTCTGTGTTCTCCATGCCTCCACGTTGCCAAGAGTAGCAAGGAGCAGAAACAGCCCTGGGGTGGCTGCATTCCACTTCATAGACAGTCTTGGGAGAGAGGAACACCAGGGACCAAGTGTAGTGGGGGCAGCTGAAAAGAAGTGAAGAGGCCCCGAGGCTCTCTAGGCCCTGTAAGGTAAGGGAGAGGTATATGCTGAGGCGGCCAGAACCCAAAGGAGAGCACCTGGCATAGCCAGCACGCGAGTGTGGACCACCCATGGCAACCTCTCAGCCTGTAGAAATTCCAGGCAGGCTCCTAACCCGGAAGCCCTTTTGCCCTCCCTGCTCCATGACCCCATTCCTTTTGAACCGGATAGCTATTTGGGATCTTACTGGCACTAAGGCTGTGACATTCTTTCTTCAGCACTGAGGTGAGGGCAAATTCCCAGAGGCAGTTCTCTGCAGATTCCTATCCGTATTTCTCACAGGTGGAATGCAGGCTCTCCTTGTGGCCATCTCCAGGAGTCCTGAAGGGGGCGCCCTGACACCCCAGTTGTAAAGCACTTCTGAGTCCCGCAAGGTTGGCAGGGAAAGGAGGGAAAGTTAGGGGAACTAACTTTATGAAGTGTCTGCAATGAGCCAAGAACAAGCCAGAGGATACCTTATGCAACAGCTCTTACCATCCTCACAAGCCCATGAAGTATTTTTTTAATAAAGATTTTATTTATTTATTTATTTGAGAGAGCAAGAGAGGTCATGAGCAAGGGGGAAGGACAGAGGGAGAGGGAGAAGCAGATTCCCTGTGAGCGGGGAGCCCCATGTGGGGCTCCATCCCAGGACCCGGAGATCATGACCTGAGCTGAAGGCAGATGCTTAACCGACTGAGCCACCCCAGTGCCCCGCCCATGAAGTAATAAATACCCCTATTTGCTAGCCGTGGGGACAGGCTCCGAAGAGTCACTTAAGTGACAGAAACAAGATTCGAACTCAAGTCTACGCTACCATGCCACGCTGTTTCAGAGGACTTCCCGGCCGACAACCGGCTCTCCAAGCCATCCAAAGACCCCACTGAGAGCTGCCGGGTTTGTCTAGTAGCTGTGTTGTGAGCTAAGGCAGGAAGGAGAGACTGTAAAGAAAGCGCTGCCATTACAAATCTGAATCGTGCCAGCTACCGTCTTCTCAATTTACAGTGAAGTGAGGTTTAATCAGCTCAGGGCGCCGAAGCCACTCCCCGGCTTCCTGGAGCCTCTCTGTCGGCCTGACGGAGGCGTAGCGTGGCCCTGCGCTCAGCCCTCCTCCTCCCGAGACCTCGTGCCAGGGTATGGCACCGGCCCTGGGCCCAGATGTGGATGCAGAACCGTCTGCCTTTCGAGACCTTGCTCTGCACTCTGGGCTGTCTCCTTCGGTGCCTCCTCGGCAGTTAGTATGACCGGCTCTCATCCTCGGGTGAGCTCAGCCTGTCACGTCAGAAGTGAGGCCAATCTCTGATGCGTTGTCTGTTCCTTAGGCAACCTACTAGAGCTCTTCATCTGTTTCATGGCTTACTAAGCGGGGTTAATGCTAGTAGCTACCCCCTGGTGGGTGGGAGAGGCTTGCTGACATGCCTACAGGGCAGAGTGCCTGGCACCTAGTCACTGCGGGGCAGCTCTCAGCCATGTGATATTGTTGGGAGGACCTCAGAGAGCATGTTTGTAAAGGGCAGACCTGAGCCACAGTAAGTGCTCAGGAGTCTTATTTCCCTTCTCCTGGGCTCCACCCTGCTTCTCCTCCAGACCGAGAAATGACAATCACCAGCCACGGATTGAGCCTTCTACTCTTCTTTCTTGTGGTCAGATTTGAGCTTTCTTGAAAGCACAGAAGTGTTAAAAATCACCGTTATCTACGTGAAGATCAGGATCCTCTTTTCTCCAGAGTCCAAGGTCCTTCCTTGCCTTCCTTTTTATTCCCTCACTCCTTTTTAAAGATTTTATTATTTATTCATGAGACACAGAGAGGCAGAGACATGGGCAGAAGGAGAAGCAGGCTCCCTGCGGGGAGCCCGATGCGGGACTCGATCCCAGGACCCAGGACCACACCTGAACCGAAGGCAGACGCTCAACACTGAGCCACTCAGGTGCCCCTTTATTCCTTTTGATAGTCCCTGCAGTATGCTCTGTGCTCCCAGCAGAATCCCTGTCTGTCTCCTTTTAGTCTGGAAGGAGGACACCTGCTCTCATCTTGTTTCTTGAGATTCTGGTCCATCTAGAGAGAGATAAACTGACCGTGTATTCTCAGGTGTCAGTAGTGAGATGTGCGCAAACTCCCCTTATTATGTGTTTGCAGGCTCCTCCATGACTGTGCTCAAAGCAAAATTTGTCCAGACGTGGAGGCGGGGTGGTGGTGGAGGTAGTGGTGTGTTCTAAGTGGTTGGCTTCCCTCGATGTTTTCTATCTGGGCATTTCACAACATGTCTTTCCTCACTTCCCTGGTAAACTGTAAACTCTGTTGTATTTATCAGCTTATCACCTCCTCCCAGCCATCCCTAGGAATTAGTGCACTTGCAGAGTTTGTTTTTTCTTTTAAGTTAACGTGATGAACTACCAGGGCACCTGGCTGGCTCATTTGGTAGAGCATGTGCTCTCAATCTCTGAATTCTAAGTTCAAACTCCAAGTTGGGTATAGAGATTACTTAAAAATAAAAATCTTTAAAAAATGATCAATTAGGGCGGCCCAGGTGGCTCAGCAGTTTAGCGCTGCCTTCAGCCCATGGTGTGATCCTGGAGACCTGGGATCGAGCCCCACATTGGGCTCCCTGCATGGAGCCTGCGTCTCCCTCTGCCTGTGTCTCTGCCTCTCTCTCTCTGTGACTCTCATTAATAAATAAAATCTTTTAAAAAATGATGAATTAACTCAGTGATTTTTTAAATTTTTTTAAAATTTTTATTTATTTATGATAGTCACAGAGAGAGAGAGAGAGAGAGAGAGAGAGAGAGGCAGAGACACAGGCAGAGGGAGAAGCAGGCTCCATGCACCGGGAGCCCGATGTGGGATTCGATCCCGGGTCTCTGGGATCGCGCCCTGGGCCAAAGGCAGGCGCCAAACTGCTGTGCCACCCAGGGATCCCGGTGATTTTTTTTTTATTTAAAATTTTTTTTTATTATTTATGCATGAGAGACACGGAGCGAGGCAAAGACCTAGGCAGAGGGCGAAGCAGGCTCCCTATGGGGAGCTTAACTGAACCACCCAGGCGCCCCTAGATATTTTTTTTTATATATTTCTTTTCTTAAGCAGATTTATTAGGATATGCTTAATGTACATTAAATTGCAGTTAGTGGGCAGCCCCGGTGGCGGAGCGGTTTGGCGCCGCCTGCAGCCTAGGGTGTGATCCTGGAAATCCGGGGATCGAGTCCCACGTCGGGCTTCCTGCATGGAGCCTGTTTCTCCCTCTGCCTGTGTCTCTGCCTCTCACTCTCTCTCTCAGAATGAATAAATAAATCTTAAAAAAATAAAAAATAAAAAATAAATTGCAATTAGTTTAAATGTACACTTTGACAAGTGTGTACACTTTGTATGTATACACTCATGAAACTGCCACCACAGTTAGGATGGTAAACATATTCATCATGCCCAAAAGCTCCCTTGTGCTCCTTGGTAATTCCTTCTTATCCCCCCCACCCCCAAGCGACCATGGATCTACCTTCTGTGACTAAAAATTAGTTTATAATTATAATATATATGTATGCTATGTGCTTCTTTTTCTCTGGGGTGAGGGGAGGTGTTTGGTTTCTTTTATTCAATTATTTTGAGATCCATTTGTGCTACTATGGTAATATAGTTTGTTCATTACCATCACTGAGTATTATTCCATTATAATTTGTTTTTCCTTTTCTTTTAAGATTTTATTTATTTATTCATAAGAGACACAGAGAGAGGCGGAGACATAGGCAGAGAAAGAAGCAGGCTCCATGCAGGAGGCGTGATGTGGGACTTGGTCCCCGGACTCCAGGATCATGCCCTGAGCTAAGGGCAGATACTCAACCGCTGAGCCACCCAGGCGTCCCTGTAATTTGTTTTTCCTTCTTTTATTTTTTTATTTTTTATTTTTTTAAAGATTTTATTTATTCACGAGAGACATAGAGAGGCAGAGACACAGGCAGAGGGAGAAGCAGGCTCCAAGCAGGGAGCTCGATGTGAGACTTGATCCCAGGTCTCCAGGATCAGACCCTGGGCTGAAGGCGGTGCCAAACCACTGAGCCACCTGGGCTGCCCTGTTTCTCCTTTTTTTTTTTTGAAAAAAAAAATATTTATTTATTGATGAGAGACACACAGAAAGAGAGAGGGGCAGAGACACAGGCAGAGGGAGAAGCAGGCTCCATGCAGGGAGCCTGATATGGGACTCAATCCTGGGTCTCCAGGGTCATGCCCTGGGGTGAGGGGAGCACTAAACCACTGAGCCCCCTGGGCTGCCCTGTTTTTCCATTTATTTGTTGATGGGCATTTGTGTTGCTTCAAGTTTTTGGTTATTGCAAATAAAGCTGCTGTGAACATTTAGGTACAAATCTTTATATGGACATATGCTTTTTATTTCTCTTGCATAAATAGCTAGCCGCGGAAATGTTCAGTTGTGTGGTAGGTATTCCTATTATTTTTATTTTTATTTTTTTATTTTTTTCCTATTATTTTTAAATTGGCTATATTCTAGATGATGTTTGTTGTGTGTGTGTGTGTGTATGCTATTACCTGCCACTTGTATCAGTGATGGCAATTCTGGAGTCACAGAATAAGTTGGGAAATTTTCCATCTTGCTCTTTTTGGAATAGTTTAACGAATCATTTTATTGGTGGGTTTGATAAAAATTGTCTACAAAAGGATCTTGGCCTGATGTCATTGAGGAAGGTTATTGATTCTTTCAATTTCTTTAATAGTAATTGATCTATTCAGGTTTTTGGTGGGTTACCTACAGCAATCCACTGGTGGCATATTTATTGAAGTAGTCTCCCATCTAATTCTCCAGTTTAGAATTAGAACTTTTTTTTTTTTTTAGAACTTTTTTTTTTTTTTAAGTAATGTCTATGTCCAATGTGGCACTCAAATTAACAACCCTGAGATCTAGAGTCGCATGCTCTACTGACTGAGCCAGCCAGGTGCTCCTAGAATTAGAACCTTTTGACGAAAGAATTTGCGGCTACTCATTTCTATATTCCCCTGAAAGGTACATAATAAATAGTTGTTCAGTAGAATTAATGAATTTTGATGGTGAGCTGCTGTAACAAATATTCCCACCAATCTGGTAGCCTAATTAAAAATCTCTTTGTTATTCACATACAAATCTATTTCTTCTTCATATGACTGTCTATTGTGGAAACCCCCAGGTCAGTAGGAGCCTTTCCACTGTGATGATTCAGGGACTCAAGCTCCTTCCACCTCGTGGCCTGGCCATTCCCTCTGCATTGAGCTGGCATTTGGGAGATGAGAGGAAAGAGGAGGTTTCTGATTTTTAAATGCCTTGGTCTAGAAGTAACGCTCATCTCTTCCATCCACTTCCTTTGGTGGGTCACATGACCTGATCTAGCCGCAAGGGCAGCAAGGGCGTTGCAAATGTAGTTCCTGGCTGGGCCTCTGCTGCCCAGCTGTGACTGTACCATGAAGGAGTGGGTGAGACTTGTTGGTGGACAGCTAACTGTCTCTTTCACAGGAGGCCACAGGTTTTAGTGCTGAGGTTTTCACTATTTTGGTCTGTGAGGCTTTTTTTGTGCCTGTGTTTGATGAATGGTTGTTTTCATGGCTGCCAAGAGCAATTGAGTAAGAATGTATCTGCAGACATTCATTTCCTTGCTGTGTTTGTCTGACAACTCACTGTCTCACAGCCGGGAAAGTCATTACTCACAAGTACTTCTTTCCCAGGTACATGAACATAAAGATGTATTTATTGAACTCTTTTCGGAGCAATGGCAGTGAGCTATTAATCAAAAACTATACTCACATCTTAAGTGTAAATACTAGAGAAAATGCAAATATTAAAGACAATCTAAAAAGGTGTATCAGTCAAATATTTATTCATTCACTTTTTAATGGAAACATAATTCTTATGACATAAAATTTCACACAATGTAACATAAAAATCTGTTTTAAAGTGTACAGTTCAGTGGTTTTAGTATACTCACAAAGTTGTGCAACTATCACCAGTATCCAATTCCAGAACACTTTCATCATTCCAGAAAGAAACCCTGTACCTGTAAGAAGTCACTCCCAATTCCTGCCCTTCCCTGCCCCAGTCCCCAGTGCCTAGCAACTACTAATCTACTTTCTCTCTCTATTGATTTGTCTATTCTGGACATTTCAGATAAATAGATTCATACCATACATGGTCTTTTGTGTTAGTTTCTTTCACATGGCATATTGTTTTCAAGTTCATCCATATTGTAGCTTGAGTGAATTGTGAATACTTCATTCTTTTTTTTTTAAAGATTTTATTTATTTATTCATGACACACACACACACACACAGAGGCAGAGACACAGGCAGAGGGAGAAGCAGGCTCCATGCAGGAAGCCCGATGTGGGACTGGAACCCGGGTCTCCAGGACCATGCCCTGGGCGGAATGCGGTGCTAAACCGCTGAGCCACCGGGGCTGCCCTACTTCATTTCTTTTTATGGCTGATTAATATTTCATTGAATGGCTATATTACACTTTGTTTACCCATTATTCTTTCATGAAAAATTTCTAATTATGGCAAAATACACATAACATAAAAAATTTGCCATCTTCACCATTTTTTAAGTGTACAGTTCACTGGTATTAAAGTACATTCACGGGATCCCTGGGTGGCGCAGCGGTTTGGCGCCTGCCTTTGGCCCAGGGCGCGATCCTGGAGACCCGGGATCGAATCCCACATCGGGCTCCCGGTGCTTGGAGCCTGCTTCTCCCTCTGCCTGTGTCTCTGCCTCTCTCTCTCTCTCCGTGTGACTATCATGAATAAATAGATTTTAAAAAAAAGAAAAAAATTAAAAAAAAAAAAAAAGTACATTCACATTGTTGTGAAACCATCTCCAGAGCACTTCTCATCTTGCAAAACTCAATCTATTTCCATTAAACAATACACCCCAGTTTCCCCTGCCTCTAGCCCCTGGCATCAGCTATTCTACTTTCTTTCTTTTTTCTTTTTTTTTTAAATCTGCCTTTTTTTTTTTTTAATTCACTTATGATAGTCACACAGAGAGAGAGAGAGAGAGAGAGAGAGAGAGAGAGAGGCAGAGACATAGGCAGAGGGAGAAGCAGGCTCCAAGCACCGGGAGCCCAACGTGGGATTTGATCCCGGGTCTCCAGGATCGCGCCCTGGGCCAAAGGCGGGCGCTAAACCGCTGCGCCACCCAGGGATCCCTATTCTACTTTCTATCTCTATGAATTTGACTACTCTAGGTACCTTATAGAAGTGGAATGGTACAATACTTGTTTTGTGACTGCCGTATTTCACTTAGCATTCATGTCCTCAAGGTTCATTCATGTTGTAGCACATGTCAGAAGTTTCCTACTTTTTAAGGCTGAATAATAGTTTATTGTATGTATATACCACATTTTATTTATCCATTTGTTCATTAATGGACACTTGGAGTGCTTCCACATTTTTGGCTTCTGTGAGTAATGCTGCTATAAACACAGATGCAGGGGCAGCCCGGGTGGCTCAGTGGTTTAGCGTTGCCTTCAGCCCGGAGCGTGCTCCTGGAGACCCGGGATCAAGTCCCACGTCGGGGCTCCCTGCAGGGAGCCTGCTTCTCCCTCTGCCTGTGTCTCTGCCTCTCCCTCTCTCTGTGTCTCCCATGAATACATCAATAAAATCTTAAAAAAAAACCAAACCACGGATGCATAAATATCTCTTCAAGACCCTGCTTTCAGTTCTTTTGGGTATATATCCAGAAGTGGCATTCATGGATCATACAATAATCTCTATATTTAATTTTTTGAGAACATGATATACTGTTTCCCATAGAGGATGCATTATTTTTTTTTAAAGATTTTATTTATTTATTCATGAGAGACGCAGAGAGGGGGGTGGGGGAGAGGCAGAGACACAGGCAGAGGGATAAGCAGGCTCCATGCAGGGAGCCTGACGTGGGACTCGATTCCGGGTCTCCAGGATCACACCCTGGGCTGAAGGCGGCGCTAAACCACTGAGCCACCCCGGCTGCTGGAGGATGCATTATTCACATTTGCAACAACGGTGTTCAAGGGGTCCAGTTCCTCCACATCTTCACCAACTCTTGCTATTTTCTGTTTTATTCATTTATTTTAAAAATAAGCGTTCAGGAGCACCTGGGTGGCTGAGTGGTTGAGCCTCTGACTTTGGCTTAGGTCATAATTCTGGGGTCCTGGGATTGAGTCCCATGTCAGGCTCCCTGCAGGGAGCCTGCTTCTCCATCTGTCTATGTCTCTCCCTCTCTCTGTGAATAAATAGAATCTTTAAAAAAAAATCATTGAATACTGGGGATCCCTGGGTGGCTCAGCAGTTTAGCACCTGCCTTCGGCCCAGGGCGTGATCCTGGAGACCTGGGATCAAGTCCCACGTCAGGCTCCCTGCACGGATCCTGCCTCTCCCTCTGCCTGTATCTCTGCCTCTCTCTCTCTCTCTTTCTCTCTCTGGGTCTCTCTCGTGAATAAACAAATAAGAAATCTTTTTAAAAAATCATTGAATACTTACTATGCCAAAGCTCTATACTTGGCAGAAACTGGAGCTGCCAAGATGTTAAATTGCAGTCTCTCTGCTCTCAAGAATAAAGGGAGATTCTAAATAAATTGAAATGCAAGGTGATAGGTACTTAATAGGATCAGAGTTTTGTGTGAACACAAAGGAGGAAATGAGGAATTATTTGGGGAAACCTTCACAAAGGACTTGACACTCAAGCTGGATGTTGAAAGGTGTGTGGGAGCAGGTACTACAGAGCAGTACCTAGTAGCTAGCTTCCAAGATGGCCTCTAGGTTGTCCCCATTCCCCATGACTACCCCTGGTAGTCATGCTCTTGTATAAGCCTCCCATTATACATTGGGACATTGAATAGTTCTGACCTTTAAAACCAACAGGATATTGTGAAAATGATATGTGCCTTCTGAGGATGTATCATAGAAGATCTTGTGGCTCCCTCTTGGATCTCTTGCTCTGGAGGAAGTCAGCCACAATGTCAAGAGGACACTCAAGATTCCTTCTGGAGAGTGCCCAGTCAAGAGCAACTGAAACCTCCTCCCAGCCTATCAGCATAAGAATGCCAGCATCCGGGATCCCTGGGTGGCGCAGTGGTTTGGCGCCTGCCTTTGGCCCAGGGCGCGATCCTGGAGACCCGGGATCGAATCCCATATCAGGCTCCCGGTGCATGGAGCCTGCTTCTCCCTCTGCCTGTGTCTCTGCCTCTCTCTCTCTCTCTGTGACTATCATAAATAAATAAAAATTAAAAAAAATAAAAAAAATAAAAAAAAAGAATGCCAGCATCCATTTATCTGTTGTGTGAGATAGCTACTGTGGACGCCAGTCCTCCAGCCGCACCAAGCTTTCAGATGAAGGCAGCCATGGCCAGCCTCTGACTGCAATCTCATTAAAGTTGGAGCCAAAATCACCCACGAAGCCCCTCTCCATTTCCTGACCAAAATTACCCAAAAGCCAAAACCAATGTGAGAAAATATAAACTTATTATTGTTTTAATCCAGTCAGTTTTGAAATAATTCGTTATACACAAAGAAATAATGAATACAGCTCAAAGTGTCACAAAGTCTGGTATGTGGTGGAAATGGTGGCAGGAGAAACCACAGAAAACTCCCAAATTTAAAGGGAACTACGAAACCTCAAAGTTTGTGCAAGAGTGGGTGAGGGAGCCATCTGGTGGAGGTAGGTGTGCTTAGACATTCTTTTCTCTTCCCACTCCTATTTTCCAGCTCTTCTATCCAGCATTTCCCACTAGTATTTCTCCAAGGTCCAATCATGTGGGCCATACACACCTTCGCTTAGAGGTGCAAAGACTAACCTCTGGAAAACGTCAAGTGATTAGTTATCCTTTTTTACTATTTTCTTTCTTTCTTTTTCTTTTTTTTTTTTTTAAGCTTTTTATTCATGAGTGACACACAGAGAGAGAGGCAATGACATAGGCGGAGGGAGAAGCAGACTCCTTGCTGGGATCCTGATGTGGGACTCAATCCGGGGACTCTAGGATCACAACCTGAGCCAAAGGCACATGCTCAACCATTGAGCCACCCAGGCGCCCCAATTTGTGAATTTTAAATAGCTCTTTTTATAATTAAGACCAGGAATCTTTTTTCCCTCTCTCTTGTTTAGAAAATTCACACTTATGAGTTTTTCATAAAATCCTAACACTCTGTCCTTTGAGGCCTGAATTTCAGGCAGATTAGTGAGGGCGGTCATTTCAACTGGGAGACTTCTATCCTTTTATAGTCCTACTGTGTAGGTGTAGAAAGATAGGGGCCATGACTGAGGGAAGTCTGGCTGCAGACATTGTTTAAAGATGTTCTGGAGCCAAGATAATCGAGAGTGGAGCATCAGAAATATCGTGGCTTGTAAAAGGGCAGAAAAAAGGATCAAATAAAGAGATACTGGACTCTAGAGTTTTGTTGTCCTAGTCATAACCAGTAGCTGTATTTAGCTATTTACATTTACAAATCCCATAAAGGGGCACATGAGTGGTTTGACTGGTTGGACAGCTGACTCTTGGTTTCGGCTCAGGTCATGATCTTGGGGTCAAGGAATCAAGCCCCACCTCAGGCTTGGCACTCAGCAGGGAGTCAGCTTGGGTTCTCCCTCTCCCTCAGCCCCTCCAGCTCGTTCTCTATCACTTTCTCTCTTTCTCTGTCTCAAAATAAAATCTTAAGTTTCCATAAAATAAAATTAAACACTTATTTCCTAGTTGCGATAGATGCCTTGTAATTGCTCTGTAGCCACATGTGCCTACTGGTACTCTATCAGACAGCCCAGATAATAGACCATTTCTTTCCATTGTCCGTGAAGTCCACCTGGACCATGGTGCTCTAGAGGGAGCAACAGTGGAAATAAGGTCAGTCTCAGTTAAAAGGCAGTATGATAAGAAGGAATAGAAGAAATAGGGAAACGGGAAGAATGGTATATACAAATAGTCTCCAGAACACCTTGGTCTTTGGTTCCTGAGGACCTCCTTTTTGCCTGCACTCCCCCTGTAGGTGATCTCCTCCAGGCCCATTTTGTTTTTTCAATAAAGTATTAGAGTTTTAGGTTTACAAAAAAAAAATTGCCAAGAAATACAGAGTTCCCACATCCTAGCACCACCTGCCCTTGCACACGGTTTGCTTATCAACCTCTTCAACGGTATACTTGCCACACTGACATTCTTTTCTCTTCCCACTCCTATTTTCCAGCTTCTTCTACTCAGCATTCCCCACTAGTATTTCTCCAAGGTCCAATCATGTGGGCCATACACACCTTCGCTTAGAGATGCAGACTAACCACTGCAAAACGTCAAGTTATTAGTTATCCACTTTTACTATTTTGTTTCCTTTTTTTTTTTTTTAAGATTTTTACTTATTTATTCATGAGTGACACACACAGAGAGAGAGAGGCAGAGACATAGGCAGAGGGAGAAGCAGGCTCCCTGAAGGGATCCCAATGTGGGACTCCATCCTGGGGCCCTGGGACCGTCCTCTGAGCAGAAGGCGATGCTCAACTGCTGAGCCACCCAAGCACCCCACTGCTATTTTATATTCTCTTTCAGTCTCTTTCACTTAGCAGTGGCACTAGGACTTGAGGCAAAGTATGAAGACAAAATGCTGGAGAAGGGAAAGAAAGAACTGAGCAAACTTCATTATACAAAATTCAAAGTTAGACCCCCCAAAAGCAGAGTCTAGCTGACCAGTGTCTAATTATCAGGAGAAGCCATCGTTCATTGATATTGGTCGTGGCTGTTCCTTTCTGGTCTTTAGAGCCTTCTTGTATCCTCGTATCCCCTCCTTGTATCTCCCTCTATCGCACCCCCCCCCAAAAAAAATGTCTAGTTCTTGAATAATATCTCTCAACGCAGATCTGCTGGAAGAGAGCACCAATTATACTACCGGACAGCCACTGGCCCACCCAGTGAGGAATTGCAAAGAAACTAAAATTCATCTTTGGAGTAAGTTATTGATTTACAACTACTTGTGAAATTTCAGGTGGTTAGGATATTAAAGAAATAAAAAACCATCTTTCTATACTTCTAGACTCATCCAAAGGAGGAGAGGCAGAACGCGGCAGACAAGCCTGGCCCAGCCACGGAGCCAGGTCCATTCCCCTGAGAAGGAGGAGGATTTCGGGCTGCTGCTTAGTGGTGCGCGTGGGGATGCGGCTCTGTCTGCCCTGCAGCTGTTTGGAGGGGGGAGAACTTCCCGCTGGGGCACAGAAGGGCTACAGACATCTGACTCCCGCTTGGACCAACCGGTTGGATTTGGACCAAGGCGGCGAGACGAACAGTCGTAAAGCTCGTGCTCCCGGGGCTGCGCGGCGACTCCGCGAACCGCGGCCCCCCGGGACCCACCGAATCCGGGCGGGGCCGAGCGAGGAGACGCACAGGCGCAGTGCGGCCGGAGGCGCTCACCTGTGCCGGGGTGGGCGGGGCTAAACGCGGGCGCGGGAGGCGGGGCGGCGTGGTGACGTCATGAGCACGCCGCCGCAGAGCAATTCGCGTCCCGGAAGCGTTGGCGGCGGCGGAGGCTCTTGGATTTGCGGCTCCAGAGAGGCCCCTGGAAGCGGCGCGTCCTCGGGGTGGGGCGGGCCTGAGGCAACGCTCGCGGGCCTCGTGGCCCTTCAGTGCTCCGTGGCCGTCCCCGCCCCTCCCCCGCCCCCCCAGCGACCGGGCAGGTGAGGCGCTACCCGTCCTTATCTCCAGGCCTCCGCCAGCCGTGCGGACTTGGGCGCCTGGACGCCGCGGGGGTCACCACCTGCTGGCCCAGCCGCTTGGGGCGTGGCCTTCCGTGCGGGCTGCGGGCCCCGGGCGGGCTCGGTGGGCTGCGGAGGGGACGGTCTGGGCCTCTGCCGGCGCTGCCCAGCCCCGCGCCCTCTCGGGGTCCTTTAGTCCGAGCTCCGCCTGCGGGTATTGCGGGCTCCCAGTGGCCACTTGGTCACATCCCCACCCCCAACCCCCGGCAGGCCGCCGTCCATTGCGAGGGACTGGCTCGTGTGCTGTGCGCCAAGGTTCCCGCGTGCCGCCCCCTCCTTTTCTTTTTTAGAGTTTGGAGTAGGACTTTGAATTAGGGAAGAGGGTGAGGGTGCCCCTCCTCGGAGACGGGCTTTATGGAAGGAAGTGACTGCCCCGTGGGGTTGAAGGAAAAAGGGAGATAATGAGCAGGAATGATCCGGGAAGTGGTTGAGAGTAGAAAGGAGAAAGAAGCCGCAGATGTGGCGGCCAGGAGAAAGCTTGGGAGCCCTAGAGGATGGACAGTGCGTTCGCTCATTAGTGAGCATTCATTAACCGTCCACTGAGTGCACAAGCATGGTAAATGGAAGACGTGGTTTTTGACCTGTCAAGAAGCGCAGACCGGCAAGAAAGCAGGGAGTTTTAGTTTGGTGTGATAAATGTTTTAGGGCAAGTACCTGATCCATTGGGATTATTAGAGATGGTCTCCCATTCCAGACTGGGGGCCTTGGCAAAACAGATCTCTCAGATCAAGGGAGCAGTGTTTCAGCCCATACCTGAAGGATGAGTAGGAGTTAACCAGGTGAAGAGTGGGTGAAAAATATACCAGGTCATCATTTCTTTTTAGACATCATGCTGCCTCTTCGCAGCAACCATGTGTGCTTGGTCTTTATGGTTTTTACTCTTGATGGATCTGTGGGGAAAAGAACATTAGATGAAGAGTCATATGAGAAGGATTTTATTTTATTTTTTAAAAGATTTTTATTTTATTTTTATCCGTGAGAGATAGAGAGAGGCAGGGACCTAGGGAGAGGGAGAAGCAGGCTCCATCCCAGGACCCTCGGGATCACAACCTGAGCCAAAGGCAGACTCTCACCAGTGAGCCACTTAGGGGCCCCGAAGAGCAGGATTTTATATCTGGGCAATTCACTATTCCCTGCTGAATGTGTTTCCTTTCTGTGAAATGGGTATTCCATCTGTAACCCTTCCTACCTCTCAGGTTTATCATAGGCATCACGTAAAATAACGTAAGTAGAAGTGTTTTGGGGATTGTAAGGGCAATGCAAATATCGGGAATTATTATGATTGCAGGATGCAGACGTCAGAGCGTGAGGGGAGTGGGCCAGAGGTGAGCCCCAGCGTGATCCCTGAGGCTCCCCTGGAAACTCCACCTGCCCCTACCAAGTCCCCGGCATTTGATCTTTTCAACTTGGTTCTATCCTACAAGAGGCTGGAGATCTATCTGGAACCCCTGAAGGATGCAGGTGACGGTGTTCGGTACTTGCTCAGGTAACAGACTTTGTAGAGTTGCTCTGATTGTCTTGGCCTTCTGCTTTCCTGCTCCATAGTTGTGCTGGTCGTTTAGGTGGTTGCTGGGTTGTCCCTTCTGCCCTAGTGAGGAGTGGTTCTGGGAGGTCTGTTGGTTCCCTGGGCTTATTCTGGGCCTGCCCCAGGAGAGGCAGGCCCTAGGAACCATGTGGTCTTTCTGCAGTTTATTTTCTGGGCTTTAGTAAACTCATTCCTTAGGACTGCTAACTAGCTCTGAACATTGGGCTTTCTAAATCTTGAAGGAGATTTTTTTCCTCTTTTCTCTCAATATTAGCATAATTAATGTTAAAATTAGGATGTAATTTTGAACATCAGTTAAATAAAAATACCTGTGAATAAGGAGGTACCCTTTTCACCAATCTTTTAGGATTATGGAGCTCAAAATTTTTTGTTCTTATTTTGCTTTGAGTTTTCTTATTTTTGTTTTGTTCTTGATTTGCTTTGATGAAATCAAATAATTTATAAAAGAAATCTCTAGTTTCTTTTTTCCCTTTTCTGCTCACTGTATTTATCTTAAAGACTTTTATTTATTTATTTATTTTTTTAATTTTTATTTATTTATGATAGTCAGAGAGAGAGAGAGAGAGAGAGAGGCAGAGACACAGGCAGAGGGAGAAGCAGGCTCCATGCACCGGGAGCCCGACGTGGGATTCGATCCCGGGTCTCCAGGATCGCGCCCTGGGCCAAAGGCAGGCGCTAAACCACTGCGCCACCCAGGGATCCCTCTTAAAGACTTTTAATTACAGATATATGCCATTCCACTCCCTAAATACTGCAGTTTATTTCTAAATAACAAAGGCATCCTTTTTAATGAGAAAAAGCAACATCACGTCTAACAAAGTTAACAGTAATTCCTTTATGTCATCTTATACCCAGTTCACATTCAGATTTCCTCAGTTGTCCCAAGAATGCTCTGTTTTGGCCAAATCAGAGTCCAAACCAGGACCACATTCTTATGTGGTTATTATGTCCTCTAAGTCTTTTTCAATCTAAAATGGTTTCTTTTTTATGGTACTGACTTGCTGGAGACTGAGCTGATGGTCCTGGAGGATTTCCTAGTTAGATTTGTCTGGTTGCTTCCTCATGATGCAAAATGGAATTTAGATTTAAAGATTGGATCATATTCAAGTGAAACCCCCCCACAAAGGTCATATGACAAAGGTCATATGTTCCTAATATTGGGAGTCACATAAAACTTGGTTGTCCTACAGAGCAGACATTCATAGCCCAGAGACTGTGAGGGGGGCTTTAGAGATCACTGAACCTCCTGAAACTACATGTAACACTTTGTAAGTGCACGCATGTGTATTTCTAAGGGAGAAGCTTCTGGTTTTCATCAGGTTCTTTTAAAGCTCTCTAATCCTCTGAGAGTGGTAGGAGGCAAGATGAGTGGAGTTGGGTTAACCTCTAAGAATGCTATTGAATATTCATTCTTAACTCAGTTTGGAAAGTGGGAGATTTATTTTTAACACTCTGAACAAGGCCTTAGGTTTTTCTTGTTCACCCCAGAACCCCTTTAATTTCTGACATTAGTCCTAGCGATGAGCTAGTTTGTATTCCAGAGCAGTGTTCTCTACCATTAGATCACTGAACCCTTGGCACAAGGGATAGGGGAGAGGGTACGAGGGGTTTGTTTTATGATCCCACCATGACGATCCAGCTGAAATGAATTTTTGTCTTCCGTAGTGGAGGGAATGGGTCTTGGGATTTTCTGTCTTGCACATATACAGGCGTGTATGCGTGCCTATGTGTGTTTTATTCTTTTTGTGGCAAAGCACAAAAATTAAATATATCCTATTGCCCTTCTCCTTTTCCACCGCTGGTCTTTCAGTGCTTCTTGGCACTCATGTGTTAGGGTTTTTCCATTTTATGAAACTAGAAATCTGAGGATGTGGTGGGACTCATTAAAGCCTTTGTCCTAGGAATTCCCCCAGAGCTTGTGTTTTTTTGCTAATGTGCACTGGTCTGTGAGAATGGCTGTCAGATTAGTTTGTGCTCTTGATTGTTCTTTTCGTAGCAAAGAGGATTTGACGTTCAAGAGGGACCTAATCTTGAGCTTTGTCTGGCAGGTCTGAAGCCTAGAGCTGCATTAGATTTTTAAAAGACTCCTCTCTTCTGGGATCTGCTACACTAGTAGGTGATCGGTAAGGACATAAGAAAGCATGGGAGAGGCTTTACAGTGAAGGTGACTTCAGTGGTTGTATGATGTTTTTATTTCTGAAATGGGATTGGCCTTAGACCATTATTTGCTCTTCATGCTGGTAGCTGCCACTAGCTGGTCCTGAGGCCTCATTAGGGAGGCACAGTGGAGGATGCTGGGTTGCAGAGAAAGGCAGACGGAGGTCATTTCATTCCCTTACTCATAACTGTTATTAACAAATAAAAGCAGGGGTGCCTGGATGACTGAGTTGGGGTGTCTGACTCTTGATTTCATCTCAGGTTATAGTCTCAGGGTTTGGAGATCAAGACCTGTATCAGGCTCCACAGTCAGTGGGGAGTCTGTCTGAGATTGTCTCTCTCCTTCTCCCCTTCCACCCCCAACCAATAAGTAAAAAAAATAAAAGCAGCACATAAATTAGTGAACTTCATTCAGCAACTGATACACGTCAATCACAGCAAAAGAAAATACATTGAAGTTCTGAATGCACTACTTGCCAGCAACTTACCTGTTTATTTTTCTCTTTGACACTCTCCTCTGTTGGCTGACCTTAGAATTGCTACACTGCTGTTTAGAATATTGGTGTCAGTGGCTTCATTGTTGCCTCTGTGCTCCTTTTCCCTATTAAATATCCTTTATCAGGGATGAAGCCAGCAGATTTGCTTGTCCTCAGAGAATTTGCTTGTCCTCAGCAACCTGAGTCTGGTTTTCTTTCTTTCCTCTTTGGGGCTTCTGCACTGCTTTTTGGTGGTGTTGGTGGGGGCTGAGTCTGCATGTGCTTCCAGCTGTTGCAGTTCACCTAGGGCATGTCTACTGGAAGAATGCTATACCCCAGTTTCAACTTCTTTTTTGGTATATTAAAACAAAATCTTAATTATTGTCTTCCCCTTTTGGATTAACATATATTAAAATTTCAAAATTTCAGAAAGAAGAGAAAGTCACAAATGTGGTCACAGAAATCCTTCACATTTTGTTCTCTTAATTTCTGTATATTAGATGGCTCTTGCACAGTGAATTTATGTTCCTGTGAAATTGTAAAAAAGAATAAGGGAAAAAATATATATATTTTTTTATATTTATGATAGTCACACACAGAGAGAGAGAGAGGCAGAGACACAGGCAGAGGGAGAAGCAGGCTCCATGCACCGGGAGCCCGACGTGGGATTCGATCCCGGGTCTCCAGGATCATGCCCTGGGCCAAAGGCAGGCGCTAAACCGCTGCGCCACCCAGGGATCCCAGGGAAAATTTTAAAGAAGAAAGTTCGTCATTGTCACCTCTTAAAGAGACCAGAACGTTACGAAACACAGGTTAAAGTGTTGACTGGGTTTCTTAACAGATACTTTATATAATCTTCTCTTCTGGGAGAAAGTTCCACAGGTCTTCTAGTTCTGAGAGGATACCTTTTCTTATCCTGGGGCCTAATGTGTGACCTCAGCTCCTCTCCTGGTTGCCTGTCCATGTGAGAGGCCTACTTTTCATTTCTCCTTGACACTCTGAGCTCTGAGCCCCCTCCTCTTGCTCCTGGTTTTGATGACCCGCCCGTGATGGCTGCCCCTCCCTTTCCCCTCTGCCCTGCCAAACTGGAGGAGTGGCCATTTTCAGTGACCAGGACTTTCTTGTGTTGTAGGTGGCAGACGCCTTTGTGTTCCTTGCTGACCTGCATGGGCCTCAACGTCTTGTTCCTCACTTTGAATGAGGGTAAGAACTGATTCCAGGGGGTTTTTGTGAATGAATGTGGGAAGGAATTCTAAGAATTGGCCGCTTGTGTTGCCATGGAGTTGGCCTCCCTCCGTGTCTGCTCCATGTCAGAAAACCGGCTTGAGAGAGACATACTCTGAGCTAGAATCATGGCTAGGTTGTTGGGGTGACTTTGAACAGGGGTTTTTTAACCTGTTTTTTAAGGCCTAATTTTCCTCATCTCTAAGGGGAGGATAATAATAGTGCTGTTCTCAGAGGGTAGTGGTGAGGAACGAGGTAGCCTGTGTATAACATTTAGCACAGTGCCTGACACAGTAAGCCACCAATGTATTGTAGCTAATGTTTCCTTCTTGACTGAATGCTGGTGCTGTGACCTTTTCCAATTTTTTTTTTTTTTTAATTTTAAGACTTTATTTATTTATTTATTTATTATTATTTATTTATTATTTATTTATGAGAGACACTGAGAGAGAGGCAGAGACACGGGCAGAGGGAGAAGCAGGCTCCATGTGGGGAGCCTGATGCGGGACTAGATCCCCGGATCCTGGGATCACGCCCTGAGCTGAAGGCAGATGCTCAACCACTGAGCCACCCAGGCGTCCTAGCCTTTTCCTATTTTGATTTCCAAGCTGATTGTTGGGGTCATTGAGGGCATGACATGGGGTGAGGGTGCCAGGAAGGTGAATGGTTAAGAGATTTCTGCCACATTTATTGATTTCCTCTAGCTCGGCAGGTGAGCCTGGATGGGGCTGCCAGGCAGTCACCAGCTCTGAGGGGTCTGTAGCCTTTGAGGTGGATGTGTGGACACGTGGGTGGCTCTTGAGATCTTGGGTAATAATGTCTTCTGGGGACCTCTTGTGACAAGGTATACCAGGACCCAGCGCTTTTCCTGTTTGGAACTGACAGATGGCTGCAGAAAAAGCCATCTTTTTCTGAAAAAGCCCCCCCTTAGTGGGGGGGGGGGTATGTGAAAGGCCTGGGACAGAATGTTCTGAGGAGCTGGGTTCTTTATTCATGTATTCATTCTTCTATCAAACTTATATTTCTCAAGTGTCTCCTTTGTTTCCTATGGAGATACGGATTCAGTGGATTGAAAATAAGCCCTGTTTTCACATAAGACCTCATTTTGTTTCTTAGTAGGACCCTTTGTCTCATCCAAACTCAGATATCCTTCTCAAGCTGTTAAGATTTTTCTGTAATCCTATGACCGATATTTAACCAGCATTTGCTCTGTCCCCAGTGCTCTGTTAGCTTGCTTTGGGGGTACCATGCTAAATGGAAGAAAGTCCTTTGGATTTTCTCTCAGCCTCCCCATTTCTCAGTCTACAGTGGTCTGGTCTGTGGTGGTCTAAAAGCCCTCGTGGCCCAGAGGTCAGAATGTCAGTCGTGGGCAGTTCCCAGCAGTCAGACTCCAAGCATGAGCCACCTGCTAGGTGCTAGCATAGGTTGGTTAGTATTTTTAAAAAAATGGACCTGGAACTATAGCAGTGACCAAATGGATGAAGTCCCGGTCCTTAAGAGCCTGTTTTATTTGTGGAGGAGACAACAACTATGCCTGTAATCAGTCATGTGGTGATAAATCCTCTGAGGAAAAGTAAAGCTGAGTTAAAGGAGAGTGAGCAGGGGTGACACTGTTTCATCTGAGGTGATCAGGGAAGGCATTTTGGACAGAGCCCTGGAGGAGGTGAGGGAGTAAGCATGTGGGCATCTGGTAGGCAGAGGCTCCTGGTCTTGCTCCTCATTTACCTGCAGTGTTATTGATCCCATAGGCGCATGGTACTCAGTGGGTGCCCTGATGATTTCAGTGCCTGCCCTCCTGGGCTACCTTCAGGAGGTATGCCGGGCACGGCTGCCTGAGTCTGACCTGATGCGGAGGAAGTATCACAGTGTGAGGCAGGAGGACCTCCAGAAAGTTCGCCTGTCTCGCCCTGAGGCTGTGGCTGAGGTGAAGAGCTTGTGAGTATGGAAGGGGCCGGGGAGGTGGGAGAGATGGTCACAGGAACGGGAGCCACCACACTGACTGCTTAGTGTCAGGCGTCATGTCAGGGAAACCACAGATGTTCTTTTCTTTCATCTTTTTAACAGCTCTGGGAGATAGCTGCTATTATTATTATTTTTTAAAGATTTTATTTTTTTATTCATAACAGACACACAGAGAGGCAGAGAGACACAGGCAGAGGGAGAAGCAGGCTCCATGTGGGGAGCCCGACATGGGACTCGATCCCGGGTCTCCAGGATCATGCCCTGGGCCAAAGGCAGGCACCAAATCGCTGAGCCACCCAGGCTGCCCAGATAGCTGCTGCTATTTTCCATTTATGGATGAGGAAAAAGGCTTACATGGCGAAAAGGTGACCCGGCTGGGATGAGAATCCAGATCTAGCTGATTTCACAACTCGTGTTCTTTCCACTAAAGAGACAGTTTAGGGTCTTGACTAAGCACGTGCATGCATAAGTCACGGGAAATCCCACACTTGATGGTTGACATTGGGTGGGTTGCTCAGCCTCTCTGTGACTCAGGTTCCTCACCTGTTAAATGGGATACTAGTAGACTTACCTCCTGGGTGGTTGTGAAGATTGAATGAGTGGTACCCGGGAAGTGTTCGGTGAATGTCACTCACTGTCCCTACACTATTGAAAAGCTTCCTTAGTGTGATAGAGCTGGTACTTCTGAAGAAGCATGTTAAGACCGTTGATAACCATAACCATGGCATCTGCAAGGCTTCAAAAAAAGTTACAAACGGAGGCCTGCGTCAGCTGTCTGGAGTGGGGTCTGGGTATCTATGGTTTTTAATCCCTTCCCCCCTTCCCCCTTTTTAAATGACTTTAAACTCAAATGGGAATTAGAATAATACAAAGAACTGCCACAGGCCCTTTACCCAGTTAGAACAGTTACTAACATTTTGCCACATTGGCTTCATCTTGCACTTTGTTCTTTTTTTTCTTGAACTGTTTGAAAGTAAGTTGTAAATATCATGCCTGTTTACCCCAAATGCTTCTTTCCTAAGAGCAAGGACATTCTCTTATATATCCATAAGCGTGGAAATTTTACATAGCTAGCATTCGCATTAGTGCATTTAATATATAGTTCATAATCAGATTTTACCAGTGGTATTAATAAGGGCTTTTATATAAATTTCTTCTGATCCAGAATCGAGTCCTGAGTCATACGTTGCATTTTGTTTTTATATCTTTTTAGACTCCTGTTTTTTTTTTTTCTTTTTTTTTTTTCTTAGACTCCTGTAACCTGGAATAGTTCTTTAGTCTTTGTTTCTCATGACTTTGACATTTTTAAAGAGAACAAGCTTATTATTTTGTATAATTTCCCTCAATTTGAGGTTGTTTGCCTCCTTATGAGTAGACTGAGGTGATTCATTTTTGCAGGAATGTGACAGTATTTGTGTTGTTGTCAGTATATGATATCAGGAGGTACATGATGTCAGCCTGTCTCCTTAGGGGAGATTTTTTTTAAAGATTTATTTATCATGAAAGACAGAGAGAGAGGCAGAGACATAGGCAGAGGGAGAAGCAGGCTCTCCGCAGGGAGCCAGATGAGGGACTTGATCCCAAATCCCTGGATCACGCCCTGAGCCAAAGGCAGATGCTCAACCTCTGAGCCACCCAGGCGTCCCCTTAGGGGAGATTCTAACTTTGATCATTTGGTTAAGGTTTCTCTACTATAAAATGACCATTGCTGGGTCTTGTCTTTATTAATTTAGTACTGTAACAGTTGCAAAGGTGATTTTTGAGTTGTCATTGTTAGCTAGCATTCTGCTCTAGGAAAGAGCTCTTCCATCTTATCAGTATGAACTGAAAATTCTTAATTTCATTTAGTGAATTGTAATCCATTACTGTCATTATATTGATCTCATTTTTTTTTAATTTTATTTATTTATTCATGAGACACAGAGACAGAGACACAGGCAGAGGGAGAAGCTGTCTCCATGCAGGGAGCCTGACGCGGGACTCGATCCCGGGTCTCCAGGATCAGACCCTGGGCTCAAGGCGGTGCTACACTCCTGAGCCACCCAAGCTGCCTGATCTCAAACTGTCCTAAGTTGGGCAGTAGGAGCTCTTTTGAACTGGCTCCTGTGTTCTTTTGGTGTGTCTCCATGTTTTTAAAAAATATTTATTTATTACAGAGAAAGATGTGCAAGTGCATGCACATGGAGGTGGGAGGGTCGGGGTGGAGGGGCAGAGGGAGAAAGAGAGAATCTCAAGCAGACTCCCCACTGAGCTTGAAACCTGTGTGGGGGCTTGATCCCATGACCCTGAGATCATGACCTGAGCTAGACTCAAGAGTTGGATGCTCAACTGACTGAGCCCCCTAGGCGTCCATGTTCCATCATTTATGAGTGCATATGATACTCAGATTCGTCTTATACTTGGCACTGCCCCAGCTCTGGAATCAGCCATTTCTCCACGAAGCCCTTATAAACCGAGAGCTGGGTGCAGCATGCATTTATTGCTTCTGAGGGTGCATTCATATAAAAAAAAAAAAAAAAAACTCTCCAAGTGAGGCTGCCTCACACCTCAGGTGGAGACCCAGTCTCCTCTATCCTGCCATTTATCCTACAACTGCAATGTGTTTGTGAGGTGGGTACCTTGCCTTCATTTTACCTCAGCCCTGGGAAAGTTAAGCAGACATCCCGATAGCAACAACTAGGAAGAGACCCAAGCAGGAACATTTGTACTGTTTGCATCTCTGTAGGGGTCCCAAAAGAGGACTGAAATGTGTGTATGCAGTTTCTCCTGAGCTCTCTGGCTCCTCCCATGGGTTCACAGGGACCAGCTGCTTCTGGCTAGCTGTGCCTGTGAAGTCCTGGGTTCTGTGGCACCGAGCTGTGGTAGGCCCTTGGGCGTGTGGCTCACGGAAGCCCCCTGTGCCCACAGCCTGATCCAGCTGGAGGCCCTCCTGAGCCGCCTCTGCCGCACCTGTGAAGCTGCCTACCGCGTGCTGCACTGGGAGAACCCCACCGCATCCTCACAGTGAGTGGCCCCTGTTCTCCCCACTGCTGCTCTGTGGGGATTTGCCACAGCAGCCTCTGCTCCCCTAGCTCAGAGGAGGAGAACCTCTGAGGCTCTTGGGTGCAGACCTGCACATGAATGTCAGGGATGTACTGCTTTTAGCTGTGGTGAAAAAAAATTTTTTTTAAGATTTTATTTATTTATTCATGATAGACACAGAGAGAGAGAGAGAGAGAGAGAGAGAGGGAGAGAGAGACAGGCAGAGGGAGAAGCAGGCCCCACGCAGGGAGCCCAGTGTGGGACTCGATCCCAGGACTCCAGGATCAGGCTCTGGTATGAAGGCAGGCGCTAAACTGTTGAACCACCCAGGAATTCCCGAAAAAAAAAAAAAAAATATATATATATATTTTAAAGATTTTATTTATTTATTCATAGAGATGCAGCGAGAGAGAGAGAGAGAGAGAGAGAGAGAGAGAGAGGCAGAGACACAGGCAGAGGGAGAAGCAGGCATCATGCAGGGAGCCTGACGGACTCATCCAGGATCTCCAGGATCAGGCCCTGGGCTGCAGGCGGTGCTAAACCGCTGCGCCACTGGGGCTGTCCCTGAAAATATTTTAATAGTAGAAACAGAACTCACCATGTAATCTTTCACCCTCTTGTTTGATTAGCAGATGTCGTGTTTATTAAGTGTGCCAGTTGCCGTGTGTCTGTGTTCCACAGTGATGTCCTTCTGATCTTACGAATTTCTCATACTTTGGTTCCTCTCTGTCGATGCAGGTTCTATGGGGTTCTTCTGGGCACGGTTTGCATGCTGTATCTGCTGCCCCTGTGCTGGGTCCTTGCCCTTTTAAACAGCACACTTTTTCTGGGAAATGTGGAGTTCTTCCGAGGTAAGTCCTGGACAGCTAGACAGAAAGAGATGGGGCCCAGACTCCTGGCTAGGGTGGGCTCCACTTTGTATGTGTCTCTACGGCTAATAATCTGTTTGCTGTGCCTTCCACAAGGGGGCAGCACCACACCAGGGTACTTCCTGGGAGGGCTCCTGTATCTCTAAGGTGTGAGGTGGGATACAGGAGAGACTGCTACTGTAGGGATCTCCCTTCCCAAGGCAGGTGAATCCCTGCTCACATGATGTGATGGCTTCTGGGAGATGAGAGATGGTGGTTTTCCCAGTGCTGCCACCCGCCTCCTGGGGTGTAGCCACCTGGAGTAGCTGCCACTTCTTGTGCCATCCCAGAGTTCTTGTCTGCTATCTAGCTTCTAAAGCAGCATGGCAGTCTGGGGAGGCCTGAGCCATAGAAACCTGGGCTTGTACTATGTTTGGGTGATGGCTGTATTTGTTTTGCTTCCTGTAGTTGGGTAATTGGTTACAGAAACCCTAATTTATCTCGCACTTACTACATTTAATCTCTCTAGAACAATCACATAGGGTGGGTGGTAGTCTTTCTGTTTTATTTATGGGGCTTAGGTTAGGTGACTTGTTCAGTTAGGAGGGTGACTTTCCTGCAGCCGAGTGGGCTGCTGGTGGAGGAAGCCAGCCACCTGGAGAAGAGGATACCCCCAGAGCACCACTCATTCCATCCTGTTTCTGCCTCCCACCCTGTCCTTGCCCTGGGTAGTGGTGTCTGAATACAGGGCATGTCTGCAGCGGCGGATGAACCCCAAGCAGAAAGACAGTGTCTTTGAGAGCCCACCACTGCCAGAGGCTGGGGGAAAGTGTGCCCTGCCAGACTGCACGCCCGCACCCACGCCCACAGAGGTGAGCACCCCCTATTAGGGCTGAGCCTGCTGCAGGCAGGTCATGGAGCCTTCTTGTTCCCAGCTTGTTCATACCACTTTTTATAGTTCCTGCTGTTTCCCTGGCCTCATCTTCTCTGGAATGTTGAATAATAAACATTTATTGATATTAACCCTATGAGGTGTAGATTGCTTCTGAGAATGAGAGGGTTCTCTTCTGCACAGGAGAAGGCTGAGGCACCAAGTGCTTGTCCCAGTGTGATAGGGCCAGGACTCAGACCAGGCCCTGTAGTTCTAGAACCTGTGCTCTGCAGCCACTGTTGGACCATGTCTTGGGCCCATGTCCGTATCCCTGTTAGGTCAGAGAGTGCCCTCCTTCCCGTGACTTCTTTCTTGCATGTGTGCTGTCTTCTCTGGGGCAAGAATGAGTGTTCAAGAGAACCTGGATGCTGGCTCCCGGGAGCTGGTAGCCTTGACCTCAGGGAGCAAGGCTACCATCCCTCTCCTGTAATAGTCTCTCTTCCCAGGACCTCACGCCCGGCAGTGTGGAGGAGGCTGAGGAGGCTGAGCCCGATGAGGAGTTTAAAGATGCTATTGAGGTGGGTAGCCCTTCCCCACCACCTTCTACTGATCATGCTGGAAAGTCGGGTGGTCCAGGAGCTGGGTGGCTTCTCACATCCCGAGTCTAGGTTTTTCAGTTCTCTTGTATCAAATGAGAAACTGGAACTTGCGAGCTAGAGCTCACTGGGTGAAAGGATGCCTCTGAACTTCCACCCGTTCTGTGACTGACCTAGTCATCTGCCCAGGACAGGGATGGCTCTGGAAACCTCTGGGAAGTACCTGTGGTGGGAGGTGGATCATTCATCACCTAGGCTGGAGACTCTGGGCTTGGGGCCTTGGGTGTGGGGAAGGCAGCTTTAGGGGAGGTTCCTGCCCTGGGTCTCTGACTGCTATTATGCAGAGTGAGGTCCCCCTCTTTTGGGGACAGAGAGGAGAAGCTAGAGAAAGTGGTTGTAGGCCAAGTACTAGATCAAAGAGTCTTTCTGTTTTTAAGACAGTGATTTAAACTGTAGTTCACAGGAGCATTTATTTGTCATGTAAGACTTAAAAGCATTTACAAATGGAGAGATTTCAATGAAAAGTCTGGATTTTCAGTTTTTCTGAAAAATCAGAAGCCCTGGTAGCCCTGAGTCTGTAGTGGTCAGTGTAGCTGGGGAATGACTGTCTCCTTTTACAAAAGTCACCGAGTCCCCACCACTGCCCCCACCCCCCTCTTGTACCCAATCACTGAGTTCTGGTGTGGTTGCTGTGGTCACAGCTGTGCTTCCACATAACAGGAAGTCATTCCTCTTGTCTCTATAATGTGAGACATTGAGGTGTAAGAAAAGGGGTCTTGTGCATTGCCCCTGGGCCTGTGATTTACCCTAGCCCATGTCACTATTACCCTGGCCTCATCATGTAGGCATTTGAATTTTCGCCTGCTTAAAGATTTCTCCAAGACTTGAATATACGATTGTAGACTGTGCATCTTGGTGCTGGTAGGGAATATATGCAGCCAGGGCTTTCAGGCTCTTTTGTTCATAACCCATAGTAATGAGGCCATTTTATGTCTTGGCCTAGTTCATGCTTATGTCTAAAATATGTAAGATGTAAATGAGGCAAAAGCTTTCTGAAAATACATTATAAGGGATATTTTCTGTTCTATTTTGTTCTATTGAAATAATAAGCTACGTAATTATTTCACCCAGTTTGAGAAACAGTAGTATACAGCTTCTCTCAAGCTTATTTAATGCTGGGCTCCTTTTCTGGGGGGCTCTGTTAACATCAACCTTTGTGGCGTGCTTAGACAGAGTGGTGCTTCTGTGTTTCCTTTTGCCTGGGCTCCTCATTCCAGCAGCGTCCTCCTTCTTGCTATCTCTCTCTGTTTTCTCTCCTTCCCCCCGCGACTTGGGAGGCAGGAGACCCACTTGGTGGTGCTGGTAAGTAGGAGCCTTGGTGAGCTGGGCAGGGGCTGGGCAGGGGGAGGGCGACAGCAACTGAGCCAGCCATCACCGTGCCTTGTGGGGTCTACTGTGCTGGGTGCCCCTGCACGTGGGTCCCACAGCGCTGCCATGAGGTGGGCAGGACTGGAAGGAGATGTTCCCACAGGAGGATGACGAAGGTGCCCCGTGCCCTGCAGAGGATGAGCTGGTTCTGCAGGACAATGGGTTCCTGAGCAAGAATGAGGTGCTGCGCAGCAAGGTGTCACGGCTCACGGAACGGCTCCGCAAACGCTACCCTACCAACAACTTTGGTACGGCTAGGGCTGAGAAACAGAGCGGCGTGGGCACTATGGGGCCAGGGTTTTGGAATTGTGGGCCCTGGGGAAGGTAGCAAACACACGGTGGGACTGCCAAGGGAGTGAGTGTGAGTTCCTTCTTGTCACCTTGTCCTCCTTGAACATTAGCTTGTAGGAAGTTGAGGCATTCTGTTCTAGAAATGCCACTCTGAGATGTAGAGAGGTGTAATCCTGAGACAGAGCCTCAGAAGACAGTGTAGAATAATGGCTGAGAACAGAATGTAGTCTGATTGCCCGATGTAAATCTCAGCCCTACTGGGTGTCCTTGAACAAATGATTTAACCTCTCTGTGCCTCAGTTTCCCTTTCTATAAAAGAGTAGTAATAATAGTTCTTACCTTACAGGGTTCTTAGAGGTCTCTAATGAAGTTATGCTTATTAAGTGGTAGCACAGTGCTGGCTAGATCACAGTAAGTGCTTAATAAGGGGTGTTGTTAATACAAGGGGTCCTGGTCCATCCTGCAGGTGTCTAGGAGCTTTTTTTCCTACCCAGGTTGAAACAAGTTGAAGGAAAAAAAATATCTTCCTCTGGGCATGATAGAACCCTGAGGTCCCTTCTCCTAAGCCAAGTTCATAGACCAGCGACTCCTTATTTTATTTGGGAGTTTGGGGAAGGTCAAGGAAGGCAGCTTTAGAGAAGGGTGCACTTGACTGTTGGCATGGTGGGAAACTTGACTCAACCCAGGAGAGCAGTTGCTGAGCCAGATAGAGTTCTCGCTGAAGAAAGCAGGTGATTTGGGGGCCACACTGATCTTGAGGAAGAACCTTGGTTGTGCTTGCTATCAGCTGATAGGAGGATGGCATTGTCTATACTGTGTATTATGGTGGGAGTGAGTTCTAGGGTCTGTACCTGGGAGAAGCCCCTAGGGTTCATTTGAGGAATTTGACCCAGGGCATTCAGGGCACTGCCTTGCTGCCCCTGTAGCACTCAGGGCAGTTGCTTTTGAGGATTAGAGGTCCTGGACATACTGTTGCTTTCTGGTCTGAGTGCCTCCCTTCTCTGGGGCACTGTATTCAGTGCCCTTGCACATACACGGTATCATGTAGTCCCGACGGTAGATGCAATAGGGACAGGCAGTTCTTAGATGCTTAGAAGCAGCTGGGTTCCAGAAGTCCCAAGTACCACTCCACAAGAATTAGTACTCTTGCTTTATCTAGCCTGTGATTCATTTGTATGTATGAAGTTTAAGTAAAGGCCTTAGATGTTCTCATTTGCAGGTGAACAACCTTAGGTGAGAAAAGTGATTTGCCCCATGTCTTCAGCCAGTAAAAAATGGCTGAGCTGTGACTCAAATTCACACCATCTGATCTGGCTCCTGTGTTCTTGTTTTTTCTAACTCATCTTGCTCCCTTTGCCTTAGTATCTGAAGTCCTGGTTTTATGTCTGTCTTATTTCAGTATTTGGTTTTTGGTTCGGGTAATCCCTGCCAGGATGTGTGGAGTTCACATGAGGATGGCGAGGGCAGACCGTGCTGCTTTTTTCTAAGCCCCTGTTAATTCCCATTCTTTGAGACTGCTCACTGTCCTTTCCCTGCAATGCTCTCAAGCTCTTTGCTGTGGGGGCAGGTGCAGCAGCTCTGCTCCTAGGTCTGGCTCCTGCAGACCAGAGTGAGATGAGCCAGCCACCCTTGGACTGGCTGTCACTGCATGATGGGGATGCATGGGACAGTTGAGAACAGGCTGCTCAGGAGCTTCTATGTGGTCCCACTCTGGCCCTGAGGCTCTTCGACTATTATCCTGGCAGGGCCCATGCAGTTGTAGGCTCCTTTCTGTTCCCATGGCATCATCACCTGGTGAGTCAGGCCCTTTGCTGAGAATGAGGGCAAGTAGAGTTGGTAGATTAAGTTGTCACTTAACTGACTGAACCACCTGGGTGCCCCAAGGTGGGTTGCTTTGCTTACATTCTTAGTGTGGGGGACAAGGTGTTGGAGTAGCCTGGTTGCTGGTTTGGCATCAAGGCAGCCGCACCTGTTGTACTTTTTCCTCTCTTCTGCTGGGCCTGGAGCTGACTGGCAGCAGTGGTATTCGGCTTACGCACCTTGGCCTCAGGCTTCTTGCTCTGGCATGGGCCCTTCTTTCTTTCTTTCTTTTTTTTTTTAATTTTTATTTATTTATGATAGTCACACAGAGAGAGAGAGAGAGAGAGAGGCAGAGACACAGGCAGAGGGAGAAGCAGGCTCCATGCACCGGGAGCCCAATGTGGGATTCGATCCCGGGTCTCCAGGATCGCGCCCTGGGCCAAAGGCAGGTGCTAAACCGCTGCGCCACCCAGGGATCCCCCTTCTTTCTTTGAACACAGAAAGTATCCTATAGTGAAGGCTGCTAGGGATTCTGGTGGAACAGATTAAGGGACCACATGTAGCTGTTAGTGTAGCTCTGGGCCTTTATGTGAGGGTGAGGCCTGGGGCTCTGTACCTGGTCACATAGCTGGTTCCAGAGGCCCAGCTTCCTGAAGCTGCTCATTGCTCTGGCTGGATCCCAGGAGGCCTTTGGGCCCCAGGTTGTAGACACTTAATCCAGGTGCCTTATTATCCACTCCCAAGTGTTTTCAGGACCCAGCTCCACTTCCTTCTGGGCCCACAGTCCTGGGCTGGGCTCTGTAGCCCCTTTCGGGACCCCCTTCATGCCCATTGTGGCCCCCTGCCAGGCCTTTCTCCCCTGGCTCAGTGCCCCCTGCATGGAGAGTTCTGCCTCAGGCCACAGTCCATGTTCCCAGGGACAGCTCTTGGAACCTTCTTTGTTCTCTTTAGGTTTTGCTTTTGTTCCTGGAGCTTGGTAAAGTCATCAGGCCCAGTGTGACCTTTCCTGTCCTCAGGCCTCAGTTTGCTTCCTTTTTTGGTTCCCTTCATTCACCCCCCTTCATGTGCCCCCTTCAGCAGACTGTATCTTTATTGCAGTCTGCCTTTCTGTCTGTCATTTTCCTGGGGGTGTGGGTGGGTGGTGAGTGGTGAGCACAGGGGCCTCTGAAAGAATGGTTGGTTCCCCTCCCTCTCTGTCCTTTATGTCTTTTTGAAACCCCCTTGCCTCCTCCCGTGCATTTGCTAAGCTGCCATTGACTCCTCCACCATGGTTGTGCCGTGGTTGCATGTGGTGGTTTGGGGTGGGGATGGGGGTGTTTTGTGGCCTGTCCTGTCCATCCTGCCCTCTGCTTGCAGTGCCTGTGCCCCTGCCCTGCCCTTGAAAGGGGCCTGGTTCTGAGCTCCTCTCCTAGATCTTCAGATGACAGGAAGCAGGAGTCTGGGGTTCTAGGCATTTCTGAATTCCCTGTGAGCAGACTCTTTGTCAGGAGACACTTAGGAAGGGGTTGTATTGGGCAGGTTTCATCTGAGCTCTTTGGAGCTGCCTTCTCTGAAGGATGCATGTCATCAGGTCCCTCCTGACCTCCAGGGAGCAGATTCTGCTGGGTGCTCTTCAGCTTCTGCAGGACATGCGGGTGGGGCCTGGAAGCCCTGGGAGGGTACTTCCACTAGCAGCTGCATATGGTCTGCAGACATGGATTCCCAGGGACCTTGGGAATTTTCCTTTTAGCTTGAGTCCCCTTCTGGCTCTGGATCTGGACTTTGCCCCCTTGCTCATTGCTTCTGGCCAAAATGTGGGGGCTGGGCTGGCAGCCTTAGTGGTCCCATTTAGAGGAGCAGGAGCAGGTGAGAGTTGAGAGCCCTGGGCTCCTCAAGGCTGAGCTGCTGCCTCTGTTTGTCAGGGAACTGTACGGGCTGCTCGGCCACCTTCTCAGTTCTGAAGAAGAGGGTAAGTCTTGAGGGTGCGTTTTTGGGGACTTGGGATGAGATGCAGGGGAGGAGAGGGAGTCATTGGGCCACATCAGGCCTGGGGTCCGAGGTTTGCTTCAGTGAGCAGGGATCTGCTGTCCCTGTGCCCATGTCTTCACCAGCCTTCCCATTGGATGTCATCTTTGCCCTGTCCTGCCCCTCTTGGGCACCTCCCTGTTCCCCTGCTAGTCCCAGGTTCCTTGGGTGGGATCAGCTGATGGAAAGGAGGGAGGCTCCTGGTGTGGGGGACATATCTGATACTGACCATGGCTCTTTGCAGCGGAGCTGCAGTAACTGTGGAAACAGCTTCTGTTCTCGGTGCTGTTCCTTCAAGGTGCCCAAATCTTCCATGGGGGCCACAGGTGAGTGGGGCAGGTAGCTGGGGCTCAGGGCGTTGGGAGGGGTTGGCTGGTTGCCACCTCCCCCAGGGGGTGCTGCTGTGTGTGTGTGTGTGTGTGTGTGTGTGTGTGTGTGTGTGGGAAGGGAGCAGGGAGTCAGTGAGAGGGCAGGGGGACTCAGGATCCTGGCTGGCCTGTAGAAATGTCTCTGCTGTCCTTTAACAAATCAAACATTGAAGTATTTTATGCATGCAGAAGAATATATTTAATGTATCTGAATTATAAGGCATAATACCGAATACCTGTGGCTGCTTCACTGAAGGTAAAAAACAGAACATTAACGACCCCTCCGCCCAAGGCTACCCGGCACCACCCTGCCTTCCCCAAGGAAACTACTGTGCTGAATTTTATTCTTTTTCTATTACCTTGGTAATACTATGAAGAAAATGAAAAAAATAATTTTTTCCATAAGAGCTGTGTGTACTTACTGTAAATAAAAGATATAGAGCATCAGTCTGTGCACATAGGATAAATGCATATGCATGTTCTAAAAAATTGGGAGCATGTTTTGCATACTGCCTGTAATATGTTATAAATTGAGGCTTTTTTTTGTTTTCTTTCTGGTCATGCAAGTAACATATGCTTATTCTAGAAGATTTGGAGATTATTGTACAGAAGAAGAAGGAAGAAAAAAGTAATCCTGTAATTTTACTACCTAGAGATAACCACTGTTAAAACGTTTTGGAAAATTTTTTTCTGGTATTTTATTTAAAAAATTTTTTAGTGATGTTTTCTCGGTGCCTAGATAATTTCTAATGCAGAGCACCTAGCAGAGGCCTGCTGTTGGTATGGTCATGGTCATTCCTAAAGTCCCCAGTCCCCATGGAAAGAGGAGTCTGAGAGCACTCTAGTGAGCTGGGTTAGTGAAGATGTGGACTGAGTGGTGGGTGGCTTTTGTGGGACTTTGCGGGTTGGGAGGTGGTTGTACTATTGGGGGCCATGAACTGAAGGGCATGAGGAAGTGTCTCACCAAGTTCTTCCTCCTTTTCAGCCCCTGAAGCCCAGAGAGAGACTGTTTTTGTGTGTGCCTCGTGTAACCAGACCTTGAGCAAGTGAGAAGAGGGGCTGGGGTCTAAAGTGGGCGTCGGTCCCTGGGGCCAGCAGCAGATCTCACTCTCCTGTCCCTAGCCCCATGTGGTATATGCTGGGCAAATGTGGCCTGAACGTTAGGTAGGCTTCCCCTTCCTCTCCTTGCTGTCTCCAGCTGGGTTCTGGAGCCACTCCCTACTCCTGTGGATGGTTAGTAAATGGCAGTTCTCAAAACCCAGAGGGAAGAGGAGCCCCTGGAGGGCCTGGCACGTTTGCCCTCCTCTGCCCTGGGCTGAATTTAGTGGACTCAGAGCTAGGCAGGAAATATAAACTAGAGGGCAGTAGTGAGCTAGGCCTGGTCTCTGCATCAGGGCGTCACTCCACACCTGACAATTCTAGGAGACCACAGATGAGAGATTGGGAGAAGAGATTCTTCCTCTGCTTGTTACTGGGCCCTGTCGCTTGGCCTCTGAGAACCTGCAGAAGGGCTTGGGCATGGCAGGACCCAACTCTGCTCTTTGAATGTCCCTTCAGGCATCAGCATCTCATTGTTTCTCCACCAGAGGGCTTGGCCAAAGCTAACAAGACCAAAAGTCCTAGAAATAGGGTTGAAGTTTCCATATTCTCCCAGAGGAGGATGTGTCTAGGAGGGCCTGTCAGAGTCCTTTAGTATTAAGTGGAGCAAAACATAGGGAGCCCGAGCAGCTCAAAGGATATCAGGCTCACCTTGAAGAAACCTTGACTTGCAGAATTTCAGCCTACATATTACCCTGGCGACAGCTCCACTGGGTTAGATGCTAGGCATTCAGATTTCCCTTATTCCTCCTGTTCAGAGCCTCCGGCACTCTTCCTCTGGCCCAAAGCTCTGTTTCCCCTCCCTGGCCGCTTGTTCCATGGAGTGTGTTACAGGCAAGCAAAGCAGAGGTCTTGAAGCCCTTGACCCTTGGGTGCCTGGGAAGTGTAGGATCTCTCCGGGCTGTGTCCTAGATTCTAGCATTGTTCCCCAGCAGGACAGTTCACTTACGGATTAAGGCCACTTGAGGACCCCATCATGTATTTTCAATACTTTTATGTTCACTTCTGGATTCTTAGGGTATCAGTGTCTCTTCCTAAGCCTTGAGCGGGCTCAGGCACCCTTTCCCTACCCTGGAGCTGCCCTGCCTTCTGAAATATTTATTTATTTATTGCATGGTTCCTGGGAACATGTGGCACAAGGAATGGGATGAAGAGGATGGTGAGGGGTTCTCCTGCTCTAGGATGCTTCCCTGGCGTCATGGGCTGCTGGGGACCCAGGACCCATAGGAGGGGGTTCCTGAGCAGGGATCCGATGAGGCGGGCAGGGGAGACAAGACCGTCCCAGGCCAGATTTCTTGCCAGTCTGGTTAGGGCTGGTCAGCCAGGGGCCTGCTCTAGGCCAGGGAGGTGCATGTCCTTGGGACACCAGGCAGGCCTTGGTATACTCCCTTCCTTGGGCTCCTTTGTTAAGAGATGACAGTTAAGTACCCTGTGCTTTACTTACACTGGAGAGGAATGCAAAGGATCTCTGTGTATATGGAGAATTGTCAATAAAAAGGCCTGAAGCTTCTTATGTTTTTGTCCTGGTCCTTGCACTAACCCTCTCTCTGAGGCTGGAGATCCAGACTCCCCCCTCATTGGCCAAGTTTGCAGGCTTGCGCTGTGCCTGCAGGACAGGGCTGGAGGGGGCATGGAGACTGAATCCCTGGGGTCTGCGGGGGGAGGGGGAGGAAAGCTGTGCCTGTATAGGTGGGGCTCAGCACGTGTTTTTCAGATTGACTTGAGGCTCCGTCTTGTGACCAAATTGTGAGTGGTTGGGGTTAGGACCAGGACTTGTCAAACACTAAGCAATGCAGGCTTTAGAATGGAAGGATTTTAGCTAATCCTTCTTAGAAAGCAAAAAAGGATTGGTCCCCAGGGAGGCTGAGAGCCAGCCGAAAGAGGATTGGCTGTGAGATGGGACAGATAAGTAGTTCTCTGAAAGCAGGGTTTGTGGGGTGTTTATGGGGTACCAGGCACAGTGATGAATGTTTTGTACACATTCTTTTATTTAATCCTTATGATGGTTCTATGAGGTTGGCACTGTTCTCCCCATTTTATAAGGGAGACATTGAGGCCAAGGGAAGTGAAGTAGTGGCAATGAAAGGTTTGGCCTGGCACCCTGCAGAGTCTTCCAGATGGAGGCCTGGGGCAGTGAAGAGGGCGGGGGAGAGGCCTTGCTTCCAAGGTGAGGTTAGGTTGCAGCCCTGTTCTTGCCCCCAACCCCCCCATGCATGTGCTGCTCTCACAGACCTTGGCCTGGTCCAGGTGGGATTTCGCCTAACTCAGGAACCTCCCCGAGTTGTGGGGCCCTGCTGCCCTGAAGGGCCTCGAGGCACAGCCTGGTGGCAGTAAGAGGTAGGCACTGCTATGGCAGGCCCCATGCTTGGCCTCCTCTGCCATCGGCTGCAGTCATGCTGGAGTGAGTTGCCACAGGGCCATTGGCCCCAGGCCTCTGTGCTGCTTCCTCTGTAAAATGGGTGTGATAGTGATCTCTACATTTTAGGGCTGCTCTGGGGAGTAAATGAGATGATCCACTCTAGGCATGGAGCATGATGCCTGGCGCACAGTAAAAGTTCTACAAATGCCAACCCGTTACTGCCATGCTGGCAATCTTAAGGAAAAGATAACTGTCCTGGGTGGCTTAGAACAGTGTTTTTTGTTTTGTTTTTTGTTTGTTCTTGTTTTCCTTTTTTTTTAAACCAGAGACTAATTTTAGATTATTATTCAGGAAAGAATCTGAGGTCAGAGTGTAGTTTGAAAAAGCCGAGACAATATTATTTTATTTTGGGAAAATGAAAACAAAGCCTAATGTTGGTGAAACAGTTTGTACCACAAGTAGACTTTGGGACATGGGATACTGGGAAACACGGGTTTTATCCATTGGGTCTGGAGCCTTAAAGAAGGGAAGCCAGGGGGTCACCTCCTTGTTCCCTTCAGTGTGTGTGAGGGCCTCAGAGCAGGCCAGGGATGGATGACTTTCAAGTGCAGGTACCACCTGGAAAATGAAGCCATGGAGGGGTTTACCAGGATTGGATTGTGTCTTACAGCTGGCTGGGGTCCACAGTGTGGAGAGGACCAAATGTGAGGTGGCCTGGGGGACAGACTGTTCATAGTAGAACTGGATGCCTGGTTTAAAAGATGCCTCCAGTTTGCTCTCAGGCACCCATTAGGAGGAATAGTAGCCAGGTTTTGCTCCAGCTCTGGTGATCATTGGGGCAGACCTGGGACAGATAGCCAGCCCCCACAACCTGGCTTGAGTTGTGGGTTCTGTTGATCTTTTTGTGGTTTGGTAGGTGGGGAGCAGTCACTGCCCTGGCAGACTTTGAACTGGTCCTAGTTTCTGGGTTCTTCCAGGATTTGTAGTTGATCTGCTGGCCCTCGGAACTAAAGCCAAACAAAAACTCCATTTTCATGCCTTTACCTCCATGGAACCTTCGAGGCACCCGTTTTGAGAGGCCCTGGCTCAGGCATCTATCCTATAGCTGGTGGCTGGTCCTGAGATCACAGTAACACCTACGTTTATTGAGCACTGTGCCAGGCAACATGCTGAGCATGTTGTTTTTACTTAAACCTCATGGCAATCCCAAAGCTAGGTTCTATTATTAACTCCATTTAACCAATGAGTAAAATAGAGGCCTGGAGAGGTTAAGTAATCTGCCCAAGGTCACGTAACTAGTAAGCTGTGGAGCCAGGGTGTGAATCGTGCCACAGGTACTTGTAGAGGCCTTATCAGAGAAACTTTGGGTGAATACACAGCCTTGGCTGTCACCCTCCCCTCTGTTCTACCTTGCCCCCACTAGCTTACCCCCACTTGCCCCAGGATCTTCAGAGCCACTGAGCTAATGAGAGGGACCTGCCCATCCTGAGCCCTAGCAAAGTAGGCTCAGCCTCCAGGGGAACAGAGGCAGCCTTGTGGCAGGAGCACCCCCCACCCCAGCACCATCCCCCCTTGGTTGGGTCTGTTTCAACACCCCAGAGCAGCACATTCCATTCTCTGGCACAGCTGGGGGTTGGGGATTCCGGATTCCCCACCCAGCTGCCTGTTGGCTGCCTGTTTTCTTCAGGGCCCCAGCAGAGCCTGCTGTCTGTGCTCAGATACTGGGTCCCAGCCACATGCATTCCAGCAGCAACCACCCCCCACGTTGGATTTCCCAAGGAGTGAACTTTAGCCAGGATTACAGCCGACTAAACAGTTGTGGGTTGTGAGCTTCCTTTGTGGGGCTCAAGAGCCTCAAATCTGATGAGGCTGAGAGGGGAGGAGGGGTCGGGTAGGCTGCTTTGGGTCAGGAGAAAAGCTGCTGTCTGAGGCTGGCTCCTCTGCTACTGTCAGGGCCCTTGGAGTGGGATCTGAGGAGGGCTCCCAGAAATCTTCCTCTGAGGGTGGCAGAGGCATTGCTGTCTGTATCCCACCCCTACTTGGCGTCACCCCCTGCAAGCAGTAGTATAGTGGTTAAGAGCCTGGGGTCAAATCCTGGCACCACTACTATGTACAAGCTGTGTGTCCTTCAATAAGTTCATTGACCTCTCTGAACCCCAGCCTTCTCATTAAAATGGTGATAATAATACTAACCTCAAAGGGCTGTTGGCAGGCTTAAATTAGAATATCAGAGTGAGGGGTGCCTGGGTGGCTCAGTTGGTTGAGCGTCTGACTCTTGATTTTTGGCTCAGGTCATGATCTCAGGGTTGTGAGATCAAGCCCTGAGTTGGACTCTGCGCTCAGTGCAGGGTCTGCTTGAGGATTCTCTCTCCTTTTCACTCTCTGCCCCTCCCCACTCATGTGGGTGCGCACGTACACTTTCTCTCTCAAATAAATAAAATCTTTTTCTTTTTTTTAATAAAATCTTTAAAAAAAAAAAAAAGAATACCAGAGTGCTTAGAGTAGTGCGTGTCATCTAGCATGGGCTTGATATTTATTGATTACTAGTATTATTATATGTCTTCTCCCTTCTACTGGCTTCTACTCCCTTCTACATACCCCCCAGGAATGTATTTTCTGAAGTAAAATGCCAAATGTAGGTTCTGACCTCCTGAAAGTAGCAACTCTGGGTTTTAGGTGAGATGTTCCTGTCTTCTTTCTGCCTTAACAAATCAGGAATGTACTGAGTACCTGTTATGTGCAGGCACCATGCTAAGCCAGGTCAAGGCCTTTGATTAGTAAAATATTAATTATCATTTAATGAATATCTTCTAAATGCTGGGCACTAGTTCCAGGAACTTTTCATGTGTTTCCCCACTTACCACTCAGCCACTCTGTGAAATAGACATTATTACTCCATTTTATAGTTAGGCAGTGTCCCTAATGTCACATGGTCACTAAGTCACAGGATTGGAACCTAAAACTGGGCCCTACTACCTCTTTTCATGTGATCCTGAGTATTTTTTTTAAAATACTTATTTTTAGAGGAGGTGTGTGAGTTGGGGGAGGGGCAGAGACAGAGAGGGAGAAGCAGACTCCCAGCTGGATGCAGATCCCGATGACCCTGAGATCATGACCTGAGCCGGAATGAAGAGTCAGATGCTTAACTGACTGAGCCACCCAGGCACCCTTGATCCTGAATATTTAGCATCCTGCCCAAAATCCTTCCTGTTCTTTATCAGAACTCTGATTTTGTACCCAACTGAAACACTTGACTTCCTTTACTCCCTTGCAACTAGGGGTGGCCATGTGACTTAGTTCTGGCCGGTGAGCTAAAAGTGGAAATCTACCAGGTGGGACTTGTTGGGAAATTACTGTTTTCCTGATCAAAAGGGCCAGAGGCAGCTGACATGCTGTTTTTGCTCCCCTTCTCTGCCTTGCTGCCTGGAATGTGGTTGAGAAGTGGTGAGGAGGAGGCACTGTTTGTAACCACGAGAACAGAAGCCATCCTCTGGCAGAGCAGGAAGACCAAATGAGTCTGGGACATGGACCTCCCACCTGTCCATCTCCAGACCTCTCTTATGGGGATGCCCTCGTTTCTTGAGGTTTCTGTCAGATGTAGTCATTCACTGACACACAGCCCAGATGCTCCCTGGGCAGCACCACCTGTCTCTTCAGACCGGCCAGCGGGGAGCGTGTTGTGACCGCAGGAAATGAAGGGTGGGCCTAGGCCTTGTGAGGCCTCCCCTGGTTTGGGGGAAGATTCTTCTTGGTCCTAGGGAGGAGACTGCTGGGGGCTCTGACAATAGATGCTGGGGAACAGAGCTGATACATAGAGCATGACCCCTGTGTTGGTGGGTGGGTGAGGAGGGTCTTGCCGGGGCTTCCCGGGATGGGTTAAGGGAGCCTCTCCCCCCCCCTGCTCCATCTCACTGGCTGCCAGCACCTGACAGAGATCAGTATTGTGATCCTGCCAGAAGTAGCTTGAGTCCTGTGTGTTCAGTGGAAAAATAATCCTGGGCCCTGGTTGACCATAGAAGTGTCCGTAAATATTTGGTCGGGGTAGGAGGCTGAGAGACAAGGGGCAGATTCAGGGAGCTGGTAGGCTGGGCAGGCTTTGGGTGAGGGTGGGTGGCAGTGGCTTCCTCAGAGTTGAGGAGAAACAAGCAGGCCTCTGCTGCTCCTGACCTGTGGTGAGGCCACCTGACTGCCCAGGGAGGTGATTTACGGGCAGGCTGTCAGACCACCTGTTAGTTCACAATTGGCCCCACAGCAGAATTTGGACCCTTTTGCCTTCTTCATTTCTCTATGGCATCCTGCTTCTCTGAGAGCCCTGGAAGCCGAGTGCTCACAAGGGAATGCAGCTGCAGTGTCTTGGAGGAACAGGAAGCCTCGACTGGACTTGGTAGCTAGACTCTCACTATTGAGGAAAGCTGCTCTGGGGGTGTCCCCAGCCCCTGCTCTGGATACATCTGCCTTGTTCCTCAGCATCTGATGACAAACTCCAAGTCTCTTTCCTGGTGCCACCCCTTCCAAATGCTGGTCATCTGAATGCAGGAACCTGTTGCCTCCCTTTCAAGCCTCCTCCCCTCCCTGCCCCATTCTGCTCCAGGTAGCAGCACCATCTGCTCTGAGCTCGCTGAAGAAGTCCTCAGTTAGAATAGCCACTTCCTGCCCAGCATGCTGGACCGAGATCCTTCCAGCTGAGTTCCCCTCAGCCCCTCCCCCTCCTCCTGCCTCAGATCAAGGTCTTCAACCCAGGCTGCATACCACCCCAGGGAGCTTATAGAGATTCAGATTTCTGAGCACCCTCCAGATATTCAGATTTAATTGCTTAAGTGGGGCCCCCATTTTGCAAAAGCTCTCTAGATGATTTGAAGGTTTATGTGTTAAAATGCAGATTCTGAAACAGCAGGCCTGGGGTGGGGCCTGAGCTTTTGTGTTTCTCACCAGCTCTAGGCAATGCTGCTCCTCTGGTCCCTGTGGCACTTGCCTACACCATTATCCCCACCCGGTTCAGACCAGTGCAGAGGGTGGGAGATAGGGGTGGAGGGGATGGGGGCGTGGAGGGGGTGGTGTGTGTGTGTGTGTGTGTGTGTGTGTGTGTGTGTGTGTGTGTGTGTAGAGTGTCACAGGGGTAGGAATTGACTTGTGTATAGGCCCTTGGCTCTTCAGAGTAGTGCCCAGTGGTCCAGCCTTCTTGGGATCTGAGGAGCAGGTATTTCCAGGGACGTGCTTCAGGACTGTGGAGCCTTTTGACCCTGGGAGCAGACTGGGGATCTTGGTGTCTCTCTCCTTCTTTGGGAAAAAAAGGATGGTTATCTCCCTTCCTCACTTAGTGCTGGGGAAGAGCAGGGTGATCCTCACTCTGTGCTCTCGGGATCCTACAAGAACATGGGTGTTGCTCTTAGGCATTCCAAGTATGTCTGTGTGGACAGGCTGTGGGTTATGACAAGGGCCTCTTTCTAAAAGTCTCTTCTGAACCTCCCTCTCCCCACCTTTGGGGACCAGCTGACAAATAACCTAGTCAAAACCAACTGTTGTTTTCTTTGATTTAATTAAAAACTTAAAAAAAAAATTAGAAACCAGACCTTGCCTGCATCAGATCTAGTACTTGTGGCCTTGCAACGGTGGTGATAATTTACTCATCAGGGTTACAGGGACATATGGAGGCTGAAGAACAAACCCCAAAAAGCGGCTTCTGGGAGGGGGTTTGGGCTGGGCTTCTCTCCAGGTTTGCAGGAAGGGGAAGAGATGGGGAAGGTGGAGAACTGTGGCTGGAGGGTGCTGTGACCCTAATGCCTCTCCTCTGGGGGGACTCTGATGACACAAGTGGGCAGTGGAGGTAAGGAACTGTCCCCCCAAATAGCTCAGCCTAATACTGAGACTTTCCTCTTCAAGGCAAGGCTTCATCACCGACAGAGGGGAGCAGACGCCATGGTCTACTCCGGAAACTACCTCCTCGGGCTGCTCAGAGCCCCTCCATGCTTCTCGCTCTCTCCTCCACCTACTTTCTGAAACCCTGGAGTTCCTTCCCAAATGAGAAAGCCCTGCTTCTAAAAGAAGAAGTCCCCAAGGACCCAGAACCCCTCAGTTAAGAGCAGCTCAGGCTCCATGCCCATTCCTTAAGACCTGTGCTGGTAATAGCTCTGCATGGGACCACTCAGGCAGGGGCTGGGTCAGCCTGGGAAGAGGGGTGAGGCCAAGTGGGCAGAAAGAGAGAGTGTGCCTCAGGGGTGGAGAGAGGGCAAGGCACAGCTGGCTGCATGAGGCAGGGAGGCGCGCCCTTTAGTGGGGTTCAGCGGCCCCATAGAAGAAGGGGTAGTAGAGGGAGCAGGGATATGAGAACATGAATTTGACTGCGAACTTCATCTCCTTATTCTTTTTGTCCCAGCGGTAGACGGCCATAAGCAGCAGCTGTCCGTCCACCTTGCGGCCCATGACCAGGAAGCTGCCAGCCAGGCTGTCCAGCTGTGGGCAGGGGCAGCTAGCACCGTTCTTCATGTGCAGCACGAGCCTCTTGGTGTCCTTGCGCTTCAGGGGGCCAGGCTTGAGTAGCTTCTTCTTTTTCTGGGCTCCAATCAGCTTCCGGTCCCCATTCTCTATCTTGATCTCCTTGATGCGCATTTTAACCACTGTGTGTGTGCACACATGTGGAGGGGGTAGACAGAGGGACAATGTGAGAGTGGGCAGGTGTGCTCAGGATGCTGGTGGGCCCCCAGTGAGTGCTTGTGCCTGAAGCTCCAAGCCTAGCCCTTGGTGAGGTGGGCTTATATGGGTACATTTTCATATTTTTGAAGATTTTATCATGTGCAGGACTTGCACTGACATTCTCATGCTTCATCTTTGAGGTGGGAGGGAAATGAGGTTTGGAGAGGGGGTGACCTGTCAGACTTGTAGAGCCTAAAGTGAACCAAGGTCTAACACCCCAGAGCCCATGCCTTTCCAGGATACCACAGGCAGGGTGGGGAGCACCTGATGGGGAGTGGAGCAGGGCATTGGGCTCCCCAGGGAGGGAAATGCTTCAGGTGGAGCTGACCAACTGGAGGGGTGGTTTGGTGGGGAGAGGTCCTTGTGACAGAGGGAGGCTGGACTTCATGATCCCTGGGGCTGCTTCTAAATGAGATTTCTGGCTCTGTGTGTGTGTGTGTGTGTATAGCAGTGGTGGGCTGGCAAATGTTTGACAGCTGGCCCTGGGGAGGGAGGTGCTCTGTAGCATGTGCTGGTTTCCATGGGGTAACCCCCCCACCCCCCCCCCCCGCGCACACACACACACCATGGCCTACTGCATCACAGAGCATTGGATTGAGAAGCATGCACACAACCATCTTTTGTGATCTGTGTAAGACTATAGTATATGGGTGAGAGTGTGATGTTTAGTGCTGTGTATTTTATGTATCAGAGTGTGTCTATGGTGTTTTTGGAGTGTGAATATAGGGGTGAGGGAGGTGGTTAAAGGCTAGAAAGTGGTAGGGGTGACTGACCATCCCAGGGTGGCTGTAGAGAGCCTAATAAGTTGTGGGTTGGGAGTCTAGAGCTGGAGGGGACTCACTTAGGCTAGTCTACCCCTTCTTCAGGCCTCTGGACCCCCATCTCTGTGAGCAACCAGGGAGATGCCAGAGGATGACTGTTCACCCAGGGAAGGAAATTGTTATAAAATTTCATTCTTTCTCTCTCTTGGGCAGAGGCATACACACACCTTACAATAGTAGTATTCTCTTTCCAAGCAGACTAATGACATAAAAGACTCAAGTAAGGATTTCATTGCTCTCTGTTTTTTCAGAAAGGGAGGCTAATACACAAAACAGCATTCCACTTGGCAAAGGCCACGTGCTGGGTCGTGTGGTCCTGACTAGACTTGGCTCACTGTCCCAGGAATGGAGAGGTTCCAGGATGAAGCTCCCCAGGCCAGAGGTGCCCAGGGATGAGGGTGCTGCACTTCCATCCTGGGGCCCAGCTCTTTCCCTGATGCCCCTGTCCATCTCCAGGCTTAGCTTGCTTTTCCTGAAGAGGATCCAGCCCTGGAGGCCCCTCTGTGGGCAGGTGCCAAGGGAGGGCTGCAAGAGCCTTGGCCAGGAGTGGTTTTGGGGCCCACAGACCATGGCCTTGAGGGGCTTCTGAAGCCCCTGGGATGACCTGCAGAATGAGGTGCATTTCTTTGGGGAGAGGGTTCAGGGTCATAATCAGACCCGTGGTGCAAACAGTCTTAGTATTCACTAAGATAGTTGTGGACACGTGTGTTCGTGTGTGTGTGTGTGTGTGTGTGTGTGTGTGTGTGTGTCAAGGAGGAGAGGAATTGGGGGAGCGGCCACGTGGGCCCCACACTCACCGAAGTCACTGGAACACATCTGCTCCATGAGGCCATCGGCACTATGCTCCATCTCACACTGGGTGCAGATCTTGGTCACTGAAGAGGGAAGCAGGGGTGGGGTTGAGGGAGGCTGATAAGGGAATCAGAGTCCAAAAAAGCCACTCGAGTACAGGCTTATCCCACTGATGAGCCACCTCCCCCTGTCAAGCCTCCACTCTCATCAGGAAATGGGATGATGGTAATGATGCTCACTGAGGAGTTGTGAGGTTCAAAAGAGACAAGGTTGCAGTGGCACCTTGCAGTAGGCACAATTGCTCCATGACCCTGGCAACTGCCACTATGATGTGCATTGTCTTCCAAACTTTGTTTCGTTTAATCCCCAGCCTATGAAGTAGGTATTATTCTTATTAAAGAAAAGAAGACTGAGGCCCAGAGTGGCTACTCAAGTCTGCAAAACTATTGTGAACTGAGCTTAGAACTCAGCATTTGTGACTCCTGGGCTAGTGCTGAGATGGGGGTATCTGCAGGGTTTTTCTAGGAACACAGGGTCCGGACAGGTGGGGAAACAAGTGACTCTGGCAGGGCAGAGGCTGTGGTAAGCTGAAGAGCATCCTCCTCTACGGTGGGCAGCTTAGCATTACCAGAACTTTTGATTTTTTCAAGGGAAGCCCAAGCTCTTTAATTTTTATGTGAAATATTCTCAGGTTTTTTTTTATTATTATTCTCAGTTTTATTGTGGCCACACAAACACTTCAGGGTGCCTCTGGTTCTCTGCCACCACATCTGCTCTCTGTCCTCTGTCTCTGCCTCCAGGTGGGTGCCACATCACAGGGGAAAGTGGGCTTCAGAGAGGTCAGAAGCATGAGGGCAGAGTGAGGGGGGATTCCGAGCCGAGCCCGAGCCCAGGACTTCCCTTCCCTGCTGTCGAGGCTGTTAATCCATGGCTTCCAAGAGAACCAGAAAAGGAACCATGCTGGGATCCCTGCTAGGGGCTGTGCTATCTCTCCTTGAGCTGGCTCTCTCTCCCCTGCTTCCTGGTCCCATTTCCAACCCACGAACAGGGGTGTTTCCCTTCTCTCAACACTCCCCAGTCACAGGACCCCTACCCAACTGACTCTCAGGAGGGACATGGGAGTGTAGGATCAAGGGCTGTGTGGATGAGGTTAGCCCTGAGGAGGTGGGTAGGGTATGGTGGAGTCCAGTTGCTTTTGGGGGGCTGGATCAGATAGAAAATGGGAAAGCAGTGCTGCCCCTTGGGGGAGTCCCAGCATCAGGGGCTCCTTAGACTCTCGAATTAACTGCCCAAACAAAGCCCTTCTGCTCACTGCCACTGTTTTATTCTCCTGTCTGGTGCCCAGCCCAGGCTTACTCTGGAAGGAGTTTGGCATTTGGGGCAGGGGTGGGGGCTGCACAGTGAAGGGAAGCTGAGACCAGGGAGGAACTAGGGGAAATGGGACTCGGGGTGGGTGGGAGGTGGCACTTAGGATCTCACAGGGTTCTGGAACCTGAGCTCATTTCCTATATTACTTATGGAAAAAGTGAGGTTCAAAGTTAAGCAACAACTAAGGAGGCTCCTGGTTAGTGGCAGAGCCTGGTAAGCTGCTCTTCTGCACTGAACTTTACCTGAAGGTCTCCCAACTGGGGGATTTTGGGAAGAGAGTACAAGAAATTCGGGTTCCCAGGTACAGAAAATGGGATGAGTGTGTGTGTGTATGTGTGTGTGTGTGTGTGTGTGTGTGTAACCATAGCCCAGGAGTGCACTTAGCTCACGATTTTTACACTATATCCCTTCCATAGGCTCCCCTCCCCTCTCAGGTTGTCAACGTGGGGTGGTGGTGATGCTTGTTTTGGTGCCCTGGGGTCCAGAGCTGTGGTGGAGGTGACTGGGCCTGGGCATTCTTGGGCTGAGAGAGGCCATAAGACATTTATGAGGATGCCTCAGGATGGGGGGAGGGGACAGCACTGGGGCTACCCAGGGATTCCAGCGTCTTGGGAAGGTCAGCGCTGCGAGGGGCGCGAGGGGCATCATTGGGAACGAAGCTGGAATGCGTAGAACCAGTGAGCTTGTCCAGAGCTGCGAGAAGGCCCTACTCTGGGAGTTTGTGGGGAGGCTGGCAGGGGGGCAGCGGGGGGTGCAATTCCCGGGCATGCATGCAGGGCTGGGTAAAGGCGTGTGTGTGCGTGTGTGTGTGTGTGTGTGTGTGTGTGTGTGTGTGAGCGGGTGGCGCCTCCGCGGGGCCCCGCAGAGCAGTGCTAAGGGCCCAGCTCCCGCGGGCGCCCGGGGGCTGGCGGCGGCGGCGGCGCTACCTGGAGGCGCGGTGGCAGGCAGGTGTCCGAACTGCATGGCGATGCAGAGGTCGTTGTCCAGGGGGAACTTGTGGCAGTGCAGCATCTCGGGCCAGGGGAAGCCGTAGGCCTCCATGAGCGGCGCGCAGCCGGCGCGCACGGCCTCGCACAGCGAGCGGCACGGGTAGATGGGCCGGTCGAGGCAGACGGGCGCGAAGAGCGAGCAGAGGAAGACCTGCGTGTCCGAGTGGCAGCGCTTGGCCAGCAGCGGCAGCCAGCTGCTCGCCTGCTGCTTCACCTCGGCCAGGCTCTCGTGCTCCAGCAGGTTGGGCAGCCGCATGCGCTTGTAGCCCACGGTGTGGCAGAGCGGCAGGTCGGCGGGGATGTCGAGGCACTGCGGCGGCTTGGAGTACGAGCGCCCGTGCAGCGGCTCCGCCTGCCAGCCGTAGTAGTCGTACTCCTCGGCGCCCGCCGGCGCCCCGTGCAGCGCCCCCAGCAGCAGCGCCAGCGCGGCCGCCCGCGCGCCCCCCGCCGGCCCCCGCATGGCACGCGGCGTCTCCAGCGGCCCCGCGCCCGCGCAGCCGCCCCGCCGCCGCCGCCGTGGCCCGAGTGCCCGCAGCCTTCGCTCGGCTCCCGGCGCGCCGACCGATCCTGGCACCTCCCACCCCGGGGCTCCGGCCTCGCCGCGCGCCCCAGCCAATCTCCGGCCGCCGGCCCCCGGCCCAGGCGCGGAGGCGAGGTGGAGCCCCTCGGCCCCTCCCGCCGCCTCGCGCGCGCCCCGCCCCGCGCACCCACTCCCCTGCCTCGGCGCGGGGCTCGCTCGCCTCCCGGGGCGTTCCCCGCCGACCGCGTTCGCCATCCTTCTCCTTATCTCCCTCCGCCACAGCCTCCCCTGTTCCTTTTCTCGCTCACTCCACTTGCTTATCTGTCGTCTCGGCCTTTCCCCTCCGCTCTGCTTTCTCTTCCCTGACACCTCGGCTCTCCCTTCCCCTGGCGGCCCACACCCGCCTGCTCCGGGAGGGCAGGGCTCCGGCCGTCCGTCTTCAAGCCTGTGTTTGAGCTCCTGCCTGGTTCCGGCACGGTGTTGGCTGCCGGGAATCAGAGATGGATCTGACCCAGGAACACCCCCCCCCCCCCCACCTCCAGGGACACCCTAGCCTAGTGGGGCCAAGGTAATCATAACTGCGTTCAGGGAGCTCCGAGTGCCTGTGGACACTGCACGGCACCTCACTTGCCTTATCGCCTTCTATCTCTATTGATAGCTAATACTTCTTGGGTACTAACTGTACCCAGGCGTTCTAACTGTATGTCGGCATTCTCACAGTATTGCTGTAATAAGGCGAATGGGTACTGTTATTATCTTCACTTTACAGATAAAGGTACCCAGGCAAAGAGAGGAGTTAAGTGAGGATAGGGGCCAGGACTTGACCCCTGGTGGTCTGGTTCCAGAGTCAGAAACAAGGTACAATCAGGAGGTCTGGATTCAGAGTCTACAGGCTTGCTGGCTTTGGGGGACTTCAATCACATAGCTAATAGGTGAGGGAGCCAGGATTTGAATCCAGGTTTGAGTTTCAAAGGCCAGGGCTTAACTACTCTGCCCTAAGATAAATTCCAACCCAGGACAGGAAAGGCTGAGGAAGAGGAAGAAACTGATGATGTACAGGGAGGCATCAGGGAGGAGGCCTTCAAGAACCCCATGATTGGGATCTTTTCCTTCTGCCTGAACCCTGCCTTCCATTGGCTTTCCTGTGGGAGGAGCTTTGGAGAAATGCTTGAGGGTTGGAGAGCTTCTTCTTGAGAGCCTGACCTGAGACCTGACCTCCTCAGTCCTTGGTGGGGAGGTCCCCTGGGGAGGTGTCTTGCGGCACTCCAGGGGCTGGATCTGCACTTGCCCCCCTCTGCTTCTGCCCTTATACTTCCTATCCCCTACCATCCTGAATGTTTCCAAGTCTCCTGTCTCTTCATGGATCTGTCCTTGCAGTGGTAGTAGAGAGAGGTGAGGCTCCACTCTTCTTAATATTCTGCAGACACACATGAAGCACCTACTCTGTACAAGGCTTGAGGTGTAGTATACATGTCACATATAAGGATCCCGAAATGCAGAAGACATAGTCTCTGCTCCAATTCGATCTGGTGTGAGAAAAAGACCAAAGGCAGGGCAGAGGAAACAGAGGACATTTAGCAGACAGAGCCCCACGTGGGGCGAAAGAGCTTGAAGGGGTTCTAGGGATGACCTGCCAGAAGGTAAAGGACCACTCCCTGTGGGACCAGGCAGTGGAATGTAGTAATGGTGCAAGAGCCTGAGCTTTGTGGACAAAGCCAAGTTGAAGTCTAAGTGATGTTGGGCAAGTATTTAGCCATTCTGACCATCCATTTTCTTGTTTGTAAAATGGAACGTTCTCAACAGTTATTGTGAGAGGCAAACAAAATGCTGCATGAAAAGAAAGCCCCCTGCATAGTGCCACACATAATAGCACCTAGGAATGTAAGATGTCTAAGGGATGTATGACTTCAGGGTAAAAATGTGATGTGTGTTCTGAGAGGTCTCTTGGGTACCTTGGCCCTGGCTGTGGTTTGGGACTCCGAGCAGTAGTTCTGTTCTCTGTGCTCCAGCTTACCCTTACTCTGCTGCAGGCTTGGCAGGGCTTCTGTGCTGCAGGGGAGGTGTGGTCTTGTGCACAGGCAGGCGGCGATGGCGCTCCCCAGGTGAAGTGCAGGGTGCTGGCTCCCAAGGCAGCTGGTTAGCCCAGCTGGCCTTGGCGTCCCAGTGTCCGGCCTGGACAACAGGAGGCATTGTTCCTGTTGCTGGTTATGTAGAACTGTCTAAGAGCCAGGTGAGTCTGTACCTGCCACTCCTAAGGGCAGAGGCGCCAGGCTGAAACTCCCCTGGAAGGGGAGGATGGGCAGTTTTTACCTGACAACTCTGCCTTGTGGACCCCCCGAGGCTCCCTGACAGGATGAGATTAAGGAGGAAAGGCCTTCACAGGAATGAAGCCCAGGTGGGGGCTGTGCCATGGGGCACAGAAGATCTCCGCCTGCGGCCAGGTCAGTGGGTTACATTAGCTCTGTGGCCCCGGCAGGGAGGAGGGTGCACACATGTGCTGCCGCTTCCTGATGAGGCCGTTCCAGGGCCTAGGCAGCTGTGTGGAACACCTGGCATGCTGGGCATCTGTCCATCTTGGAACCTCTGCAGTCTATCCAGGTGCACATTTCCCCTAGCTGATGGAAGGGACCATTTGTTAAAAACAACAACAACAACAACAACAATGTGTATTTGTGCTTTGTTGTATGTGTTTGTCCTATATAGGTACCTCTTAGATCAACCTTGCTAATTATGTTATACAATCTTATATTTTCCTGCCTTTTTATGGCCTACTTTAGTGATTCCCCAAGTGTGCTCTCCTGAGGGTTCTCAAGTCCTTTTCAGGGAGTCTACAAGGTCAAAACTGTATCCAGTTCAAAGATTCACTCTAAGTCCAAGATAGACCATTGGATCTTAAGGTAACAGTAAGAAAAGTTTATTGGTATGGATTCAGGTTCTAAAGTACAACTAGCATTTAAGGAATGGTCATATGGCAATTTTTTTGATAGTATCAAAGAAGAATATCTAAAATGTCTCAAAAGGCTGTTAAAATATTCTCATTTGCAGCTACATTTCTGTTGAGGCCAAATTTTCTTCATATAAAACAACATGTAACAACAGATTGAGTGCAGAAGGAAGTATGGAAATCTGTCTATTAAGCCAGATGTGAGATTTGCAAAAATGAAGACAAGTGCCACTTTTTTCACTATTTTTTTTTTGCTTTGTAAAATATAATTATTTTTCACAGAATTTGTTATTTATCTTAACATATAATGGGTTTATTTTTGTTGCTTTAAATGAATTAATTAAATTTTGCTTATTAATAAAATTTTAAACATGGTAAATAGGAGTAGGTGTACATATAAACAAAAGGTCTTTAATCTAAAAACCTAATTTTTAAAGGTGTAAAGGGTTCCTAAGACCAGAAAGTTTAAGAACTGCTGATTTACTTATTCTACTTGTTTCTTTTCTTCCTTTCTTTCAAAAAGTAATTCCTATACACATTGTGGGGCTGGAACTCACAACCCCACAATCAAGAGTCACATGTTCTACTGCCTGAGCCAGCCATGCGCCCCTATTCTATTCATTTCTTTTCTTTCTTTTTTTTATTTATTAATGATAGTCACAGAGAGAGAGAGAGAGAGAGTGAGAGAGAGAGGGGCAGAGACACAGGCAGAGGGAGAAGCAGTCTCCATGCAACTAGAGCCTGATGTGGGATTCGATCCCGGGTCTCCAGGATCGCACCCTGGGCCAAAGGCAGGCGCTAACCTGCTGCGCCACCCAGGGATCCCTATTCTATTCATTTCTGATTGAAGTATATAAGATCTACTTTGTGGGTTTACAATTTTTCCTTTTTTTTTTTTTTTGGAATCACTTTTGCTCTATTTACTCTGAAGCTATGTTGTTAGGAGCATAAAGTTTCATGACCATTATATGTTCTGGTTGGATTATAATTTCTATCTGTATGAAATAGCCTTCTTCATTCCTTTTAATGCTTTGGTTTCGGGAGTAATCATTCCAGGAACCAACGTTTAACTAGAACCTGCTGTGAGCCAGGCATACACACGAAGTAGTCTCAGTCCCTGTCCATGTGGAGAACAGGGACACACAAAGGCAATGTAGTAAGGCAGGGAGAGTCCAGGCTTTGCTTCAGACTGAATGGAGGTAAATTCTGGCCACTTGCTAGTTGTGTATGTCCTTGGACATATGTCTGTTGAGCTTTGAACCTTAATTTCTTCATGTGTAGAATGAGGTGAAGACGATGTATTTAGTGGATGTTAGTGAAGACCTACGGAGGCAAGGGTAGAGGGGAGCAGCCAGCAGAGTGCCTGGCATATGGCAGCTCTGTGATTAGTACTATAATGGAGCCATGAGTGGGAGATCTGCCCCATTCGTGTCTCCTTACAAGCACTCACCCCCTCCCCTGGAGAGGCAGTGCCTGGCAGTGGGAAGTGTACTAGCTTGGATTCAGAAGATTTCAGTTGTGTGTTTCCAACTTCATAACATGTCCCTGCACCCTGAGTGTTTGTTTCCTCATCTGTGAGGTGAGGAGGACCGCCTCTGCCTTACATTCTCCATGGGGCCATCTTGAGGATCAAGTGAAATCGGGAAGAGGAAGGAAGTTGAGAAGATGATGGAGGGGAGGCTGATTTGGTGCTGGCCCAAGGCGGGGCATCTCTGGTCCCAGCCTGTGAGGAAGTTCTGCCAGCATAGGCTTGCCTCCTCCGAGGAGGGTTGGGATGCCCAAAGGCATGAGACACAATCTTGTCCTTATTTTAGAGTCTTTGGGAATTACCTGCCATTTACGATCTCCGTGTTCCCCGCTGGGATACCTGTCTTCATAGCAGTGGCTGCTGATGAGTTAAGCAAAAAGTCCAGCCTGAGTGGCTTGTGTAGTTAAGAGAACTCTTAGAGCTAGCAGGGACCCATTGCTGCTGCCCTCCAGTGTCTCCCATCCCTGGCCATTGTCTGCAGGAGGAAACTAGAACTTGGCCTTCCTCTCAGTCCAGTACTCTTAACTACTACAACTACAGCACTGGTTTACTTTCCATCATTTAGCTTTGTTGATTGCAAAGTCAGCATGTGTCGCAGAGGTCTCCAGCTCTCCAGAGCCTTCCTGCTGTGCAGCCTGTGCTCCAGGAAGCAATTCAGGAGGGCCTGCTTAGGATCTCTGGGTGCCCTGGTAGCAGTAGGTTCCTGCTGGTAGAGGGGATGGATTCACGGTCACTGAATCAAGTGGTTAGGGAGGCAAGTTGCATGACCCTGGACACTGGCAGGCACACTGGTTATCCTGGATCTCACGAGAACAAAAGCAGAGGCCAAGCTTGTCTAGGACAGGGGCAGGTCTAGCTCTAAGAATGCCTGTCTGAAGTGCCAAAGGAGGGGCGTGGGTGGGCACTCCTGGTATCCCTGGAGGGCTGGGGATGGAGAGGCCTTCCTTTCTGGGTCCCCAGCACAACTGGGACCCCCAGGGTCTGGCTAATAGGCAACCCTGACTAGAAGTACATCAGAGAGGCAGCCAAATGTTTTGGTTAAGACCAAGAACTCTTGAGTGAGACAGGATTCTAATTTCAGCAACGCTGCTTGACCTTGGGCAGGTTTTTGAACCTTTCTGTGCTTTAGCCTTCTCATCTATAAAATGCAGATGATAAAGATAATTCCTTTTAGGATTATTTGGAGGACTAGGGTTCATGTAGTAATTGCTTACAGTAGTGCAGATAGGAAGAACTATCTGTATAGTTGTTAGTTAATACTGTTGAGCATTGGCAGTGGTCTTTAGAGATGGTCACCAAATTCTGTGGCTCCTCGCTCCTAAATTTCTCTTAAATCCACCTGTGCTCTGCCTCCTCCCCCGTTGTCCTTCCTCACTGTTCAGGGCTGCTCTCTGGTCTCTGGTTTTCTGCACTGCAGGAGGGAACCTGTCACTTCACACTGCTAACCTGCTAGCCTCTCCCTTCAGCTCAGGAGAGCTTTCAGTTGCTCCGATTACATTTAGCATCAAGTTCTTCCCAAGACTCTGGGAGGCCAGGCCTTCTCACTGGGCTTGCTGGGCTTGCTCATAGCACCTGAACTCCCCTTTGCGGCCTCCTCATACTGGTCATCCTAGAGCAGTAGTTTCTCTATTGAGAAATTTTCTCAATTTCTGGTATCCCTGTAGACAGAGAGCTCCACAAGGGCAAGACCTCTGTTTCTTTTGCTCTTTGCACACTGCCAGGCACATAGTAGTGCTGAATGAACGAATGAATGAATGAATGAATGAATGAACAGATGACTTCTGGGTGGGAGGAATTATCAGAAGAAAGGAGTCTTTGGAGCCAGTCAGACTCAGGCTGGAGCCAGCTTCCTTTAACCCTTTTTCATCTCTCTTGGAACTCTTGGAAGGCCCAAGGAAGATCTGGAGAGTTATAGGGTGACTGTAAGGAGAGCTGGTGGAGATCAAGTGGAGTTAGCTGAGGAGTAATTTAGTGCTTGCTGAGGGATGGTGGTGATGGACAAGCTCCCTGTGAAGTCAAGCTCATGTTGACTTCCCTCCCTCCTTCCCTCTCCTCTCTTGAGCAGGTGTTTAGGGGATCCTAGGTGCCCGGCATTATGCTCTGTGCTTTTCCGCACATTATCTCCTTTAATTATCCCAACAGCACTGTGAGGTAGATATTATTACTCCCATTTACTATAAGAAAACTGAGACCCAGAGAGGTTCAGTAACTTACCTACAATCACACTGGCAAGAACCAGAGCCAGAACTCGGAAGCCAGGACTTCCCGCTGTGATTTGTGGATTCCTGCCTGGATGTGAGAAGTGGCTGGGGCCGCTGACCCCAACTGTCTTGTAGAAGAAGAGGGCCCTAGGGCCAGTGCAGAAACTTCCATGGAACTCAAGTAGCTGAGGCTGCCAGCAGGTTCGACTCTGGTTGGCCAGGCCATTCCCTCCCTAGGGAGTGCAAGATCTAGAGGGGTAGCTAGGCATTGCACAAATACATGAATGGTTTATAATCATAAAAGCAACTTCCTAGTGGGGAGGTGGAGATACCCCAAAATGTCCTCTTTGTGGAAAGGAGAATGAGCACCAGAGGCAGTCAAAGGCACCTAGTATTAGGCTTTTTTGCTTCTACCACTTATGGGCTGTGAGGACTCGGGTAAGACACAGCTGCTTGTGCTCTAGTTCTCTCCATCTGCTGCAGATGTGTGGGTAAGATGAAATGAGAAATAACTGAAGATACTTAAAAGTGCTGCAGCGTAAGTGTTCAGAATTTTGTGGAGTCACAGGGGACAGCCTGTGCGCGGCTCCCACTCTCAGCCCCAGCTATGGCTTGTGGGCCCTTGGGACCCCAGATTATAAGATGTTTCAGTGGAAAGCTACTTGCTATTCCGGTGGTTCCTGACCACCAGGGTCTGTGAAGGCACTGATAAAGGTTCATAAACTATGCCCCGTGTTTCCCCAAATCAACACAGAATGGTTCATTTGCTCTGTAAATAAAACAACAGATTTCTTTGCTTTTGGCTGGAATTACATGCTCTCAGGATGGAACTCCCCTCTCATGCTGAACAGGAGTAGATTGGCAGTCCATGCATCTTTGATTAACTTAACAAACAGGCTGGGTGAGGGAACTGAGTGGCCTAGAAAGGGGAACTGTAGGTCAGAGAGGCCCTGGGGCTTTGTGCTCAGGGTATAGGGGAGGAAGTCAGGAAGCCCCCAGGAGGTGCTGGAGGGCAGGACGGCAGAGGGGAAAGCCAGGGCAGGAGTGGTAGGGGGTGGGGCCCAGCTGTTGGGGGAACCCTAGGCAAACAATGGCCTCATTAAAAAGAGGGTGCTGGTGGGGGGAAGCCCAGCAAGGCCAGTGAATCTCCAATTCCCTACCCTAGCCAATGGAGCAATTGTCCTCTGTTGGGAAGGAGCTGGGGCCTGGGCCTGGGAACTGCTGAGCGCTTGTCCTGAGGGCCACGGAGGTGGTCCCAGCCTCTTTGCATGGGTTCAGAATGGCTCTTCTGTGCTCAGTGCAGAGGGGTCAGGCCACGGTAGGGGCTACCTGGTCCTAGTTCTCCCAGCTGGCGGTTCAGGGGGTGGGTGCTTGTATGAGGCTCTCTGAAAAGGGGCCCCTATGTGCCTCCTGCCCACTTCTGGGACACCGAAGCTCTGGCTAGTTGGTCTGAGGCTCAACCTCAATCTGTGCTTTTCTGTTCTCTACTTGCCTGCTGTGCTGTGGCCTTGGGCTGGTTGCTTGACTTCTCAGGTCTTAATTGTTTCACCTATAAAGCTGGGGAGCATTGGGCTAGAAGTACTTCTCAGCTGCATTGGTAGTCCTTCCGGCCTGGCCTGGGTTTGGTTATCAAGGAGACTGGGGCTGATACTGGCATTTATGGGCAGGCGCTGGGGATGCCTAATTCCTGCAGTGTTCAGCCCAGCCCTGCATGACCAAGAGTTGTCTGAAGCACTCATAAATCAGTGTTTTTCACCATTGGTGTTTTTAAAGTAAGGTGGTCCTGTTTTCAAATGATGTGGCTTGTGGGAACTCAGCAGATAAAACAGATGGAGGGGGGCAAGTGTGGTTAGGGTTGGGGCAGGCCCCGGGGCCCTACCCACAGGGCGTTTCCATACCCCACAGTGGCCCCGCCCAGTGTGAACTCTCTCCAGGGCCTCATGCTGCTGCCTGGGCCCGATTTGGCTGCTCTGGGTGTCCTGATTGGTGGGTAGTATTCTCATCCATTGGACATCTGCTAAGATTGGGCAGCATCTGCACAGAGCCAATTGTTATGCCTTACCTCTGTACCATGGTGTTTTTGTTAGAGGTGCAATGGGCAGGTAAGGATGTGAATTGTCCTGGCCTCCTTGGTCTCCCTGGACTGGGCTGGTTGATTTGGGCTGTCACAGGGCACAACCCACAACCAGGCAAGGAGAGGTTTCCACACTTGCAGTGTGAAGCAGTCACCTCGTTAAAATACACATTCAGATTGCTGCTGGGTCATCTGCAGATTCTAGTTCAACACATGTCACCCTGGGTGATTCTGGGGCAGTGGCCTGAGGACTGGGGTGAGAAATGCTGGCCTCAGAGGGCATCTTGCCTGCTTCCTTCTTCTCCTCCTGCTCCTCCTGCAGGTTGCAGCCACTCTCCAAGGCTCATGGGGTTCCTTGAGGCGGAAATGAAAAACTCTCCCTTCTGGAAGCTCTATACAACCTGTTTCCTATGCCTGGGAATGAACCTGGTCCATCTCACCTTCTCCAGCACCTAGCTCAGGGCTCTGATTAATAACAGAGTTAGCATAATATTTTTTAAAAAGGCGGGGGGTGGGGGAACTCGTGGGTGGCTCAGCAGTTTAGCACCTGCCTTTGGCCCAGGGCGTGATCCTGGAGTCCTGGGATTGAGTTCTACGCCGGGCTCCCTGCATCCATGCTACTCCCTCTGCGGGTGTCTCTGCCTCTCTCTCTATGCCTCTCATGAATAAATAAATAAAATCTTTAAAAATATATATAAAAAAATAACAGAGTTAGCAGATGGTCACACGTCCCACGCTGTGCCAAGTGCTTTATCATCTCATTTAAACCTCTCAACAATGCCAACAGGCAGATGTTCTTATCATCGCTGTTTACTGATGAGAAATCAAAGGTGATTGAGGAACTTGCCTGAGGTCACACAGCTGGGAATCTTCCAGATAGATGGGACTCCACCACACACATTCCTGCACAGACAGGGCAGCCAGCCTGTCCCTCCATCTGGGATTTCATAATCCCCCTTCAGTGAGTCTGGCAAGGTGTTGTTATTAGTATTACTATCATCGGGGACTTGGTCTTAAGACTTTGCAGAGGTGTGCGCTTACTGGGAATCCTCATGAGGACAGGAGTTGAGAGCTGCTGGGGTCCCAGCAGGGAAAACTCGCCTTTCCTGGGTGTTTTGGAGTGTCATCTGTTTTTTTCATTCTTTTTTTTACTTCTCTCTCTCTCTCTTTTTAAAAAATATTTTTATTTATTTATTCATGAGAGACACAGAGGTATAGGCAGAGGGAGAAGCTGGCTCCCCATGGCTGAGCCAAAGTCAGGTGCTCAATGCCTGACCCACCCAGGTGCCCTGGGAGTGGCATCTGTTATCTTGCTTCACTCTTATGGTGACTGAAGGAGGCATGAACGATCAGTCCCCATTTTATTGAAGAGGAAACTGAGGCTCAGAGAGCTGAGCTTACTTACTCCAGGTCACCCAGGCGGTACAGTGATGGGGCTGGAACCCTACAAAGCTCTGACCGACACCCTCCCCCCCCACATTCCTTGCTTTCCGCTGCCGCACAGGTCTGGATTGTGCCAAGATCAGGAACACTTCTAGGCCTTTTTAGCCTGCGATGTGCCCCCACCCCTGTCCCCGTCCCCACCTAACAGGAGGACTCTGAAGTCGACCCAGGGTCCACTGGAGACATAGGTCTGTGCCCTCTTGACCGAGTTCTGTGGCCAGGCAGCTTGGGGTCAGGGAAAGGTGCATTCTTTCCCTCCACTCACATTACCCAGCCTCTGGCTTCCTGGAATTTTTGTTAAAATTCCAAATCACTTGGCAATAAGTCAGTCCTCTTCCCCACAGTTTTGGCAAACAGGAACCAAACACCCTTCATCTTCCAGACTGCACACTTTCACACCCTTTCCCGTTTGAGACTTGTGCCAGGCCTCTTCAGGAGAAAGCGGATCTGAGAGGAAACCGAGTCTCCACGCTGTACACGTGGAACAGGATGGCCTGATGGCCATGGACTTGAGTTGTCGCTTTCTGGACCCAGCTTGGAGGGAGGCAGAAAGGCCTTCAATCTTGATACCTGAAGACCCAAGAGCAAATCCCTGTGCCGTCATTTCCTGTGCAACCTTACACATCTCCTCTCTGGGTTTCCCCATCTCTTAAAGAAAAATAATAACACCATCCTGGTGAGAGGGTCAGAGAAGGTAATGTATGTGAAGATGTCTTATTACTATTATTATTTGATTACCTGAAGATCAAAAAAAATGTTAAAGATTTTATTTATTTGAGAGAGATTGAGCAAGAGAGAACATGGGGAACATAGCGGAGAGGGAGAAGCTCCCACTGAGCTGGGAGCCCAACACAGGTCCTGCATAACAGGACCCTGAGATGATGACCTGAGCTGAAGGCAGATGCTCAACCCACTGAGCCGCCCAGGCTCAAGTTTGATCACTAAGATCAAGTTTGTTTAAAAACCTGTATTGAGGGATCCCTGGGTGGCGCAGCGGTTTGGCGCCTGCCTTTGGCCCAGGGCGCGATCCTGGAGACCCAGGATCGAATCCCACATCGGGCTCCCGGTGCATGGAGCCTGCTTCTCCCTCTGCCTGTGTCTCTGCGCCTCTCTCTCTCTCTCTGTGACTATCATAAATAAATAAAAATTAAAAAAAAAAAAAAAAAAAAAAAAAAAACCTGTATTGAGGGATCCCTGGGTGGCGCAGTGGTTTAGCATCTGCCTTCGACCCAGGGCGCGATCCTGGAGACCCGGGATCGAGTCCCACGTCGGGCTCCCGGTGCATAGACCCTGCTTCTCCCTCTGCCTGTGTCTCTGCCTCTCTCTCTGTTGTCTATCATGAATAAATAAATAAAATTTAAAAAAATAAATAAAAACCTGTATTGATGGAAATGTGTTATATCTGTGCACTCTAGTCTGTAACCACTGGCTGGCTGCATGTTGCTACTGGACACTTGAGATGTGGCCCGTGGTACCGAGGAACCGAATTTTTAAGTTAATTGAACATTTTTAATGAGATGAAATTCTCGTCACTCCAGAGGAGATGCTGTACACGTGGAGTGGTCTCTCCCAGTTCCCCCTGCCTGAAGCCCCCGGAAACCACTCTGCCTCTAGGGATTTGCCTATCCTGGACATTGCCTATAAATGCAATCATATAGTATGTGACATTTTGCACCTGGCTTCTCTCATTAACAGAATGTTTTCGAGGTACATCCATGTTGTAGCATGTGTCAATGCTGCAGTCCTTCCTAGTGGATAGATAATTAATTTTAGTTTTTTTTTTAAGATTTTATTTATAGGGCAACCCTGGTGGCCCAGCGGTTTAACACCATCTTCAGCCTGGGGTGTGATCTGGAGACCCGGGATCGAGTCCCAAGTCCCAAGTCCCGCATCGGGCTCCCTGCATGGAGCCTGCTTCTCCTTCTGCCTATGTGTCTGCCTCTCTCTCTCTCTCTCTCCCTGTGTCTGTCATGAATAAATAAATAAAATCTTAAAAAAAAAAGATTTTATTTATCATGAGAGATACAGAGAGAGAGAGAGAGGGGCAGAGATGTAGGCAGAGGGAAAAGCAGGCTCCATGCAGGGAGCCCGATGCGGGACTCGATCCCAGGTCTCCAGGATCACGCCCTGGACCGAAGGCAGTCGCCAAACTGCTGAGCCACCCAGGGATCCCCTAATTTTAGTTATTTTCAATAGCCTCATGGGGCTAGTGGGCTACTGTACTGGGCAACCAGGAACCTCTCGAGTCCTTCTGGGCAAGTAAGGAGACAGAATCTCCAGGTGTCTGCTGGTACCTGAGGGGACCCCATGGGAGAGTAGGAGCTAGGAGGATGAAAAGGTGGGGACGAGTGCCCCAGGTTCCTCAGAGGAGCTCAAAGCTGTGGCCAATAGCCAGCATGCTCCATGAACTCATTCTATCCTTGCAGCACCTTTGACCTTGATGTAGCTCTGTCTTTCCATCATCCCTGTTTCACAGAGGGGAAGACAGAGGCTCAGAGTGATTAAGTCACTCGCCCAAGGTCACACAGCTACTAAGTGGGAAGAGATGGGTCTGTGAATCCAGGTCTGGTCCCTTTCTAGCCCCAGATCTTCACCACAAGGCTGTCCAGTCTTTTTACCCTGATCTTGGGTGCTGCCCTGATGAAGGCAGATCTGCACCCACACAGCTTGAGACAGGGCTTTCTAGCACTGTCCCCTGTCAGCCTTTCTGAGCTAAGAACTGCCTCTTTGAGAGTTGGGAAGGGGTGGATGATGGGACATCTCGGAACAGGACTCAGGAGTAATTCCCATTGTTCATCTGAGAGTAACCTGGCCTGTCGGGGCTCTCAGTGTCCTCTTTGGGCCCCCCACTATTAATTGATCTGGGAGAGAGACTCTGTTAATTGCAGACCCAGAGTAAACAGTGCTGGGATAAATGGGACTGATAGCAGAGAGTTTTCCTTGGCTGTGCTGCCCTTTGCCCTTTAGGAAGGGACAGTGGGAAGAGGCAGAGAATCAGGGGGAAGGAGTGGTCCTAGGAATGTCTTTGGAGGGGGAGAGGGAGACTGGCTTCCTGGGGCCTCAGAGAGTCAATCTGTATGTCCTTCTGGAAATAAAGTCCTCTGCTGGGCTCCTTGTTTGCTGTACCCTGTCAAAGCAATGGGGGATGGGGCCGGTGAGACTCTGACATCCATCTCTCTTCATCCCACCCCTCATCCATCCATCCATCCGTCTGTCCATCCCTCTGTTCATCTATCCATCCATCATCTCTCTATCCTTCTCTTAGAGCACCCTTCCATCCTTCCTTTCTTCCATTTGTCCACTCTCCCCTTCTATCCAGCTATTTTTCTTTCCTCCACTTCCATTCATCTGTTTCTCCCTTATGATATCTACTCATCTGAAAGCCCACCCTACCCTCCCTTATCCCTCCCTTCCAGCCTTCACTCATCTTCATATCCCTCCACCCCTCTACATAGAGACATGTGCTTCTTCTTATTATTATTTAAAGATTTTATTTATTTATTCTTGAGAGACACAGAGGGAGGTAGAGACACAGGTAGAGGAAGAAGCAGGCTCCCTGCAGGGAACCTGATGTGAGACTTGATCCCAGGACTCTGGGATCACCACCTGAGCCAAAGGCAGATGCTCAACCACTGAGCTGCCCAGGCATCCTGCGACATGGGTTTTTTTTTGGGGGGGGGGGGGCAGTTTTAAAAAAAGATTTTATTTATTTATTCACAAGAGAGAGAGGCAGAGATATAGGCAGAGGGAGGAGAAGCAGGCTCCCTATGGGGAACCTGATGTGGGACTGGATCCCAGGACTCTGGGATCATGATCTGAGCCAAAGGCAGATGCCTAACTGCTGAGCCACCCAGGCGTCCCGCAACATGTGCTTCTTCAGAAAGCTAGGGAAGAGGTTGGTGGGAGTCCTCTGAGCCATGGGGTTCTGGGGCTAGGCCCTTGCATGGCCCTGATGGAGTTAACTGCCTGACTTCAGATGTGCTGGCCATTGGCTCAAGGTTAGATGGAGCTCTTCACCCCTCAGGGAGAATAGAACCATGTTTTTTCAGGCTAGGGGCCACATAACTGATTGTCCAAGGGGGATACTTGGGGAGTGAAAGGGTGTGCTACTAACAATCATACCCAAGCAATGGAGTCACCTGGGCACAGCAGAACATCTGGTCCTTCCTCCCCGGCCATAGCCAGGGAGGGTCTGTGACTCAGGTGGCCTTTCTCTCCCACAGAAGAGCCTAGATTTGGGGATTGGTTCTGTGAGCAGCGACATGCATCAACTTGAACCTCTTGGTCAGAATATGGTGTCTCACCCTGTCTGGGAGCCCAAAGCCCACACTCCAGTAAGACATGGAGCAGTCCCAACAGCTTTCCAGAAGTTTCATTGCAAAAATGCTGTGTGGACACCAGAGATTATAAGACCACTTTCACAAAGAAATTGAGGCTGAGTGTGAAGGCATTTTCTAAAATTTGATAGCCAAATAAACAAATCCCTAAACCCACTCTCAGGTTACTTAATAAAGTAATGTCAGACCTACAATCCTGTTTCCAAACCCCAAATCCAGGCCCATTTATAGATAGGGCACCTGAGGCTGGAATGGGAAGTGACTTCCTGGCTAGCTCATGGGCTGTCCAGTGGTAGAGACTTTGGCTAGCAAAGTGGGGCAGCTCCACCCCAGGGCAGGCATAGGCCCAAAGACTCCCACAGCTGACATTAGCAGAAGGTAATAGTGGTTACCATTTATTGAGCTCCTATTATGTGTTAGGCACAGCCTTGAGTATTTTACATATTTTGCAATGATTCAGTTCAAGTAGGAGAGCAAGATGGCAACTAGAGAACAGACCCCTTGGTGCCCTCTCCTCCTGCTCCCCGCCCTCCTGCGGACCTCTCAGGTTGATCTAGGGGGCAGAATGTGTCCTCCTGGGGCCCTGCCACTACCCATTAATCCCTAACCGCTGCAGCTGGGAGATAAGATAGCACCAGCCCATTAATCAAGGCAGCCTGGCAGGGAGGGTGGGGGTGGGGTGAGACAACATCAACTCACAGGTGGAGATAAGCCCCCTCCTCCTGGCTTCCTCAGGGGCTGGGGCAGTGGAGGATGCTGGGAAGTTTGGCCTCTGGTCCCAACTTTGGGTATCTGGGTGGGTGGATGGAGCCCATAGTGGGCACTGGGGCAGGTGATGCTGAGAAAGGCAGCCCCTGTGTGCAGGAGAGAAGGTGGGAGACCTGGGTTCCAGCTCGTTTCTTCCTTGGCTGCTTCTGTGTCCTTAGATAACCCACTGCACTTCTCTGGGCCTCTTTCTATGGATGAATGGGAAGGGGCACTGGACTACATGACTTGGGGGGCAGAAGGGCCCTTTGATCATGAACATACTCTGTGACCAAGCATGGAGTGAAGGGTGGGCTCACCCCGATAGGAGGGAGAGGACCGAAGCACTGCCTTGGCTAAGGGTCGCAGGCTGGGTGGGATCTGTCCCAGGGCCTGTGTTAGTCACACTCACAGGAGGGAGGGTGTGGTGGCAGTGGTGGGGGCTGAGTGGGACACGAGCGGGGAATGGGCCTTTGAGCCACTGTGCCCTTCAGGGGGCCACGCAGTATACTGGTTAAGCACTTGGAGTTTGAGTCAAATCCTGCCCTGTGTGATCTTGAGTGGGTTATTCAACCTTTCGCACCTCAGTTTCCCCATCTGCACAATGAGGGCGATAGTATTTCCCTCTTGGGGTTTTGTTAGGAGGATAAGTGGAAAGTGCTTGGCTCCATGCCTGGCAGATGGCAAGTGCTCAGTAAATATTAGTTATCCTTTTTTTCATGGCCAGGAACCTCTTCAGTGCAGAGTCCCTGTGACCGCAGCTATGGAGGAGTCTGGGGCAGCTTGACTCCAAAGCAATTGCTGTCCTAGGATGCTGATGCTAAAATGTATTGCTTATATATATATTTTTAAAGATTTTATTTATTCATGAGAGACACACACACACACACACACACAGAGAGAGAGAGAGAGAGAGAGAGAGAGAGAGGCAGAGACACAGGCAGAGGGAGAAGCAGGCTCCATGCAGGGAGCCTGATGTGGGACTCGATCTCAGGTCTCCAGAATCAGGCCCTGAACTGAAGGCGGTGCTAAGCCACTGAGCCACCTGGGCTGCCCTGCTTATATTTTTATAGCTAATAAACAACAAACTTAGGATGGCAAGCATTTATGATCTCCACCGCCTCTGTGGGTTAGGAACTCAGGAGTGGCTTAGGTGGGTAGTTCTGACTCGGGATCTCCGATGAGGTTACAATCAAGATGTTGGCGGGGGCTGGAGGACTGCTTCCAAGTTCATGCATGTGGCTGCTGGCCAGAGGCCATACGGACAGCCCCAGTGTCCCCACAATATGGTAGCCGGCTTCCCTGCAGCAACTGATCTAGAAGTAGGCATGGAGGGGACGTACCGTTTGCTGCCTGCTGGCTGAAGTGCACACTGTCACTTCTGCTGTATTCCACTCATCAGCAACAAGTCGCTCAGGCTGGCCTGCGTTCAAGGACAGGGAGGAATATCAGACACTGCAGTAACCCCACAGTAACCACGAATAATAAAGCTGTTCTGTGCCCAGGTGCTCTGTGCTGCTGAGCTGCGAGCTTGACGCGCGTGATCTCTAATCCCCACAACCACTTTCTAAGTCAGGAATGATGCTTCTTTTGCAGATGAGAATATAGTGGTTCAGAGAGGTTAAGTGATTTGCCCAAGGTGACCCAGCGGGGGGCGGGGGGGGGGCTCGTAGTGCTGTGTGGTCCTGGAGCCCGGCCACTCCCCACCCCAGGCACCGCCCTCAGCTTCAGCCGCACCCCAGCCAGCCTTGTCTTGGAAGCCACATGTGACCATCTAGGGTAGTGAGGCCTTCTTGGATTAGGACTAGAAAGAGTATATGAGGTGCACATACATGGAAAGGTCATGTGAAGAACGAGGACTTGTAGAGCCACCCTGGCCTGGGTTCAAATTCTGACTCTGCCACTTCCTTTGTGCCTCAGTTTCCTCATCTCTGTGGTAGAAGTAATAGCATCCACCCAGCATGACTGCTTCAGGCATAGATGAGGGGTGTGTGTAGTAGGCATGTGTGTGGAAGGAGCCCTTATGATGGTGGGATAAAACCAGGTAGCTCTCAGGGCTGGGCTGCAAGAGGGCAGCGTCTCCCGTGAGTCACGTACTCTTCTGGTGGAAGCCGTGTTCCCCTTCCTGGTCTGAGTTCCCTATCCAGCCATGCTTCCCCAAGAGCATCTGAGGCATGTTGCTGTTTTGCCAGCCCCACGGGTGGGGCTGAGGTAAGGGTGTGCTCCAGGCTCGCAAGCCTCAGGGCAGGAGCTCCTCACAGGCCTGGCCTGGTTGGCCTTCTTCCAACCCCTTCCCACCCTGGATCTTTCTAGGCTTAGGGGTTCCTTCTGTGTCCCGGCCTTTCCAGCATCTCCTTGAGGGATCTCCATGCACTTGCCCAGTTCTGCCAGCAGAGGGAGCAGGTGCCATGTCTGGGGACCTGGGAGGCTCCAGGCCGCTGGGGCGGTGGGGGGCTGCGGCTGTCCTGGAAGCTCCTCAGTGGGGTGGAGTGGGGGTGATTTGGAGCAGAGCTGGCAAGGGTGGGGCTTCACTCCCCCATATGCCCCGCAACAGAGCAGTCCCTGGAGCCCTAGAGTCCAGGAGATGGGGCCATGGGAAAGGAGGAGAAAGGATGGAGTTTCCTGGGCATCAGACAATGTATCTCAGCCCCTGTGGCCCTTGGGATCGGAGGAGGAAGAGAGGTTTTCATTTTTTCACACTGTGATCCATTCACCAAATGTCATGGAGTGCCTACTGTGTGCCCTGAACCCTGACAGGCCCTGGGAGCCCATGTCAGATGAGGACTGTCACAGGGCTGACTTTCCCATGTGGAAGGCCAGGCCAAGGCAAGATGTCCAAGTGGGGTCATGGCAGATGTGCTGTGGAGGGAATAATCAGGCGACTGAGACAGGCCATGACTGGGGGCCTGCATCTCCACTTGCCCTTCCAGTGAACAGATGGGATGGAGGTGGAGCAGTCTATGCATCTGTGAGGGGCCCTGCCTCCTCCACAGTGCCCTTCTGAGCTGCAGGCTCTGTCATCACCAGAAACCACTGCAAGTCACCATCACAACCTGACAAGCCGGCAGGGAGGGCGTGTAGTGCACCTGCTACCTGCAGGAGCATCCATGGGACAAACCCATCAGGGCAGAATCAGACAGGCCTGGCCTCCAGCCTGGTTTGGCCACTTACTAACGGTGTGATCCCAGCTAAGACACATAACTTTCTCTGTTTTGGCACATGCTGCTGTAACAAATTTCTGTAGGCTTAGCAGCTTAAAACAACACATATTTATCATCTGAGTTTCTGTTGGTCAGGGGAGCCCAGCAGGGTTAGCTGGGTCGTCTGCTCATGCTCAGGGTCTCATGAAGTTGCAGTCAAGGCATGGGGTGGGAGTGGGGTCATCTGAGGCTGGGGCTCCTCTTTCAAGCATCTGTAACTTTTGGCAGAATTAGTTTCCTTGTAGCTATGGAATTCAGGGAGGCTGCATCTTCAAGGATAGCAGGAAAGACCTTTCTTTAAAAGGACTTGTCGTCTTCCTTTAGAGAACTCACCTAATTAGGCCAGGCCCACCAGGGTAATCTCCCTTTTGATTAACTCAAAGTCAAATGATTGTAATAGTCCATTATATTCACTGGTACCATCCATACTCAAGGTGAGGAGATTATTCATGCCATGTATACCAGGTGGCAGGAATCTTAGAGGCCATCTTAGAATTATGAACATAATGAAATTATTTTGACTAATAATCATGTAATAATATAATAATTATTTTTTCAAAAAGATTTTATTTATTTATTTATTTATTTATTTATTTATTTATTTATTTATTTATTTATTTTAGAGAGAGTGAGAGTATAAGCATGAATGGGGGGGAGAGGCAGGGGAGAGGGAGGAGAGGGAGAGAATCTCAAGCAGACTGTGCTGAGTGTGGAGCTCAACACAGGGCTCAATCTCATGACTCTGAGGTCATGACCTGAGTTGAAACCAAGAGTTGGACACTTAACTGACTGAGTCACCCAGGTGCCCCAGTAATAATTATTTTCTTAATTTGTTGTACAGTTTTGAAATAAGAAACAGAAGAAATTTCAATTTTAAAGATACTGTTCAAATTCAATAAGATATTTCACATATAAACAAATGCTGTGCTTACCAAACAAAAGCATTCTATTTGTCAGTTTTCATTCTGCTTTGCACTTTTGGATTTTAAACATAACCTCCAAGTGGTCCTAGAAAAAAGAAAAACAGAATTGAAGAAACTCAAGTTCTATTTTGTATTGTTTTGTTTTCATGCTCAGTTGGCTGTCATTCTTTATTTTGGATTTACTGTTAAAAGGCAGGAATGTCTACTATCATAGGGTTTGGAGACACAAACTGCATCTGAATGATTCTGACCGTTTAGGGACTCATCCTAGAAACACACTGGTGGGAAGCAAGCAGCATGTCCTTCAGCAGGTGAATGGACAAACTATGGTATATTCAGACAATGGAACATGTATGGGTGTTCCAGAACATCAAGAAAAAGAAGATGAAATGATCTATCAAGCCATGAAAAACATGGAGTATCCTTAAGTGCATATTGTTAAGGGAAATAAGCCAGTCTGGCATGCTACGTGATTGCAACTCTGACATTCTGGAAAAGGTCAAACTAGGGAGATAGTAAAGATCAGTAATTACCAGGGGTTCAGAGAGGGATGAGTAGGTGGAGCATAGGGGATTTTTAGGGCAGTGAAACTATATATATATAGATACTGGAATGGTGAATACATTGTACATTTGTTAAAATGCATAGAACTTACATGGCAAAGAGTGAACCCTAATGTAAACTATGGATTTTAGTTAATAATGGTGTATCAATATTGGTTCATCAATTCTACAAGTGCACCACATTAATGCATGACTGTAATAATATGGGAGACCATATGCACTCAGTTTTTCTGTAAAGCTAAAACCGCTCTAAAAAATGAAGTCTACTAATTAAAAAAAAAATACTGCATGTGTAGCTAAGTCTGCCTGTTATCAAAGGCTGCCCAAATGACCGGGAGCTTTCTGGGTTAGCCGTCAGGTGGAATACGTGCTTATGAAAGGCTAAGTATGGAAGATGTGCAAAGTTCACATGTATTGAAGCCCAACTCTGACAGTGGCACTAGTGGCACTTGTTTTAGAACTTAGACCAGACAAGAAGTTTTTTTTTTAGGGAAGGGTTATCATTATCACTAATATAGCTTAAAAAGTGTTGTTGGGTGATAATAAAGTGGAGACTGACCTTTGATTTGTTTCACGAAGGTCTTAAAACTCGCTGCCATTGCACCCCTGTTAACCTGTGCTGGGGTTGGGGGGGACCACTTGTGCTGTGTTGCCCGTGAGCCACGTACTCTCCACCTTTCCATGGCGAATCACTGGGTGCTGCATTGCACTTCACAAGGCCCCAGTAACAGCAGGAAAGGAACTATTTCTTTTCTCGTGTCTTTTCAAAACTTTTTATTTTTAATAGACTATGTTTTTTAAGCCTTTTTAGGTTCACAGCAAAAAGTGAGAGGAAAGTACAGAGAGTTCTCAGATGTCCCCTGTACCCCACCCCATACCCCACAGTCTCCCTTACCATGGACACCCCGCCCCCCCCCCCACAGTGGCCATCTGTAACAGTTGAGGAACCTGTGTCCACACATCATTGTCCCTCAGTCCATAGTAGTTCATGTGCAGGTTCACTCTTGGTGTTGTGGTTCTGTGGGTTTGGACAGATATTTAATGACATGTATCTGCTGTTGGGAGTATCCTGCAGAATAGTTTCACTGCCCTAAAATCCTCTGTGTGCCAACCACTCACAACTATTCAACTCCTTCCTCCATAACCCCTGGCAACCACTGATCTTTTTATCCCCTCCATAGTTTTGCTTTTCCAGAATGTCATAGAATTGGAATCAGATTGGCTTCTTTCACTTAGCAATACATATTTAAACTTTTTTCCATGTCTTTCTGTGGCTTGATAGCTTACTGCACTGTCCCGTTAAATAATAGCTCATTGCACGGATCTTTCACAATTTATTCTATTGTGTCACATGTTCTCTTCTAAGTAAGACGGTCCGTCACTGGAGGGGGAAAGGAATTATGGCAAGTGACTGACAAGCGTCAGTTTGGAGCAGAATCGTCCAGCCACCTCTGAAGCTCAGGCTGCCTGACACAGGAAAACAATTTTTGAAGGGTTATTTGATGAGGAAGAAATGGGGAACACCCAACAATGTTTGCTTCAGGAACCACATTGTCTTTCTCTTTCTCCTCCTCCCTCCCCACTCGTTTATTAGATTTTTTTTTTTTTTTTTGGTCTGTAAACAGTGTGTCTTAGAAAATCTGAAATGTGCATAAAAGTGAAATAGACAAAACTTAGGGCACTTGGGTGGCTCAGTGGTTGAGTGTCTGCCTTTGGCTCAAGTCATGATCCTTGGGGTCCTGAGATCCAGTCTCACATCAGGCTCCCTGCATGGAGCCTGCTTCTCCCTCTGCCTGTGTCTCTGCCTCTCTCTATGTCTCTCATGAATGAATAAATAAAATCTTTAGAAAATAAATAAAGAAAACAAAACTCGCCCACACCCCCAAATTCTGGTTATTACTGTTGTTAGCATTATATTGTGTATCCTTCCAGAATTTTCTATGTATTTGTAGTGACACACATAATGAGACATGAAATCAGGACTCTTCCTGTTGCAGTTTTGGCTGGGGCATGAAGACAAAGACTGCTCATCAGAAGAACTTATAGGGCACACTGTGGTTGAGAACCAGGGAGAGGGCCCACCCATACTGAGGGCAAAAGAGCATGAGGAACTGGAGATTTGGGGGACTTTTGAGAGAATTTCTTTGTAGAAAGCTGTGTTATGAGTCCCAACCCCTTGGGCAGTTGGGGTCCCAACCCCAAAGGGGGCATTTCCCTCTACCTCAGACCTGGTATGGTGAGCTTCATGGAGACTACTGAGGGAGGTGATATCTGTCTCCTGGTGTAGGGATGGGGGTAGGGGCCCAGGAAGCCACGTCTGACTTAAATCTAGGGAGTCCAAAGGTGAAACTGTGACTTTCAGCTTGAGAAGGCAGAGTGAAGAGTGAGGAAACAAAGCTCTGCTTTGGGAGCCAATTCTACTTCTGTGGGTGGCAAGGCAAAGGAAGTGTGCATATTCCCTGTGGATGGCTGAGGGCTGTGCATGAGGGAGAGGTAGCCTGGAACTGTTTTAAATTTGGCTTGAGAGGCCCGCCCCAGGTGATAGAACCCCACCTGAGGATCCATATAACTGGGCCATTGGAAACCAGATGCTTGGGGGAGAGATGTCAAGTGCAGTTTGGCCCTTCAGAGGTATTCCTGGGGACCCCTCTCAGGTCCTCACTCTTTTTTCCCAGACTTCCTTAGGCTCCTCCCCCTGGTGTCTCTCGACACCCTCACCCCCCTCTTCTGTCCTCACCCTGTTTTCTATAGGTACTCTTCTTCACCTCTCAAGAGAGCAGAGCCCCAATTCCAGGCCCCTTCCTGTGTCTTGCAAAACTCTGCCATCTCAGGCTTCAGACTGATGTCAGCGGGAACTCCCTCTGCTTAGGATTTGGCTGGTTGAAAATTAGCAGAAAGCTTTGACAGAGGATAACTTTAGCCTTCCCACCCCACCTCCACCCCCACCCCCCACCCCCCAGCTTGTGACCAGTGTTCTACTTCTGTGAGGGCAAAAACACTTCATTACCATAACACTTCATTACCATAATAGACTCCCATAGAATAGATTCAACGCCTGGTCACATGCTTTTTGTTCTCTCCTTCTGGGATTTCTATTAAAAGTATGATACCCCTTCTTGCTCTATATTCTAGGTCTCCTACTCTCACTATTGTGTTTTCCATCTTTAATCTCTGTGGGCTGCATTTCTTTCTTTCTTTCCACTTAACTTCCAATTCACCATTTCTCTTTTTAGCTGTGTCTAATCTGCTGTCCACCCCATCCCTTGGGATATCAATTTAATTTTTTTTTCAGAGCTAGAATTTCTATTTGGTTCTTTTCCAAATATGCTATGTCACTTTAGTTTTTCGTCCCTGCCAGATTTTTCAGTTTGTTTTTCTTTCTTTGAACACAGTAAGCATAGTTGTTTTTTTGTTTGTTTGTTTGAGTCTGATAATACCAATACTTCATGTCCTTTTGGGTATGTTTCTATGGACTGCTGTTTCTTTGGTTCTTCTCATGTAGGTTGGAATAATATTTTGAAGTCTTGGATTCAAAATCCAGAAAGTACTTTTATTTGCTTCAGCCAAGAGCTTGGGGGGGGTGTTACCATTCTGGGACCATTACAATTCAACCTCAAGGCTTGATACTGCCAAGTAAGAAATCAGGGTGCAAGTCTGTGTGAGGGCTGGTTTATGCCAAATTCATTCCCTACCGATTCTCCACTTCACCTAGGGCGTGTAGTTCCAATTCTGTGTGGGGCATGGGTTTTCAGAGTTACTACCTAGGGCAAGCTCTTGTTTTCACTTCTTTCCTTCCAGCAATGAGGTTACTCAAAGCCCACTTCCTGCTCCGGGACCTATTTCTTTTGGGTGGGCAGATGTCCTCTGGACAAAAGCAACTTTGTAGGCTTAGGCGGATAGCTCTGAATTCTTGTCTTCTCCCAGATCTTAGCCTGGCAATCCCTCAGCACTTTGTTGTCTTTGCTGTTTTTAGGAAGGTGTTTGTCCAAGTTTTTGGCCCACCTTCCATTCATTGTCCTCAGTGGAGAACTGGCCTGAATTACTTTGTCCACTGTGACCAGGAGTTCACACGAAGAATGAGTGCCTATGACTGTAACTACTTGAGAAACAGCAACCCTAACCTTATTCACTAAAGGAGACTTTGCTACCTGCCGGGGCTTATTTTCATCACAAAGAGCCCATATTGGCTAAGGACACATCTGCATTAGTCATGCAGGATGAGCAGTGCCATCCTTAATATAGTTACTCTCTTGGCCCACATTTTTCTCTTTTGCTACCAGCAGAAGTAGTGAGAGTCAAGGATTCTGGAGATTTGGTTTCAGTCCTGGCTTTGCTTATTCCTTGCTGTGGATAAGGAAGTTATTTCCTTTTTTTAGGTCTTTGGTCCCCCCCACCCCTTTTTAAAGATTTTATTTATTTAATCATGAGAGACACACAGAGAGAGGCAGAGACATAGGCAGAGGGAGAAGCAGGCTCCCTGCAGGGAGACCAATGCAAGACTGGATCCCCAGGCCCCAGGATCACTACCTGAGCCAAAGGCAGATGATCAACCACTGAGCCACCCAGATGCCCCAGGCCTTTGGTTTCTTAATAGTTTGTAGGGATCAAGTGATTAAGAATCAGATTTCCTAAGATTATCTCCCAAGGTAATGACTAAAAATTCCCAACATGCTGCTCGATGCATTTAGATGCTCAAACCATGTTTGAAGAATATTAATCTGAATGAATTACAAGATTATATAAATTTAGGAAAATCTCCCAAATAATAGTAGCTTTATTTATTTATTTACTTTTATTTTTTATTTATGATAGGCACACAATGAGAAAGAGAGAGAGAGGCATAGACATAGGCAGAGGGAGAAGCAGGCTCCATGCACCGGGAGCCCAACGTAGGATTCGATCCCGGGTCTCCAGGATCGTGCCCTGGGCCAAAGGCAGGCGCCAAACCGCTGCGCCACCCAGGGATCCCCATAATAGTAGCTTTAAAAAGAGTTTATTTCTGTCTCATGTCACTGACATCTAAAGGTAGGTAGCCTGGGGCTGGGTACTGACCCCACACTTTTTGGGGCCTCGGACGCCTTCCATCTTGCTGCTCCTCTGTCCTTCATGTGTTGCCTCATGGCCTGAGATGCTGCTCAGGCTCCATCTGAGGTTTGGGCAGGAGGAGAAGGAAGTCAGGAAAAGGGCACACCTTCATTCAAGGAGACTCCTTGGCAGTCCTGGCCAGTACACCTGCTAAACCTCATGGGCCTCACTTTGCCTACAGCTCACATGGAGCTCCTGGGGAAATGGGGAGATGGAATCTCTGAGCTGGGTGGCACTTGGCTATTCGTAGGATTCTTTTTCTAAGGAAGATGAGGAAAGGGAAACTGGTAGGCGACTGGCAGCTTCTGCCACGGTGACCTTGACTGAATCACTCTTCCTCATTGAGTTTCAGTTTCCTTTTCTATAGAAACTGCTATAGAAACTGGTGGGCAGGGGGCACTGCTGGCATTTTGGGTGGTGCATTTCTTCACTGTGCAGAACTGTTCTAATGCAATGCAGGGCATTTAATATCCTTGGACCACACCAAAAGTATCCCTAGGTATTGTGACCACCCAAAGAACCTCACACTTTCTAACTACTCCTAGGGGACAGTACTACTCCCTGTTGGGAAGCCTGGACAGGAAGATTCTCAAGTCTTTCTAAGAGTGGCATTCTGTGAGAGCCTGTGATTCTATGATGCTTGGGTCTCAGTAACTTCATTTGTCAATCAGGCAGAGAGGAGAGGATGGGAATGCAAATGTCTGCTTCTTCAGTCCTCTCCAGCTTTGGAGGAAAAAGGGAATCTTTATGCGGCTAGACTCTAGGTCATTGGCCTCCAGGTGGTCAGAGAAGGAGAAAAGACAGAAGAAAGAAGGAGTCAGGACAGAACTTTCCAAGGAATGAGAGGGAGGGGAGGCAGGAACCCAGAACACCTGGTCCCAGCAGGGGCCCACTGCTCATCCCCAAGACCCTTCATTGTGCCCCTGACGTGAGAGCCATCTCCTGAGAAGCTGGCACACTGGCCTCTGCCTGTCACGATGCCCTCATTAGCAGCTTCCATGTCCATTGGCGGGACCTCATAAGTGGGGCCCATCTGACCTTTGGGGCAGCTGATGCTATGTCTGGCAGGCTGATCAAAGAGCCTGGGCCCTGCCCTTTCTGCCTCTGGTCGCTGCCAGGGGGAGGGAGTTAGCTAGATCATGGTGTGCTCACCCCAGTGAGTTCTGATGGAGCCAGAGGGAGGAAGTGTGAGGCTCAAGCATCATGCTGCTCAGGTTCAAATCTGGTCCCACTCTAATTTAATTGTGTGGCATTGAACAAGACCTTTTTGTCTTGTTTGTTCCCTCATCTGCACAATTGGGTAATAATGGTACATATTTCACAGTGTTGCCCAGGGTAGAGCATGGAGAGTAGTGCCTGGCATATGGTTGGCACTCAGTAAGTGGTAGGCCTTGCATTTTTGGGTGGAGGCCCCCCCCCTTTGTTCCCAGACAGGAGATTCTGACACACACACTCTGTGCCTTCCAGAGTTTGAGCAACTTGCCCCAGGTCCCACAGGTGGCCAGAGCTTGTGCTCCCTGCCACCCTATGATGAAGAGAAGCTCCCCTCAGAGAGAGTGGGGAGTGGACCAGCGGAGGCCAAATAGTAAGCAGAGCCAAGCTGGGTTCTACTCTGAATGGGCACCTGAGTCCCCAGCTGCCTTTAGCTGTGCCCATCACAGGTCTGGAGCTCAGAGAATCACCTCCCTGCCACCTGCCCCTGTGTAGACAGAGAGGCCAGTGAGGGCTTGCGGGCAGTGTTGCCTTCAGCTGCATCTTGAAACGTGTCCTGGGAGCCCGAGGAGGAGTTGACTGAGTCTGAAGTGAAACATTCTTGGAGCCACTGAGGCCATAGGCAGGGAGGTTTTGAGGTGCCCATGAAAGGCTCCTCTGAGTTAGCAAGCAGCTCGGGGTCTGACTTGCTTGTTGCTGAGGAAGGTTGCACACAGTGTGATCAGAGTGAGTCTCCTTGGCCGGGCAGGCAGGGCCAGGCCCGAAGGCACACAGTGAAGCCAACAGAACCACTGTTCGGGGTACCTCTGACCTGCCCCTCCCTCCCCACGCCACAGCACTTTGCCCTCGGCTCACCCACTGCTGGGGTGTGGAGAGGGAGAGTGGAGACCGTGGTTAGGGGGCAGCGGGGGCCGGTGGCAGACCCCAGCACCGGTCCTGGCTGTGGCATTCATTATCATTGAGAATAACATTTAAGCTAATATAGTAATTATGGCCTCCTCATTATAGATGTCAATGATTAATGAAGATGAATTAACAATGAGAATAACTATTCGTTTTCGGTGCTCACTACATGCCAGGCTTTGAGCCAGGTGTTCTATATGAACTATCTCCTTTCATCTCACAAGGAAGGATATGTCAGTCCTGTTTTCAAAGAGGAAACCACACAGTGAGGGCAAAGTGACTTGTTCAAGGTCATGAGGCAGATGAAGAGTGGAGTCTGGGACTGGATCCCAGGGTGTCCATGCATGGACCTACATGCCATTTAGTAGCTGTGATCCACTTTACTTCTCTGGATTTCCCTGTGGTCATTGGGGGAAAGGTGTTAAATACTTTCATCCTGATGACATCACAGGGTAGTGGTTAGGGTGAACTGAATACGAGATATGGCAAGTATTTATAAATCCATCCACTATTCAATCAACAATGATTTACTGAGCCTTGATTTTGTGCTGACCACTCTTCCAGGGACCAGAGATACAACAGTGAATGGAACAAGCAAGTTGTGTGTTGGTCCCCCTCCGTGGGACCTAAACTCTAGTGTGAGGTTGGGTAGAGAGACACATAATAACCAACTCCATGAATGAGCAAGCATGGTGATTCCTTGTCATGCTCAGTTCTCTACGTATGACAAGACAGGTGATGGGCCTCGCTCTACTTCAGATGCATTGGTAGAGAGGGGCCATTGAGCAGGTGACACTTGGAGTGGGAACTTGCTGACATAATGAGTCAGTCATGCAGAGGTATGGCTGAGGGACAGACAGCGAGGAAGTGCTGGCTGGTGGTGGATCCTGGTAAGGAGAGGGACAAGCAGTAGGTGAAGGAGACAGAGTCAAGCAGGGGCCAGGCTGCAGGAGTCTTGTGTCCATCGGCAGGGAGTTTGGACTTTATTCTCAGGGCATTGGGGACCCAGTTGTATTGGTTAGAAATACATGTATTGCAGAGAAGTCGAACACTAATAGCTTAAACAAATAGAAGTTTATTTTTATTTTTCTTACTTGGAAAGAAGCCTGCAGCAAGTTCAAGGTTTGATGATGTTTGGGCTGACATCCTGCCACGGTTGGGCCTGTCCCTGCTGGTGGTCAGTGGCTGCAGCAGCTCTAGGCATCACATCCACGTATATAAAGCAGATTCTGTTTACTTCTCATTAAGCAGAACACTCTTGGCTGCAAAGGAGGCCAGAAAAGGGAGTCCAGAGGAATGAGTTTTTCTGCTCCAGGAGTGGAGGCAGGAAGGAGAGCTAGGGCAGGCAGCTGGGTGTGGGTCAGCCAGCCATGGCTGCACCAGAGCTTCTCTGCTGTACCAGAGTTTCTCAGTCCTCCAGAGGCAGCAGATATTCTGGGCTGGGCCCTGAGATTCTGTGTCTCAAGCTCTCCAGAGATGCTGAGGTGGCAGGTCTGCTGCCCACACTTTGAGGAGCAAGGGTAGACACCACTGGAGAGTTTTAAGTAAGAAAGTGGCTACCCAATTTCTGTGGCTCTGTGGGAATGAAGTGTAGGACACCAGGGGACAGCAGGAGACTAGTTAAGAGGCCAGAACTCATAGTTACCTGCAGTAGTGTGGTGGCAGGGGAGATGGCACTGGTGAGTTGGTTTAAAAAAGTTTTTTTATTTTTAATTTTTAGGATTATGATAAGGTGTATATAACATAAAATTTACTATTTTACCATTTTTAAGTGTACAATCCAAGCATTAAGGATTTTCACAATGTTGTACAACCATTACCACCATCCATTTCTGGAACTTTTGTATTGTCCCAACTTTTTTTTTTAACCATCTGTCCCCTTTAAATAATAACTCCTCATTCCTCCTTCCCACCCCTGTCCCTGGCAGCCTCTATTCCACTTGCTGCCCTATGAGTGTGACTATTCTAGGCATCTCATAGAAGTGAACTCATACAATATTTATCATTTTGTAATTGCTTTTTTTGCTTAGCATAATATCCTCGGGGTTCAGTATGGATTAGAACTTCATTCCTCTTTAAGGCTGAATAATATTCCATTGTTTTCATTCTGCCGTGTTCACTCATTCACCCATTGTTGGACATTTGGGTTGTTTCCACCTTTTGGCCACGGTGAGGGGTGGAGCTGTGAGTTTGGCATGCAAGTGTCTGTTTGAGTCCAGGGGTCAGTTTTGAGGTATGTTTTGGAGGAGGACCATCAGAAGTTGCTGGGAGTAGAAAGGAAGGGTGTGAATAGAAGTAAGGAAATCTGGCCAGTGTTTGGTTTGGTGATGATGGTGGCATTTATCAAGGTGGGGAAGAAGCTCTAATGTGCTGTGTAAACATTGGGCAGTATCATGATTTTATTCAGTATTGTTGGAAGCAGTATCGACAATGACATTGCCCTAATAAATGCAACAAAACAATGCTTTAATAAGTCAGACACCTGGGGCCTGGGCAGCCAGGTTTCCATATTCCTTTGATAACTGCCTGATTTAGATCAGGAGTTGGCACTTGATGGCCCACAGCCCAAATCCAGCCCACCACCTGGTCTCCTACAGCCCAAGAGCTAAGAATGGTTTTCACAGCTCTAAATGTAAATGTGAAAAAAAGACCATGTAGCCCTTTAGCTGGAACTGTTCAATTTTGCCTCTTGGCTTTCCAATCCTAAAATATTTACTATCTGGCCCTTTACAGAAAGTTTGCCGACCCCTGGCCTAAATTAATTGGTTTGGCTCGGCCTGAAGTAGTGCAAGAGAGTACACGAGAACAAGACAAAACCCCTCCTCACCACTGCCGACCTACTTCTGTACTGTTTATTTCTCCTCCTGGCTGAGCCTGTGCGGCAGCCAGCCAAGCACCAGCCCCCCGCGCCCCTCCCCGCCCCCGCCGAGCGCCCTCTGCAGGTCACTGCGGTTACCAGCACCCGCTGGTTGAGCCCAGGAAACTGATTAATGCCTGTGCAGTGCTGTTTACCAGGAACAAGTGATTTATTTTAGCATCTAAATTTTAAATGGTGTCTCTGCGTCCCAGGAAGCTGTCTGGTTTAGAAAATTGCCTATAATAAATGCGTGCAATAAATCCATTATTTTAAACCTAAAGAAAGGTATTCAAGTTTTATAAGAGAAAATCAGTTTCTCCTCATCCTTGCTAAATACATGTTGCGTAAATAATTAAAAAACAATGGTTTGAATGGGCGCTAAATTACCAGCTTGCCAAAACAAAATCACGGCTCTTATTTTTCCAATTAAATCATGTAAAAAAAATCCATTGGCTGGTATCTCTGCAGCAAGGCCTCCTCTCCACTTCTGAAGTATCCCAGAATCCACGGTGCTTAGTCCAGTGGGCTCCTTCGTGGGTTGAAGTGCTGATTGGGAGGGTGTATGGAGGGAGTGAGCTGTCCGCTTATGGGCCCCAGCTCTCAGGGTTTCAGCGTTGGCCCCAGTCCTGGATGGTCCTGTATGTCCTCACCTGTTGCTGCAGGGATGCGGTGGCCTGGGTCTCCTGCAGGAGACCTGTCCTTGGGCTTCTGAAATTCTCGTTCTTTCAGTTAGTTCATGCTCACTCAGTGCCCAAGGGGCTGGGTCCTAAGAGGGATTCAGCTTTGGTCCCAAGCTCTTCCCCTTCCTTGAGACTTCGGGGCCCAAGATTAGGGCTAGACTGTGGGTGTGTACATGCTCCTCCCTCTGGAGCAGGTGCTGTGACTTTCTGGCAAGCAGATCTCAGCCAGCATCAGTCCCCTTCACTGGAGAACTTCTCATCATATCCCTCTTTGAGGGTGCAGGGCTTGGGCAGGACTTCCTTCAATGGACTTTTGGGACCCCTTGTGAATTTACCCTCTGCTGCTCAGTAATCATCTCTGAGTGCCACGGGAGATTGAGAGCAGTGGTCCTTATTGGGCCATAAACGGTCCTGGGGGATGAATGGCTTTTTGCCTTCCCTCTGCATAACTGAGAGGGGTTCCCAGGAGTCTATTCGCCAACCTGAGAACTTTGATCCCAAGGTAATTTGCTGGTTCACCTGCTTGAAGTGGCTGGCAGGTTCTGTCTTGAAAGTTTATTAATTCATTCAACAAATGCTTACACAGCATCTTCTATGTGCCAGGCACTATCCTAGGAGCTTGGGATACACCAGTGGACCAAACAGGCAAAGATCCCCGTCCTTGTGAGATGGCATGGGAGTGTATTAAGTTCTGCTCTGGAATGCTGCTGGGATTTGCGTATGTGTGTCCAAGGTGCTGGGAAAGGCTTCCACTGAGAAGAGACATTTGTTCATGTCTTGAAGCAGGGTGGGATTTCTCAAGGCACACAGGGTCGGGGAGTGGTGTGCCTGTGAGAATGAGCAATAGCTGAGTGAGGTCAGACTGCAAGAGCTGCTTGGCTGGAACCTGGGATGCTTTAGGAGTACAGTTTGCCCACGGAATTCCCAGGTTTTTTGTTTTTGTTTTTGTTTTTTACAAATAATTCAGCTCCAGGAGAGACTGCTCAAGGAAAAAGACACCCATTAGGTTGGGCTGGGACCTGAGTCTGTGGACCTTTGACTGCTTGGTAGCCACATTTTCAGGGACCCCAGCAGTGAGCAACTCTAGTGGTGTCATTTCCAAAGATTCTAAGGTGAGGGGTGTCCCCTATAGTTGTGTCCTGTTACTCTTCCTTTCCATGTCTTCCCCAACTCTTTGCCCCAGGGCTGGTTGTGTGAGTGCCTGTTGTAAGCATCCCGATGTACTGTGTCATTCCTGACCTTCCCAGCAATCACATTGAATAACTTTTTCCTAGGTGCCTGCGTGCTGCATCTCCTGATTTAGGACCAGAATTCATTAGCACCCGCTTTGTTCTCTCTCTGGGCACCTTCAAGGGTGGGGGTGATTCCCTGGGCTGTCTTTCTCAGCTCAAAGTGGTTCTCTGTGTACAGTGTTTCTAACTATGGGCTCAGCCCCAAATCTTGGGGCTCTGAAACAGTGTCAGGTGGGAGTTTAGGCTTGGTGTCTTCAAGTTTGGTGCTTGGGTGATGTGAACCTGCATCATCCTGTTGAAAATAAGATCCTCACCTCAGATTTGCTGAATTTGAATCTCTAGGAATAGAAACTAGAGTCAGCTTTTTGGACATGCCCCCCCAAGTGGTACTTATGCATGTAAAAGTTTGAGGAATACTGTATAAGAGAGAAGCTCCTTAGCATTTTGATGAGTGAGGGCTAGCTTTCCTTAATTCAATTTCATGAGTTACCACCTAGAGATAGTGGGATCTTAGGTCTGGCCTCTGCCTGATGGTGTCTAGGTCTCCAGAATCACCACGACGAGGCTATTGTTCCTGGTGGAGAGGGTGAGTCTTTCTTGCTTAGAGCTACATCTCCTTCCCTATGATTTTCCCCCTGTGGGTCTGGTTCTGCCCTCTAAACTCACACCAGGCAAGCCTAATGCTTCTTCCAGGTGGCAGCCCTTTAGACATCTGAAAGCCACTGTCATAGCAAGATCCTTGAATTTCTTTTCTTTTCTTCTTCTTTTTTTTAATAAGATTTTATTTATTTATTTATTTATTTATTTGACAGAGAGACAGAGCACAAGCAGGGGGAGCGACAAAGGGAGGGAGAAGTAGATTCCGCGCTGAGCAGGGAGCCTAATACAGGGCTCGATCCCAAGACCCTGGAATCATGACCTGAGCTGAAGGCAGATGCTTAACCTGCTGAGCCACCCAGGCGCCCTGATCCTTGAATTTCTTGACCAGTCTTTATCTAGTATGATCTCTAGACACTTTCTTTGCTCTCTTGGGTGCTCTTTTGAATGATGACTCTGTGCTCTGAAATTTCTGTGTATCTTCATTTACTCCTTCTAACATCCTGATAAAGTTGCCATTATTATTACCACATTTTACAGATGGGGAAATATAGGCCCAAAGAGGTAAAGAGATCTTCCCAAGTTTACATGACTAGTTCGTGCCAGAGCTAGGATTTGAGCCCAAGGTCAGCAACAAAGCCAGTGCTTTATTATGATCCCCATTTTACAGATGGAGAAACTGAGGCTTAGAAAAGTTAAGGAACTACCTAAATCACACTACATCACATGGCAGAATTTTGAAATGGCCTTGGAGTGTGCATTCTTCATCATGATACCAAATACTGCCTTCCCATGTGATAATCATGCCTATGTCAGTACCTCTGCTGCTCGACACAGGCTGACAGGCACATGGTAAATGGACAAAGGGAATATTGGTTAATAAAATTATTGATAATAGTTTTAGAACTTGACACTGCTCCCACATAATATGAGATATATATGTGTACATGGACACATATATTTGCAGACAGATCTACCCATATTATATCAAAGTGAATATATTAGCAAACAAGAAATGCTTTGAGATAACCCAAAGTGCCGTTCAGTGGGGAGAGATGTTTTCAAACCAGCCTTGGAGCGTCTGGTCCTGTTTAGTAATGCCAGAGTTTATGTTGAGTACCTGTCGTGTGCGGGGGAGTAGAGGGCCCGTATTGGATCTTCTGGCTGTCCACTCAGACTGACTCAGATTTTGTTCAAGTGTGGCGCAGCCATGCGCTTCATTACCTCTTTCAGTGTTCATTAGCTCACACCAGTGACTCTGACCCCAGATTGCACATTAGCATCACCCAGGGAGGTTTGAAAACTGAGATGAGGAGAGGCATTCCAGACAGAGAAATCAGACACTCTCGAGGTGTGTGTGGGGACCCCCAGTATTGGGATGTGCACTCAAGGGTTGCATCTCAGTTGATCCAATAACCCCAGCCCTCTTGCTTGTGGCTGTCTGAGGTCTGGACGTGTGATACAGTGCTGGCCAGTGAGACATTATTGGAGTTGTGTGAAGGAGGACGTAAACTCCTGGTCATCAGGGTGGGACACCTGCTGGATGTCCTACGATTCAATTCAGTTCTGACATTGTCTATGTGGAGTTAGCATCAGATGCCACAGGTTGAGGGCTCATTGCTATGAGACTGCCTCCCACCTACTTTGGTCACCAATCACAAGTGTAGGTTGTTACCATACTCCCCAACTACAGCTATAAAGTGGAGGTTCCCACATTCCCTCCTTGGGTTCAGTTAATTTGCTAGAATGGGTCACAGAACTCAGGGAAAGTTTGTTTACTGGGTTACCAGTTTATCAAAAACAGATAGGACTCACAAACAGGCAGATGAAGAGATGCCTCAGACCAGGTATGGGGGAAGGGGCCCTCTCTGGGAATGCCGCCCTCCCAGCACCTCTAATGTTGGTGAGCCTGGAAGCTCTCTGAACCTTTTCAGTTAGGGCTTTTTTTTTTTTTTTTTTTAATTTTATTTTAATGGAGGCTTCATCACACAGCACACGACTAAATCACTGGCCATTGGTGATTGAGCCTACTCTTCAGCTGCCCCGCACCCCAGGAGGTTGAGAGGTGGGGCTGAAATCCATATCCTCTAGTCACAGAGCTGCTCCCTGACAACTAGTGCCCCAACCCCCTTCCCTGTGGTCGGTTTTCTAGGAGCTTTCCAGAGATCACCTCATTAATGTAAAGTCAGGTGCAGTTGAAAGGGCCTCGTTATGAATAACAAAAGATGTTCCTCTCACCTTCATGGCTCTCCTCCTTTAGGAAATTTCAAAGGCTTTGGAGCTCTGCACCGGGGACAAGGACAAAGACCAAATATATATTTCTTATTATACATTACAGTATCTCAGGGGAGCGTTTGGCTCACAAGACAAGGGATACAAAGACAAAGACGGCTCCTCCCCGTCTTTGGATGTTCTTGTGTGCTCCTGGTTCTGTCACTGCTGCAGCCCTCTGATGACCATGCCCAGCAAAGCCAAAGGAATGCCAGGGAAGTGAACCGAAGCCTTGATTTTGTTGAGCCACGAAATTAACATAATCTGGAAGATCTCTGCCTCCTAGCTTCTTGTGGTATGAGATAGTGAGTGTCTTTATTACAGGAGCTTTAGTTGGGTCTTCTGTCACTTGTGGCTGACATCATTCCTTGTTGTCATGGTCCCTAAGGAGCTTACAGTGCTGCTGGGGAGACAGGCACACATCAGGTGTCACCAGATCACCATAGGGCAGTGATCAACAACTGGGCACCAACCACACTTTCACAGGCACTGCTGGTGGAGGGGAGGCGGGACCAGGTGGCAGCCGCCACCCCACCCAGTGTGGGAAGAGCTCTCGGAGGACGGGAAGGGTGAGTAGACTTGAGATTACAGAAGTGATTCAGAGCCTGGGCTTGGAAACCTGCCTTTGCCACTCACTAGCGGTGAGACTTTGGGAAACTGACTTAACCTTTTTTGGCCTCAGTTTCTCATCTGTTAAGTGGTGATGATAATAGGGTCTAAAATCATGGGGGTTTGTGAGGATTTGAAAAGACATTTAGCATGGTGTGTGGCACGTGGGAAGCTCTTGAATGAATGCCATTGTGATGATCACTCTTGAGGCATGACTCACTGTGAGAGCCCCGGTTTCAGTCACACTCCTGCCTCCCGTCCTTAGCCAGCTAAAGGCTTTCCTCCTCCTGCGGGGCTAGACCTACCTGCTGCAGGTGGTATGAAGAAACACACTGGCAAAGCAGATCTTTCTTTAAGGATGCTTCTGTAGCTTTTTGTTTGTGTTATTGCCTTATTCCATGTGGTTCTGGATCTCAGAGCTCAGCTTTACCACTAAACCCAGATTTTTCCCTTCAGATAGATCCTGAACTCATAGTTCCCAGACTCATAGCTTTTTTTCTGGCCATGAATTTGAACTCCCTTGTCTTGCAGATCTTGAGGCACCCTTTCTGACCTGTCCCAGTTGGATGCTCTGAGTATAAAATCTCCCTGCTGATAAATTGGCTCATAGGCTGTGGTGAGTATCTAACGTCCCCCTCCACCAGAGCACCCGTGACAACAGAGGAGTATGAATACTGCTCAAGTCTGCCACAGCGAGAATCTATCTGAAGCCTCACGTCTGATCTTTAATTCATGTGGATTTTGCGGCTTACTTCCTGACTTTAATAGGTCATTATAATATAAAAAGTTTATAGTAATTTACCATGAGGAAAGAATTCAGAGATCTTCCATAGCTGCCCTACTGATTAATGCATGGGCCACAGTGTAATGACTCCAGCTGTTTTTAAATATTGGGCTGAATTGAAAAGAGATCTCATTGCCCAGCATGGTAGCAACTCTCAGTCCAAGGTGACAGTATGTCAAGCTCCCAGATCCCTGTAACTCTGTGAGTGTGAAGGGCAAGGGTTCCTTTTGTCTTAGCTTTGGGTAATCAGCTTTGGGTTTCAAGTGAGAAACACTTGAAGTAACAACAAAGGGTAGACCAGTGGAGCACGTTCAGGCTTCTGTCAGTAGGCCAGACAGCCCAGGAAATGCTGAGGAATCATTCCTTGGCCTGATGATGCCACTGAGGTTTGCGTCCTGCTGCCCTCTGGGTCTTTGACTGGCCTGCCTCTGCTTACTTGGTCTCATTTGTATGACTTGAATCCTGTAGGCTGTGTATTTGCCTCTGCCCTTTGTGTCAGAGAGGATACATGTGACAGAAGACCCAGATAGACAATGACTTGAACTATGATGATACCGAATTATCGCAGTGTGAAATCTGAATCAGAGTTGAGGAACAACCTCAAAATGTCAGACTTTTTTGATCTCTCTGCTCAGCCATCCTCACTGTGCTCACTTTACTTAAGTTTATTACCTTTTGATGGCAAGGTAGCTGCCACAGCTCCAGACATCATGCCTCACACAACCACACTCAAGGCAGGAAGGAAGGATACTTGCATTAAATGTCTATCTCTTTTATCAGGAAGTAAGAAGCTTTCCAGCAGATTTATCTTTATGTCTCATTGGCTAGAACTGTATCCTGACTCCAAGGGAAGCTTGGAAAAGCATATGAGGTTACTATGTTGGCCTTCACCCAATCCTGATTCACCTTCTAGGGCTAGAACAACCAGGGTCTATAATGAGGAGGAGGGGAAGATGGCTATTGGGCAGACTCTATCAGTGTCTACCATATTCTTTCTAATTTCCTATGTCACCCTCAATCCACTGGCTCAAGTCTTCGGGCCTGCTCCATGCTTGTCTGAGAGGACCTCAGGTTCTGGTGAAGGGTAGTACACCTCCTGCATTGTCACATCCTTCTCTGTAGCTATTGATACCCTCTTTTTGGGTTTGTTCTTAAATCATCAAAGGAAAGACACATCCTCTTTCAGCAAATCTCAGTGTTGCACTCCTGCCAGGTCTGTAGGATATGGATGAGAGAGAAAGAGACAGTTCTCACCCTGGTGCCTCTCAGACCGCTGACTCTTGAGAACAGAGATTTTTCTTTTCTTTCTTTCTTCTTTCTTTCTCTCTTTCTTTCTTTCTTTCTTTCTTTCTTTCTTTCTTTCTTTCTTCTTTTTTTCTTTCTTTCTTTTTTTTTTTTTTTTTTTTTATGAGAACAGAGATTTTTCTGAAGAAAAGGCTGTCCATTAGCCCCCACACAAAATTATTCCCCAAATCAAGTTTGGATAAAATGAGTGTCCCTAGTAATTGGCTCTTTTATAGACAAAGAATTCCATGTCTGTATTGCTTTTCCTGGGATGGGCATGGTTTCTTCTGCAGGCAGAAGCAAGGGCACAGACTGACGCTGGGCTTTGAGTCCTGGCATGGCCAGTGTGACCTTGGACAGGTCCTCGAACTTCTCTGGGCCTCTTTTTATGCTGCTTTGCATCAGAGACATAATAGCCACCCCCAGGGTTGCTGTGGCTTTAGGACAGGAGGCAGTACTCTAAGGGGCCACAGTCACTCCCTGCCTTCAAGGCTTCTTTCTTGAGCACATTTTCAATTATGTATTTGCATTTGAATTTGGCCACCTGCTGGCTGACTAACTTTGCTACAAATCTGTTCCATGGCTCATTTGGGAGCATCATTCTTATACCTGATTGGCCTTTTGCCTCTTTTTCAGCTTTCCCAGAAAGCTGGTTCCAGGTCTCCCACTTCTTGATTTGTGGTTGTCTGTGAGAGGGCTTTTCCCTCTTTTCCATTGCTATTCTTTCTTTTTATTTTAAAAAAAGATTTTATTTATTTAGAAGAGAGAGAGCAAGAGCGAGAGCGAGCGAGCGAGAGAGCATGAGTGGGGTGAGAAGGGGCAGAGGGAGAGGGAGAGGGAGAAGCAGACTCCCCGTCGAGCAGGGAGCCTACCTGGGGCTCCATCCCAGGACCCCGGGATCATGACCTGAGCCAAAGGCAGATGCTTAACTAACTGAGCCACCCAGCACCCCTCCATTGTTATTTTGTTCTTTTATTGTGGAGATTAAATTTATACAGTAAAGTCCACCAATCTTTAAGTGTACTCTATAGTTGCTGTACTTTCCTGTATATATAGACCTGTGTAAATACCATCCAGGTCAGGATATGGGACATCACCATCATTCCAGAGGCTTCCTGTTCCCCTGGCCATCAATCTCCCCATTCCCCAGACCACTCCCTGCCCCATTAATCCAGCTTGTCCTTGAATCACCCTTGAACTTCATATGAGGAAGCATTACACACCCTGGACCTCCCATTATCTCCTCAATGCCTTCACTTCTATTTTCTTCCCCACCCCATCAATTTTAGGCAGCTTATCGGCCAATCTTCCTGATGGGTGGAGTTCCTCCCTTCTGGGACATCACCCACAACAGGCTGCTTTGTCTTTTGAGATGAACAGAATCCTCAGATATGCTTCCTCTAGCAGGGGGTGTCCCAGGACGTATAGATGTCTCCACTGGCCCCAAGACTGGGCCTTTCTTCCCCTGCCTTCTCCTAGGGGCAGCTGGGAGTCTTTGAGGCTCTTGCCATTGCGAGGCTTTGAGGAGCTGGGCCTGGGCTGGACCAGGCACCCTGAGCAAAGGTTTCTGAGAAGTGGCCCAAAGTGAGGATCAACAGGGGGCTCTATGAAATAGGGCCTGGAGGGCTGGTCCAGGTCCTGGCTGGAGGCAAGAGATGCTGGGGATGGAGTTGGAGACTCAGGAGAGGTCTGTGAGTAGGGATGTTCAGAGAACATCCAGAGATGCTAGAAGGGGCCATTCCCTTCTAGGTGTGGGTGAGTTACGCATGGGCCCAGGCCTCCTCTGAGAAGGCAGGGATGGGGCTCTCAGACGGGGCCCCTCCTACCCCCCTGCTGACTGACACAGCTGACCTTAGGTGTGGTGAGGCAAGAAGTCCCCTTTTGCCTGCCTACCATGCTGTGTCTTTGCTTACTTGCTCATGTAGTAACATTTACTGGGAGCCTCTGAGGTCTCTGGGTAGTGTGATGGCACCAAGGGTATAGGGATGTACACAAGGTCTCTCAACCTCAGGGGCTCCCCGTTCAGACCGGGCTGCAAACAGGCAGCCCACTTGCCTCCAGATTTGGCCTCAGATGTGATTGTTTTGGCCCCCATGGTTTAAAAATTGGAACTGCCCATAAGAATCTGATTTCTGGTTCCTCTGACAAATCAGAAGATGTGGCACCCCTGCCTGCACTGTTACACGGCAGCAGCCTGTGAGGCCGAGAAGGGGCTGCTCCCCTCCCAGGCCTCCCAGGCAGCACAGCTGCTCCAGCCTGTCTGCCCCCTGTGGCATCGTAACTGGTGCCCCTCAGCGGCGCTTCCTTGTGGGGCTCTGTAGGCCCAGCGGCTGATTTGTGAGGGAGGTGTTAGCGCAGGCTTCACACAGGAGGGTGCTGGGTCTTGACCTCCTGTGGGAGCGGCTCCTTTCCGGGTCTCTGGGTCCCCGGGTCCCCTGATTCTTCTCAGTGAGAATGGGTTAATCACATCCTTCCCAGCATGTGCTGGGGGAGAGGTAAGTGGGGGAACATCCGCTGAGGTGATAGCACTGAGGCCCATGGCCGGGGGTCTCAGAGGATAGGCCGCCTGGATCACCATCCCCTGGAGGTGCCAGCTCGGAGCACAGCACTACTGCAGCAGATCCTGGCAGAAAGTTCCCCAGGGAATCATTGATACTGCTCATATTTGAGAACCACAAAGAAGACAGGCCTGTGGCTTAGAGGAAGGTGGGATCAGACACATGGTGTCAAGGCTGGGAGGACCCCACTCCACCTTTCAGCTCCTCTATTGGACCCCTTGTTCTGAACACCCCCCTTCTGGGCACCACCAAGGCCCCCAGCAGGCTGAGGATAACATTTTCTCCAGCCTTCCTGTCCCCACCCAGCACCTGGAGGAAAGGTCATTCTTACCTTTGCCAAGCCTTGTCATTTCCCGGAATCTTTGAACTGTCATGTGGGCAGGGGGCCAATGCCAGGGAGTGGGACAATGGCCGGCTGGCAGGTAAGGGCCACCTTGTCTCCCCTTTGCCTTCTCGGCCAGGTGGTCTGACCGTGGCTGGCTTTGGGCCAGGGGGCTGTGCAGGGATGGGGGAGGATTTGGTGATTTATTCAAAGAGAAGATGCTTTCCCGAGTTGGGAGCCTTGGGCTATTTCTACCTTTGGATCTTCCAACTATGGGGGTGGGGAAGTATGTCTGGGGGTGGGCAGGGCAGGGACTAGGCTGGGGAATGCCTCAGGAGACCTTCACTCTCAGGGTCTTGTCAGTGAAGGGTGCATGACCCTGAGAAGGAGGGCCTCCTTACGAGCAAGGTGTCCAGGGAGCAGAATGTGGGGGGGCCCTCTTGAGCCAGGAGGTCGCCACCCTGCACTCAACAAGGACCTAAGCATGAGTGCCTCCTTAGGTGTGATCTCGCTCACCTTCCCTGGTCCTCGTCGCTGCACCACAGAGGGCCTGTGACCTGCTAGGAACCCATTCTGGGACAGCATGCCAAGGAAAGGAGGACACTGAAGGCATTCCTGTCTCTCAGACAAGCCCACGGTCCTCAGCCTTGGCTGCACATTGCAAGCCCCAGGGAGTTTTCCCAAATCCTGATGTCTGGGCCCTACCAGAGGTTCTGGTTTAATAGATCTGGGGCGCAGCCTGCCATTGGGGTGTTGAAAAGCTCCCCAGGGGGTTCTGGTGTGCAGCAAAGTCTGAGAGCCTCTTATCGGGATGGTGCAGGGTGGGTGCCGTTTACTGGTTTTCCTTTCATTGATTTTCGCTGCGAGCAACAATCTCCTAAGCACGACACAGACTTCTGTGTGGGTAATACAAGAAAACATACACTAAAGTGGAGGGGGTTCAAGGAGAGTGGAAAGACAGCCTGAGCCTCAAGTTCCCAGTCTGTGCCAGATGCGTCATGTTTGCTATTTAAAAACCAGTTTTGGGAGGTGGCTATTCACGGGCTCAGTTTTCAGATGTGAAGCCTGAGTCGTGGCCATGTTGACCATGTCGTCTGTGTCCCAGGGCTGTGGAATGGCAGAGCCTTAAGTGGAATACACGTGACACGTGGTGGATAGGAAGGGAAGTCAGTACCGTTGCTTTCAGACTGGTTTCTCAAATCATTTGTGGCATCAGCTGGTGGAGGAGGGGGCTTGGGAAAGGACGGAGCCCCCAGCTCCTTGCTGCCCACAGGATGGAGGGTGGGGAGCAGAGGTGTCTCTTCTCCCATCAGACTCTGGTCAGAGTCCGTCTGGGCCAACGGCTCCAAGTGATTTTTTTTTTTTAAGATTTTATTTATTTATTCATGAGAGACACACAGAGAGAGGCAGAGACACAGGCAGAGGGAGAATCAGGCTCCATGCAAAGAGCCTGACGCGGGACTCGATCCTGGATCTCCAGGATCATGCCCTGGACTGAAGGCAGAGCTAAACCACTGAGCCACCCAGGCTGCCCTCCAAGTGATTTTAAGGAAAGGTACTGATCTCTCTTTCCCTCTCCTTGAAGTGAAATATGTCCCTGGACCTAACATGAGTTGAGTAGTGTGATAAAAGAGGGGCCCACCCTCCTCCTGCAAATGAGCATTACCCCCGCCCTACCCCCCATACACACACACACATACCAGAGTGGCTGCAATTCTACCAATTAGGTCATTGGATTCAACCAGAAAATACTCATGGGAGGGTAAATGGGGGAGGCTGTTCAGTCAGTCACATCATATTGTGGGTTACTGAATACCTTTGTGGGGAGCGGTCCCAGCATCCTTGGCAGAGCCCTGTGTCCCTGCAGACAGATGGCAGACACCACAGCAACTTGCCACAGAAGCTCTGAAGATGTGGAGGGAGCATTTGAGGTGAGGCTTGGAAGATGCCGAAAGTTGCTATCTAATGGATAAATTTGTGCAAAATAATCATCACGGTGGCTTCCAAAACCAGTGACAATGCTATGAGCAGCTTTTTGCAGTGGTGGCAAAAGTCTGCTGTATTCTACTGCCAGCTCGTTTTTCTTCCTCTGGGTGGCTCAGGCAGGAGCAGTGGGGCAGGAAAGAGCGCACCAGGTGCGGGGACATCTGGTTGGAATCCCAACTGGCCACTTGCTGGCTACCTCGCCTTGGGCAAGGAGCTTAGCCTGGAGTCCTGGTGTCCTCATATACACGTGGGGACTTCTGCTTCCATCCAAGATGGAGTAAGAGGGACTGGATTTACTCTGCCACCTGAAACAATTAAAAAACAACAAACAGACCAAATACACAAAAAAGAGGTTTTTCAAAACAGTGGACATTAGGTCCCAAAGTTCAGCGACCCCAACGAGCTCAATGATCAATTCAGCTTACTGCCTTGGGTGAGTTTTTTAGGTCATGATGCAGTGAAAGGGGATAGAGGCCAGAAGGGGAGAAGTGAAAGTATACTATTATAAGGTTCTTGCTCTCAGTGCGGACTGGTGGAGTTGACTGTTATAGGGTCAAGATTTATAAGTGCCAAAGCAACCATCCAAAGAGCAAAGTGTTAGAGCTAATAAAACAATGAAGGAGGTAAAGCAGAACCATAAGAAATACTCAATCCAAAAGAAGGTGAGAAAAGGGAGTAAAAAGACAGATGGAACAAATAGAAAACAAATAGCAAGATGACAGATCCACGCCTAAGCAACATCAGCGATCGCAATGTACATGGTCTGAACATCATTTAGAGGTGGCCATGTAGTTTGGATAGTAAGCCTTAATCATATATGTGCTTGGAAATATTTCCTCCCATTCCGTAGGTTGCCTTTTCATTTTGTTGATTGTTTTCAAGAAACACATTTTAAATATAAGGACACAAATACGTTCAACATGAAAAGGTGGAGGAAAGTATGCTGTGCTGGAATGGCTATAGTTATATCAGACAAAGTAGAATTAAGAATGAAGAATATTACCTGAATTATTTAGATCTGCATATTTATATCTAATCTCTATCTAGAATATAGGAAACAGTGATCTTTGCCTCCTTGGATTTTAGTAACAACCAAGTGAGATAATATCTGGGAAAATTCTTCGTAGATTGTGAAACCTGGCCTTAATGATTAGGGATTGCACTATCTGGAGTCCTGTGAGAAGCTGGGCATCTGGCTTGCACTATTTGGCCCTGAAGGGAAAAAAGGAAATACCAGGTGGTGGCTGCGAGAAGACCAGAGTAGGGCTGGCGGGAGCAGCGGGTGCAAAACGTCTGTGCAATTCTGCCCCGACTGGCACTTCTTAGACCTGGTGGGTTTACCAGAACCTGCCAAAACAAGGGACTTTCCTCAGCTGCAGAGAGAGATGGACACAGACACAGGTCTAGTTCCACTCACCTCAGAAGCTTTGGTAATCTCAGCAGGTGTTGGGCCGAAAAGAAAAGTCAGACAGTGACCATGCTAAGTCCTTCTTGAACCTTTTCTCATTTATCAGTCTTATTTGGTGGAGACCTGTATTACCTCCACTTAACATCTAAGGAAATGGAGCCCCACCATCACAACCGCGGAGTCAGAGTTTGGACCCATGCAGACTACATGAGAGCCCAAGCCTTAAACACAACTCTGACCCAGGGGTAAGGCACAGGGAAGGGCTCAGCCAGCAGAGGGTCACGTCTAGACTCTGAGGAACACAAGGAGGGGGCAGAGGTAGGACAAGCCCCTCTCCAGGCAGGGCAGCTCTGTACCTCCTCATCCTCCCCCTTCCCCATCCTCATGCTACTTTCCTGCCTTCAGCAGGAGTCCACAGGTGAGGAGTGGGGGCCAGACAGCCAGAGGGAGCTGACTCTGGGTGGTGGTGCTGAGCAGATGGGGATGCTTTGGTAGCTGCTCCAAGTCAGATGCTCCTGATCACCCTCTCAGCCCTGCCTGGGGTCGCACTGACCTGGGTCTAAGGAATGGGGCAATAGTACTGATGTAGTTGTCTGAAGGTTCTTTGAGAACCAGGTAGTTCTTTTTTGTTTTTAAAATTATATTTATTCATAAGAGACACAGAGAGAGGGGCAGAGACATGGGCAGAGGGAGGAGAAGCAGGCTCCATGCAGGGAGCTGATAATGGGACTCGATCCCTGGATTCCGGGATCACGCCCTGAGCCAAAGGCAGACCCTCAACCACTGAGCCACCCAGGCGTCCCGAAAGCAGTTCTTGATCAAGGCAGTTCTTGATCAAGTGTAGCCATGCCTCTTCTCTCTGCCCTCCTGCTCGTGTCTGCCCCTGCTCTCCCCTCTCACTCAGTGATATTTGCTTTCCCCTCACACTCTCCTCTGTCTCTCCTTGGCCTTCTCAGGGCCTGTGCTTCTGGTCTGTTGGGACAGATAGAAAGATTTTCCTTTATAGCCCTCGAAGGAAGTGTTAGTGGTGAGGTATAGGGACTGGGGTGAGGGAGGCATGAGTGCCAAGTGAGACTGAATTTTTTTAGTGTTTCATTGGTGTGTGTGTGTGTGTATGTGTTTAACTGAGGTGAAATTCACAAAATACAATTAGACATTTTAAACTGTAAAATTCAGTGGCATTTGGTATCTTCATAGTATTATGCAACTACCACTTGCTCTAGTTTCAAAACCATTTCATCACCCTAGGAGAACACCATGCCTGTCAAGTACTCATTCCTCATTCTCTCCCTCCCCCATCCCCTGGCAACTGCTGATCTGCTCTGCTTTCCTTCTCTGTGGATTTGCCCATTCTAGTCTTTTCATAGAAAAGGAATCATACAATATGTGACCTTTTGTGTCTGGCTTGTTAAGGTTTTTGAGGTTTGCCCAATTTGTAGGATAAATCAGTACTTAATTCATTTTTATGGCTGAATAATATTCCATGGTATGCTTACACCACAATTTGTTTATTGATTCATCCATTGATGGACATTGGGGTTGTCTCCATCTTTGGCTGTTGTGGATGGTGCTGTTATGAACAGTTGTGAGCAAGTTTGTGCTTGAGGACTTGTTTTCAATTCTTTTGAGCACATACCTGTGAGAGGCATTGCTGGGTCATATGGTAATTCTATGCTTGACTTTTGAGAAGCTACCAGACTGTTTTTCACAGTATGCATGTCCGTATAGTTTTTAAGACTATGTTATTCTAAGTGCAAAGCTAATACAATTGTAAAATTTTATACCATATCATTTTACAAAAATAGTACACTATAAAAATTTGGCAATTGTTTACTGAGCAATTTTTCAAAGCTTTAAAGTAATTAAGAATTATAAAATCGGGGATGCCTGGGTAGCTCAGTGGTTGAATGTCTGCCTTTGGCTCAGGGTGTGATCCCGGGGTCCTGGGATTGAGTCTCACAGCAGGCTCCCTGTGGGAGGATCTGCTTCTCTCTCTGCCTATGTCTCTGCCTCTCTCTGTGTGTTTCTCATGAATAAATAAATACAATCTTTAAAAAAAGAATTATAAAATCGCATATAAAAACATGTTTATTGTAACAATTCAAATCAAGACATTTCTAGAAGAAAAATTCCCTTTTATCTGTTGCCGCACCTCTGTCCTGTCCAGCTTTGCCTGACTAGTGTTAACCCTTTGGTCTGTATCTTTCCATACTTTTTCCAGGCATATGAAAGGTTTTTGTTTTGTTTTTTTATTTTTAATTTTTAAAAAATTTTTCTTATTTATTCATAGAGACAGAGAGAGGCAGAGACACAGGCAGAGGGAGAAGCAGGCTCCATGCAGGGAACCTGATGTGGGACTGGATCCCCCGTCTCCAGGATCAGGCCTGGGCTGCAGGCGGCGCTAAACCGCTGAGCCACCGGGGCTGCCCTTTTTATTTATTTATTTATTTATTTATTTATTTATTTATTTATTTATTTATATTTATTTTTATTTATTTATTTATTTATTTATTTATTTATTTATTTATTTATTTTAATGAAAGGTTTTTGAAAAAAAATTTAATGCAAACATGTTATACTATCCATACTATCTTGCTTTGAAATCATTTCTATTCATTTCTTGTGAATGTTGATTGTCATAGAGCAGCCTTGGACAAGGCTGTCCTTGGGTAGCTGGATAATGAATATATTGCAATTTTCTTTTTGTTATCTGCATTTACCAATTAAAAAAGGAATATGAATTTCCTTTATAATAAGAAAAGTTGGGAAGGATTGGAGGCCCCGGGGCCCAGCGCACAGCTCGTACCCTAATTTAGCACTTACTTCACTCCTGGTTGCATAATAAGCTGTTTACCCTTTGCCTCCCTTGAGGGCAGATACGGCGCAGCATATTCATCTGCTGCCCTCCCTACTCCTGCGGAGTGTGCCAGGCATGCTGGAGGTTTGCTGAGCAGACAGGCGGCCCCTCCGGAGTTGTGGCTGAGGCTGCGGAGAGGAGGGTGGGTTCCGAAGACCCTCTTGTGCCTTCAGGCTCACAGAAGGATGTGCATCTTCTTCAGAGCCAAGCCTTGGGTCCTGACGCTCCCTGCAGGGGCATCTGGGCTGCCCTCCACGGGAAGCTGGGTGTGAGCTCAGGGGGAGTTATTTATGGTGGCCCCAGCCAGGGTGCCCGTGGCAGGCGGCACCCAGCTGAGGAAGTAATTAGAGTGCTGCCAGGAGCAGGAAGCAGGGGAGAGAGGCTTGGAGGCTCCGGCTCCCTTTCCAGAGATATAAATAGCCGGTCTGGTGGCGGAGGTGGAGAGCAGTACGCACAGGAATGGAGGTGGGGGCAGCCAGTGCCTGGGGGGCAGGGTGGGAGCTGTCTTCTTGGACTGGTCTGTTTGGGAAGGAGCAGGGTGAGTGGCATTGACCCGGTCTATGCCCAGAGGGTACCTGGCTGAGGTTTTCCTTTCCCTGCCTGGGGTTCCCCAATCTGACCCCATAAGACTAGGCTGCCAAAGTTCATGTTACTGCTTGGGGCTCGGACCACTAGTGGGAGCACTGTGCAAGTCCCACAGACCTGTGGGTGGTGGTGGTCCCAGCTTCCTGTAGTCCCAGCTTCCTGCCTGGAACTCTCTTCAAGAAGCTATTAAGGGTCAGGATGGGATTCCAGAGCCCAGGATAATTTTTAGCATTTCCAAGGGAACAGTGTCTGCTGGTGCTGGGCAGCTCTGTGCCTGACTCATCCGAAAACACTTTATAAATAACCTGGAGGAGGGACGTGGGCTGTCCGTTCTCATGCCTCCCCTTACCCCTGTGCTCTGTAAGCAGGTTGCAGGTACGGAGGGCCCCAGAGCTTTCTAGATGTCAGGGCAGAGCTCCAAATCTGGTCTGAAGCCAGGGCCAGGGATGCTGGGAAGATTGGCGATTGGCACTATAGTGATTCTGGGGCCCCAAGGTCTCCTCCATTTGGCTATGTTGTCAGCACCCCCACTTTCTATAGGGTGCATTGGGCATTGCCGGCTGAGCCAACTGAGTCAGTACGGGCTAACTTGGCTGGATGATCTGGGACAAGCCATTCTCCCCATCTTTACCTTGAAACCCTCATTGATAAACAAGAGGGTCGAACAAGGCAAGTACTAAGATCCTGTCCAGTGGTTACATTTTTGACTCTGTGTCTGGCACGTTGTAAGTGTGGATAAGTAGCAGATGGGAGTGGGGGACAGGGCAAGGAATAGTGACCCACATCTGGAGCCTGGGTGCTGGACAAAGAGAATCTCTCTCACTGTCCCAGGGGGACACTGGGAGCCCTCAGGCCAAGTACAGCGACTGATAGGCCGGCCAGTCATCTGAAAGGTATGCTTAGATAGGGCCTGCTTGTTGTCTCTGAGGAAGAAGAGATGTTGACTTGCTTCACCACAGAAGGCCAGCTAGGACCTGGGAAGCTAATATCAGCTTGGCATATACTGTGCTTTTACTGCTAGAACATTTTTGACTTGTGAGGTTGTGAGTTCCCTGTCACTGAATGAATGTAAGGATGTGGAGGAAGGGATTCAGTTCAGTAGTTCTGATGCGGCAGGGCATCAGGATCCTGGAGGAGTTTGTTCATAATACCTGCTGAGTGGGACTCCTGGGGGTGGGGGCTAGGTGTCTCTGAGCTACCTGGCCCTACGGCAGCTGTGCTACTGACCTCAGAAGACTGGGGCTAAATATAACCCAGCCTCCTTTACCCTAAATGCAGCATGCCATTTAGGTTTCCAGTTCTTTGCAACCACTGACAGTAGATGAAGATCAACCACCTCAGGAGACCATGAATGTGAAGCTTAATCAGTTGGCTTGGTAGCTGCCCAGAGCCTGGACAGATGGCTTCCCTGGAGACCAGCGAGGACATGGCTAGCAGGCATCATGCTTTTGGGGATTACATACTGGAAAGGTCTTGGTATGTTTTGGGGGAAACAAAACCAGAGGGCCTTCAACACTGTGCTCTGTCAGCTAGTCTGGTTCAGACTCAGCCCCTGGCGCGCAGGAGGCTGGTGTAGTAGGAAGACCATGGCCACAGGCAAGTGCGAAGCCCTGCTGCAACTCCCTTCTGCTCCTTGCTTACTGTGTGGCTTCCAGCTAATCCCTTACCCTGTGTGAGCCTCTCATTTACAAAGGGAGGGAGTTGGACTTTCCAGTCCCCCCTGACCTGATGTGTCACAGTGCCTCAAAAGACAAGCAGCCGGGACGACGTTCATCTAGCTTCTGGCATCAAGCATTGGTCTGGGGGCAGCCCGGGTGGCTTAGCGATTTAGCGCCACCTTCAGCCCAGGGCCTGATCCTGGAGACCCAGCAGAGAGTCCCACGTCGGGCTCCCTGCATGGAGCCTGCTTCTCCCTCTGCCTATGTCTCTGCCTCTGTGTGTGTGTGTCTCATGAATAGATAAATAAAATCTTAAAAAAAAAAAAAAAAAAAAAGAAGCCAGAGGTAGAACAGTATTATAAAAACAAAAACAAAAACAAAAACCCCAAAACATTGTTCTGACACGTTCTGTTGCGGTGTAGTCTTTTCTCCTTCTTATTTCCCAAAGGAGCCCTGCCCCTTTTAACTTCCCAGTATCTGCTGGGAGCATGGAAGTGGCTGCTTGGCCAGTCAAGCAGGAAGGTTTGCTGCAATGGGGCCAAACAGTTGGTGGGGAGGAAAGGAACGAGCATGCAGACATACTCAGGCAGTGAGGATGGGCCAGGGGGCCACATGTGGCAGGGGCTCCAGAGTGAGAGGCCAGGGCCAGGTGAGCTTCCAGGAAGCTACAGGCATTGCCTCAGAGCTAGGCCTCTGGCCAGCAGGGGGATTCCAGTTAATGATTGCAGAAGTCCCTAAGGGGTATGAGGCCAAGAGCACGCTGGCCAAGTGTTAATGTGCAAGACACTTCTAAAGACAGGCCTGGGTTAGGAATGGGGGTGGACAAGAGGCACTCATGCCATCTCCAAGGGCACGCCAAGGGCCAGGCCTGGCATGTGCACTATTTCCAGCTCTCACGCGACCCTTTCGAGAGGACATCATCTGCCCCAGTTTACAGATGATGAAGCAAGACCTGGGCTATATAATGTTCTCAGAGCCATAAGGCTGGTAAGAGGCAGCAGGATTTGAACTTGGGGTTGGCTGATTCTAAAGCATAGAGGGCTTCCTCTACATTGTGTACCTCCCCTTCTGTTGTAAGCATCCTTCTCCAAAAGTATGGTGGTATCTGTCAGCCCAAGGGCTCACACCTATCTGTCCCAGGTCAGTGCTGGGACACTTAAATGTGCACTTAAATGAACATGTATGAAGGAAACATGTTTTAGAATAAAATAGCACTGGAGAAACTGGAAATATCCTAGGATGACCCAATACAGTGTCTGTAGGATTTGAACCTGGTTGCAAAACTGCTGGGGAAATGGAGGTGGAGAAGCGCTGGTGCTGGCCTTGAGCTTGTGTGGTGTTCAGGAGGCTAGCTGCAGAATTGTTGCAATGCTTGGTATTTCCAGGAGGATGTGAGCCACCACACTGGAAGCAACCTGGGAAGGCCCCTCAAAGAAGCAGAGCTCGAGTTGTCTCTCAAAGGATGAGTTGGAGTTTACGTGGCATTTAGGAGTGGGAGAAGAGCATTCTAGACAGTGGAACAGCACGTGAAGAAAGCTCAGAGGTCTGGAGGCTGTAGAGTTGGGGAAATTGGGGTAGTTATGTGGGGTGGTGGGTGGGGGTGGGGAAAAGTTGGGGTGTGAGAGACAGGGCTATACAGGAGAGCGGAGCCAGATTGGGGAGGGGGCATGTTTGTGTGACTCTCTGACTTTGGCTGAGTCTCTGTTTCCTTAGTTGTAAGTTGGGAAAAATAAGGGCCTCTCTCTGTACGGCGTTGCCATGAGGTTTAAACTAGCTAATGAAAATAAAATGGGGGGCACTGGACCTGACACGGGTTGAATAATTGGTATTGCTCTTGTAGTTGTTGGTGGCGTTAATGGCGATGGTAATGATAATAATAATGACCAGGCTTTCCAGTTCCACTTTTGTCTCTTCTTAACACTGCAGCAAGAGTGATCCAGTGAAAACACGGTGTAGATTATGTCTGTCCTTTGCTCACAAGCCTTAGGGGCTTCTGGAAGCTACAGTCATTGTAATAGTCTTCCAGACCCTACATGGCCTGACCTTCCTCTAACCTCTTCCCGCCAGTCTGATAACGGCCTCCCTTCTGTCACTGCTCTCTGGCCACACTGACCTCTTTGCCATGCCTTGAACACGCCAGGCTACTCCCACCTCAAGGCCTTTGTACTCGCTTTTTCTGTTTACCAAGCTGCTCCTCTTCAGGAATCCACATGGCTTACTTCCTAGCTCCTTCACATCTTTACTCAAATGTCCTCTCCTTAGTGAGGTCTTTGGCCAAACTATCTAAAATTGCCAGCTGCCTCCCCTCCCTCACATCAGCACCCCCTCTCTTCCTCCCCTCCTTTATATCCCTTCTCTATTACCTATCACCTTCCAACATACTATATATTGTATCATGTATTGCTCATCACTCCCAATAGAACATAAGCCCCACAAGGGCAGGGCTTCTTGTCCGTTTTGTGCTCTGCTGTATCCCTAGCATCTAGCTCAGAATTGGCATTCAGTGATACATGTTGCTATTTCTTATATTATTGTCTTGGAGCACAGAGGGCAGGAGGGGCTGGCCTTCCCTAATAGGAGTGGCCCTACAACAGGGGCTCTGAGCTCACCTTGCTTCTTCGAAAGGCATTTCTTCAGTCCCTCCTGTCTCTCCAACTGAAGCCCAGGAGCTGCAGGCTTCTAGCCAACCACTGCAACCCTCTCTGAAGGCCTGCCCACTTATTTCAAAACATGTTCCCCTCCACTTGCTGAGGGGCTCCCTCCCTGCCAGAAAACTCAGTAAACTCAAGGGTGGAGGCGTGGGGTGGATGGTTGGCAGCCTGTGTCCCATCTTTTTCCGGAGGCAGCTCCCTAGATCCCAAAGCAAACCAGTGCCTGGGAGCTCCAGAGCCTGTGTGTCCTGATTTGGATCCGGGGGGCAGGGCCCCAGCTGCAGCCCTCTTCTTCTTCTTTTTTTTTTTTAGATTTATTTATTCATTCATTCAGAGAGAGCGAAGAGAGAGGCAGAGACACAGGCAGAGGGAGAAGCAGGCTCCATGCAGGAAGCCCGATGTGGGACTTGATCCCGGGTCTCCAGGATCACACTCCAGGCCGCAGGCGGCGCCAAACCCCTGCACCACCGGGGCTGCCCTGCAGCCCTCTTCATGCAGCTGGAACCCCAGCCTGAGGTCTTTCCAAAGTTTCCTTAGCCTTATGCATCCTCACTCTTTAGATCACTGGGCTGAGTCTAAGCGTGGGAGAAAAGTACCACAGTCACTTGGGTCACTCTGTCATTCCGCTGGGCCAGACTCCTCCTCCTGTAGGAGTGTCTCCTTGAGTATCTCTGAGATCCCCTTCCTTCTCAATAGCCCTGGTCCCAGCCTCTACCCAAACTTGCTGCCTCCATGTCCTATTTGCTTATGGCCAGTTGGAATGGCTGACAATCTGATACATTTCCTGTTTGTCGTGTCCCCTCTGGGCTTCAGAGATAGAACACTTTAATTTGGATGTGTGGCTAATGGAACTGCAGGCTGCCATGGGTGGGATTCTGGAATACACTGACCTTTAGTCTCTGAAGTCATGCCAGGGAAGTGGAGACTTACTGGAAAGAGGACGAGATCTGGTTTAAGACAGATGGGAATTGGACAGACTTTACGACTTAACTGTGTCACCTTGGGCAAGTTGCTTGCCTATCTGAAAAATGGCATAGCAAAGGTATCACCTTTCTCCTTGGGGGGCTGTGAGGATTAAGTGAAAGACTCTAAATGAGGCCCTTACCTCAGGGTTATACGCAGATGAGGGCCAGTGAATGGGATGCTAGTGCTGTGGCAGGGTGTTGGGTCTGTCCTCTACCTGCTGAGTGCTGAGCCACAGGCGGGACCCAGCCATCCCAGGGTTTTCTTTCTTTCTTTCTTTCTTTCTTTCTTTCTTTCTTTCTTTCTTTCTTTCTTTCTTTCTTTCTTTCTTTTTTATTTTTTATGATAGTCACAGAGAGAGAGAGAGAGAGAGGCAGAGACACAGGCAGAGGGAGAAGCAGGCTCCATGCACCAGGAGCCCGACGTGGGATTCGATCCCGGGACTCCAGGATCGCGCCCTGGGCCAAAGGCAGGCACCAAACCGCTGCGCCACCCAGGGATCCCCATCCCAGGGTTTAAAGCAAGGTGGAGGCCAGCGGTCCCCTGGAACCTGTCTTGTCCATGAGGCGAGGGCTCCTCCTCAGGACCCAGCTTCTATCTGGCTGTGGATCTCTATGCAGGACTGGGGCCATGGGGGCAGAGGGGACCATCTCCACTTGGTCCTTCCAGCTGGCCCTTTCTGCTCCTCCAAGATGGGGCCCTTGATAAGGTAGGTGGGCCACCCTGGGGCCTATGACCGAATCCCTGCCCATTGTGTTGGCCAGAACTTTTGCTATTCAGCAGCTTCAATTTCAGAGGCTTTGGAAGTGTTCCAATTTCCTGCTGTCTTGTGTATAAAATGACCCTAATGAGGGAAAGAAATCTAGACATTTATGAGCAGCTGTAAGGCTGGAAAATTTGCAAATAGCATGGTGTCCAGCCTGGGAAAGCTCTTAGGGTCATGAGGCCCACCTTTCTCTTTAAGATGATGGAGAACTTGAAGTCCAGAGAGGGACAATGACCTGTTGAGTGTCACACAGGTAGTAAGACAGTAGTCTGGGATTCAAATGCAGGCTTCCTAACTGTTCATCCAGTGCTGTCAGCACGGCACCCTACCAGTCAGACGCTGATACTGGAAGCCAGTTCTCTCTGACCACGGAGCCTGTACAAGTGCCATTACACTACACTGCCATCAGATTACCTCTTCCTTCTAGAATGAGACCACTATACTTGTAGAGTCTCCCAGGCTTGGCTTAAGATGAGCTTAAATGCCTCTGGGGTGGCGTCCCACTCTTTCTGTTAGGAAACTGCTGCCCAACCTCAGAGCTTTCACTAGGAGGGAATAGTTCCTGCCACTAAGCCTAAAATTCCCATCAGATTCCATTTCACATAATTACACCCTCTTGTGTCATCTTCTGTGTTTCTCCTCCCTCTCCAGTAAGGGCTTCACACCCTTGGAGTCTTGCATGCAATTATTCTATTCTGCTCAACTTGGCAAAGCCCAGAGGTGGGTCTTTTTGTCTGTTATAATCATTCCATTTCCCCTGTTCCTGCATCATTTCAGACAGTTCATCTCTGAACATCTTCCAATTTCAGGGTATCTTTCTGGACTGGTGGTTGCCAAGAACTTAGTTCGGCTGTCAGGAAAGATCCCCTTAGGAGCAGAAAGAAGAGGGATGGGGTCCTCACTGGGCAGAGTTGTGTCCAGGCTGCCAATCACAGGGGCATCTGGAAAGCCTTCACTCCTCCCTTCCCAGATACCCAGGGCTGCCTGCATACTAGTCTGAAGGCAGAGGGGGCTTACCAAACATCCTCCTGGGCACAGAGGGGTGGATGGTGCCCTCTCAGTGCAGGGATGTGAGTTTGGATCTGCCTCCACGTTTACCCTCTCAGCCTCCTTTCCCCACCCTGGTCCACCTTTTTATTCCTTCAGCAAACATTAAGCACCTGCTGCTTGCCAGACCTAGAGCTAGGAAGTGTAATACTATGGTAAACAAGAGGCATATCATCCCTGCCCCCAAGGAGCTTATGTTCTAGTTCTAGTGCTTGAAAGGGGCAACAAACATACCAGCAACAGATGAAGGTGAACACATGAAATACAAGGAGGCCAAGGACAGAGTCCAGGGACAAAGAGTAAGAGGGGCTGCCTGGAGAGGGCGATTCTAAGCAGGTGGCATTGAAGCTGCTGTCCTCCAGACTTCTTGTTTAATTAAATGTCTTTAGTGCCCAAACCATGTTTGTGGGATAATCTTTTGCAACCCAAACATCCCGAGTGATAGAGGTGACTTTGTGTGGATTTCTTTCCCTTGCTTTTTTCTGATTTTCTGTTCTCTAGTTCTTTTTGTACTCCTCAAAATCACATTTTCAGAAGAATCAGTAATGTAATTCCTGTCAATCCAGTTCCTCTTGAACTTTCTATAATACCTGACATTGTTCATTCAGGCTTCCAGAGGACTCTGCCTCCTCAGGCTTCTGTGATGCTCCAGGGTGCTGGGTCTTAATCTGACACTCTTTTCTTCTCACACTGATTCCTTCCCACCATGATCTACTTTTGCTGAACACCTTTTCAGTCTGGGAGCTGGACTTGTCTATTTCTAGAGGTCATTTTGTTCACTGCTTACAAACATCTTGTGATAGCATTTATATTCCCACCATACAGATGGGGAACCGAGGCTCTGTGGGGTTGATGAACTTGACCAAGGTCATCCAGTTAGTAAATGACACAGCTGGGATTTAAATTGACGTATCTTTGACTTAATTACATCATCTTTTTTTTTTTTTTAAGACTTTATTTATTTGAGATAGAGCAAGAGAGAGACAGCATGAGTAGGGGGTGAGACAGAGGGAGAAGGAGAAGCAGGCTCTCCACTGAGCAGGGTACTTGATGTGGGGATTGATCCCAGGACCCGAAGATCATGATCTGAGCAGATGCTTAACCAACTGAGCTACCCGGTGTGCCTCAATTGCATCATCTTGCCCAAGACAGTCTCTTTCTCATGGTTTTTCTTTATCCTTCTTCCAAGGTCAAGTGATGCATTATGGCATCAACTGTGACTTTTATAGAGAGATCCCCTTCAAGTCTTAACCCACAGTCTTGTACTTATTCCTAAAAAATCACAGAAGCTTCTATTCTTTACATCTGACAGGTGTAGAGTTTCCTAATCTGCTTTTGTCATTCCTGACCATGGCGTCTCCCAGCTGTGGCAATGGATGGACAGTCCTGCGTTCTCTTTGTCTACCTCCCCACCTCCTTTCATCTCACGTACTCAGTCAGAAGCAGTGGCCTATGGCGACTCCATTTAAAATGTTTCCTGAATCTGTCCTTTTGCCCTCATTCCTAGGCAGTGACCCATCTTCTCCCCTCTGTCTAGCACAATAGCTTCCTTCCTGCTTCAGCCCCTCTCCTCCATTCCCTCTCTGAGATGCTCCCGTTCCTGAGATGACCTGTTCCAGTACGTTGCTTTCCTTATGCTTCCACTCTTTGGGCCCCCTTGTAGGCTCCCCATTGCCTCACTTTAATGGCTCTGTGTTATCTGGCTCCAGCCTTGTTTGTCTAGAGCAGTTCCAATCAGCCAATATGGTCTGCTGTTTCACATACACCTCCCTTTTCTTCACTTCCAGTTGCCCATTTGTCCAAATCTGTCTGTTCTTACCCTCTAGGTAAGAAACACCTCATCTTTCAGAATCCACGTCTGGTTTTTTGGGCCAGGAGCGGGATCTAGTCACCAGACTCCTGGGATCTCTCCCACTTCAGCTTTCCCATGACACTCATTGCCTCTGTAGGTCACTGAGGCATCTGTCATCTGCTCACTGTGTCCGTGTCATGGTATTTAAGCTGGGTTTCCCAAACGAGACTATGAAGTCCTTTACAATTTAAACCATGCCTCTCCCTGCCTGAGGCTCAGTGTTGGAAAACTGAATGGAGACATCCTCTGTCCTATAAATCAACCTACCTTCCTGTACAAGTATTGATTAAGCATCTGTTACATCCCAGGTACTATGCTGAGCACTGAGAATGCAGCTGAGGAGACAAAGTTTCTGCCCTCAAGGGGCTTATGGTCTAATAGGAAAGACAAATGAATTTTAGAATGTATGATTTGTTTTGTAGGGGAAGTATAGGGTGCTCATAATAGGGGCACCTAACCATGGCTAAAGTGCCAGGGAGGACTTCCCCAAGGGAGTCAATTTTATTTTTTATTTTATTGAATTTTATACTTTACAGTTCTCAATTTTTTATTATCAGATTCAATAAAGAATAACATTTTAATAAATGTACAAGAACAAACAAAATGTATGGAAAAAGAAAATAAAAACTATACTACCCAAGGTAGTGAATTTTAAGTTGGGACCCAGAAAGATTTATCCAGGTGAAGAAGAGGGAAAGAATGTTACTTGTGGAACATATATGAAGGCTCATAAGGGACACAGAATGTAGTACCTATGAGGGACTGAAAACTAGAAGTCCATTATGGCTATGGCTGGCATGGAGGGCGTGAGGGAGAGAAATGCCTAGAAGGGGCTGGGAGGGATGGGCAGGGGACATATGGGCTGGCCCAGGGAAAATAGGAGCCTAGGCTTTTGTGGCCTTAATGAAGAGATGATGATACTTTTTCAGCTAAGGAAGTTTTGGATACAGGGAAATATCAAGGGGCCCAGAAGGAGGAGTAGATGACACAGAGGCAGGGAATGGTGGAGTGGCTGGCAGAACTCTGAAGACCATGGAAACATTCTAATCAGTGGAACCTGCCTTGTGACCTGGCCAGTGGTCAGGAATTCCAAAAACTCTCTAGGGGTTTACCAGGCAAAGCATGGTAAGGTGAAAGCCATGGAGAGGTAGCTATAAGGCCCCATGTTGGAAATGAGGTGGTTCAGCAAAGTCTTCTTGGGACTGATGGGCTTTGAGATGATTCTGGAAGGCAGGACTCACAGTGTGGGGTGTTTGGGTTCAGGGCTTCATTCTCTTCTTCTTGGCAGTGTCCAGGGCTCAGCCTTTGGCTCCATGGCCTCTGGCTCTGAGACCCATGGTGGCTGTCACCCTTGAAGAAAGCATCTCTGCTCCTTGCACAGCACATGTCCTTGTGAGAGTGGGGTTGGCAGAGGTCACTTCTCAACACTCATTTCCCACCTAGCCTCTACCAACCTAAGCAAATAGCTACTTTCTTTCCGAGGTGATTGGATGGACTTGTCCAAACATGCAAAACCAGTAAGTGGGTCTGAACTGAGGTCTTTATTTATTGTAGCACCCCCTTACACCATCCAGAAGAATTCTATATCATCTATAAATTAAAATTTTCATTGATATCCATTCCTTCCCATAGAATGAATCAGTTGTAAAATGACTGGTTGTATCTCAAAAAAGGCCAATTTCTTTCTCTCCCTTTTCCAGAGAATTTTGCTTTAATTAATTCAACAAATATTTATTGAGTCAGACATTATTCTAGGCATTTGGGATACATCAGTGAGCATAACAAAGAACATAATAAAGCTTATAATTTAGCAGGCAAGACAAACAGACGTAATAAGTTATATTGTTTGCTAGAAAAGGTGGTGAATGCTATAGAAGAAAGAAAAGGAAGAGAACCAGAGACGTTCTCTAATCCCATGAGCCAACCTACCTTGGTAGGAAGGAGGATAGGGGGCAAGAAGAAGGAAGGGATAGGACCCAGCTTCTGTTTTCTTGTTTTTGTTTATTCATTTTGCTAGGAGTCCTTGTTGCTGGTTGGAATTTTAAACTAATTGCACGTGTTACTTTGATAAAAATAAAAATTAAGTTCAAATAGTGCTGTAACTATATTGGGAGGTGAGGGTGGCAGTGTGAGCTAAGTTCTCTTCTGTCAGTATGAAAAACAGGACAGGTTTCCAACGTTAATAAATCAAGATATAGAAGTACAGGTATATAATTAGCAATGTAAAGGAAACTATTGGAAGAATTTAAAGGAGAAACAGCTAAAAGAGTGAAAAGTCATTTCTTCTAGGGGAAAAACAATGGAGGGTAGGAAGGCATAAGAGTAGGCAGGGGACTCCTGCCCTTTATTATAAATCTTTTGGTATGGTTGAATTTTTTTTTTTTTTTTAATTTTTAAAACCATAGGCCTGTGTTACCTTGATGATTAAGAAACCCTATTCTACTGAGCCCTGGGCAGGGAGTGTCTACAGGGCTGTCTTGGGGGCTGATATAGAGAGTGGGGACATAGAGTAGGTAAGCTGTGCCTCCCTTTCTTTTATTTGTTTTATATCTCTGACTTTTATGCAAGAGTTTGTTTGAACAAAGGGTTCTGCAGTTGAAATTGGCTTGAACTTTATGATCTCTTTTGGTTCTCATAATTAGTGATGCTTTATGAGCACCTGTTACCCTTTACGCTCATGCCTGTTTACTTCCTCAGAGAATTGTCATCACTTAGAAGCTTTGTGTTTACCCCCAGCTGGCCATAGTTTGCCGTGATTGGTGAGTTTATTGCTGGTTTGCTTGGCATGGTAGTGACACCTGCAGTCAGTCAGTCAGTCACTGGATGATTACTATTTCAGAGGGCCCCTGGAGGCCCTGGGAGAACAGGGGTCTTTTGATTATTCTGCCCAACCCCCAGCACAGTGGCTGTTATAACAGCAGGTGAGGGTTTTGGCTAATAGTCCTAGAATCTGCAGTTTCTCCTGTGGTAGCTGTGAATTCCTATAGACACTTGCTTCCCACTCCACCTCCTCTAAGGGGGAGAGAGAGAGAAGGGGAGGGAGAGGGAGGGAGAGGGAGGCAGAGGGAGAAAGGAGAGAGAAGTGGAGGCAGACTATGAATGAAGTCAAAGAAGGGAGGCAACTCCCTATTAGCTTAGTCACCTCCTAGTGACTGCGCTTCTAGACATGTGTCACCGTTTTCCTGCTCTGGTACTATTTTTAGGGTGAGTCCCCTCCATTCATGTTTCTGGGGCCTTTGCAGTCATCCCTGTAGCTGCTTTACTGAGTTTTGAGGTTCCAGACGTTCTGTGTTCCCAGGCACTGTCATGCCTTCCTGCCTTTGCACACCATGTCCTTTCATCCGTCCTCTGGAGATATGACACCAACTCTTGAAATCCAAGCTCAAATGTTGTGTAGTTGTAAAACTTTTCCTGGACCCCAACTCTGAGGAAGCTCTCTACACCTTAGCATTTACCATAGTCACCACTTAACATTTTGGTGTCCTTGAGGGATTAGAAATACCCTGTGTTTTTTTTTTTTTTTTTTTTCAGCCTGGTGTAGGGTATTCAGTAGCTGCTCACCGAGTTAAATGAAGCACAATTGCTGTTCTCTGTTTTAGGAAATCTTGCTTGGCCTAGAAGAAATGTTGCTGTGGGAAGATCTCCAGCAAGGCATCTCCATAAATCTTTTCCTGTTTTCCTCTTGAAATACGAAATTTGGAAGAGTCAGGTAACATCTAGAGAAAACCGCCTATACTTGGAGGAATCCTATCAGGCGAGGGAGCATTATTGCCACCATTTTACTGATCAGAAAACTGAAGTTCAGAAATATTGCGATTTGCTGATGGTCACATAGTAAATAGAGCCAGAGGCTGAAATCCACGTCATCTGACTCCTGGGGCACTGTTTCCTACCACATACTTCCTTGTAGTCCCCACAATGTGCTCTGAGATCACACCATTAAAGACTTTCCAGACCACAGTTTCCCCCTCAAGCTTTCATGCATTCATTTTCCTTACAGACCCACATGTTGAAAATCCGTCTCCCCAGCTTTTTCATTTCTCTGAGATTTGCTCTTTCCCTGTCTCCTCTGCAGTCTGCAGGAATTAATTTCTCTCTCATCTCTTTCCAGAGATCATAATTTCCAAATCTTGGTTTCTTTTTCTGGCTGTGGTCCTTTTTTTGGGGACTTTCCAAGATAGCCGCAGACAGGAGGATGATAACAATGAATTAGTTAGTAGATCTTCTTTGATGTTATTTTGTGGGTGAACTTATTAATTTATGACAAAAACATCAAAGAGCTTGGCTCCTGCAAAGGACTGGCTTGTCCCAAGGCAGCTGGGTAATAATGATTAGTCAGATTAAATCTCAACGTCTTCTTCTGCTTCAAGAGTTAAAGTCTAGATGACTGGAGTGTGGGAACATCCCATCCTGTAGCATCCCATCGACTTTGAGTCAGCCAGTATGAAACTCCCCACTCCAAATGTGGATCTCTCTCCATGGTCTCTAAGCCTTGAGGTCTGTCAAGATTGGTGTAGCAACTGTGGAGGCAATGTAAGGATAAAAGGCTGAGGCTATTAAAGTCTCTTTCCATTTAGGGGAACTAGATATTAAAAGGGATCATGGCCTAGTTCAAGGTTCTTCATAGAGTCCTAGTCCTATAATTTCATGGGAGGGAGAACTCTTTTTGGGCCACGCAAGAAAAGTGCAGCACTATGTTCAGCACATAGCAAGCTTTCCATATGTAATGGTTGAATGGACTTTTCTTTTTTTTTTTTTTTTTTTAATTTATTTATGATAGTCACAGAGAGAGGGAGAGAAAGAGAGACAGGCAGAGGGAGAAGCAGGCTCCATGCACCGGGAGCCCGATGTGGGATTCGATCCCATATCTCCAGGATCGCGCCCTGGGCCAAAGGCAGGCGCCAAACCGCTGTGCCACCCAGGGATCCCTGAATGGACTTTTCAAGAAAGGTCATGGTGCATGAAGTCTCTGGCTGGTTGAAGAGGAGCAAGAAGTAGAGCTCAGGTCTTTGTACAACAACGCCTCCTAACTTACTCACATCTATGGCCATTTACTTTGTTCTTCCACTTTGTTCATGGTGGAAAATTGTGCTCCTCTCTAAAGCCATCCCCACTATGTTTGCTCTGGATCCCATCCTTTGCTAACCTCTTAAGGGCTTGTGTCTGCAATTAACCCTCACCTTCCTGAGCCATCAGTGTTTCCCTCTTTACTAGATGATTCCTATTAGCAAACAAGCAAGCTCTAATGTCTCCCATCCGAAAAGAGCCTCCCCCTTGCTCCCATTTTTCCTTTAGGCCACTGTGCTACTCTTTACTCCCTTTTACAGCAAAATGCCTCCTTAGTAGCTCTCCTTCCTCTTCTCCATTCAGCCTCTGAAACCCACTTTAATCAGGATCTCATCCCTTTCACCACTTTTATCAAGCTCATCAGTGATGATCTTCTAGCTGTGAAGTCTAATGGTCATTTCTCAGTCCTCATCTTATTCTGCACATGAGCAGGTCTCAGCACAGCTGGTAAGACTGTGTTACCAGGTTTCTTGCTTGGTTCCCGGCACCACTCTCTCGGATCTCCTCTTACCTCACTGGTTCTTCCCAACCTGTAAGTAACAAAGTGCCCAGGATCAGTTCTTAGGCAATTTTTCTAGTTATACCCACTCCCTAGATGTTCTCATCTGGTCCCATGATTTTAAGCACTTCACATACTGGTGGCCCTTGTTGTTACATCTCCAACCCTCTACCTCCCTCTTGAAACTCAAGTGCTCATTCCTCTTAGATGTTTAATATGCACATCAAATTTCAAACCTAAATCGACTGAAGAAAACTCTGTGTTCTCCATCCTTTCAGGCCTACTCAGTTCTTATGCTTCCCTTCTCAGTAAATGGCAACTCCTTTCTTCCAATGGCTCAGACTTCAAAACTTGGAATCCTCTTTGACTCACTTTCATACCACACTCTTACTCTATCATCAGATCCTTCAAATTATATCTAGAGTCTGGACACTTCTTACAACCTCCATTGCTACTACCCTAGTCTAAGCCACCATCATATCTTACCTACTCTACTTTAACAGCTTCCTAACTGGTATCACTACTTCTATCCTTGCCTTCCTCCCCCTTCCCTCCTCCTCCCATCCTAGCCCTAGCATCCAGAGTAGTCTTTAAAAAACTGCAATTAGATAATGCCATGCCTCTACTCTAAGCTTTCTAAGGCTTTTGATCTCACTTTCTGGATAGAGTCCAAAGTTCTTATCAGGGCCTACGAGTTCTATAAGACCTGGTTCCTCTGATCTCAGCTCCCATCTTTCTTCCCCTTGCCCACTCCAGTCTAGCTACATTGATCCCCCTGCTATTCTTCAAACATGCCAAGCCCACTCCTGCCATCTGCTCTTGGAGTGTCCTCTAAGCTATCCACCCTTCCTCTAGTTACCTGCATGATAAGTTCTTTCACTTCCCTCAGGCCTCTGCCCAAATTTTGCCTTATCAAAAAGACTTTTCCTGACTATCCTTTAAAAAATAACCCTCCTCTGTCATTTTTCTTTATCATGCTTTAACTTTTCTTCCTAGCAATGATCACAACACAACATATTTTATACTGATTTGTTTATCTGCCATTGATTGTTATCCCCATTAATATGTAAATTAAGTCTTTGTGCATGTAGTTTTTGCTGTAGCCCTAGCTCCAAGAACAGTGTCTGATACATAGTAAATGTTCAACAAATATACATTGAATGAATAGATTTGTTGAATGGATTCATCTAGGTCTTTTGTTATCAGATAGAGTGGCTTCCAGATAGTTGTTTATTTTTTTATTTTTATATTTTTAAAAGATTTATTTATTTATTCATCAGAGATGCAGAGACATAGGCAGAGGGAGAAGCAGGCTTCTTGCAGAGAACCCGATGTGGGACTTGATCCCAGATTCCCAGATCATGCCCTGAGCCGAAGGCAGACGCTCAACCACTGAGCCACCCAGGTGTCCCTTCTAGATAGTTTAATTAGTATAATCAAAATCAAGTGTGAGAAACTAGAAGAGGTGTCGTGGAGATCATCAGATTATGCAACTATTTAATACTAATGACCACCATGGGATTCGCAGAGATTTTCAGTTTGCTCCTTGATGCCAAATCACTGGCCAAACTCTAAGGCGGAATGAAACATCTGCCTTTAACTTCTTTGGCATGTCATTTATCCTCTAGGGCTCAGTGTATCCATTTGTGAAATAGGCAGCTGAAGATATGGTTACTGCTCTGCTGGTCTATGAGATACTGAAGGGAGGCAGTACAGTTAGGAGGAGCAACCACACAAGCTCTGGAACCTGACTGTATTTGAATCCTGCCTCCATTTCTCACAAGCCACATGACCTTGGGCAACTTTCTCAGTTTTCTTATTTATAAAGTGGAAATAATAAAAGGATAATAATAGCATTTAATTCAAAGGGTAATTGTGAAAATTATATAAGACAATACATATAAAGTACATAGCATATGGTTTGGTACCTAGTAAGTGCTCAATGAGTGTTAGTATTAAAAATGAAAAGTTCTGAGAGGCCATTGCTATTGTGTTTTATGGGCAGTAAAGTACCTTAGAATATTAGACAATATGAAATCTGTAAGGGTGTGATGATAACATTGTGGTTAGGTAGGATTCCCTTATTCTGAGGAGAGGCATGGAGAAAAACTGAAGGGTAAACTTCTCAGTGTCACTTATTTTCTAATAATCTATATCTATCAAGAAAATGTGTCAAAATGTTAACAAATGTTGAAGTGAGGTGGAGAGTATGGTTATTCTATTCTTTCAACCTTTCTGTATGCTTGAAAATTCAAAATAAAAGGTTTAAGAAGAAAAAAAAAAGGACCCTAGAAATAGTCTAGTGAAGTCCAACTGTCATTTTACAGAAAGAAGCTCAAAGGTGAAGATTTTGACCAAGGTCATATACTAGAGGAGCCTGAGCCAGACTCCAGGTCTCCTGGCTGACCATCTCTCCCTTTGTGTGGGTGGCTGCTGTTGCCCCTCAGGTAGTAGCAAGCTGCAGAGGAACAGACTCAGCTTCCCCAAAAGACCAAGGGGTGTTATGGGTGTGTAAAAAGGCACTTGTGTTGGTGTTTCCTTTTTGTTTATTAAGCAAATAGGTAGGTCACTTGGTTGGAAGGTATGAGGTCAAAGTTGTGAAGGCAGCAACCAGGGCCAGACCCGACATCCTGGGTAAACCAGTTTGGCACCATCTGCTCGTGTTTTCTGGGTGATGGTGGTGGTGTATATATATGTAAACGCTGGGATTTCAGGGAAGAGAGGAAAGAGTAGGAGTAGGGCCAGGGTCAGGAAGAGCAGTGGAGAGACTGGCTTAAATTCTGGAGCTCCCTGAAAGAAGGGACCCCCAGGGTTTCTCTGGGGGATGAAATGCAGGCACGTATTTAAAGAAAGGAAATGAGGGATCCCTGGGTGGCGCAGCGGTTTGGCGCCTGCCTTTGGCCCGGGGCGTGATCCTGGAGACCCGGGATCGAATCCCACGTCAGGCTCCCTGCATGGAGCCTGCTTCTCCCTCTACCTGTGTCTCTGCCTCTCTGTCTCTCTCTGTGTGACTATCATGAATAAATAAATAAAATCTTAAAAAAAAAAAAAAAGAAAGGAAATGATTCTCTGCGGTCTGCAGGATCCTCCTCTAGCTAACAGGGTTCAAAGCAGAGAAAAGAAGAGATGAGGAGAGGAGGGAATGCCCATGCAAGTCTGGGGAGCGGGGAACAGAGAAGGAACCGGGGAGAAAGCACAGAAAAAAATACCGTAGAGGAAGCCTGGGCCACGGTGGAGGAGGAGTTGGGGGAGGGGTGCTGGAAAGGTAAGGAGGCCGCACCTGGGGGCCTGCGGCCGCGTGGAGGACGGTCAGCTTCCGCCAGCTAGCGTGTCTCGCCCCAGAACCGTCCCGCCTCCCTCTTCTCTGGGTCTGGAAGTCTCAGGAGGCCGCGGAGCGAGTGCAGAGCTCCCGGCGCTCTTACCAGGGGGAAGGGCGGGCAGGAGAGGCGGGGCCTCGGGGCCGGGCCGGGCGGGAGCGGGGCCTCTGGCCGCGGGCGGGGCTCCTCTCCGGCGGGCGGGCGCCGGAGTCTGGGGGCCGCGCTTCCCCCTCCCGGTCCGCGGAGGCGCCTGGCCCCTCCTCCCCCTGCCGCCCCCACTCCCGCGGCCGCTGTCAAAGATAAACCCGGCTGTTGCTTGCAGGAGCGGCGGCAGCCGGCGGGCGGGCGGGCGGGCGGGGAAGAGCCTCGGGCGCGGCCTCGCCTCCCGGGCTCGGCGCCCGCATCAGCACCGCGGACAGCGCAGCGGCGGCCGCCAGTGCTAGGCGCCCGCGGACCCACCACCCCACCGGCGCCCGGGCCCTCGGCGTCCTCGTCAGCACCGTGGACAGTGCCCCGGGCCCCCGCTCGCCGCCGCCAGCCCGCCCGCCCCTGGAGGCAGCACCGCGGACAGCCCACCGCCGCCGGCCTCGCCGCAGGCTCGGAGCGGTCAGCGCCCCTGGAACATGGCCACTGAGGTAGGGGGCGGGCGCCCAGCCCGCAGGCAGTGCCCGACTGGTGCGGGGACACAGCCCCGCTAGGGGCGGACTGGGCGGGAAAGGAGGAGGGGAGGGAGGGGGGTGGGGTGCGGTGCGGTGAAGCGGTGGGATAGGGTAGGGTAGGATGGGGTGGTTTTCCGGATCTCTTACTGCGGGAAGAGGTGGGGAATGGAGTGGCAGGGTGGAAGGCGGGGGAGGGGGGCTTCTCCTGAGAACTCCTCTCACCCCTGGCGATCTTCCCCATCTGAGTGCCGAAGCTGCCCACGCCACTTGTCGGCACTGGCACCAGGTTTGCTCCAGAGACCCAGCTGGGGCTTCCCCTACCCTGGACTGCTAGTCTTAAAACTACTTCACTAGAGGATTGGAGGTGAGCTTGCCCCTGTTTTCGGGTGGGAATGCGGCTGGTTGCTGTTGCTATGCAGTGTAGCCTTCCAGCTTTTAAACTCAAAAGCCTGGTTAAGAGATGACAGATCTACCTCCACATCCACACTTCCTTCATGGGGAGGGAGGGGACAAAGAATCCTCAGGCCCAGACCACAAATGGTTGGTTTTAATGAGCTGCCTGCACCAGTCTCCACTTTTGCACATCATGCTTTCTTGCTTTTTCATCCCATTCAAGTTTCTTGACACCAGGGTGTCTAATTTCCCATGTCTGGTGGGAGGAGCTGTCCTCTTCAGGGTGTACTTAAAGGGGTGTCAACTTCAAGGGTCTTGAAAGCTGAACCAAGGGACTGTTGGCTGAGGGCAGAGTCTTGGTGCAATGCTTAAGAGACTAGGAATTTCCACCCATGGTCCCTCACTGCATGTGGGAAATGGAGCTCTTTCTGTTCTCACTTATAAGCGGTAAAGCTAACACACGGAGAAGGGGAGAACCTATTTGATACACAGCATGTTAGCAGCAGAGTTGAAAGTTTCTTCCTTTGGATTTTTGGAGTGGAACTCAGGACACCAGGGCCTCCCCAGGTCTGATTGTTGATTCTTTTTGTGGTGTTTCCCCATTTCTAACCCAGCTGGAACACAAGCCAGGGGAACAACACAGGCTTTTGAATGATTCTGTGCATTGCCTCTGGGCATCCTGGTGAGCAGTGTCACATCAATACCAAGTGTTATTGTTGCAATTCTGTCGTGGCCACCACAGAACAAGGTGCAGTTGCTTGGTGCCACTTGGCTTTGTGACAAGGCACAGGATTAGCTAGGAGGGCTCACCTCCTTCCCCAGGACCTTGTGAGGGGGCAAGCCCAAAGCAGACCCATGGAGCTTGATTTTTAGGGTGGAGGAATGTAAAATAAATAAATAATTAGAAAGCTCAGAAAGTGCCAAAGTTACTGAGAAAAGCAGGAAGAACAAAGGAGAAATGGCCAAGGATCTGGTCACCTTCCAGATAGGGCTGCCAGGCTGCAGCAAAGGCTGCTGGTATTGGGCAGGAAGAGATAACTTCAGCCACCTGGGCCTAGCTGGGCCAGCAGTGTGGGCAGAGAAGGCAGCCACATCTGTGATGTGACCTGCCAGATTCCAGGAGGCTCCTCTGTCCCATCATATCTCCATTTCAGGTCTGTTGTGGTCTACAAATTCCAAACAGCAGGCTCACATCTCTAGGTTGAGGCGGTGTTTCTAGGAGGCTGCTGTGAAGCATGCATGACTCTCCCCAGGGAGAGATTCTGCTCATAATGCCTCTGTGAATGTAGCACTTTCCTGTGTACAAAGCACTATCACATGTGTGATCTCCTTTGAGCTTTAGAGCAACCCTGTGAAGTGGGCAAGGATGTTATTATTATCCCCAATTAACAGATGAGCTAACAGGCTCAGAAGCTTGCCTGATCCCTATGAAGAAGCCAAGGAAGGCATCATTATCCCATTTTACATATGATGCAACTGGAATGTGAGAGTTATTCAATAAACTATGGCTCAAAAGGGGCAGGACAAGGACTAGAGCTCGAATCTTCTGCCTCCCTAGTCAGTGTCTTTTCTGCTGCATCCAGGTGTAACCATTAGCTAACAGTGTTGCTCAACAGAGAGGTGGGTGTGAGGGGCGGTGAGATGAGGCTGTGATGGGGGAAGGGATGCCGAAGGACTCAGCCTCCCTATTCAGCCTGGCTGGGTCAGTTTGAGGGCAGAGGGACAGAGGAATGCCCAGAAGGGATGGAGAGCAGAGGACAAACATTACCCATTTCTCAATTTGGCCTCAGGTGGACCCTGCTGGCAGCACTGAGGGAGGAAGCCTTAGCTCTGCCAAGGCACAGAATGTACACGTTCCCTGGGCTGTGGACTGAGTCATTCTCCCCAGGCTGTTTTTACTGTTAGGACTGAGTTAAGATTCCCAGGAAAAACCTGTTGGGAGAAGGAATACCTCATGCCAAACGTCTTGGCCATACCCTTAGGAGTCTGAGTGGGAGGTCCTCAGTTCTAGCAGAAGGTGTTTTGAGAGGTGAAGAGGGGAGGAACAGAGGCAGAGGGAGGGGAGGGGAGAGAGAAGGAGAGGAAGGGGCAGGAAGACAGAGGGGGAGAGAGAGAGAGACACTGAGAAACATTGCATGTCCCTGGATCTCTAGATGGAAGGCATGGGAACTAGATCTTTTCTGCTTCTTAATTTCTGTTCAGGAGTTAGCATTAGGGGAGGAATCTGTGTGAGGAACTCAGAGGAGGGAGGAAGCCTCCTGAGTGATACACTGACCTCATTTGGAAAACTAACGAGCCCATTTCCTGAGCGACAAACCTCTGTGAATGTGTGTCACCGGGAGCAGGGTCTGCCCTGGGAAATAGTACAGATAGCCAAGGACATCTGGGAAATGTCTGGCGGGGAGGGCTTCTTTGAGTGGTGAAGTTTGGTCTCTAAGAGGTTTTTAAATGCACCCAAGCAGCATTATCCAAGCAAGGCATTTGGAGGTTTGATCTCTGAGGCCGGGAATTAACAACCAGCAGACAGTGGGTTGGGCTTGGCCCTGGTGTAGGCTTAGAAGAAGGGAAGCCCTTATGCTTGGGTTTCCATCCTGAGGCCTGACTTGGCTGCTTGTGACTCATGATCCTCATTCCTCCTCCATGCCCCAGCAGCCAGGGAGCACGGTGTTGGTTCATTAGCTGAATCTCCTGATTCTTGAGTTGAGCCTCAAATGCATCCTCTGGAATTAGCTAGTTTTTAATGAGGATGGAGATGTGGGCCAGATGGGGCCTCCTGTTGGATGTGGGCAGATTGGGACTGGGAGTGTTCTTCTGAACTCTAGTGCTTGTTCCTCCCCACCTCTACCGGGTTGGCTCTATCAGCTGTGTGACCCACTCTTCAGGCGGCCTCCCTATCCCTGTCCTACTGAAGTTCAAAAATTGGTGCCAACAGATATTACCACTGATTTTCTCTTTCTTCTTCACAAAATGCCTCTTGGTCCTGTTTATACTCAGCTGCCGGCAGGCCTGGGGACAGTGGTGGGAGAGAGGGCAGAGCTGAGGAAGGTAAAAAGTAGATGAGAAGCCCAGGTGTCAGAGTCAGTTAAGAAATCCTGGGGGAGCTGCTAGGGGAGACACAGAAGCTGTGGCCTTGTAGTGAGGTGTGTGCATATTCTGGGATCCTCTTATGGGATTTCAGAGCATCATAGATCTCTTGAAAACTCTCACTCATTTCCTGAAAGCTAAGTAGCTGGCAAGTGCCTGGGGCCTGGCTCTGGCTCTGGCCCAAGGACCCCAGTGATGGGGTTCTTCATTCAGAGGTCCTCAACTGGCAGTCCTAGGAATGAATGTCATTCATGATTGTGCCTACTTGATCTGCTTCATGCTTACAAATGTAAAAATTTATTTGAAACATTAAAAAATCAAGATATTTGATATTAAAGAAATCTGGATTTATGGCTTCTCATAAGATGTTGGAAGCGCAGCATCCTGGGCTCACATTACTGCATGGCAGTGATTGGTCGCTTTCCTGAGACAAGGCATGAGTTCTCTGATCAGTCACAGCCCTCACCCAGCCCACTTATATGCTTAGTCCCTATAAACATTTGCATTTGTAATCCCTGAAAAAGCCTCCTGAATGTCAGGGCTGGAATGGCTTTAAGTGATTACGTTGTTCTAGCTTCTCAGTTTCTAGCTGAAGAAATGGAGTCCCAGAGTAGTGTGGCACCCAGATCTCCTGCTCCCAGGTCAGTGGGCCTTCTTTCCGTAAGAGCCTTTCGATACCTCACAACTGAGTCATTGTGGATGGAGAGAGCCAGTAGATGCTGCCTTGCCTTAAATCCACCCTTCACCAACTACAGATGAATCTGTTACATTGCGCTTTACTGGGAGATGAGGGCTCTGGAGTATACAATGTGTCCGATACCATCTTCTAGCAACTCCTCAAGACTCCACAAATACTCTGCAGGGAGGGAAACAGATTCTTTGTCACTCAGAGGCAGTGTTCTAAGGCTCAGGATTTTGCGGGTTGGAAAGGGTGTTGGCCCCTCCTACTCTGGCTACTTGAGAACATATGGATCAAAGCCAAGAGGAGATGAGACTATACTGTGTAAGGTAGCACCCTAAAATCTTAATGGAATAATAAACTAGAAGTTTATTTATGGCTCAGTTAAGTCCCAGACAGGTGATTTTGACCAGCAGGTGGATCTCCTTCAGGCTGATTCAGGGACCCAGGCTCTTCCCAACTTATGGTTCCATCATTTTCAAAATATAGCTTCTTTGGTTTCTGTGGGAGGGGAAAGATTACAGAGGCTAGTCATTGTGAGCCAAGCCTGTACATACCACTCACATTCCATTCAGTCAGATGCCCACATTTAATTGCACAGCAGGCTGGGGATTAATCTAGCTGTATACATGGGAGGAAGAAGTGGCTCTGGTCAAGTCACTAGAGACAGTCACTAGAGACACATAGCTTCATGGTAGCACACAGTGCATGTGTGCACTAGGCACAGACAAAGGAGGCTGTTGGCGGGAAGAAGTAGAGTCCATATCAGAATGGCTGAAGCACTGGGTTTTTTTTTTTTTTTTCTCTCCCTTTCTTTCCATTCGCATGATCACTTTCCTTGGTTTAGACACACTTTTGTGTTCCCCTGGACCACTACAAAGGTAATCCATCCCTTCAACTGGCCTCTTATCTCACTCATGCCCAGTTCCCATGCATCCCTCTCAGAGTTGCTTGAATGATCCTTTTGGGGCTAGGGAAATCTATCCTCAAGATCCACTGGCTCATGTCAGTTGGTTTTAGAAGGGCAGAGGAAGGCCACAGCCCCTTTCCTTGGAAAATACAAAAATATGAAATCTTAACCAGACAGAGAAGACACATTCATGAATAACAGTACTTAATATCACCAAAGCTTGCTTTGTTTCTCAAAGTTATCATAGGATCCTAGAGGATGTCAAGGGGGCTTTCTCAATTAAAACTTTGATTGGTGGAATCAAGGACTATTAAGACAAGAGGAACACTATACATTTTTCAATTCAGTCCCAATACTCTGGGACCACATCTCTTATGCAGAGCAAGGGTTCTCTGGATTAAGGAAAGTCTCTGATTCTCCTTTTTTCAGAACTTTGATTAACCAATTATCTGCTCTTACTTTTCTCTCATTACTTATTCTTTCTGCCTAGCTTTTTAAAAAATAAGATTTATTTATTTGAGAGAGAGAAAGAGAGGGAGAGAGAGAGAGGGAGAGGGAGATAATGTGCTATCATGGGGCAGGGAGGGGCAGAGGGAGAAAAATCTCAAGTAGATTTCCCATTGAGTGTGGAGCCCAATACAGGGCTCGATCTCATGACCCTGTGATCATGACCCGAGCCAAAATCAAGAGTTGGATGCTTAACCAACTGAACCACCCAGTTGCCCCTCTTTCCCCCAGCTTTTAAACAAGTTTAAGTGTCTTCCATTCTACACTCTCCCCTCTATTAGAGACTCCCCCCACCCCCCAGCTCTCTGTGATTGCACAGAGATTGTTCTCTGTACTGTCATCCCCTGGGCTCTTATCTAATCCACAAACCAACTCCTATCTTGCTGAAATCTGCCTGCAGTCACTGGAGTAGACCAAGTTCTCTGCCATCTTTGCTCCTTTGTACAAGCTCCTCCCTCCATCTGGGTTGCTTTGACATCCTCTCCCTACCCACTGCCTGCCCCCTATCACTGGCAGCACCTGGCCTTCCTTTTTGACTCAACACAGACCTCAGGAGGTCTTTTCTGAGTAAGCATTTCTGGGTAAGATGTTACTTACCCAGAAGTAACAATGCTCTGAAGCATTTATCACAGGCTAATTTATTATATACTTACTTGTCTTCCTCCCTGGAGCTCACAGGCTGTCTTTTGCCCAGCATCCCCAGAGCCTGGCAGTAGTAGGGACTCAATAAATGAAAGGAATGACTGAATGGATTCACCTTAATTACACAGGATGAACTGGCTTTGTGTTCACTCTGCCCTTGGGGCTTGGTCTCCACGTGGTTCCAATGTTTGGCATATTTTACCCAGTGGAATGCTAGCTTGAAATGTGGGTGGCTAAGGCTGGAAGTGAAAGAAAGAGGACCTGTTCTCTTTTTTTTTTTTTTTAAAGATTTTATTTATTTATTTATTCATGAGAGACACAGAGAGAGAGAGAGAGAGAGAGAGACAGGCAGAGGGAGAAGCAGGCTCCATGCAGGGAGCCTGATGCGAGACTTTATCCGGGTCTCCAGGATCACACCCTGGGCTGAAGGCGGTGCTAAACCACTGAGCCACCTGGGCTGCCCAAGAGGACCTGTTCTTCTGTGGACTTGAGCTCACTCCCCTCAAATGCTAGTCTGTGTCAATGTTAAGTCTGCAGGCGTGGGCAAGGGACAGAATTGCCCCACTCCTTTCTACCAGGGCAAGGTGTTTCTTTGATTTGGAGCTTCATCCCACTTTATTCAATTTTCTCTGGGGAAATTTGGGCATTTGGGGCCCCCTTCTTTCCTGTGATGAGATGTCCTGGATGGGAAAGCTATCCCTGATGTTCTCTGTCCTGGGCTTTAACTTGACCTGAACCCAAATATCCCTCCAAGGTGGTGGATATATCAGTTCCTGCACCCCCACCCCCCCACCCCCTGCTGCCAAACTGCTGTAATCCCCACTTCTGAGACCTCAGTCTTGTTCAGGGCTGGGTTCCCCAAGCATGAGGCCTGAGGAGTTGTGAATATTTTATATTTGCCAAGTAAACAAAAGTATGAAAGTTGCTGTGTGTGCATAAGACAGGAAAAAGGAGGGAGGAGGAGGGAGGGGAGGAGGAAGGGGAGGGTGAGGAGAGAAGGAGGGGAGGGAGGAGAGAGAGAGCGAGAGAGCGAGAGTGAGAGAAGGATCTGGGCCAGCCACCAGGAAAGGAAGTCTTTTCCTCTTATTAAACTTTGTTTCTAGTTCTGTTGCTGGTTCTAGAACCTCTCCTTTTGGCTCAGCTTTGGCCCTGCTTCAAGCTTTTTCCAGATCTTTCTGGGATACCTTGAGGTATCTTGTCTGGTAAGCTCCACAGTCCTGCTTCCCCATGGTCTTCCTGGAGCACTTGTAGGGTGGCTAACATCTTGGTTTGCTGGGAACTTTTTTGATTTTGGTGCTGTAAGAACTATATCCTGAAACTCCCTCAGTCTTGGATGATCTAGATGGATGGTCTCCCTGAGTGTGTGTCTCCTGTATGCCTCCTTAGGTCCACAATCTGCAGGAGCTGCGGCGAAGTGCCTCGCTGGCCACCAAGGTCTTTATCCAGAGAGACTACAGTGATGGGACCATCTGTCAGTTCCAGACCAAATTCCCCCCAGAGCTGGATAGCCGGGTGAGGATGGCTTTTTTCTCAACTTGGAACACAGGCCATGATGGAATCAAGGACTTAATCAAATGTATTTTTTTTTCCAGTATAAAAGTATTATGTGTCATATAACTTGCTCAGTCACTTCACATGGAAGAACTAAACAGTGCCCCTGATAGTGTCTTGCTGTCACCACATGAAAAGTTAGAGCTGAAAAGGCCTCAGATTTCCTAGTTCAGCAGCCCACAAAGGTCAGCAGCACAAGAGTCACCTGGAGAGCTTCTTTTTTTTTTTTTTTTTAATTTTTAAAAGATTTTATTTATTTATTCACGAGAGACACAGAGAAAGAGAGGGGCAGAGACACAGGCAGAGGGAGAAGCAGGCTCCCTGCAGGGAGGACTTGATGCCAGGTCTCCAGGTTCACGCCCTAGGCTGAAGGCAGCACTAAACCGCTGAGCTGAGCCACCGGGGCTACCCACCTGGAGAGCTTCTTAAACAAAAGCAGATTCCTTAGTCCTGTGATGGCAGCAGCTTCTGGAATCTCCACATTTTAGCAGCACTTCTTATCCCTACATGCAGAGCTTTAAAAAATTCTGACAGCCGGGTCATCAACCAAGGGCTCTGCCCACAGCCTCTTCCTCCAGACTCAGCTACCGGGGGGTCTTATAGACCACCAGACCCCTTGCAAGGCGTCAGATCCTGCAGCCAACTTTTGCTTCTGGTTCAGGGGTATCTATGGCCCTCATCCCAGGCTGCTGTAGAATTGGCCTGGGGTTGTAGTCTGCCCTCTGGAGGGCGGCGGGCAGACCCTGACTCTTTCATTCAGCAGCTCAGGCCCATCTGAATGGGCTTGGGAAGGTGGGACAGGGCTGCCTTTTGCTAAGCTGATCCCCACCCAGCTTTTAGGGAGCCACGGGCTCTCCTCATCTCATCAAAGGACATCCCTGTCCTTTGGGGCATGGTGACTTTTGGGGTAAAGCATAATGTTTTCTTATGCATCACTCCAGATCTGTGTAGGGATAGTGACTGGGAACCCCAAACTTCTGATTATTCTTGGGGAGACCTTTTGTCCTAGATGGGCACGGAAGATCTCTAACCTGTGTGATGGACAGTTCTGATCCTGTAGTGGAGTGGGGAAGGGAGTGCTCTGAGGAATGTAAAAAATGGGGCTGTAGATACTTTGACATCTGTTGAATTTGGAGTATGACTTTCCAACCTAGTGTAGGGTTATGTATTGAAGAGACAGACTTAGGTCAGAGCTGTGTAACCTTGTACACGTTCACTCAGCATTCAGCAAATATTTACTGAACAACCACTATGTATGAGGCAATCATACATACTCATAGGGGGTATAGAAGTGAAGACTTGGAGTTTATTTTCTACTAGAGGGTATAAAGACTAAAATAGCAAGTAAATGTGTAGCAGCTCTGGTGGTGACCAGTACTAGAAAACTAAGGGGTGGGGGTTGTCACGGGGCTGGGAGACCTGGGGAGAGGTGAATGGCTGGGGAGACTCGGGGATAAGGTGAGACCTGAGTCTGGGGTGGGAGTGTCTTGGGGAAGAGTAATGCATCCAAGGACACAGGTGTAAAGGACTTACATATTTTCAGGAAGCAGCAGGGCGGTGGGTGTGGCTAGAGTGGGGACTAAGTGAGCAGGAGAGTAGGAGGCCCAGGGGACACAAGGCCAGGCAAGGTATGGCCTAGCAGGCATTGTAAGGACTTCCTGGATTTTACTTAGAGATAAGAAGGCTTTCAAAGCTCTTCTTCAGGGCTGTGACATGATCCAACTTTAGCAGTTCCCTTGGCAGGGCTGGGAGCAGAGACATAAGTTAAGAGGACAGAGATGATGGTGCTGGACCATTGAGCAAAGCTTTGATCTGCTGAAAGTGAAAAAAATGCGTAAAAGTGCATTATTTATTTACTTACTTTTATTGATTTTTTTTAAAAAGATTAGACTCTGCAAAGCTTTTTTCAGATGAATCAATTGTTAAATTTATTTTTTAAAGATTTTATTTTATTTTATTTTATTTAATTTTTATTTATTTATGATAGGCACACAGTGAGAGAGAGAGAGGCAGAGACACAGGCAGAGGGAGAAGCAGGCTCCATGCACCGGGAGCCTGACGTGGGATTCGATCCTGGGTCTCCAGGATCGCGCCCTGGGCCAAAGGCAGGCGCCAAACCGCTGCGCCACCCAGGGATCCCAAGATTGTATTTATTTACTTGAGAGAGAGTGTGTGTGTGTGAGCCTTCATCCCCCCCGCCGCAGCAGGGGGAGATGGAAAGGGCAGAGGGAGAAGCAGACTCTCTGCTGAGCACAGAGTCTGACAAAGGGCTCAATCCCAGGACCTGGAGATCATGACCTGAGCTGAAGTCTGATGCTTAACTGACTGTGTCACCTAGGCACTGCAGCTATTGCTTAATTTAATCTATAGTTGCCAGATGAATTTATAGAAGTCTTAATTTTTTTTTTAGAAGTCTTAAGTTTTTAAAAAGATTTGTATTCATTTTTCATGAGAGACACACACACACAGAGGCAGCGACATAGGCAGAGGAAGAAGCAGGCTCCCTGCAGGGAGCCTGATGTGGGGCTTGAACCCTGGACCCCAGGGTCACGACCTAAGACAAAGGCAGATGCTCAACCACTGAGCCACCCAGGCACCCCTATTTTTTTTTAAATTGATGTATAGTTGACACACAATGTTACATTGGTACCTGAAAGTGCTTTTAGAAATAGAAGGCATAGAAAGTGCTTAATAAAGATTAGCTATTATGATTATAGATGCAGGCTGGACAGCTTCCGAGCTGTGCACACACATGAGGCTGTTGTGTTCTTCATGACCTCTTACCTTGAGGGAGGTGCCCCCTCTTGCATAGATACTCCTGAGGTCTCACAAATCAGTTGTATGTTTGGAGTCCCATTCAAACATGGGGAACCCCTACCAATTAGGTCCTGGGTGCTTTCACAGGTATCAAAATGGGGGAGGGGGACAGAATCACTAGAATTCTTTCCTGATCCCCTGTAGAAAGTGTCCACATCTACGATACTGTGGGGGTTTCCTGCTTCCAAGGGAGGCCAAGTAGCCATTCTTATTCCCACCTTATAGATGTGGAAAGTGAGTAGTTAAGTCATTAGTCAAAGTCTACACAGCTAGGTGCTGGTCAAGTCTGGACTGAACCCCAGGTCTCCTGACTCCCAGTCCAGCGCTCCGTAGGCAGCCACGGCTTCTCTGGTCTTGCTTGTGGGCATCTTCTGCCACCAGTGTGGCACTGCCACTGCCACCCTCCCATTGGTGACTATACACTGTTTAGGGAGGCCGACCTCAACCTGGTTCCCTGTCGCCCTCTCCCTCCAGATTGAGCGGCAGCTCTTTGAGGAGACAGTGAAGACCCTCAACGGCTTCTATGCAGAGGCTGAGAAGATTGGAGGCAGCTCCTACCTTGAGGGCTGCCTGGCCTGTGCCACGGCCTACTTCATTTTCCTCTGCATGGAGACGCACTACGAGAAGGTAGCTCCCCTCCTGACTGCCCTGCATGCCCGTCCCCAGGGCTCCCCTGCTGTGCCCTCATCCTCAACTGGCCCCTCTCCTTGTAGGTTCTCAAGAAGATCTCCCGCTACATCCAGGAGCAGAATGAGAAGATCTTTGCCCCTCGAGGCCTCCTGCTCACAGACCCGGTGGAGCGCGGGATGAGGGTTGTATCCTTCCTGGCTGTTCTGTGTCCAGTAGGGCCCACAGTGAGGCTACCAAAAAATAGGGACTACCCTAGGGTCCCCTGCTAGGGGATTTCCTAGGACTTCTCACATCTTGGGTCATCTGACTCCTTCTTCCACCACAAGTTATCAATGCTATTTATGAATTTTAGGGTTTGCTTTTATTGGGCTGCATTTATTCAGTGCTTAATACATGGGAGGTATCATATTAACTGCTTTTAATACCCCTAAAGGTGGATGACTTATATTCTCCTTGTCCCTGAGCACACTGAGGTTCAGTCACTGGCTCAGGTTCAGGTTCAGTCACTCAGCTCAGGGTTACCCAGCTGGTGATCATCAGAGCCAAGACTGGAGTCCAGGCCTACACTTAGCTATGAGGCTGTACTGCCCCTCAGGGAATATGCAAATCTCTGTGGCCCTTTACATGTCTATAGTCTCCTGTACTTCTGGGCGTCTGTCCTTTGACAGATCCGAAAAATGATCTGTGGGCTGCTGGCCCAGGGGTGGGTTATAGGTCTCCTCACCTGGGAAAGTGTGTGCCCGCATCCCATCCCCAGTCACTAGCAACAAGAGTTAAGTTGTTAAAAAAAGAAATTTCACTTGAAAATTGAGAGGAAAAAGTAAAGAAAGCACAAATACTGGAATCTTCTGTTTACAAAGCCCTGTGAGAAGGGCCTCTTTTTATTGAGCCTTTACTAAGTACCGGGCATTGTGCTTCGGGCCTCACGTGTTATTTCAGCCCGTCCCCAGACAGCCTGAGACTCTGTTACTGCCACCACCATCTTGCAGAGGCAATCATCCATGGCTAACAAGTTAAATGCCTGGTCTCAGGCCACATCGCTACCGAGCAGGGAGTCAGGACTGAAGCCAGGGCACCGAAGCCCTCCCACTTGCCTGCAGTGAAACCAAGGGTCCTGGGGTTGGGTAATTAGACCCCCTGGGGCGGAAGCTTCTGATGGGGTGTGCGGCTGCCAGCTCGGCCCTCGGGCTGCTGTGGGGCTGCTGTGGGGCTGCTGTGGGGCTGCTGTGGGGCTGCTGCGGTCTTGCCCGGAGGGTGCGGGGGTGGGGGGTATAGCTCGGCCTCCAGCTCCCCTGCAGGCCTCCGTCCGCAGGTCCGTCCGCCCCTTCTGGGCAGCTGGCCAGGGGTCCCTCCTTAACGCCGCCGCAGATCGAGATCTCCATCTACGAGGACCGGTGCAGCAGCGGCAGCTCCAGCAGTGGCAGCAGCTCGGGCAGCGGCAGCAGCGGCGGGGGCGGCGGGGCGGGGGCCCGGTGACTGGCCGAGAGTCCCTGCAGGGAGGTGTACGGCCGGACTGAGGGCCTCTCAGACCTGCGGCGGCTGCGCTACCAGAGCACCCGCTTCTGAGTCATTCTGTGCGCCCCGCTGCCCCCCGGGGCGGAGGGAGGGTGACTGGCCCGGGGTCCCGCGGGGCTGTCTCCCGCGCCCCCTCCCGCAGTCGGCCCACTTCCTGCCCTGGCACTTTCCTCGGGGGTGGGGGGTAGGGGGCAGGACTGGTCCCTCCCCGCCAGATCTTCCAGGGGAAGGCTGGGGCGGCGTGGGCAACACAATTTGGACAGCCCCTTTCTTCTGCTGCTCTCCCAACACCCCGAAGGGGGGCTCAGGTCCCAGAGAGAAGTCCCACCCCGCATGATCCCTCACTCCAAATCCCATATCCACCAGGACTCTCTCCCGCCAGGGTCCTGCTCCCCGTGGCTGTCTCCCAGTGTCTGCTCTTTCTGGTGCCACTGCAAGGGCTCTGCCTGTCTGTGATCCTGCCTCCACGGAATTCGAGGTCTGGGGAGATGGGAGCCACTCAGTCCCCTCCTGACCCCTCCTACGCTCCTGGCTTCCCCTTCCTCCATTCAAAGCCTGGAGGCCACGTTGGCCTTGTCAAGAGACACCCAACTCCTGAGATTGTGCAGGACCTCAGGTGCTGGCTGTGGGGCACGCAGCGTGGGGCTCTGAGAGGTTATATGGGAGCCTAGAGAAATGCATCGTGGAGACATGTAGCTTTGGGAGGTTTGAACCTCCACCACTGGAGCCAACTTCTCGAGATTACAACCCGTGTGTATGTGAGAATGAGTGCACCATGGGCATGAATGTGCGTGTGGGCGTGCAGGTGTGTGCATGAGCACACACGTGGATGCATGTGTGTGAGTGCCCTTTGTGAGTGTGTGTGCACACGTGTGGGTGCACCTGTGTGTGAGTGCATGTGTACGTGTATATGACCATGCACTCGTCTGTTCCCTTTGGTTGCCAGGTTCCTTTGGTTGCCCTTCTCTGCATCCTGTCTTCTTTGTATGTGATGGTCTGAGGCTGCTTCCCTGCATGGGTCCAGCCTGTCCTTTGTAAATAAATGTCCTAAAGCTCCTTGCCCCTTGCCTGGGGCTGCCAGCTTGGCTCTTCTTCCTGGTCTCTCCCCCACCTGCAAAGTTCTCCCCACTGTGTACATTCTAGCAGAAGAGACGTTGGGGGTCTGGGAGAGCAGAGCCAACCTTCTGGGGCCTTCTGTGTCCCTCTCCCAAACCCCCTGTGACATGGCAACAGGACCACACATGCTGCATATTCAGCCCACCCAAGCTCTGGAGCTCTCTAAGGCTGCATGAGTGAGGCTTCCTTGGATGTTCAAAGGAGGTGGCAGCCTGCAGGGGGAAAAGGCAAATTCCTTTCTTGAAAGGGAAGAGAAGCACCCAGGCAATGAGGCCCTGCCTGCCAAGGCCCAGGGTGGCCAGTGGGAAGGAAGCAGCCCTGTCCTGGTGCCCTGATGATGGACAGGGAAGGCTGCCTGCCTCAGCTGGCAGGAGGTGCTCAAAGTGCAGGTGAAAGACTAGACACTGCAGGTAGCTTTCTAGAACCAAAGAGGGGTCTGGTTTTCCTTTGGACAAAAGAATGGCATAGGCGAGGAAGGTGCCTACCCAGGAACTGAAGAGGGCAGCCTGGTCCCTGAACCTGAGTCGGGGGGTGGGGTGGGGTTGTCCTGGTGCAAGGATCCCCCACAGAGGGTGGCAACCAGTGGGTTCCACGGCAGCCCCCTGACCCCTGGGCCTGGTCCGTGCTCACCCTGGCCCACTGTGTGGCTGGGCCTTATGTCTGACCTGTGCCTCTCCTGTGGGATGGCTGGGCACAGGTGATGCAGTGGCCTTTGGTTTTATTATTTCTTTTTCCAATAAAAGGACTTGCCCAGCTTGAGGCTCTGTGCTGCTTCTCTCCCCTAATGTGATGGAGTGCCAGTTCTATGCCCCAGAACCACAGTGAGGGGAGGCTCAGCTCCCCACCCGCCTCATGCCAAGGAGGTGGGGCTGAGTGCGAGTGCGTTCCTGAAGAAGCAGTGAACCTGAGATGGGCAGGACCCATCCTGTCTTCTTGGAGCTTGTGGTCTTTGGGGAGGCTACATTAAGGATCCTCTAATCTGGAGCTTTTATGGGTGCTTGCAGCCCTGGGTGGAGGGAATAGCTCGGTTAAAAACCAGGTCAAAAGTAAGTTATAAATTGATTAAATGCCCATGGTTTGAGCTCTTAACCTAGGTTGGGCCCTGTTAGGGAGTGGATCACAGAAGTCACTCAGCTTTAAAGACTAGGAAAGCATGTGAGTGTTGGAGCTTAGCAGGGTTGTGTCTTGCATTTTATAAAACTAACATTTATCGAGCACCTACCGTGTGCCAGATACTGTGGTAAAACCATATGCTAGAGCTGGGAGGGGATTTAAAGATCATCTAAATGGGGCAGAATGGAGGCCCAGAGCGGTCACATGACTTGCCCCAGGTCACACAGCTGGTTGACAATACCAAATTTAGAACCTGACTCAATGCTCACTAAGACACCACAGGGATGGTATCCTGATGGAAGTTGCCTTAGGCTGCAGGGTGGCCAGGGTCACACACTCAGGTCTGTGGACAAAGAGAGGCTCTCACCAGACTGTGGGGACAATGTCCAGCCTCAGGATGGGGGCTTTGGAGAGATCCCCCTCTGGGTGGTGCTGAGTGGCACTCTGGGTGGCTTTCACACTTGAACTTGCTGCTCTGAAGGGGCAGCTGGGCCTTTGCCTGAACCAGGAGGCAGGCTGGACTCACTGCCTGTGCTCAAACCTGGGGTGTGTGTGGGCGATCACAATGGTTCTTTAACATGCAGGTAGATTCTTTCTGTCCTGTTTGCAGGGTTATTATTAGCAATAATAATAAATAGTAGCTAACATTTATCACTACGTGCCAGGCACTAGACTATGACCCCACATAGTCATTCAGTCCTCACAACAACCCTGTGGTGTGGACTATTATCCCCATTTTATAGACGAGGAGACTGAGGCTCACAGAAGTTAAATAACTTGCCCAAAGTTACACAACTAGGAAGTGGGCAGAGCTTGGCTTTGAATCTAGGCAATGTGACTCCAAACTGTGGAAGATGATCAATCCAGCTTCGGGGACCCTGTCAGAGCTCAAGGTCCTCAGCCATGCTAGGTGAGGGTTTGACAGATCGCCAGATAAGAACGTGGAGCTGTGCCTGGTCCCTCCCAGCCAGGGCTGGTACCTCTAGGCATCATGGGAGTGCGGGTGGGCTGTGCTCTCCACAGAACTGTGGGGCCTGCAGGGGCAGCGTGGTGAAGGCAGAGTGGGGAGAAGCAGGTGAGGTGTGGCTTCTCTCTCCCTGGCTTTCCTCTGGTGTCTCAGTTATGGGGGACGTGGGCTCTCCCACGGGTCCAGTCACAGCCATGTCTCTGCCTCCCCATTGCCAGCCTGGAACAGGCAGGCAGCTCTGGATTACCATTCCCCTGTCCTCACTGCCGCCTTACTCTGCTTTCTAGCGTCCTCTGGGGTGTGGGAGAACCCCAGCATTTACAGAAGCTCATTGTGCCACCAAGTGGTGGAGTCGTGCACTGCACCCCGGAATCAAGCAGCTGGAAACATTCCTAGAACCTTGCAGCCACTTCCACCTGCTTTCAGAGGACGTGCAGCAAAGATGGAATCCATTTGGTGGTGGCTCTCCCTACAGCCAGCCCCTGGGGTGCTGCCCTTTTCCTGGGATCACTCGGCTCCCTTCTCCGCAGCTCTGGAAGGACTTACAGTAAGGAAAGTTCCTGGCAGGAGGCACCTGCACCTGGTTTTGGCTTTACTATTGGCCAAGGATGAAAGCAATGCAAATAGTGATCCTGGTGAGACCTGAATTGGAGTTCAGGCTTCATGAGAGTAGCACATGGTGGAGACTCCTTGAGCCTCAGCTTCCTTCCCCAGCTGTAAAATAGGGAACCTAATATTTTACAAAATTACTTGGACTAGTGCCTCTCATCCTTGGCTGCAATTGGTGTCACCTGGTGAGCAAGAGAAACACCGATGTCGGTTCCTAGCCCCAGAGATGCTGATTTCATTGTTCTGGGGGTGCAGCCTGGGCATCAGGATTTTTAAAAAATCTCCCTGGAGATTCTAGTGTGAAAATGAGGTCAAGCACCCCTGATTTCGACAGTACCTAGAGCCTAGGAGCCTTTTCACAGGCCTCAGAAAATGTCTGAGACCCGAATAAAAGTTTTTCAGTTCCACAAAAGCAACGATACACACAATGAGTGCAAGCTATGACTCCACTTATAACAAATTCTAATACAGGCACAATGAATCTATGGTGGTAGAAGTCAGGAGAGCAGGTGTCCTGGGGTGGGGTGCAGTGCACGGAAGGAGGCCTTGGGGAGGCTTCTGGGTGCTCACAATCTGTTTCTCTAGCAGAGTGCTGGTGACACAGATGGGTTCACTTTGTGAGAACTCATTGAGCTGTACACTTAAGATTTGTGTCTTTTTCTATATGTACGGTACATTTCAATAAAATTTGCCAAAAAGGTTTATGGGCTCCAAAATAGGAAAAGAAAACACAAAACTGAATTGAATGTTTCACTGTATATCACAAAAAGTAACACTGTCAAATAGTCAACTGTAATTTAACTCTGTGTGTGTGTGTGTAATTTAGTATGAGTTGTGGATGTCTATGACAATGTTTGATATAATGAGGGGTGAGGCCTCCAAAAGAGATGAAGGTCCCTGGTACTTAAGAAAATCATAAAACAGCCCAGGTTTACCCTGGGAGCTCTGAGCCCTGGCCCCACCTTCTGCACTTCTGTGCAAAATGATGTGCCTTTATCTGGGAAAGAGAATCTGCAGCTTTCAGCATATTTGCAAAAGGGATCACCCCCTAAGAAAAGGCTGAGAACAAGGGGTTTGAGGAGTCAGTAAGACACTGGCTGGGAATGTGCTCCGCATGAAATAGGTGTTCCCGATCCCTTTGAGGTTTCCATCTGACCCTTCTCAGGCAAATTTGGGAAGATTTAATCTCTGGCAGCACCCAGGGCCGACTGTGCAGAGCTCATGGCTCTTCCTCTAAGGGGCTATTTAACGGGCTTGGCGGTTCCACATCTGCCCAATGGCAGAACTTAGCATGAGTTCTGGAGTTGCACCGGACTTGGGGTTTTGAATTGGGGATGGCAGGGGAGGTGGAAAAGTGAGAAAGGAGTCAGAGGGCTGGCTGTAGCAGTCTGCCAACCCCGAGCAATGCACTAAGCTCCCCTGAGTCCCAGCTCTGTCATCTGTTACCCTGAGCCCCAGCACGATGAGAATGCATCTTTGTAGATGATAATCTGTTTCTCCAAAATAAAATATTATTATTATTGCTGAAGTTACACTAGGACCTCATTATACGGCAGCCTTGTGATACAGACTTAAAGCTAGGTTTAAGATTCTTGCATAGAATAAACATATTTATCCAAGGGTTCACTGATTCCCTAATATATGCCAGGAACATTCATGTACATTATTATTCCATTTAGTTCTCTAACACTCTGGTAGGTGGCTATATTTGAATTCTTATTTTATAGATGAGGAAACTGATGTTCCAGGTGGTTAGGTAGCTCGACAAGTGCCCACAGCTAGTGAGTGTCAGAGTAAAGACCTAAACCCAAGTGTCAGACCCCAAATCCTGCTCTCGTTCTACCAGTGTGTCACAGTGAAAGACTCTGTTCTACCTGGATTGCCTCATAAAGACAGATTTCAGACCCAGGGAGAAACACGTGGGCAAATGCGGACACAGAAAAATTAGCTTTGCAGAGGCATGATGGGCCTAGTTATTTTGGAGTAATTCAAGTTATCGATTGCTGTAATGGAAAAGTGATTGGGGACCAGCTAGCACCTGCGAGCAGTCTGAGCAAGGCCCTGGAAGGGGGAAATGTTATATCCAGCTTACTGGACTTTGTGGAAGGCAATGGCTTTTTACCCTGTCCCTAGTTCCTTGCTAAACTTTTTTTTTTTTTTTAAGATTTTATTTATTTGAGAGCAAGAGCAAGAGCCAGAGAGAGAGAGAGAGAGCACGCGCCAGAGAGAGAGAGAGTGCGCAAGAGCTCAGGAGCACAGGGGAAGGGTAGAGGAAGAGGGAGAAACAGACTCTTTGCTGAGCAGGGAACCCCATGTGGGGCTCCATCCCAGGACCCGGGATCATGACCTGAGCTGAAGGCAGACGCTTAACCATCTGAGCCACCCAGGTGCCCCCATTGGGAAACTCTTGAAGGCTGGGGACCTAGTCTTACTCATCTCCACCAACTCCCTCCCTCTGCCCCATGTGCCTGTCACAGTGCTTCGCCCTTGGCAGGTGGATGGGAAATGCAGCCCACCAGGAAGGACAGGAATATTCAGATGTGAAATCCTCTGGCTCCGGGGCAATGTGAGCCGAGAAGGAGAAGTAGCATAGGCAGGTACAGACAGGTAAGTGGCCACTGAATGATACAATTGCACGTGGCCACTAACTCAATTAAAGGTTAGAGGCAGTGACCCTAGGCCATCCCCTGTGCTGGGCAGTTGCTTTGAGTTGCTCTGGCCGTGGTCTCGTGGCCATGATCTCGTGGCTCTGTTCACGATCTCCACCTGACCTGGGAGGAGAGGGTGAGAGGAGGAAGCATGCATCCTGACCTCACTTGGCCCCTGCCTGGTGCTCCCTGAACACCACCATTTTAAGGGGGTAAATCCCCGTGGGGCTGCTTCCTGGAAAGTCTGGGTCTGGGGCTCTACGGAGTGAAGTACTGTGGGTGAGTGGATGGATAGACAGATGGACAAGTGGATGGATACAGAGAAGATGGGTGCTGGGAGATGACTGATGGTTCAGAGGTGAGCGAGAGGATGGCTGGCTTGAGATGGATGCTCGCAGAACCTGGAGAGGCAGGTGAATGGATGGCTACCGATCGGCCCTGTGCTCCCAGTGCAGATCTAAATACAGGGCTGGAGCTCTTCAAAGGGAAGATACTGTGTAACCTGGTCCCCAAATGAACTCTGCATTTGAGTGATGGATGTGTCTCGTTGGGAAGGATTCTTATAGGTTTAACATCGCCCAAGTTAATGACTTATGGATTGTTGTAAAATCAGGCAGTGCTAGAAGTGAAAGCAAGAGATTAAAAGGCCTGGGACAGATCTTTTAATAATATCTGCATTTTACCAGCCAGGCACGGCACTGTACACCTTGCATGCCTGAGCTTTGTGAGGTTTTCAACAGCTTTGTGAGGTTGCCGGGCTCCCCCATTCTGTGGAGGAGGAAATTGAGGCTCAGAGAGAGGAAGTAGTATGTTCAAGGTCATTAACAGGTCATGTAGGTGGGGTGTCTGGGAGTCAAGCCTTTGTCCATCTGATCCCAGGGTCTCAGGGCGAAGAGAACATTTTAGGGGTATAAGGAAGGAGGGAAGGAAGGAGGGAGGGAGGGCCAGAGGATTTTGGACCAGCTCTCTAAGAAAGAATGTGGCTTTCTGGCATATGAGACACATTCTGCGTGGGGGTGAGGCTTTGAGACCCCTCTCCACCCTCCTTCCTCTCTGTGTCTGTAAATCTTGAGCTGGGGGAGCTGAACGTGCAATGAAGGTGTGTATGGGGTTTACTTTCCTCCCCGTGGCCCAAGCTTGTTCCTCTGCCACGGCCCCCCATGGGCGGCCAGGGAGGTGACTGCACTTCTCTCCTTCCCCAGGAGCACTGCACTCAGGTCTGGGGTGGAGGGAGGAGAGTCAGCCCTTAGATGGATCTTGTGGTGGAGGGAGGCCATACATTAAATGATTCTAGGTGGTAGGTCCTTCATGGCTGCTCTGGGGCTGGCTATGAAGACGGACCATGAGCTCCCTTTACAGCAGTTGTTCTGGGCCCAGACTTCCCTCCTGGCAGGTGGGTCAGGCTCATGAGGTTCTGGGCAGGGACTTCCAGGAAGGGGTGATGCAGGTCTTCCTCCTGTCCCCACCCTCACCCTCTGCTTCCGACCTCGCTGCAGCCTCCCTTCTCAGCTGTGTAGGACCCTCTGTGCACCTAGAATCCCCATTCGGATCTTACTTAGCGGGGTTCCATGAGCCAAGCATGGTTCATGGGTTCACTTGCTGGGCACTTACCCTGACTCTGATGGTGGGTCAGCACCACGGAAAGAACTCTGCTCTGTGTCCTCCTCCCCCTGTCTCATATTTTTGGAAACTGTGGACACAACTGTGCTTGTGAAATACTTTGAGCTTTCTGGAGAAGGAGGCAGAGTGAGCAAGGAGGAGCCCCAAGTAGGAGTCAGACTCCCTGCTAGGCTGTGGTCCCTGGAAGTCACCATTCCTTTTGGGCCCCACAGCTGAAAAGGATGGGGCAGGACGAAATGACTTCTCAGGTCCCTCTGTACCTAATGCTCTAGGCGTCTGTGGCGGCGGAGGGCCCAATCCTCAGGCCGGGTCACTAGCTGCCGGTAGACCTATGCTCCGCATAGCCTGGTGGATTGCACACTCTCCTTGGTCAGTTTACCTTATTTTAGGATTATTCTCTCTGGGACTGGTGTTGTGTGAGAACTCAGCTGAACAGGGCCACAGCCTGAGCCCCAGGAAGGTTTGCTCTGCTCCCTTATGGCTATTTTTGGTTTGAGGTCTCTTCCCTGCAAAGCTGTCAGCTGCCCGAGGGGGGTCAGGTCCTCCTCGTCTCCCTCACTGCAGACTCCCAGGTGACCCGGGCCACAGCAGGGAGTGCTGGGAGCCCTGGGAACTGTGGCACTGAGCACACACAGGCTCTGTCCTGAACTTTGCTACTGATTAATATTATTAACCTTTTAAGATTTATTTGAGGCTTACTATGTGCCAGGCACCATGACAAATGTTTTATATCATCTTGTTTAATACAATGACTCTGTGAGGTGGGTATTATCTCCATTTTACAGATGAGAAAACTGAGCCTGGGGAGGACAGCACACCTACTTTACATTTCTGCTCAAATGCCTCTTTCCCAGAGTGGCCCACCCTGCCTCACCCTTCTGTGTAAAGGGCCCTTCTGCCTCCGGCCCAGCACTCTAAATGGGCCTTCACGCTGCTGCCTCCACTCCGAGAGACTTAGCGCCTTCTGACACACTATATTCTTTACTTATTATGTTCTTTAGTGCCTGCCATGTGTCTCTAGGCTATTCGGGAATCTTTGCCAGTATTGGACACAGAGGTACAGGCCAAGCCACAAGAGTGATGCTCAGCACACAGTATGTGTCCAACCAACATATGCCGAGTGCCAGTCTGTTAAATAATTTGCCCAGGGACGCCTGGGTGGCTCAGTAGTTGAGCGTCTGTCTTTGGCTCAGGGTGTGATCCTGAGGTCCTGGGATCGAGTCCCACATTGGGCAGGGAGCCTACTTCTCCCTCTGCCTATGTCTCTGCCTCTCTCTGTGTCTCTTATGAATAAATAAATAAAATCTTTAAAAAAATAATTTGCCCAGGTGTCAATTAGCTGGGGATGGTTCCCCATAAGGCTTAGGAACACAGGCTTTGGAACCAGTTGCCAGTCTGAATTACGGCTTTTTACACTTAACCAGCTACATGACCTTGGGGAACTTGTTCTTTCTGAGCCTTGCTTCTTCAGTGATAAAACAGATGAGTAACATTTATCCGACAGCATGGGTGTGGGGATTCGTGGGGACATGCATGTAAAGTTCCTGGCGTATGATAGGCGTTCCGTAAATGTTAGCTCCTTTCCCTGAGAAAGGGTCTCTTCTCTTCTTGTTTCTCATTTTTCTCTCATGGTCTACCCTTCCATCACTTTGCTGTTCAACCACAGTTCCTTAAGAAGACGGCTGCTGAAGGCGGGGTTGGCATTGTCTGTGGTGTTAACCAACCCGTGCTCTCTCGCCTCCTCCTTCCTCTTCTGGGATGTGTCTGTTGCTAAGGAGACACAACATCAGCCCTGACAGGATGTGGCTGGGGTTCTGGCCCACACTGAAGGAGAGACGTGGCTGACCCCAGGGAAGGCGAGGAGGGGAGGGACTTGGCTTGCCTTCTGGGCTGGCAGTCTGGGTGGGGTATAACTCTGGAATCTGCTGGAAAAACCTAGCTGGTTCCCTGAGGAAATGAAGCGTTTGTCTTCCTGTCTCCATGGGGCTCCGGAGAGATGACCAGCAGCCCTGTTGGGAGGCTGGAGTGGAGTTCTTGCGTGGGTCACAGTTCAGTGGTACCGGTCAGGGTGGGAGGCCCAGACCCTGGGAGGGGGCCATAGCAGCCAGAGTGACACATAATCAAACTCTTGGCCCTCAGAATGGCACCTCCCCAAAGCAGGGCTGGCAGCTGAGTAGATGCTTGAAGAGGCTGCGTGGGTGATTCATAGCTCCGTGTTTGCTAAGGCCAGCCAAGCTGGCTGGTGAGAGGACTCAGCAGGGGCACTGCCACCATTCCTTGCAGCTGGAGTGTGACTCCGTGGTGACCGTCACAGACCCTGGGCTCTTCAAGGACTCCATTTCCTCCTTCCCCACCCATCCTCTGCCCCTAGGCAGCATGGAGAGATAATGGCTTTCGTGTTACCAGCTAGCCACCCCCAATGGGAAGGAAGCTCCACGTTAAGAGCTCAAGCTGGGGGGGTGGGCAGACTGCTCTGATCAAGTCCTTCCTCTGTTTGTCCCAGTTGTGTGAGCCGGACAAGCCACTTAGCTTCTCTGTAAAACTGGGATTGTCACAGCACTTTCCGTTTGGGATTATTGTGAGGATTATACAGGCTGATTCTTCTAAAGAGCTTAGATCTGGCCCAGACACCCCAAGCTCGCTTAATGTGGCTATTCTTCTCATGTTAAGGGGTACGTTTCTGGGGAGAGGAGTGTTCTTGGGCAGAATTAAAATGGTATTATTACTAGTGTTACTGTTATGACTAGAGTGAGCCAGGGCTGCCCCAGATGGGGCACGGCTCCTGTTCGCATGATCCCTCGTAGGCCCATGCCATTCGGCCCATGCCTGGAGCTGTTTGCAATTTTTGTTACAAACTCAAGTCTGGTGTAGTAGTCAGGAGCCCGAGTGGGGCTAAGGGACAAAGGGAGGACTGAATTGTCTGTGCTTAGAAGGGGAAGGCAAGGGTGTGGGCACCTGCGGGCTTCAGGGGACGGGGAGTTGGAAGAAAGAGGGATGGTGATCTTGTACCTGGCTAGCGTGGGTGTGGCTTGGTGCCCACCCCTCTGGGGCCAGCTCAGCACTGGACTGGGGGCACTTGGCTCAGAAAGCCTGGATTTCTGAGAAAGCTAGGGATTTCCCCTAGCCCGCTGGGGAGGCCCTATTTTTGGGGGGCAGGTAATGCTGAGTTGGGTCAGTACCTGGTTGGCCTCCTGTATCTTTTAGCCTCGTATTTCTTTCAATACAAGCATCTCGGGAACAGGAGACTTGATCCCCTCATTGGACTGTGTCACCTTCCTTGTAGAAGGGACTCAGTGCTTGTCACACAGGAAGTTCTCAATGGATACTTGCCGAATGAATATTTGAGTGAATGAATGCAAAGAGCTTGCTTGGGCAGCTCCGGTGGCGCAGCGGTTTAGCGCTGCCTGGAGCCCGGGGTGTGATCCTGGGGACCCCGGATCGAGTCCCACATCGGGCTCCCTGCATGGAGGCTGCTTCTCCCTCTGCCTGTGTCTCTGCCTCTCTCTCAATCTGTGTGTCTCTCATGAATAAATAAATACAATATTAAAAAAAAAGAAAAGAGCTTGCTTGCTGGTGTAGCAACCCAAGTATCTGGCTAGATCTTTCAGAAAGCCCCTATAAGTCCTATTCTCATTCCAGGCACTGGACTCCTCCATTTGGCTGGAGGAAGACAGTGTGGGGACAGTAACTGTGTCATTTCTGCTTGCCATAGTATGCCCAGGGCCTAGCTTAGTACCTGGCACATAGTAGGTGCTCAACTAATATTTGTTGAATGAATGAATCATATCCAAAATAAGTCTTCTTACCCTGGAGTTGGGACATTGCAGTTGTGTTCTTGACAGCTGGGGGAATTTGGAACTCCTCTTTGTAACTCATCTGGCCCCACCACCAAGTAGGGTAAAACGACATAAATATACCCTGTTATAAGAAACTCATTGTGCGAGGATTCATGGTTATTACTTTATGAGGTATCCTCTGAAGTTTGCTGTCATCCTGAATTTCTGATGTCCTTGGCAGGCTGTCTCACTAGCTGTCCTGTCCCTTATTTCTCGTGCTGTCGTGTGTGGCCTGTCAATGGACACTGTTATCTTGTCATTTGCCATTACATTTGGAACCACTGCCTCTGTGGGTTTTGGGTTTTACTTATCTTACTATCTTAGATCTACTTGTTCATTTCTAAAAAGCAGCAGCTTTCAGAATGACTAGGGAATAGTCTGAACAGTGACAGCACTGTCTGTTACCCCTGACAAGATGGCATGGTAGGAAAGGGCTCAAGCGTTGGCTGGGGGCCAGCTGGCTCCGTGACCTTGGGCAGATCACTTCATTTCTCTGAGCCTCTTCTCCAGACCCATCCAGACCTTTAATTCTATGTGAACACACAGAAGTGGGCTTCCCAGAAGTGGAGCAATTTTTAAGTTGTTAGATGCTTTCCTGTGAAAATGTAGCTGTTTTTATTTTGAACCTTTTCATTTAAGCTCCTATTCTGAGTGTAAAGACAGTACTAGCTATGAGGAATTCATATTTTGTGATTTATTGGGAGTATTATTATTATATTAGAGAACGGTACGTTTTTGTAAATATGTTTTTAAAATGCTTGCTGCATTCTTAAGTGTGATTTTATTATATCTTGGGGCAACTTTTTTTTTCCTCATGAAGAACAGATCTGTGATTTATAACAAGCCTTCACTACCTAAGCTGGTTGTGAAAGTATTCTATGGTGTTACATCATTCCCAAAGGGTGCTCTTGGCTACAGAAGTTTCCAGGTTTCTAAGCATATTGCAGAGGAGACCAAGTTGTCAGATTCTTTCTAGAAATCAGGGTAACCTGAGACTAGCCATGTCTCAGTCCAGACTGAAGGGTCTTAGAAAGGAAAGGGCTTTATGGATATATCAGACTAAATCTCTTGCTCTTTAGGGAAACTGAGGCCCAGTGTAGAGAAGCGACTTCCTCCAGGTAAAAGGCCCAGAATATTCCCTCCACATCTGTCCCTTGCTCATCCTACATCCTTGCCTGGTCCAGTCCCCCAAATGTGAACATTGGTGCACTATCCAAACCACTGCTCATGCTCCGGGCAGACATCTTCCCTGTCTCATGATCTGCTTTCCAAGTAACACATGACGGAATGCTGCTAACTCAGCATTCCAGTCAGCATCTACTTGCCCCAGACACATTTTTGTTTTCACCAGCTAGGCACTAATATCCAGCAGAGAGTTTATTGGCATAATTTCTCCAGAAAGAGGCTGGAAGACTTAGCAAATTCAAACTTTAACATTTTTATCAAGAGTCCCAAAGGGCCACCCTTTCCCCTCCCATCATAACCACCAATTCCAATAAGGCTTTCTCTACCACAGGAAGTCAGGGCGCACAGAGCAGAAACAGCACAGGCCAAACCAGCAGGCACATGATACATGAGTGAATCAACTGAGCAAGCAACCGCCTGGGAGCCATCTTTGTTAAGGGTGAAACAGGGTGCTTGGGACCCCGGAGAATACAGAAAAGACAGGACGATCTTGATTCTTCTGAAGAAGTGAAGGAGGGTAGATGGGGTAAGAGGGGAGCCTTTCCTTTTTTGTTTTCCTCAGAAAACAGGCAAAGAAAGGCTTCACAAATAACTAAGATTACATAAACGTTGTTATCTCCCAAACTTCCCTTTTCAAAGATGGCCACCCCTGCGGTCCATTCAGGGGGAGCACGCAGCAGAATCTACTGGGTGTGGAGAGAGAGACAGGCAGCGGGAGAGATTTAGTTTTCCACAAAGATTGTTAGTTTTTTCTTTTTTTTTTCCTTTATTGTTGGGATTTAAAGTGCATATAACTGAAGGCAAAGTCCAAGGCCTAGAGAAAGATATGAGGCCCGAGAGAGAGGCTCAGAGATTCTAAAGGCAGCAGAAGGATACCCACCTAAAAAGGCCACTTGAGCTGCAAAAAGGATGGGGGAGAGAGAGAGAGAGAGAAATGGGAAAAAGAGAAAGGGGGTTGGGGTAGGATGGGGGTGGGGGGAAGCATTTGGGAGGAAGAAGACAAATACCAGTTCAGAAATTCAGACAAAGACGAGTAGTAGGAGCTAGTTTATATCCCTGGTAGGAGAAGATGGCCTGACTTTAAGGTAGGAACATCTGTTTTAGGACATGTGAAAGGGGAGAAATAAGAAAAACAGTTGCCTCTGGCCAGGGCACAGCACCCCAGGGACCCTTCAGATGGTGCTAGTAGTGGTGGGCATCCTCTAAACCTCTGTCATGGTCTTCCCGGGAGACCCAGTGGGGGTCTAAGGAGACTCCATGCAGCCCGGAGAGGTCAGGGGATGGGGACCTTGATATGGGGCCTCCCCAGAGCTCCCCAGTGGAAGACAGCTTCCTTGTTTCCTACTGGACTGTGGTGGGGCCTTACTCACCCACACAGGCTGTGCCGTCCTCATTGGGCTCGTAGCCCCGGCTGCACCTCTTGTTGGTCCGGCACCTATAGCTTCCATACGTGTTGACACACACAGGCTTGTCTCGAGGACACACGAATGGGAACTGGATGCATTCGTTGGTGTCTAAAAGGTGAGGGGAGTCACTCACCAGGGAGGAGTGGGACAGTGGGTCCTTGCTCAGGCTCTGCTGTCCCACCTACTTTGTGATCTTGGGCATGTCCTTCTCTCTAGGTCTTAACTTCCTTGCTCCTCACTTCAATCCCTTCGGCGGGCTCATCCTCTACTTGACTGCTACATGTTGGGGGTGTCAGACTTGGTCCTGGATCTTCTATCTACCACACTTTCTGTAGGTAGGCCCTTCACACATGGGGGATTCCAGATTCCTATCTCCAGCCCCAACCTGTCCCTGGAGCTCCAGACTTGTGAATCTAATGTGTATCTCACAGTCAGTAGGTCCAAAATGGAACTCTAGATCCCCCAGCCCTCAAACTTCTTCCACCCTGTGACCTTATCTTGCCTAAGTCAATCAACACCACTGTCACCCACTCAGCTGCTCAAGCACAGATAGGAGTGATCCCTAGTTCCTCTTCTTTCCTCTACAGGCAATTTTACAACAGATGCTGCCTTTCTGCCCCCATAGTACCCCTCTGTGCATCCAGGTCCTCCTCCTCTGCCACAGCCTAATCCTAGCCTGTACTACCTCTTGCCTGGATGTCTGCAGCTACCTCCAGGCTGGCACCCTGGCTTCCACACTTCCCTCCAATCTAATCTGCAATTCAGCAGCCCGGGTGATCTTTTGAAAATGTGAATCACACCATGCCACTCTCCTACTTAACTGCAAAGGGCCCTAGGAACAGAGTCCGGACACCTTAAGACCCTCCCTGACTTAGCGCTTGGCTCTGGCACCATCTCCAGGCACGCCAGCCTCCTTCCCAATCCCTTCACATGCTGAACCTTGTTTCTGCCTCATGCTCTTTGGACTTGTTCTTCCCTTGGCTCTTTCTGTGGCTGGGCCTTCTCGTCGTTCAGGTCTCAACTCAAAGGTCGTCTCCCTGACCACTCTGTCTAGAACAGTCTGCAGAGACACCTTGCTTCAAGGGTTCTTAGCCCATCTCATCCAGCTGTCAGGTCACATGTTTGTAGTTGCCCCCACTAGAGCAAATGCCACTCCAGGGCAGGTGCTTGGCCTGCATCCTCTGCACCCTGCACGAACACATAAACATCTGGTGGGTGATAAGAAGGAAGGGGTGGCCCTAAGTGTGACCTCACAGAGTCCTGCTGGTGCTCAGGCCAGATGCTGGAATTTCTGTGGACATGCACCATCTATTTAGAATGGTCACACGGAGAGTGGAGGGGACTCATTTCCTCCCAGGCCACCCTTAGAGCTGTACTCCTTCACTTTCTTACCTGTGGTCCTCTGCTCACGTGGCGCCCTCCACCTGAACACTTTCTCCCCTCTGCCTGTCTGGCAAACTCTCCGTCACCCACCAGGCCTCAGCTTAGACCTTGTGTTTTCTGGGGGCATTTTCTTAGGCCCTCCCCAGCTGGTGTAGGGCCCCACCTTTGCACTCCCACATAATACCGCCCCCCCCCCCCCCCAGCCCTGCTCACTCTGCGAGGTCATCACTGTTTCCTCGCGTGCCTCTCCCACTAGCTCTAAGCTCCCGGAAGCCAGGGAGTGTCTGTCTTGTTTACTCTTGAACCTCAGTAGCAAACCCACTGGCCTGGGACTCAGGAGCATCGGCAGAGTGGACTTGGGAAGAATGTTGCCTGAGCGTCTAAAGGCAGGAGGAGTCGTTGACCTGACCCCACACTGTTGGTCACTGACAGGGAAGGTATTGGGTTGAGGGTCTTTTAGATGCTAGGCCTCTTGGCTGTCGCTCTTCCACTCTAGGCCCTCGGAGGACTTCTAGAAGGGTCACTGGACCCTCACAGAGCTGTTGTCCTCTGAGAGTTGAGCTACCTGCCCCCAGCACAGCACGAGGCTACAATCTCCCTTCTGCTGTGTGACCACACTCCACGGCGGGTTGCTCCCCTGCCCCCGCCCCCCCCATACCCATCCTTGTCTGCCAGCCCCTGGGCTTGCTGCTCCACCTGCTGGCCAAGCTGAAGCCACCAGCTCTCCATGGAAGATGCATGTGCACCATCGCCACTGTGGCCCCCAGGGGCCAGGCCTCCCAGTGAGCACTGTCTTGGGTGTGTCTCCTCCCCACACCCATTCTGTCTGTATTCATGGCAGGAAGCACCCTCGTTCCCAGAACTGCGGTGACTCAGCCTGCTGGCCACTAACATCGCTCCCACCTTAGTGAGTCACATGGTACTCGTCTTGGCATCTGGAGCCCCAGGGACAAACAACACATTTCCCTCCCCACTTCTCCCCTCTCATCTGCAACCTGAGCTTTGCCAGGGCTCCGGCTGACATTCCCCAGGGAGATTCTGGCCTCTGCCCCATCCCCTGGGGCCCGCAGGCAACTCACCCATGCAATGGCCGTTTTCCTGCTGGGAGAATCCTTGGCCACACTGCAAGGTGGGCAGAAACCGAGACGCCAGTGAGTTGAGAAGATCCTACCTCAGTTTCCCTCCTAATCACGGCCACAGAGCAGCCATCGCCCTCACCCCAGAATGAGGGGTGCTCTTAACTCTGGGCCTGGGGGCAGTCCCTTCCTCCAGGACCCCTCCCGCTTGCTCTGAGAATAGGAAACTCGGGGAAGGACGAGAACACACTCAGTTCCAACTCCTGCTCCTTCCCCTCATGTGGGATCCGTGATGCCTAACAAAACCCGTCCCTCTTAAACTACAAAGCCCCACCTAAACTACAAGTAGAGGAATCGTTATGAAGCCTGCTCTTTGCTAAGACTTCCACCATTCTAGGGGCAAAGTCTGCAAATTCCTGGGAGTCCAGCTTCAGCCCATGGGACTGTGGGTGGGGCCTGCTTTTCTGGCTATGAGGCCCAGACACCCCACTCACCTCCAGTGGGGCTGGGTCCTGAAGCTGGTCTGCATCCCGGGGGTAGGGGATCTCCAGCACAGAGTTCATCTCCTCACTGGCCACACCCCGGCTTACCATCTTCCCATCTGGCCATGTCACCTCCACACTGCTGGCTTCATCCTTCCCTGTGGGACAGAAGACAGAACTGAATTTTAAAGTCTATTTAATTTTAATTAATTTACATTTCCATAGCCACACTTGGCTAGTGGCTACCATATTGGACAACACAACTCTAGAATTTACATTCCAGTGGACAGGCCAATCAGCATGAAGCTGTTTTAGGGAAGAAGGTAAAGCCTGGTGGTTAGCAGGTTGACTTTGAAGTCCCGGGTTCAAATCTTAGCTGTACCACTGGCCTGGTGTGTTGGAAAGCACATAGTGAGGGTCCGGCATCTTGGAGACTTGGGGCCAAATTCCAGCTCTGCTGCTACTTGCTATGTAATCTTGGGCATGTCACTGTATGTTTATATTTATATTATCACTTATATGTTTATATATTTATTTTATTTTTTTAATTTTTAAAAATATTTATATTTATAATTATAGCTTGCTAGGGGCCATGCTTTCTTTTGCCATTGGGAATGTGCCTGCATTCAGGGGGCTTCCTGGTGGGATAGACAGGAACAGAGAAATAACATCAGATATTAACAAGCTCTGTGAAGAAAACAAAAGTAGGCAAGTGGGTAAAGAGGAACTGGGGGCTGGCTGGGGGCTTTTTCTAGAGTGGGTGATCAGGGACAGGCTCCCGAGGACAAGGCACTTGAGCTGAGGTGATAAAGAAGCGGATGGTGCAAGGCACAGGAGAAGCACCGTTCTGCAAAGCTGAGATGTTTATAAAAGCTAATGGCAAAGCTCAGAGAATATTCGTGGAGAATCCATCCACACATGTTGCTACAACAGTGGTAAAGAGCAGCTTGGAAAGATCTGTCAGGTGTTTAGGCGGTGTCAGCGCTGGCCCCAGCCTCCTGCTTAAGGCATCAGGGCTGTCACTGCACCAAGGTCAGGCTAATGGTGATGAATTGGGGTGGGGGGGAGGGGGCTAGGCCTCACCTGTAGGCAGAAGCTCTTCTAGTGGGTCACCTGGGGAAGAGGGCAGTGCTCAGCCCAGGTAGGAGACAGGGTGTAGCCCCCTCATTACCACCCACCAGGGATGATCAGATGTGGGCCTGGTGCTCAGGGGTCTGTAGATCCAATCATACCCTCAAGCATCATTCGTGGGCTGAATAAACAATACATCACCCACATGTATGCACTGTCTCCCCTCAATGTATGCAGATACTCTTAGAAAAACAAAGGAAACCAGAAAGGGCTGCTGAATTTATAGCAGCTTTGGGTCCTTGGTGTCACCAACGGATTTTACAAGGATCCCTATGGGGGCAGAGGGTAGTCTGTGACACATGTTCATGTATAAAAAAGATTCCTGTGTTTTAGAAAAGGGTTGGCAGCCACAGCGAGACTTGAAGGGGAATGCATGTGTAGACTCCTCTGTGTAGAGATTCACCCTGGGGGTGAGGGCTGGGACAGCGTGGTGTGGACGGGCCCTGCCCCACCTTCCTCCCTGAGTCCTAGCACACAGGGCAAGCTGCCTGCCGTGAGCCATATCAACCAGCCTCTGGACCCTTCCTGCACTGGCTCCCCCCTTGCCTGGCTGCTGCTGTGCCATGTGTTAATGAGGGTAGGGACCAGCTGCCACCTATAGAAGTGTCAAAGGTGAGCAGCCCCTGCCTCTGTGGGCAAAGGTGGGGCAGTGGTACCCAGGGGAGGCTCCCAGAGCAGACCCAGAAGCCAGAAAAAATTTCGCATAAACCTTTCTTCCCCTACTCCCTCCTCCTATAATAATTCCTTTTGGAGGAGGAGGGTGGATATGGGATGGGGGATGGGGGTGGGTATCACCTGTAGATTTTTCCTCTGTTTTGAAATTGTCACTTGAAGTTAAAGAGACTTGGCGTTTTTAGGTTGTATAGTGTCCAAAAGAAGTGGCATATATAAAAAGTAAACATTTTTCCACTAAAAGAAGGAGACAAAGAATAGCAAATGTTTCTCACCTAAGCCAAGAGAACAGCTACATGAATACATTTTCCAGCCTGACTGAAGTGCCACAAATAACTCAGAAGAGTCACCGAATATTCATAGACAATCACAAATTTACATTCCGTTTGTAGCATGCTGTTCTGAGTCCTGCTTCCTCCCTCTCTCCAAACCCAGGGAGGGGCCAGGCTATGAGATAAATAAGCCAAGGAGAACACATCTCAGCAGAGCTCCCTCCTCTGCTGCTGATTATTATGCCGAATCGGGCACCCTGTCTGGGACCTTAGTTTCTTTATCTGTAAGATGGGCATTTGGCCTAGGGCTCTAGCACTCCTGGGGAGGATAGGCCTTCTTCCTTGCAATGTGAGCCCTGCCCCGGCTGACTGTCCCCTTGGTGTCCCTATCTCCATCATCTCTTAGGCACGAGGGGCACCCTGTAGTTCTCAAAGTACCTTCATTTACTGGCAATAATGCCGGAGAATATGTACCCCAAACTGTACCAGGTGTCCTCAGTGTTAGCACTGGATCCTCTCGGCAGCACCACGGGGAGGGTACTAGATTTACAATCTCCATTTTAGAGATAGAAGGGCTCAGGCCTGGGGAGGTGATGTAAATGGCCCACAGTTGCCCAGCTAGGGACATCTGACCCTAAAGCCCATTTCTGCTTTGCCTTTGTTCTACTGCTCACTTCACCTCCATGCCCAGCCCCACCACAGGCCAAGCATCATGCTGGGATCTGGGATTTAGCCAGAAGCAGATGAACCCGGGCCCCTCCTGTAGGAGCGGGCAATGAAGATAGTGATTATTATAATAAACTGGGAACATGCAGCCATAGCATTGGGGCCACTTGGTGAGAGAGGCGGGTGTTAAAAGTCATTTTATTTGGGTGTTGCAGGAGGAGTAGGAGTTTGTGAGGCAGGGAAGGATCAGTCCAGGCAGATGGTTCGGCAAGGCAAAGAGGTATGGAAAGGTCACGTGCATTGGAAGCTCAGGGAGAGGTTCAAAGTGGGGGAAGCTGAGCATAAGAATATGTATTAGGAAAAAAAAAAGAATATGTATTAGACAGGGGTGGGGGCTGCGGACGGACTTTGGCGCCTTCATGTGTGAGGCTGATCTGAATCCTCCTGACTACCCTGCGACGTGGGTGGTCTATCCCCACTCTCCAGGTGTAGACATTGGCAAGGGGAAGTAACTTGCAGGTGTCTGAGCTAGGACGGGAGCCCAGGCTCCTGTCCCCAGGCTCGGCTGTTCCCTCTCAAGTCCCCAGACGTCTCAGGCCTTTCCAGGCACTGCGTGAGGGCCTAGAGTGCAGTGTTTATGAGCCGTCTGTCTGCCAGGCCTATGTGTCAGGCAGTGGGGCTGCGCACAGAGGGGGCCCCATTAGCCAGCACAGCTGAGAGGTCAAGAGCAGCAGAGTCACCCCCACCCCCCGCAGCTTTTAAAGGCCAAAGGCCAAAGAGGCACAGAGAATTGCGCTTTTCAGAAGAATTACCAGCAAAACAGATGGTGGGAATACAGTTGGTGGAATATTTTTGCACTTTAATAAAGCAACTTTTATGTGGGCCACTGAATTTTCCTTCCCTAAATGAGCACCAGCAGGCTGGGAGGCAGCTGTGAGTCACTTGCAAACAATTAGCTTAAAGGAAGGTGGGGTGCCTGTGTGTGTACGCGTGTGTGTCAGGGATGCCATCAATGCTTGGGGTGGGCTGGCCAGTGGGTGAGCCCCCCATGGGGGGTTGGCAGGGCAAAGTAGATTGTGGGTGCTTGTTTTCACTTTCTGGGTTTGGCTCAGCTGCCTCAGCCCTCCGTAAAGCAGGAACTGGAGAGTTCAGGGTGTGGGATACGTCGGGTGGGTGCGTGGGGGCCAGGATGCAAGTTCAGAGCAACCAGTGTGCTCCAGGGTGGAGAAATGCTTCTTTATGAGAGAGAGAAATGCTTGTTTATGAGCCCAGCTGGCCATCTGCTCCAGAAGGAGCAGGGAAAGGCCAGGGCGGGGTGCACAGGAGGGCTGCAACAAGGTCAGAGCAGGGGTAGGTAGGGGGGTAGCTGACACTGCCCTAGGAGGGACAGTTCCTCGGGACAGACTGAGGGCACTCTGCACAGCACAGTGGCCCCTCTGGGAATTCCAGAGAATGAAACAGCCATCCAGCAAGGTCCCTGAATTTTTATTGCGTGGTGCGATGCAGCCCAGACCCTTGGGAGTCAGGAGAACACAGGAGGGTCTGAGAAGCTAGTGCTCTGACCAAGGCTGAGTGCAGAGATGAGTGGGACATGTGCGTGCTGAGGAGGCAGCTGCTGGAGGGGTGCAGGTGCACACCTATGTACGGGTCCATGGAGAACACTCTCACCACACCCTGCTGCAGAGTCCAGGGGACACAGGGATGATTCACAGAGGGAGGAGGGGAGCGGGGTCTGTTGGGGTGAGTGGGAGTACCGTGAGTGCTGGAGGCGGGCTTTTTTGGGCCCTCTTCCCTCCAGAGACCTCTGGCTCCCGGCACAGTCACGGCCCCACATCTGTGGCTCAGGAATTCAGAACAACAAGGCAGGCCTTCCTTGCATTCGTGTTCTGCACATGTGCCTTCTCACCCCAAGCGCCACAAAACAAACCGCTCAGGACTGGAAACCATCGAACTGTCTGTCAACAGGAGACTTGCTCAATAAATGACAGTGCCGCCACACAATGAAATACCGTGTAGCACTGAAGGAAAGCAGAGGAGGGATGTGCGCACTTGGAACGATGTCTGGTTATATTGTTAAGAGGGGGAAATAAAAGCAAGTTTGGGAGTAATAGGAAGACTATAATCATTTTCGTTAAAAAAAAAACCTCCCGAGGAATATTTATCTATAAACACGCTCCCATGCACACTGCATGCAATAAAAACCTATCAGAAAGCACGGAAGTGGGAGCAGACCGTCCTGACCACTGTTCCTTACCTTCTTCTCCACATTCCCGATACCCCTACCCTTCTGCATTTCTTTTTTTTCATAGCACTTAATATCTTCTAATATTTTATGTATTTACCTAGTTATTATGTTTATTATATATTTTATGTTTCTGCTATTTCCACTAGGATATAAGGTCACCCACGGCGAGGATCTTTGTCTCCCTAGTGTTTGGCACATAGTAGGTGCTCAGTAAATAAGTGTTGACTAAATGAATCAAATGGTACTGGGAGAGGGTGAAGGGAGAAATGTTTACTCTCAATCTTCAAAACAGTGATGAGATTATGGGTTATCTTTCCTTTCTTTTTAACGATGTTATAATTTCTAATTTTCCTGTATCGATATGCATTATTCTTACAATCAGGAAAAAAATTAAATCCTTCTAAGAATGTTTGCAAGCACTGCTCTTCCTGCAGGGCTCCAGGTGGAGGCCACCACCCCTGCTAACAGCTCCCGGGCTCCTGGCAGTCCTGCTCTCACATAGCATCACCTGGCTTTGACCCCCCCTCCTATCTGTTGTCCCCCTCCAGCCTGGCTCTTGGCTCCCCCCACAGTTTGGCTTTTGCCTCCCTCTTCAGGCTCTGCTTCTAGTGGATCATTGCAGTTGTGTGGGCACACAGAACACTCCACCTTTGGGCCTTTGTTCAAGCCAGGCTAGCCCCTGGAATGCTCTCTTCTGCTACCCTGCATGCCTTCTAAATTCCTACCATCTGGCTAGACCTGACACTAGGCTCATGTCCTTGGGAAAGCAGAACTAATTCCTCCCGTGCTGGTCCGGCCAGAGTGGTGGTGCATCCAGATCTGTCTTGCACCGGAATCCCTGTGTCCAGCTGCCTCTTTCACTGTGAGCCTGGAGGGCGGGAAGTATTTCTTCTTTGTCTCATCTGTCTCTTTCCCCTGTCTCTCTGCATCTCTTGGTTTCCCAAGCTCCCTGTCTGCCTGTGTTCACTCATCCTCTCTGTTTCCTCAACCTTTCCTTTCAAGTGGCCTTCTCTCTTGGCTCCTCTTCTTCCTACCCCACCGCTGTCCCCTCCATCAATCAGGAAGGCTTGCGCTATGCTGGATTCATGAAGGAGACCTGGATTGGGGCCTCGGAGCTGTAGGGATGGAGCCCACCTGCTCCTGGCTGTGCCCCTGCCTCTGGCCCTGCTGCCCGCTCAGCTGCCTCGAGGAGTCTCCCTGCCAGGCCCAGGGCTGACCCACAGGGACCAGTCCCCAAGAGCAGCTTTCCTTCAGTGGCTCTCTGGGAGTGGATCCTGGCAATGGAGAGGAGCCTACAGGGGGACCCGTGGAGCAGTTTGAGCCAGAGTTCAGAGGTAGAACAAATCCCCTGGCATCGCAAAATATCAAGGATTGGCAGTCAGGAGCGGCTCCCAACTAGGTGCAGCGTCTATAACCCTGAGTATGGGAGGCAGACAGTTGCGGAGAGGCGCGGAGGCTCTTGGCTCCCTGCGATCCCACCAAATGACCTGGCTGAGGCTTGCCCAGTTGAAAAAGTAGGTCTGTTCTCTTGGCAGGGGCAGATTCTGGCCAGAGAGGAGACCCAATGAAGCCCATGAGCATGTCTTAAAAGAGCACAGGCAGCCCACGGGATGTGAGGAAGGAGAACCTCAGCTCCAGTCCCGTCCTTACATTGCTATGTGGAACCTCAATTTCCTTATCTATACAACAGGGTGGGAGTTGATATCCAGCCAGATACCTGGAAAAACATCTCACCTATGATACCATGGTAATTACTCTGGTGATCATATAGCCTCGCATGGATCACGTGGTAACTGAGGAGACGTGGATATCCAGGAATAAAGAGTCAGAGCAGGAGGGCCTTGGGGGCTCTTCACAGAGCTATGGGAGGTCAAGCTGTCAAGTCACAGTGGTCAAGAACTCAGTGGTGTCCAAGGAGTGGGGTCTAAATCCAACCCCTCTACTTTCTGGAGGTGGGATTTGGGGCAGATTACTTAGCTGGAGCCTCAGTTTTTTGACCTGTGTAATGGGGTTATGATTTATCATGTTGTGGTAAGAACTGAATGTGTATCTTTTGCAGAGGTTGAGCCCAGTGCCTGGCACACACTAAGCGCTTGATGACTGTTGGCTACTGCTATTTTGTGAGAGAGAACTATATATTCAAAAGTCATCGGGGATTCCCGGGTGGCTCAGCGGTTTAGCACCTGCCTTTGGCCCAGGGTGTGATCCTGGAGTCCTGGGATCAAGTCCCACATTGGGCTCCCTGCGTGGAGCCTGCTTCTCCCTCTGCCTCTCTCTCTCATGAATAAAAAAAAAGGTCATCTCGTGGGATGCCTAGGTGGCTCAGCAGTTGAGCATCTGCCTTCAGCTCAGGGCATGATCCCAGGGTCCCAAGATCGAGTCCCACATTGGGCTCCCTGCAGGGAGCCTGCTTCTCCCTCTGCCTATGTCTCTGCCTCTCTCTCTCTGTTTCTCAAGAATAAATTTTTTTTTTTTTAGGATTTGATTTATTCATGACAGACACAGAGAGAGAGGCAGAGACACAGGCAGAGGGAGAAGCAGGCTCCATGCAGGGAGCCCGATGTGAGACTCGATCCCAGGACTCCAGGATCACGCCCCAGCTGAAGGTGGTGCTAAACCGCTGGGCCACTGGGGCTGCCCAATAAAATCTTAAAACAAAACCAAAACAAACAAAGGTCATCTTGTACTTGGCCAGCATAGCAAATGGCTACTGTAAAAGTGACAAATGCTTCAACTGCCAGCTGACCCATCCAGGGTGAAACAGCTCAAGAACATGCTTATATAACCAGGCTCTGGGTCCCCTAAACATTTATGCTTCTTTTTCAGACTGCATAAATATTATGTGTTCCTATGAAAACTGGAACACACACAGAACATATGGAAGAAAATAAAAATCACATAGGTCCGGATTTGAATGTCAGCTCTGCCACTGATCTATATCATGTGACCTTGGTGGGTTTCTTAACTGCTGTGATCTTCAGTTTTCCCATTTGTAAAATGGGGATAAGTAATGCCCATTTCACAAGGGGGTTGGGGAGTGGTGGGTCATGAGCATGAAATGAAGCAAAGTGCCACCTGAATGAGTGGGAGTTACTATGTTAATCCTGCCCCTAGAATCGCTGTTCATACTTCCTGCATTTTCTTTCAGTTTTTTTCTTTGCCCATATGATGTGTGTGTAATATTAACACATACATATATATTAACTTCAGAGCATATTGCCTATTCTTTCGATGTTAATATATCACCCCATGAGGTGCTAGCACATGGGGGAGGGTGTCTGATTTTGAGCCTGGGTATATTTGACTCAAATGCTTTTTTAACCACTGCGTTTTAGTAAAGCCTCTCTTGGCTCCTCCACATTTTTCCCAGGATTGCCCCTCCTCTCAAGAAGGCTTTTCAGACATTTCTCCTTCCTAATTTCCTCCCCAATGCGTTTCTTTAGAAATGTTTGATGTTGGGGCAGCTGGGTGGCTCAGTGATTGTCTGTCTTCGGCTTGGGTCATGATCCTGGGGTTCTGGGATCGAGTCCTGTATCAGGCTTCCCACAGGGAGCCTGCTTCTCCCTCTGCCTATGTCTCTGCTTCTCTCTTTGTGTCTCTCATGAATCAATAAATAAGTAATCTTTAAAAAAAAACAAAACAAAACAAAAAAGTTTGATGTTGAAATAATCCTAGATTCACAGGAAGTTGCAAAGATCATACAGAAAGGCTCTGTGTACCTTTCATCCAGTTTCCCTCAATGGTTAGAGCTGACGCCACTTTAGCATGATGCCAGAACCAGGAAATTGACATCGGTACCGTGCCTACGTGTATGCACGCATACATGCATGTGCGCGTGTGTATAGTTTTATGTCATTTTATCACATAGGTGGATTTGTGCAACCATCACAATCCAGATACAGGACTGCTTCATGACCCCAGAGTCCTCTCTGAGGACTTATGGTCATATCCAACCCTGGCAACCACATCTCTATTTTCTGTCTCTGTAATTTTACCATTTCAAGAATATTACATAAATGGAATCAACAGTATGTGACTTTATGAGATTGGCCTCTCCCCGATTCCCCATAATGCCCTTGAGAGCTATTCAAGTTGCTATGTGTATCAACAGTTCACTCCTTTTTATTGCTGAGTAATATTCCATGGGGTGGAGGACAACGGTTTGTTGAACCAGTAACCTATTACATCCCGGGTGTTTCCAGTCTGGGTAACTGCTGGTAAAGCTATCATGAGCGATCTTGTATAGATTTTATGAAAACATAAGTTTCATTTTAATTAAAACATACGTTTTCATTCATCTGGGACAAATACCTTGGAGTGCAATTGCTGGGTTTTATAGTAGCTGTGTGTTTGGCTTTTTTCTTTTTAAAGAAACCACTAAACTATTTTGCAGAGTTGCTGTACCATGTCACATTCCCACTGACAACGCATGGGAGAGTGAATTTCTCCGCATCCTCGCTGGCATGTGTTGTTATCACTATTTTTTTTTTTTTAAGCTGTTCTGATAGGTGTGTAGTGATAGTTCATGCATACCACAGATATACCGGATAGCTGTTTATGTGCGGTCTGTATATCTGTCCCTTTATACACATAAAGAGTAGGGTTTTCTTGCTTCCCCTCTCCTAGACAGGAACCAATTTTCACCCCCTTGCAGGTGATCACCCTCCCTCGCAGAATGCGAGGCTTCTCTAAGCTTTCTAGTTAAGGGAAGGCACCAGCGGTTTGCTGAGGCTTTAATCACCAAGCTGGTTCCAAGAGGCCAGGAAAACAGTTGATTTGGACAAATCTGGTTCAGGCCAGTGTTTGAACAAGGCCTCAGTTTTGGACATGAGGATTAAATACCCGGACCCCAAGGTGAATGAATTCAACAGAGGACCACAGTTGGGGGCCCCTGTGAGGCACAGGCTCATTTCAGAGTGGGGTTGCCTGTATGGCTGTGTCTGCCAAGGCTGTCATGGGATCTGGAAGTACCATGCACCTGGCAGTCCTCTGTTAGTGAGCAGGCTTCTGGATGCGTTTACAGGAACCCACTGTCTGGGCACAACAGCTCATTGCCTGCCCCGCCCTCAGCCCTGACTCACCTAAGCCAAAGTGTGCCACGGGTTCCATCTCACACAGGTAGCCCGAACCCCCGTCAATGATCCTCAGGTGGGCCCCACTCCTCTTGGTGTAGAGCACGACTTTAGCTCCCCTGGCAAAGGCCCCAAACTGGGTCCGAGGCACCACGCGCAGCCAGTTATTGCTGAAGCCCTGCAGGGAGGGAAGAAGGCAGGTGAATATGGGGGATGGGCAGGGGGAGCAGGGATGGGGGAAGGCAGGGAGGGTGGGCAGGGGGAGCAGGGAGAGAGGTAGAGAGGGGCAGAGGGAAGAGAGGAGGAAGGTGAACAGGGCAGACAGACTGGCTGACATTTGGAAAGAGAGGCACTGGAAACATGAAGGAAAAGCCAACAAAAGACTCAGGAAAAACAGTTTTTGGAGCAGAAGTGCCAGTGGAAGGCAGAGGGGCAAAGGGCTTCTCCCAGGAGCAGCCCTTCCTGGAGGTTTACTGTGTGACTGTGATTTATTTCCTGGGTTTCTATTTCCCACCACGCTGGACAAGCAAGCATCCCAGGTACCTCCGACCTCCATCCACTTTAGATCCAGGGGAGCACATGGGGCTGGGGTGTCTGTGCACACCTGGTTCCCCCGGAAGACGGACAGCGGCTGAGCCATGGACTCCCCGTGGGACAAGATGAGGTCCAACATCCCGTCTCCATCGAAGTCTGTCACCACACCCCCTGCAACAAGGCGGATTTCACTCTGGCCATCAGCCAGGAGATCCAAGAGGAAGAGGGGCTCCCAACCAGGGCCATGTCCTGGCACCCGTGCCCTGGTGTGGGAGGCAGAGAGCACAGTGCTGGGGCAGGAAGACAAGGGGGAAGCCCATCTCCTCTGCTTTCCCAGAGCCGGTTCATGGCAGGAAGTCAGGAAGGGGGGATCCCTTTCCTTTCCCTGGACTTTTGCATGGACAGAGTGGGTGCAAATCATTCAGACCATGAGGACTCCTTTCTGATATATTACACATGCCGTTTGTATTTGCAGTTTTGTCAATATGTCATGTTTGCACATTCATGGTCTCCTTTCGGTCCTCACTACAACACAGAGAGGTGAGGAGGGCACATGTAATGATCCCTTCTGTGGGTGTGCAGAACAAGACTCAGAAGCTGAAGCAACCCTTCCACGATCACAAATGAGGCAATGGCAGGATGGGGGCTTGGGACTCCTGATCCAGGGCTCTTTCTTGGACACCAGGCTGAATGCCAAGAGGGGAAGGGTCAGAGTGCAGAACACCCCCCAGCCTCTCTTTTCAATCCCCACCTGGCACCAGAGAAGCTACTGCCCACGGATTTCCAGAGTCCCGCCCCCAGCTCTGAACCTGGAAGAGGGGACCATTGCCTCCTTTACTTCCAGCCTGGCACTCCCAGATTCTCACCCCTGCCTTAGGGTGTCAGTCTTCAGAGTGGCGGGGGAGGAGGGGTCCCGCGCTGTGGGACTGGCTGCCCCATCCCTCTTGCCCTCATCCTGTGCACCTGACAGAGCCTTCAGGTGTCCTCACCTGTGCCCCGGCCCTCAGGCTCCAAGGCATCACCAGGGTTGAGCTCCTCGATGAGGGGGTCTCCATGTTCTCTGCGGATGACACTGCAGGAGAGGAGACAGTCGTTGTCAGATGAGTCACATGCTGGCGAGGCCCCTGCGGGCCCCCTGGATGCAGAGAACCACTCGTTCCAGTCTCTGTTCCCTGAGCATCCCCAGGCCCCACTGTGCATCGGCCACCACCTGGACGCCTACGGAGCCACTCTCTGCTTCCAGAGCCTGCCTACACCCTGCCTGTTCCCTTCTTGGGTTTTAATTTACGTTGGTAAATATTGATTTTTCTTTCTCTAATGGATGAATTATAGACAGCCGGGGGAAGGGCAGTTGATGGATGGAGAAGAGGCAGGGATGCAGCTACCTTCAACTGACCTTCGCTTTCCTTCAAGTGGCCCTGGGTTTCTGAGTTCTGGATGTGCCCGGGATTCAAACCACTCAAAGGCCACCTCCTCCGAGTCCTCCCTGATCATCCTGCTGGAAGCAGTGCCTTCCTGCTCAGCCGTTATCACTTTCTGCCTTGCTTTAAAGCTCGGACGAATGCACCTTATCTCCCCAGTTAGACTGTGAGCTCGTTTGCGGCAGGCCGGGACCACGTGTTACTCACGTGTTACTCATTCTTGCATTTCCCACGGCACCTAACACAGTGCGCGGCTCGCAGGAAGCTCCAAGCACATGCCCGTGGGATGCGTGGATGAAGTCCAGCAGCAAAAAGGGAAGAAAGGGGTCCCTTTGGGCTGCAGGGGCTCTGTCTATTTTAAACTCTGAACCAAGGTAATATTTGCTTCAGAAAAGCCCACTGCGAATGTCCTGCTCTTTCTCCACGCCGAGCTGAATGCTGATGATGGTGGTGAGCTTTCCTCCGATTTTTCTCACTCATTAGATTCTCATGGCCTGGCTGTGTGGAGCAATGCTGGGGGAGACGGAGGGCAGGGAGGGATCTGATCGCCCTCCCCTCAACACTGCAGGTGGCTTTTGTCTGCTCAGGTCACAGAGAGTCACCAGAGGGCTGAGATGTGGCCAGTGATTTCAGGAGCTGGCAGGAGTCCCCTGAGCTGGAGCCTGTGGTGTGGAGAGGGTAGAGTGCAGGCTGAACTGCAGGGCATCTGCAGAGCTGAGCAGCGGCCCTGGCCCTGGGAGAGCCCTCTGTCCCTCTGTCCCTCTGTCCACCTGAGGCATCTGTGCTGCACATCCATGGGTGTAGTTGGGCAGAGGACAGTGTGCCTGTTGCCCTGGGGCATGTGCATCCCTGCTAGAGGTCTGTATACCTCAGCCTGCCAACAACCACAGTCCCTTCGACCACCTGTGTCCCACAGATTCTTCCACAGTTGGGCAGAGACATCCCTGGGCTCAGGTGACAATGCAGTTAAGGGTTCCTAAGGATAAAGCCCAGCAGTTGCCCTGCGTCTATGTATTGGCTGAACAAATTCACCTGCAGTGACCTCTGTGTGCCATCCACTGCGCGGGGCCCTGTGGCCACGATGTGCATCAGGGAGGATGGAGTTTAGGGTCCCTGATGACAGAGAATCTCCTGCAGAGTGCTGAAGGACCACAGGGAGAGGGGCTGGGGAGGGCAGAGCTGGGCAAGCTCGCCCAGGCTTCCTGGAGTAAGGCTCAACTAAGCTGAGACCAGAAAGATGAGTGAGTATGGTCACTCGGACCAAGAAGGAGGAAGAAGAGGCAGAGGGGGCGGGCATTCTGAGGGTCCGACCTGGTTGGCCCAGAGCTGAGCAAAGCTGGTGGAGTCTAGAGCTCAGCCACAAATGGGGAAGTGGAAAGTGTGTGGAGGCTAGGACACAGCCGGGATGCGTCCGAGAGAGGGCAGTGGGGAGCTTCCAAAGGTTTCAAGAGGAAGAGGGCTACAGCCAGATTTCCATTTTCAACAGCTCGGCTGCAGGACTAGAGGGGGGCAGGGGTGGGTGACACCTACGGAAGGCAGGTGCAGGAAGCCCCTTCAGAGTGACAGATGAGGAGCGGCAGAGGGGGTAAGAGGCGAGAACAGATCAGAGGCATGTGTCAATGTGTCAGTGGTGTGACCCTGCGTATCCTGGCTGGCCTGGGAGCGACCCTGTATGCTGGCTGTCCCGCCATCATTAACAGGACCCCTCACTCTCACTAAGCATCTGGTTTGGGTGATGAGTCCCCTGGTTACCCTACTCTTCACTGAAAGATTGCAGGCTCAAGCACACTGTGGCTTTGAGTCCCCAGTATCTCCTACAAGAAGCCTGCCGTGTTCCATTCAGTGACAGAGACAAGTTGGGGCCAAACTTCTAGAGTTGCCAGCTGAGTGGTGGCTCCAGCTGTAGCCCCTCACTCTCGGCTGTGTGCTCAGGACCCAGCCATCTGCCACCGGGACCTGGAGCACGGCCATGTACCTCAGTAGTGGCGTCTACTGCTGCTGCCTGGAGCTAAACCTGCTAACCCGTGGGGCCACTCTGTGGTGACCCTGTCCTGGTCCATGGCAGCCCTGGGCCGGCCCTTCCTTGGGGTGGCCAGAGGGGGGCTGGGCCATGTTTTAGAGCCCCATGGGCAGGTGGACACGGGTGGCGCCTGGGTTCTCGGCCACAGTTATGAGAGCACTAGACTCCCTCATGCTCAGGGGCCCTGGCGAGTGACACTTTATTAGCCAGAGAAGGAAAGCAGTGTCTCTGTTAACGAGCAATTGATCTTCCGCAATTAATCTGGAAGTTGTGAATAAGCTTTTTGCAAGGCACCTAATTAGTAAATCTAGTGCCTTCGGGGGGTGATTACATCCAGTCAGGATTGATGCTTTGTTAATAATTATATTTTAAAACATGCTTAGTCACAGCTCTTGCCTTTTATTAATAGTTGGGGCCCCCCTGGGGTTCAGGGTAGGGGCCTTGGGGAGCCGAGCAGGTGATGGAGCCTATTTCTTGAAGCCAAGGCCCCGTACCCCACCTGCCTCCTCTCCCCACCTGCTCCTGAGCCCCAGTAGCATGTTTTAGGCCAGGAACAGGGCTGTCTCAGGCCACATGGGTCCTGAGGTTCTCCAACGGCAGTTCTCAAACTTTCGTGTGATAAGAATCACCTGATGCCCAGTGTACTTGTTAAAAATAGAGAATCCTGGGCCTCACTCCTGGAGATTCTGATTTAGGAGATCTGGGTGGGCCCTGGGATTCTGTACTTTAAATAAGCACTTCGGGTGATTCTGATGTATTGCCTCCCAACATCCAACCTTTCCTCCCCAGACGCAGATGCTTGCAGATCCCTTCCATTTGGTCACTCTTTTCCTTATCTACCATTAATCATCGCATCCAGCATTTCCCAAGGGATGTTTTGCAGAGCACCAGTCCCAAGAGGAAAATCTTTGAAAGAGGTGTCCTGTGGTCAAACCTATTTAGAATACTCCAGCCACCTTTCAGAAAGTAAAAACACTCATGGTCATGTTAAAGGCTCTGAGAAGTCCTGCAGCCAGTAAACCTGCCTGTCTTTGCTTACCCTATGGGCACCGAAACAAGTTTGACTGTAACTCCTTTTTATGGTAGTGTGGATTTATCTCCTATAGAGTGTGGCTTCTGGGCACACTTTGGGCCGTGTCCCTCCTCCCCCAACAGCAGGAGGCCGGCTTCCTGCCTAGGATCTGTCCTCCATTCCACAGCCTCTCATTCAATCCCTCCTTCCCTCCTTTCTGTTCCTTCATCAGGGGACCTTCCTGCATCTCAGCCCTGGGAGCTCTCCTCTGAGTTCTACACCTTCCTCCCCAGCTCCCAGCTGGCGAGGGTGAGAGGCTACTGGCCAGGCTGAAGCACCTACCGGAAGAGGCGGTTGGCTGAGGAGCTGCGGTGGGCAAAGTTGTTGAAGAAGATCTCCAGCTCCTGGTCATTGTCAAAGTCGGCGGCAATGACTGTGCGGACAGGGGATGGCATGGAGAACTTGGGCGAGGCGATGTCCTGGGGTGCAGGGGGGAGAGGGTGCAGGTCAGCAGACAGAGGTGTGTGTGTGTGGGATGAGGGAGGTCGACTCCCCACACGTGTGTGTATGCAATCCAAGAGAAGAGATGGTCGACCTAACACCTCCTCTCTCACCTCCCCTGGATGGGACCTGCAGTGGCTGCACTCAGGACCACACAGACCTCGGGCTGCTTGTAGGAGGACAAAGAGGTGAGAGGGATGGTCCCAATTCACACCAGGCAACAGCCAGGTGCTTTACTGGTCAGGGTCATATGTAGCCCTCCCATCAGGCACTTGAGGCAGGGCAGACATTAGCATTCCCATTTTACAAGTGAGGTGATCATGTCCTGGGGGAAGGAGGGGAGTCAACCATGGTTATAGCTAATGATGGGGCAGTAGCCAGGGCTTCAGACTCAAGATGCTATGTCCTTCCCCCTTTTCAGAGAGTCAGAAGCAGGTCTGTGTATGGGGCACTGGAAAGGGCTGTGTATTTGAATCCAGGCTTCTCTGCTGACTTAGCTGTGTGATCTTAGGCAAGTTATTAGCCTCTCTGGTCTCACTTTCTTCATCAGTAACCTGGGGCTAGGAATAGTGGCCCAGGCTGTGAGGACTGCATGTAAAATGCTTGGCAGGCAGTGGGCATGAAATAGATCCCTGGCAATCCGTCCTGGCCCTGCTCACACTCTCAGTCTTGTGGAAGGCAGCAGAGGTGGTTTTTAGCTGTGTTTTTGCTGTTATGTTTCTTCTTGGAAGTATTTTGATTTTTTTGACCCTTGCTTTGGGGGTTTGCAGTATCAGATATACCTGTCCATGGTTCACAGGGAGACCCTAGGCCCCGGAGAACCCAACTTGGACCTCAAAGGGGGACCTGGCAAAGGGTCTCAGCTGTGGGGACCTCCCTTGAAATAGAATAAGAGGTGTGGAGAGCAGCCTTTTGTTTATAAGAATATATATTATGGATGGCTTTATCTCTTAAAGATTCTGACAGCCTGTCTAAATCTCAGGGCCCACATGGAAAGGGCTGGGAAGGCACAGTCAGTGTTTCTGGGAGGGCCCCTCCGCCCCCTGGCCTGGCCCAGCTCCTTGGCCTCTTACTGCAGGCACCCCCTCCATCAGCTGCAGGAATGAGCCTGCCTGGGACAGCTGCAAGCTGCCTGTTCTGGGGAGGCCAGGAGGGAGGTTGTCCCCATCAGCGCAGTAATGAGGCTGATTAAGAGGATGGCCAGTTGGCCAGTATAGGCTGAGCAGGGTCTTAAGAGCTGGAGAGAAAGACCTCAGGATCTCTAGTTCATTATTATTCTATTGATCCTATAAAAATGGAAACCTACATAGCCCCCTTGGGGTTGCCCCACTGGACACCCGGGCTTCTAAGATAATGTATGTAAAGCGCTTAGCACAGTTCCTGGCACATGGAAGGCACCTGATAAATGGGGCGTCTGTTATCATTATTATTGCTCCTGTGAGCTCTGGGGAGGGGCCACCAGAAGGCTTGGCAGTGTTCCTCAACCACAGCACACCGATGTTTGGGCCTGGATCATTCTTTGCTAGGGGTCTGTCCTGTGGATTATAGGACTTTCAGCAACATCTCTGGCCTCTACCCACTAGAAGCCACTAGGTGTCAGTAGCACCCTAATCCCATTCATGACAATCGAGAATGTCCCCAGACACTGTCAAATGTCCTGAAGGAGAAAATCACCCCTGGTTAGAACCTGGGTTAGAACAAAAAGCTGGGGGTGCCTGGGTGGCTCAGTCAGTTGAGTGTTCAACTCTTGGCTTTGGCTTAGGTTGTGATCTTATGGGTTGTGTGGTTGAGCCCCACATTGAGCTCCACATCCAGTTCCACCTCAGTGGGGAGTCTGCTTGAGTATTCTTTACCTCTGCCCCTCCTCCCCACTTGTGTGTGCTCTCTCTCTCTAAAATAAATAAATCTTAAAATAACAAAAAAGCTGAATAAAGGTGAAAATCATCCAGGATCCCAGAATCAACTGCTTTAGTTTAGGGCATGCCTCCTTTTCAACCAGAGAGCCTGGGTCTCCAGGGAGGGAGCAGCTGGGCCTAAGCATCCCCAGGCTGGCATCCCAGAAGGAAGAGAGCTGGTGGTGGTGACCCAGACAGAAAGTTCCCAGAGACTCCACTGGGGCATCAGGCATCAGGCATCAGGCAAATTCTCACTCCTGCAGGGGGTTTTGGCAAGACCTAGGTACCTCCAGAACCACTCAGACTCCCTGAGATCAGTATCAACCATCCTATGAGAGCTCCCTGAAAAAGCTCCAAACTCTAGCTCATCACAGGGGTGGTGGTGGTACCTCTATTCCTGTCACCAAACAGCCCCTTTGAAGAATTCTTGCCTTGCAGTCTATTGACAGCTCAGGGACAGGACACATAAGGGTTTTGAGGTCATCTTGTCCACCACCTGCCATTTGTCCTTAGGGGGCAACTGTTGGGAGCTCTGTAGCTTCAATCTCTCCCAGTCCTCTCTTCACTGACCCTTAGCGTAAAGTTAAACTTGAAAAGATCAGGTTTTCCAGGAACCACCTGGAAAAATGCTGTCAGTCCAGGAATGAAGTCTACCTCCCAGAGCCTTCATTGCCCTGCTCTTCCCCCTCCATGGGAAGCTGCTGTCCCTCATTTGTCTGGCCCTTTCTGCCCTGAGCACTAGAGATGGAAGCCCAGGCTGGAGTCCACCATCTTCCCCCAGATGTTACCTTTATTGTGGCTGTCCTGCCTCCAGGCTCTGCAGAGCTGCAAGCCCCTTCTCAGCCCCTCCCTGGTGGGAGGCAGGCTGCATCCCCAGGATATGCCAGGGCCACTCACAGAGCTGGGTGGTAGAAGGAGGGAGAGGGCCCTTCTTACCCGGAAGCGGACCTTCCCATGGGCACTCATCTGCAGATAGAGCCGGTGGGGGCCATTCCAGTTGCCATAGACGATGTCCACTTTGCCGTCACGATTGAAGTCGGCTAGGGCAACACCTCGCCCGTGCTGGTGGGGGTCGTCCACACCTGGGGAGGAAAGGCAGGTTCCCTCAGGGCAGTGCCCCCTGCAGGCTCTACAAACACTCACCTTGCTGGAGCTCCTTTGAAGGTGATAGGGAGGATGACCCTCCAGCTGACCCTGCCATCCTGGAGCAGCTTTGTCTCAAGCTGCAGCTGTCAGCTCAGAATTTCTCCATGGGGGCGGGAGGTGGGACAGCCATGTGGTCGCAAAGAGAACCACACCTGTCTTCAACTGCATCTGCCCAGCAAGCACACAGTTTTCACTCTGTTTTGGGGTAGCTTAGGAAGGGGAAGGAGACATGGAAATTCTGGAGGACAAAGGCCTCTCCAGCCACCCCAAAACTGTCAGTGGGGTATATAGTAAGCTGGTCATCACTCTTTTGCTTAAATCTCTCCATGGCTCCCCAGTACTATTGGGTCAAATTCAAATTCCTGCCTGGGGAGTACCAGGCCATCTTTTTTGTTTTTTTAAAGATTGTATCTATTTATTTATGAGAGACACACACAGAGAGAGGCAGAGACAGAGGCAGAGGGAGAAGCAGGCTCCATGCAGGGAGCCCGATGCGGGACTCGATCCAGGGACCTCGGGATCACGTCCTGAGCCGAACGTAGCTGGTCAACTGCTGAGCCACCCAGGCGCCCCGAGTACAAAGCCACCTTATCTAGTCTTACCTAGTACCCCTTCCTCTTCCCCCTTACTCATAAGCTCTGGCTACCTGTATTCCTGTCATTCCTCAAATGAGCCCTGCTCTTTCTGGCTTCTAGGCCTTTGCTCAAGCTTGTCTCTGCTCCTGGAATGCTCTTCCCTTGGCTCTTGGTTACCTGGCTCCTTGTTTTTCTTTTGCTCTAAGCTACTATGTAACCTCCTCAGGGAAGCCTTCCCTGACCCCCATGAAAATAGTTCCTCCCAACGACTTTGTTATTTGTCCTGACAGCCTCTCATTCTTTCCTTCCACTGTGCTGATCACAGATGCAATTATGTTCCTTTGCAGTTTGTTTGCTTAGTGTCCAGTTTCCCCACCATACCTTACATTCTATGAGGGCAGGAGCTGTCTTCTTATTTACCTGTGTTCAAGCAGCATCTGTGTGGCCTGGTAGTTTTCAGTACATACTGAATGAATGAAGATACATAAATAATTTGACAGAAGGCACCTGGGGACATTGGTGACAGCAGAGGAAATGCCACTGCATAACACAGAAACCCACAGCATGCCTTGGGAGCTCGGGGAAGAGAAACCTGTGTGTCCAGCGTCATCTGCTCTCACTGTCTCTGCATCTGCCAGTGCCCACTGAGCTGCTCCTGGGGGAGGACAGGGTGTGGCTTTGCCCAGAGGGATGGCCTGACCTCCTGGCTGCGTAAGGCAGATATGTTCCCTCAAGCCAAGCATGGAGCTGAGAGGTGGTTGATGCTGCTGGTTCTCAATACCCATGCTGACTGTTTCGGAGGACAAACTGCTGTTGGTCATCAGGCCTTTGGAGATGGTGGGCGATAGGACAATATAATGGAGGGGGGATCACAGAATCCAGGGGACCACAGAGCTCCTGGGAATGGGAGCCAGGGGAAGGTGGAGGTGGGGCCCTCTGTGAACCTTGGAGGCTGAGTATCCTTTTGGGGGAGGGGAGGATCTAGACAATGGGTGGGAGGTGTGAGGAGAAGATGCAATGAGCCCTAGGCTTGAGGAAGAGGCTTTGCCAAGGAGCGGGGGCAGCCTCTAACCTCTAGGATTAATACCCCATTAATTCTCTACAAAACTCCCCAGCCCTAATGTCGGTGGCCTTCTGTGTTGGCCCATTTCTCTCCTATCTACGAGGCACCTTGACAAGGAGCTGGTTCCCTTTCACGGGAATAATCGGTGCCAGGCTGCATTTCACAGCAGCATCTGTTTGGGTGATGAATGCCCTCTTGACATGTCTTGTTAAACCCCTGCAATCATTCTGACTTTCAATTACGGGCCTAGCACCTTTCCTCTCTCCTCCCGCCAGATACCTTCTCCCACTCCAACTTGTTCGCTCACCTCTGCTCCCATCTCTTTAACACCTTATCAAATCCTCTAGGTTTTTTCCACCACCACCTCCCTTTCATTTTATGATTTTTCAGCAATGAGAAAATTTGCTGCCAGAGTATATAGCATGATGGGGTGTGTGTGTGTGCATGCCAGGTAGGAAGACAGACCAGGGGAGCTGCTGCCTCTAGCTCTAGCTTTGCCTACAAGGAGAAGAGGGAAAGGCAGAGGGGAGTTGACTGGCTACCAGTAGAGGGGTGGTTCAGAATGGGAACTCCTGAGCAGAGAGTTGCAGGATTAGGGACTTGTCAGTCACAGAGAATGGATTGGCATCTGCTCAGGGATTTGATGTTAGCTGTCAGCACTAGCTGGAGCTTGTAGGACCTTTGATCTACGTGTCTAGTCCCCTCTCGCCTCTTCCTCTGAAAGCTTGAGCTCATTCCTAAGCTGTCCAGAAAGGGGTGAAATCAATCCTTTCACTGGCAGGGTGGGGAGGAAGTGGGTAGGGAGAAGTGCTTGAAGGCCAGGCTGATCACTTCCACAAACTTTAAAAAGTGTCCCTTTTGCCTTTCAGCAAAATTTACTGGGTGACCACTGTGTGCTAAGTGTTGTGTCAAGAATGAACAGTACAGTGCCCAGCCCTTGTAGACATAGATTATTTTAGCAACGTAGAAGCCTGGCCGAGAAGTACATGCAAGAGCAGTGTGAGTGCAGAGGAGAGAGTGCAAATCTCTGCCAGGTAACACAGAGGGAGGCAGAAAAGGCTTCAAAGAACTGAGTATTGAAGGATAGATAGGATTTTTGCAGATAGAGAAAAGGGAAAAGGCATTTCCAGTAGAGAGAATGGCAGGTGCAAAGGCCCTGAGGCGGATGAGGGATGAGCACAAAGGGAGGAAGGGGCGCAGGGCTGGGAGCCTGACATACTATTTTGTGTGGATTTTAGTCTTCTTACTCCAGTTGTTTGTTTACTCATCTGTTTTCTCCTCTAGAGTGTCCATGCCTGTGTGCGTACATGTGTGTGTGGGGGCAGAGTGATATAATCTTATTTGGGTCAGTATCCCCAACTCTTAGCACCACCTGGCACTTCGCAGGGGCTCAATAAATGGTTACTGGATTGAATATCATGGTTACAGTGCATGTGGGGAGGGGAACTGGAAAGAGGCATCTTGGAGGGAAAATTAATGCTGAGGAGGCAAGCAAGACTCAGAGGAATATGGGCCAATTTTAGTTTCTGAAAAATGGATAGTGGCCAGGAGTTCCAGGCTCCTCCTTTCCCTAGCAGCAAACATTCCCTGTGGCCTGAGCCTTGGGGGATGTGGAATTGAAGGTGACAAGCAATGTTTCCCTCTATGGTGCTCATGATTACTTGTCCCATTCTCCCTAAGGTCCGGGGAGGCCATGCTGGAGGGGGCAGGGCAGCGGCCACACTCACCAGCACTGGCAGCAGCATCCACGAAGGTACCATCACCCTGGTTGTGGAAGAGGAAGTTGGGCCCATTCTCGTTGTCACAGAAGATGTCTGAGGCGCTGCTGCTGAGGATGGGGCCCACGCTGACACCTCGGCCCCCTAGGAGAGGACATCAACCCACAGTAAGTGGTAGAAGCAAAGCCTCAGGCCTGCGAGGAGGACAGGGGTGCCTCCAATGCCTTCAAGAAGCTGCTATGAAGATGCTTCAGAGAGCTTTGAGGGTAGGGGGAGATTCTAACATCTGGATGCTTCTCTGGGCCCAGATCTGGGCTCACAGACCTGTAAACTTATGCAGAGGATGATCACACCAATGATGAGGAAAGTGAAGGGCAAGACAGCCACTTTGTACCCAAGCAAAGCAACAATCCCATGGCCTATGGAACACAGAGGCCACATACAGGTCCTTCCCTTCCCTTTGGAGGCTGATTTACAATAATCCCCTAGCCCAAAGGAGCCAAGATGTACTTTAACAGATGAATGGATAAAGAAGATGTGATTGTATGTATGTGTATATATATATATATATATATATATATATATATATATATAATGGAATATTACTCAGCCATCAGAAAGGATGAATGTCTACCATTTACATCGATCTGGTTGGAACTGGAGGTTATTATGCTGAGTGAAATAAATCAATCAGAGAGACAATTATCATATGGTTTCACACATATGTGGAATATGAGAAATAATGAAAGGGACCATAAGGGAAGGAGGGGAAACTGAATGGAGGGAAATTAGAGAGGAAGACAAACCATGAGAGACTCTAACTCTGGGAAACAAACAAAGGATTGCAGAAGGGGAGGTGGGCAAGGGGATGGGGTAACTGGGCACATGACGTGATGAGCACTGAGTGTTAGACTACATGTGGCAAACTGAATTAAAAAAAAAAAATCCCCTAGTCCAAATCTACCCACCACATTTTGATCAAGTCACAGATTTTCCTGACAACCCCCACCCCCACCCTGAGTCCTATGTATGGCAGTCAGGACACTAGGTGCACTCCTGGTCTATGAACATAGAGGAGTGGGTTCCAGCTAAAGCTACCGCATACTTTCTTGACTTTGTTTGATGTAGTCAACAACTGGGAACAATCTGCATGTCCATCAACAGCGACTGGTTGAATGGATTATGGTGCATCCCTACAATGGACCATTCTGCAGCCGCTGAAAAGACTGCATATGCACTGACTTGGGGGAGCGCCCGTGACATATGAATGAACAAGTAATGGTATTGGGGCATCTTAGATTTATTTTTTAAAAAAAGGTAAACACATGATATATGTTTCTGGACATGTTTGTGCAGGCTTGTTCTTGAATTTGGGGGAAAGCGGGAAAGGCCACACCCTGAGTTGTTAACCCTGGTGGGGTGGGATTTAGGGAGGGAAGGAGAGATGGTAGTTGGCCTTTTTTAGGAACCTCTTTGTGTTGTTTGGCTTGTTGCAACAGAACAGCTTCTGTAGTTGGAAAGGAAAAAAATCTAGTAACTGCATACTTTTTAAAACAGAAAGAAATCAAGCCAGCTGTACATTAGGGTCTGACGTCTCCAAGATCAAATTTGAGCTACCTGTGTCAAGAAGTCCAATCTTAAGACATCTTGAACAAACAGCCCCAACTACTGGATTTCAAATCAAGCCCTGGAAGCCACATCCCCAAACACTGGAAATACTGGGCAGAAGGCAGCCTGACCAGGACCAGGACATGGATTCTCGTCAGCGAGGCTTTGCACAAGCTGTGTGACCTTGGGCAATTTATGTCACCCTTTGAGCCTCAGTTTCTTCATCTGTGTAATGTGGGTAACATGACTTGCCTTTTCTATTTTAGGATTTTTATGAAGATCACTGAGGTGAGACACGTGAAAGGGCTTTGTGAATCCTCGCTCTTCAGAGTCAGGTCTCTGGACCCGGTGGAGGGGTGCCGCCTCCGCAGAAAGGCAGAATTTCTGGTCCTTTCCCGCCGGGACCTGCATTCTAGCAGACCCCTGGATGGTTATGTGCACAAGAAAGTTTGAAATGTGCAGCTCTAGCGGGCTAGTCAGGAAATAAGAATAGTCTTCAGAGAACTCAGAAGAACTTACTGTTTGGTTATTTGTTAAATAAACGAGCACTCAGGCAGACCTGAGTGATGTTGGGCCACTCCCCCTGCATCCTGCCTGCCTGCCTGCCTGCCTGCCTGCCCGGCTCTGGGAAGAGGTTTCCATAAAATGTGCTAATGTGAGATAGAGGTTTCTTGGTCCCCAGACTCCTCCTGTCCTCCTACAGAGGTCCCTGGAGAAAACCATGAGGCCATTCTCACACCTGTGCAATACAGCCTGCCTACCAGGTCGGGTGTTGGGGGCCAGGAGGAGGGGATGGGCCCAATGGCATTGTTACTCTCTTTGCTCTCATGGTTGAGCTCCAAATTAACACATTCTGAGCCCTGTGCCTCCCATATTCCTCCCAGGTAATCTAATTAGCTCTCAAGGAGAGCCCACGCCTCATGAAAATGGAGTCACTAAATCCACAGTGCTCCTGGGGAGCATCATCTAAGACGTGGCATGCGTTTTTCATTAGGAGAGCCAGAGTGTGGGGCGGGGAGGCTTTCAGATGCCTCTCCTAAGGCCAGCATGGAGGGCTGCTGGGCTGTAACCTGGGCACCACGTCTACCCATTCAAAGAGGAGCAGCAGAGTGGCTGCTGGCAGGTGTCCCTGCCCCCATCCTGCCAGATTCCAGCCCAGGAAGAGGCTTCAGTGAGAAAACCTGGGCCTTGCCTGGGCCCCCGGAAATTCCAGGTGCGGCTCTGGGACTTGCCACCAAACAATTCCATCCTTCCTCCCCACTCTAGTGTCCTCCAATTTCCGCTCTGCCTCTGGCTCTCAAGCTGTGACACATTCTCTTCATTTTCTACAAAGCAGGTTATTTCCCTCTTGGACAAATTTCTAAATCTTTCTAATTAACTAATTGGGTTGGGTTGAAGCCTTGTACCATTTGTAACCTGTAATTATTAGAAAATTGCCATGGTAACCACACTACTAATTAGTGACAATTTATTGCCATGGCAACTGGACCATAACAGAGATGTTACCCACAACTCCTTCTTGGCAAGTTCGCTGCACAGTTGGGGAGCAGGTGAGTCGACAGTCAGGGAGCCAGCCTCTTGGGCACCGGCCCCGGCAGCCTTAGGATGGAGAGCCTAACTAGGGTATGAAGCAGGAGTGGCCAGGTGTCTGAGGCCCTAGCCGTGCTGCAGAGGAAACTCTACTCCCAGGTGGATCATCTAAGTCTTCTTCAAATCTATAAAATCCATCCACCCATCCTAAGTGTAGTCTGATACTTCCATTCTCTGCATGGTCCATGACAGAGGTTCCTGATTTAGTGCCTTCTACTCAGACTTCTCTCCTTGGCCAACTTTTCTCCCTCCTGAGGTTTAGCACATGCCTTATGAGGCCGCCCAAGGGGCAGTTAGGAACATCTTTATTTTAGCCTTGGAGAACCATGTCCAAATAAGGAGTGAAGTTCTACTTTACACCAATTACTTCTTTTGTATTGAGGTGGGCACACTCTCTTGGGGACATGCAGCTCCCCAGCTGGGGCTAGAGAGACAGCCCTGCTGGTGGGAAAGAAGAGTAGGGATCAGAAAGTTTGTATGTGACCTTGGGCACATCACTGAACCTCTCTAGGCATCTGTTTTCTCACCTATAACTCGAGACTGATAATAACAACAGCTTTTTCTCAGGGCTGTCATAAATATTAAGTGTGCGGGTTTTCAGAAGGTACCTTGGAAAATGTCAGGTGCCACATAGTCATTAGCTGGGACCATTTCCCACCTGCTAGGTGAATAAAATCCCCTGATTTCCCCAGCACTTTCTGGATACTAAGGCATCTTTATGCTGCTGTTGGGTGCAAACGCTGCTCCCTGCCCAACCCCTCCTGAAGGCTTCTCACTCTGCCCATTAAGCTGGGTGGGAGAGGTGGAGTCATGGGGAAAAGGCCTCCCCACTGCCCTTCTTCCTCCAGCAGCATTCTGGTACTCCCTGTGATTATCTGCTCATTGGTCCTGAGCCCCGTAGAGCCACCTCTTTTACCTCAAGAACTGCACCCTTCAACCTCTGAAATCCTGCACTCTGGTGATACAGACTCCAGTTTGGGTATGGGCATTCCATTTATCAGATTGTAGCTAGGTGGTACTGGGGTGGTGGAGTGACAATGGGAAAGAGAGGCTGGGTGGAATAAGTGGGGCATGCTGCTATGGACCCAGGCACAAGGAGGCAGGGGGCATTTGCCATGCTACAGAAAAGCCTCTAGGTCCTTACTTGGCCTCTGCACCTGCTCCAGCTCCAGGAACTTGAGCTGTGTGCTCTTCAGGCTCTGGTCTCCCTCCCCATAAACTGGGGAGGGGAATGAGATCTCCAGGGCTCCTTCCCACTCATCCAGGGCATCCTCCGGGCTGAAACTTGGGACAAGCATGGCTGGGAGTAGATTCCTGGGGCCCATCTGGAGTTCACACCAGTGGAGGCTTTGTGAGACTCATTAGCCCAAGAATCTGGACCTGTGGGATTAATCTACTGAGACCTCAATAGAAATACAATTCTTGTGGATGCCAAGGCCTGCAGACTGCCAAGAGCATCCAAGAAATTGTAGAAGAGTAGCAAAGGTGCTGGAAAACATTAGGGGTGGAGGAATGGGCAGTGTGTGTGTGTGTGTGTGTGTGTGTGTGTGTGTGTTGGAGAAGGGGGAGTGAGGGTCAGGGCTGGATGGTAACAGGGTCTTACATCCTGAATTTCCTGAAAATTCAAACATAGAATGATATAGTGTCAGTGCTGCTACCCACGAGCCCTCTGTGAGCTGTCCAGGTACTGGGCGGGGGCAGAGGGTATTAGACACAGGCTTTTGGCTCCTGCCTCAATCCTTGCAGCTGCCCCCCGCCCCCCCCCTCCCCAGGACACTGAGGCGGAAGTGGGCGAGAGAACGGCCGAGTTGAAAAAGAAGTTGTTTCTGGAGAGAGGGCAGGGAAAGGGGTGGCAGGACCAGCTCTGCTCTCCAGTCCCGTGTCCAGGGTGTCATCTGTGTCTCATCCCACTGCACAGTTTTTCAGGTGAGGAAATCAAGGGGTACAGAGGTACAACTGCAGCCAGCAGGCAGCGAATGGCAGTTCAAACCCACATCTGAGTGACCCTAGAGCCTGTGCTATCCTCACAGCGCGTTCTCATACATTTCTACACAAGCTCCCCCTTGGCAGGAGAGAAAGCTAGCCCCCTGATTAGGCCCAGAGTGGCCAGCCACTGCCTTTAAAATCTCTTATTTTAGCCAAGAAACTGTGCACCAAGGTTACATTTCTATTATATGAGTATTCATGTTTGTTTTAAAAACAAAAGCAAAAAGATGTCCCTTTTCGTTGACACCTCACGTATCCTGGGGGCATTGGGTACCGCTGGCAGGTCTGTGGCTGCACTCCCTGAGGGTCCTGGGCCTGTCACTCTAGCTCTGCTTGTCAGATCCCACTGTGCTCCTGCTGCAGGAGAGTGCCCGTCTGCCAACCTGGGAGGCCCCGTGGCCCCCACTCTGCTACCCACGGTCACCTCTCTGGAGTCGGCTGATGGGGAGCCGCCAGAAGGCCTCAGCTGGGCTTTAGGCATCTCCTTCTCCTCCAATAATGACTTCCTATAAATCAGATCTGCCCTCCGCTTTGTTCTACACTGCTCCCAGCCAACAGCAAAAATCCCCACCCCGTATCATAAATCCACCTTCATTTTCTTTCCAAATTTCTTGTAAGGATTCTTTAATCACCTCCTTGCAGCCCAGACAGATGCTCCCTCAAAGGGTGAGGCTGAAATGCAGGCCTCCTGGGAAGGGGGTAGAGGCTGGCAGGGGTGGGGAGGCAGGGGGAAGAGGGAAGACCGACGAATTCCAGTGGAGAGGGCATGAAGATGCCCATGACTGCACCCGGCCTGGAGGGCAGGCTGGGAGACGCACGGAGAATGTGTCCAGGGCAGGGGCCGGGCAGGCTTGCTATGCGCTGCCTCCCGTGTCTAGCGTGGCGCTCCTTGCACCCAGCACCCACATGTCCAGCAGACAGCCCTGGCGTCCCCCTGGGCACCTCAGACCAGGAGCATTCCGAGGGTCTGTCCTTTGGCTCCTTTCGTTCTCATGCCCCACTGCGGGCGAGAAAACTGCAGCCTGCAGAGCTTAATAAACTGCCGATGGCTGCCTGGACAGGACCCGCGGGAGCAGGATCCGTACCCAGCACTGTGGCCCGAGATGTGTCCTCTCAGCAGCTCGGCCGCTGCCCCAAGTGCTCAGAGAGGCTGGGGGGACGCGCCCAAGGTCACTCAGGGCCACACAGCTCAGCGCAGACCTCTGGTCCTTGCCGTCGCCCTCCCTGGGCTCCAAGCCAGGTCCCCTCTGCCACACGGACGATTAATTCTCAGGATTCCCTGCGCATCTGGGAAAGTGGGGGCTTCGGAATGTCCTTGAACCAGGAACCGCGGGGCAGTGGGCTTCCCTCCGCTCAACTCGGCCGCCCCTCTGTCGGCCAGCAGCCCTCGAGTCCCCCAGAGTGGGCCGGCTGGACGCTAGATGGCACTGTGACCTAGCAGAGCGGCGGCGCCCGCGGCCCAGCTCCCTTCTGGAGAGGCCTCCCCTCCCCCGCCCTGGCCTGCCCGCTGCTGCTGCCCCTGCTGCCCCGCACAGCCCGGGCTGGCCAGCTGCTTGGGCCACGGACACTGGGGGGAGGGGGTCAAAATCAAGCCCCCAAGTGCCAATCCCTGGGGCGGTGTCCCAGCAGGTGCAGGGCCTTCCTCCTTCACCAGCCTGTCCTGTTTTGCAGGCTGGAGCAGGATTCTTCACAGGTCATCAGAAAGGTCAGAGGGTTGTGGCAATTTAAGCTTGGAGGGGGGGTGGTGGTCAGGGCTCTGAGTGCTAGTTTCTCTACAAATCTTCTGGGTGACCTTGGGCAAGTCCCTTCTCCTCTCTGGACCTCAGTTTGTTCTTTTGTAAAACAAGAGGTTCTTCAAGGTCTGTCCAGCAGATGGGTGTTGTTGGCTCTGGGGACTCGCGGCTCCCTGACTGCATATCTGGCCCTGGCTTGCTTCCTTCCTGGCCTGCTCGGGGGCCCTGCTCATCACTGCCTGCTTCCCTCCCTCTGCCCAAGCCCCAGGGCACCAGCCTGGAGCTGAGCACTGGCCAAGTGCCAGAGACTCAGCAATCAGGCAGGACTCCAGGGGTGGCCCTTACATTTGGGGTCCGTCCCTGGGGCTCAGGGGTGGGGTGGTGCTCTGGGTTAGTTTCCCAGCCAGATGTCCACGTGTCATTAACGAAATGACAATGGTGGCTGAGGGTAGAGCTGAGGGGTTTGGCAGACAAGGAAAGGGTGGGCTGGGGGAAGGCAGGCAGACACAATAGTAACTTGGTGGGCCAAATGGGTTCTTGTCAGCCAAACGGCTTTTGGAAGTCTGCGAAGCTGCTCTAACGTGTCCTCTGGGCACGCCAGCTGCCCCGGCCTGCCTGCATGCTCCACAGAAGCTGCTTTCCCTTCCTTGAGTGGCCCGGTGCTTCCAGCACAGCCTGGCACAGTTGGCTACTGCTCCCGTCCCCATTCGTCCTCCTCAGCTGTCTCCTCTTGGCCCCCTCCTGCCCCTTCCTCAGTTCCTGCCAGCCCTTCCGCCAGCCCAGCCAGTGTGAACAATTCCCCTTCATGCTCAAACCCAGTCGCAACCTCTAGCATTCTTTTATTCAGTGGATAAGCCTCTCTCCCAGACCTTGCCTCCCCCCAGCTCATCATTTTCAAGTGCTTCATCTCCCCGGCCCACTCTCCTTCTCCTGCAGATCAAGGTACTTAATTGCCAAGCCAGCCCAATGCACAGAACTGGGAACTATTCAGAAAAATTGACTGTACAAATCTAGGCTGAAGCTCCTGGATGTTTATTCCTTTTCCCAGGAAAGCATGGTTTATTACTGACACTCAGCCAGAGAGGCTGCATGTTCACGTGTGGCGCTCTCCAGCACTTTGATGGGCTGGAGCTGTGCAAACTATTTTACTGTCTAGCCATTTGTTCCCACAAACTTTGTCAGACAGGTCAACATCAATCTCCCCATTTCACTGAGGTGGAAAGTTGGCTAGAGAAAGGCATCATAAACTCAGGAGAGGCTGTGACAACCCTTTCCAGGTAGGGCTTTGAGAGTGTGCTACCACCCAGGTGTACGGAGGCAGGGTAATGGTCCAAATGACCCCCCACCAGGTATCCTTCCAGCCCCAGGATTTGGATTTGGGCGGGCTGCCACTCTGGAAGTCTGTATGTAGTGCAAGTTGGAATGGATATACTGGGAAGGCCAACCAGCAAGAGGATTTCTATGCCCAAATTACAGGATCAGGGTGAGGGAGGCCAAAGTTCACGTGAGACATTGTTGTGTACAGCTCTGGCTTCCTGATTTTTGGCACCCAAAACAGGAACTGGATTGCTCTGCCATCAGCAGTCTATTGGCAGATTATCAGAGTTTAGTCAGCAGCCGTGCTAGAATTAGAAAAACAGCCTTCCCTAGAAAGATCTCCCTGTCAGAGACTCTGACAATAGGTCCCCCATCCAGAGAGATGTGGGGGGAGCATGGCTTCAAAAAAAAGGGATGGAGAGGTTTTGGAACAAGAACACAATTCTTTGAGCTCAGTTATCCGAGACAGGACCCAGCTGAAGCTTAGGGATTTAGCACTCCATTTCTGGCCGCTTATGTATAAGTAAATAATTTCATCTGCTGTTTGGCAATAAAGAATGCTTTAAATCTTGGCCTTTGTGATTTGTCAGTTTTCTCCTATAGAACCTGTTCACCCATCATTTGGGTTATAGCAGGGACTGCGGCAAGAGGTTCCAGGGAGAGGATGATGTTACGGTGTTCTCATTCTATGTCCCACGTCCTCCACGGGTCCCCCAAAGCCCTCACCTGCCAGATATTCGCCAACCCTTGGAGAGGCAGTGTTGGAGGAGCCTCCTGTGGGTGGTAGGATGGAATAAAGCCTTCATCCTCCCCTTCCCAGGGACACAAGCCCACCCTGTCCTGTGGTCTCTGATGAACTAGACTCAGCCTTGCAGCCCCAGGCACTGCCCCCCACTCCCACCCTTCCAACTCACAGCACCCCAGCCTGCCACCCCGTGTCACTCTGCCTACCTGTGTATTTGCTGACCCCAGCCTCAGCAGCCACATCTCTGAGCGCCAGAATGCCCTGGGAGAGGTCACTGGCCTCGGGGTCCATTTCAATGAGGGCATCAGGGCCCACGTTACCGTAGGCATAATTGGCGATATAGATAGAGTAGCGTCCGGAGCCCTAGGAGGAAGGGAAGGAGGGTTGGGTGAGCAGGCCCATCTGTGCTCATTGTGATGTCTTTCCCCAGAAAGTGGCTCTCCCCCTCCCCGTGTAGGACCATAGGTCTCTCATGAGTCAGGTGCTTTTCCCTGGGTCAGGTGTGCATGGTCTTGCAGGCTGTGTGCTGCCCAACTCCAGAAGTACTATTCCCAGAGACTACAGACTGCACAACACGCTCCCCCCGCCACCCCCCACCCTGGCATCCTACAACAAAGCAGCCCTGCTTCTCCTTCTATCCTGTTCCAAAGAACACATCCTCCCTCTCCCCCACAACCACCTTTTTATAGACAATTTTCTAATGTGCCTCTCTCCAGCTGAGCTCTCTCCAGCTGCCAGCCAGGGTAGCTGCTCAATAAATATTTGCTGATTGATTGATCTACCAATTCCCATTATTCTCAGTCTCTCTCTCTCTCTCTTTCCCATTCAAGCTCACTCCAGCCAAGATGACAAGCAAATTCTGGAGTCCTCTCCCTCCCCAACTCCCACCCTGGGTTCCCTCATTTCACTATTTTGGTGGCACAGGAGGCTTGGATAGGAAGGGGTCCTCCATCCATTCCCTCCCTCTGTTTTCCCACATTACCAGAAAGAAATAGCATATTGCTTCTGCCTTTATAACACTCAAATATCTTTTTCCTTTGCATCCAGGAGAAGCCTTGAGCACCAGCTTCTTGTTGCTATAGTCATTGCCTGCTCTAGTCCGAAATCCTGCTGATGAATGGTTCTTTTCTGTCTGTTATTAGACCTGTGTCATTTCTTCAATGGATGCTTCCTTTCCCCCAAGAGAGCCACCTGATTTCTACATTTGAACAGTTTTCCAGCTTTCCTCTCATCCTTCTCATCATTCCCCTCCAATTAATCAGATAGTAGATATTTCTTGAGCTCCAACTACATGCAACGTGCTCTGCTATGAATGTCCCTAAGACAATGCCTTCATTCTTCAGTGGCTTCTAGTCTTGTTTAAAGGCAAGTCAGAAACACAAAACAACCTGAGAAAAGCAGCTGAGTTCCACGCAACCAAAGTGTGCTCCATCACCCTCTCTTGGCCCTCGGTTCTCTTGGCTGGCCTCTATTTCTCCCCGGTGGCTCCATAAGCAGAAACCCCCATCCCACCTAACCAATCACTGGCTTTATCCCATCCGTGGGGACATTTTCTTTGGGGGGAAGCTAAGATCTACTGGGGTCTGACTGACTGGTGGGTGAGGCCAACGAGGAAGCTCTTGGTCTCCTGAGGGGATGCAGACATGTTAACAATAGTACAATTATATATATGATTAAGACAGTATATAAGTTAACTATGTTGGAAATAAAATATTTAAAAATGTTAATTAAACTGGAATTAAAATTTTTTAAAAGACTTATTCAGGAGAGACACAGAGAGAGGGGGCAGAGACATAGGCAGAGGGAGAAGCAGGCTCCTTGCAGGGAACCCGATGCGGGACTTGATCCTAGGACCCTGGGATCATGACCTGAGCCAAAGGCAGATGCTCAACAACTGAGCCACCAGGCATCCCTGGAATTAAAATGTTTTTAAAAAGGGAGAGAACATGTACAGCATTTCCTGGTATACAGAAGAGGGGCTCCCAGAGGAAGAGCACTGAACCAGGGGAGGTTCGAGAAAGGTTTTCTTTCCCGAGAAGAGAAAGGAGTCTCAGCTAGGTGAAGTGTAGAGGCAAGAACTTTTCAGGCAGAGGTCATACAGAGAATGATGTATGCAGAGGAACCACAAGCAGTTTGTTCAGTGTTGCCGGGATATAAAATGCAAGGCAGGGCGTGTCAGGGGCTGAGGCTGGAGAAGAAGGAGACAAGGTATTCCCTAAAGATGTCTAAGCCCCGTGTGTTTTGGTTTTCTGAGGCTCCATCCATCCTGGGAGCCTATGTTTTCTGAATCTTGTTACCCAGTGGACCCTGGCCCTGGAGCATTAGTGTCCTCTGGGCGCAGGTTAGAAATAGACGCTCTCTGGGACTCCCCAACCCCTGTCCCCTCCGCCAGACTTGCTGCATCAAAGCTGCATTTTCACAAGACCCCCTCACATGATCTCTGTGCAAAATGAAGTTTGAGATGCTCTGTTTCACAACACGGCTTCGTGACGGGGGTGGAGCCGGAGAGAGCTCTGAGGGGTGCCTGCTTGTCTCAGGAGCTCAGCATATGTGTGTGGAATGATCAGATAAAGACTGAATGGGGCCAAAGGAGAAAGTGTGCCATCACTGTACCCATGCCTGACCCTACCAGCTGTTAGCAATCCCATCAACAAATGGGCAATTAAGCCCAAATGAACTGAAAGGCACTCTGCTAGAAATTAGGATGTTTATAAAATTCCATTATACCTAGTTCCTTTCTTCAATGTATGGGGATATTAAAACTTGACAAACATAGATGTGTTACAGTTGCAGAAATTTGCAGGTGGCCTTGACTACAGTCGCTCTGGGATAGTGAGGCAGTTGTAGAGATGAGCCCAGGAAGAGGCTCCCCAGGGCAGGGGAATCCCCCTTCAGCCTCCATCAGAATCACCCCTGGTGAGCCTCTGAAACTGTAGATGCTGGGTCTCATCCCCAGGGTTTCTGATTTGGAAGCTCTGGCGTGGGGCCTGAGAGTTTGCATTTCTAACAAGTTCTCAGGTGAGGCTGATGTTGACCCAGGAACCCCACCTGGAGAGCCACTGGTGTAGGGATATTAGCCTGGGCCCAGTTCAGGCTCTGCCTCTGTGTGGCTCTTTATTTTTGTGCAGGTTCTTCATTCCCTTTGGCTGCATCTCCTCCTGTGTTAAAGGGGAATCATATTCCCCTTGCTTCCTGGCAGGGTTGTTGAGAAGATGAAATCAGACAACACATGTGAAAGGTCTCCAAAAGATAAAAATGCTATATAAACATGAGGCATAATCATTATTGATCAGGGAATGCTTCTTGTAAGAGATCGGCTTTGAGCTGGATCCAGAAAGGTCAGTGAGTGATGAGGCAGCTGCAGACAAAGGGCAGGCAAGTGTGCCAGGTTTGGGGCCAAGAGAGAATGAGGGCTGCTGGAGAGAGGGCAGGAAGGGCACATGGTAAGTTTGAAACATTTACCTGCAAGATGGCTCTCAAACTTCTACCTGCACCAGCGTCACCTGCAGGGCCAGTTCAAACCCAGATTTCTGCCCTTCCCCCCGCCCCCACCCCGGGTTCAGACTCAGTAGGTCTGGAGGGTGGAGTGGGGGTTGGGCCTGAGAATATGCATTCCTTTTTTAAAAAGATGTTGTTTATTTGAGACCCAGTGAGTGAGAGAACAGAAGCAGAGGGAGAAGTAGGTTCCCCATTAAGCAGGGAGCCCAATGTGGGCCCTACCCCGGGATCATGATCCGAGACGAAGGCGGACACTTAACCTCCTGTGCCACCCGGGTGCCCCAGAATCTGCATTTCTGACAATGCTGGTTCTGCTGGTCTGGAGGCCACACTTTGGGAACAGGTAAACTAAAAGGCTCCATTCAGGTGGAGGCTGTGGGTCTGAAGATGGAGTGGGGTAAATACTGTAATAGAATCTGTGGTTAGAAATTTGTGTCTGACACTGGGTCACCAAGAGGCAGGGTAGCTGTGGGATAGAAAGGTGTCTGGGGATCCCTGGGTGGCGCAGCGGTTTAGCGCCTGCATTTGGCCCAGGGCGCGATCCTGGAGACCCGGGATCGGATCCCACGTCGGGCTCCCGGTGCATGGAGCCTGCTTCTCTCTCTGCCTGTTTCTCTGTCTCTCTCTATCTCTCTGTGTGACTATCATAAATAAATAAGAAAAAATTTAAAAAAAAAAAAAAAAAAGAAAGGTGTCTGACTCATTCTCAGGCAGGCAGGGCTCAGTTCCTAGCTGAGTTCCTAGTGCCTAGTTCCTGCCATTTACTATGTGACCAGGGTCAAGTTGCTTAATTGCTAGAAGCCTTAGTTTCCATATCTGTAAAACGGGGGTAATGATAGCAGGTACCTCATCAGCCTACTGTGAAGATTCAGTAGGACAATGCATAGGAACCACTGAGCACAGGGCTTGACATGTTGCTAGTTCATTAAGGTTAACTGTCATTATTGTTGAGATTGCTTTTGTGTTTCCTATACCGCACAGCATTCCTGGCTCTGTTTCCAGAGTGGCCGTGACCTTGCCCTACTTCTCCCCTCCAGTTCTCAGACCCCAGGGATTGCTGGGGTGGCCATGGCGGCTGGACCCAGAAAGCGGCCCCTTCTCCTGGTGGCAGACTGACTGTAGGGGTTCTTTCTAGTTCCCTGAGGCTGAGCAAGCTGCTAAGTGCCTGCCTACGGTGCTGCTGCTGCTGCTGAGTGCCAAAGCTTTTTTTTTTTTTTTTTGCATTTCACACGGTGCCTTTGTCCTGTGGTTAAACGCGTGGGTGTGCAGATGACCTTGTTAGGACAAAGAGTGCATCTCTTTGTGATTAACCTTCAGGCCCTGCCACCAGCTCAGAGATGATTCCCACCTTGGCCAAGGGTGGGAAGCCTTGGTTCAGCAGAAGCGAGGCAGGAAGTGGCTGGGAAGAGGCTCCCAGCAGCGGTCAGGCCTGGCATTCCGCATACCCTTCTTATTCTTTGGGGCCACTCACAGAGCCACTGCCTCCTCATTCCTTCCCACCAGGCAGGAGTCCAGGTGGCAAAGATTCAGGTCAGGGCTAAATGTGGCTTCACAGCCCAGCTTGGCTTCTTTTCCCAGCACCAGCTTGTTAAGAAATAAATATTTATACCTGGCACCTGCCTTCTCCCAAGGCCTGGAGGCCCCTGCTGTGAAGATTCACGCTGAATCCCCAATCCCCTCCGTGCCATCTCAATCCTGAAATGAGCCCGGCCCCTTGCCCCTGCCCTCAGAATGGAAGCTAGGCAGCAGCTGGGTCCCTGATTTACTGATGACAGTCTCCAACGCCAAGGAGGGGGCTGTAGGGGAGCAGGTGACAGGAGGGATAAATCACCTCCACAGCAAGCCTCTGCTTCCAGCTCTGGCTGGGGCTGCTGCAAGCTTGCGTTGGGGCCACCCTATAGGGCAGGTGGCTCCAGCTGCTCCTGCTCCTATCCCTGGGCCTTTCCTCTCTACCTGCTTTGGGTTGGCACCTTCAGTAGGGTGGGCTAGCAGGTACGAAAGCAGTAACAGAGCTACTGATTAACTGGAGTACTTGGACATTTGGGCCACCCTCCACTCATGAACCTCTTTGTCATGCCTTCATTTGTTTCACAAATATTTTAGGGAAGAGCCCTATGGCTCAAGGGCTGGCACATAGTAAGCACTTCAAAAATGTTGGTTGAATCAATGAATGAGTACAAGGTTTAGACCTAGAAGAGTCTGATTCACTGTCCTCGTCATACTGCTCATCTATTTTTGGGTCCTCAGGCAAGTCACTGTCCCAAGCTGGGCCTTGGTGCCATCCTCTGCCCAATGGACATGATGGTGCCAACCCCTGACCAGTTTCCTCACTGGTTGCTGGGAGAGCCTCAAGGGAGAAAGGATGTGAAAGGAGATTATAACTCACCTTGCACTAGCACCTACTAGGTGCAAGGCCCCGTGGGAACTGCCGTGATGGTGCAGCTTTGGCCTTTGCCCTGGACAGCCACAGTCCGCTGGGGGATGTCTGCCTGTTGGCTCCCCTCTTGGCTCTCACATCACTGTGTGCCCCTCTCTTTTCCCCAGGCCCCTCATGCGCCCCAGAACTCACCGTCCTGTCCACACAGGCCACAGAGCGCCCGGCAAAGAGGCTGGCCACACCTCGGGCCACGTTGACCTCATCACTGAGGATGTCTTCCCACCGGTTGTTGCGGAACTTGAACAACTTGTCCGTATACGTGGCCACCCCTGGAGAGAGAAGGGAGGGCTGGTGGGTGGTGGGCATGTGTGCATGTATGTGTTGGGGCACCTGCCACAGGTGGTCGGATCATCTGCGGCAAAGTGAGTGCTCCCCACAACACTCACTTAAACAGGTGAGGCTCTATTTGGGGGCACTCAGGTATTTTCATTTGAGAGAAAAGACTGGCTTATGAAAATGGCCAGTCCATGCCTCAGGAGCCACAGAAGAAATGTTATTGCTACAGTGTGTCTGAGATGACCCTGGACAGCTGGGTTTCACATTTTGCACCATGGTCCTGCAATATACAGGAGATCTGGGGTTGCCAATATTTCAGCACCCAAACTCCACCCAGAATGTCTCTTTCTCCAGCACCTGCCTCCTACATTCTCTGCTGGATCATAGGACCTCATTTGGGTCTGAGAAGAAATGATCTTGGTTGGTAGGTGGGGTTCTAAGTCCAGATCCAGGAAGGGGCAAGAAGTGGAGCTCTGACAGACATGTTGCCCATCCCCAGGGGATCCAGATGGCAGTAGGGTCAGCCCCCAGGTGGGGTAAAGTGTTTGAGCAGCCCTGGGAGGCCCTCGACGGCAGTGGTCTCCACCCCTTTCAGAACCGAATGGAGGCTGAGGACTGCCAGCTCAGGGAGTCACACACACACGTACCACGCAACATACCACATGTATTTGCGGGGGGGTCTGTGGAATCCTGAAGCACGCTCATGGCTAAACTTTATTTTGGGTAGGTGGAGAAGAACTTCTGGTGGCCAGAGGTTCAAACCCTTCTAAGACCACTTAGGCAGAGTTCTCCACTCTGTCATCACCCCTAGTTTATTTCTTGCTCATGTGAGCCCCGGAGCATTCATATTTTAGGAGGAATCCTGTTTTACTCTCAAGGACTGGCATAGGAAACACACAAGAGGAGCAGCTGCAGCCAGGAAGGTGAGCAGGGGAAGGAGTGGATCTGGGGATAGACCCCTGCATGTGACTCTCTGGCTGGCCCAGGGCAGAGGCCACGGCTTAGGCGAAGGGAGCAGCATGCTGCAGTGGTTAAGACCTTAGCATAAACAAGCCCCAGGCCCGGTCCTTGTTCTACCCAGATTCTATGTCTAGGGGCTAGCTGTTGACTTTGGGGAGGTTGTTCAGTATCTCTGAGTTTGTTTTCTTATCTGCAAATGAGACGACAGTAATCAGTACATCCAGTTTACTGTGAGGCATACATGAGATGATATACGTGAAAGGCCTAGCACGGTGCCCCCTCAAAGAGGGTGGGCATTAGCAGTGGTCATTCCCATGTTACAGATAGGGCACTCTCCAGGGTCCTTTAGGGACATCAGCTCCACAGTGCAGGGGTCTGGTGAGAGTCAGTGTGTGAAACGAATGGCTGAGAAGGAGTGTGGGAGCGGGTTAGGGGAGGGCAGTTTTAAGGGATCCCTCAGGTGGCTCTCCCCAGGAGAGGCCAAAAGGCCTTGCTCTCCCACTGGTCTCCTGTGGGACTCTCCTAAGAGGGGTCTCCACAGGGACCCATGAGGGCTGGTGCATGGCCTGTGAGGTCTGGAGTTGGCCTCAGAAAGCCTCACCAGGCACCAGGGAGCTGGAAGTGGAGCAGAGCCCTCCTGCCTGGCCTGCCCTCCCAGGGGTGCAGAGGCCCGCCTGGGGGAAGGAAAGGCCCTTCATGAGCAGAGCAGGAAGCAGATCCAGGAGGCCTGCAGGTGGAGGCTTGGGCTGAGGAGCCGCAGCTGGAGAGGGCACAGAGCTGCTGCGGCCTGCGAGGGAAGCCCACTGGGGCAGCCGAGGAGCTGAGTCTGGCTGGAAGCATAGCTGCCGACTCCCATTAGCTCGGGGCCTTGCTCATTCTTTATCCTCTCCAGCCTTGGTTTCCTCGCCTGGGCATCAGGGGAACAGCTGTGCCTCCTCCCTCACATGTGGCTGTGGGGATTCTAGGAGAGAATGCACTGAAGCCCTGGCCCACGTTGGGCTTTGCTCATGGCAGCCCCACACCCCTCCAGGCCACAGCGCCTCCTCACCATCCTCGGGGGCCAGATGTATTTAGAAATTTAGATTTTGTTCTTTCACATTTTAGAAAGGTAACACAGTGCACACACCGTTTATTACATAACACCCCCAGGAGGGATGGGGCCGCACCCTGTAATTAAACACATTAATATTTCTGCAGTAAAATATATGAATATTCACACTGAGTGGGATAAATAAAGCCTATAAATAGCTCGCGTCAGCCCAGGACAGGTTTTGCTATCAATTCATTTTCCCACAAACTTAAAAAAAGCACCTGAGGCTTTCAGAGTGTTTTGGATTCTAGGACTGCAGAACAGAGACCGTGGGGCTGGACTGCCATGCTTACGGATGTTCTCCAAGCAATGGAGGCTTCATCATCCTTTCCTAGTGCTTGGGGGACCTTTGAAGGTGGCCTTGCCAGCATTGGGGTCTCTAGCTGCCACCCGTAGCAAGTGACCCTCGCCCTTCTCTGTCAGACCAGGGCTCCTGTAGAGGGTCCTCCAGCCAGTCCAGCCCCCGCTACAATACTGATGTTAACTTTTGGCAAAGCATGGGCCAGTGTGAGAAAGTAGCTGCCAGCAGCTGGGGATCTGCAGAGCTCAATGGGCCCTCCACTTGCAAGAATTTGCAAAAATTCGGGAGAAATTTCTCATGCATCTGAGTTCCTGCCTCAGTGAGACAGACAAGAGGAGCAAACAGGCCCAGGGGGACTCTGTTCCTCTGTTTGCCTCCTCACCTCCAATTCCTCCTGCTCCCCCAAGATAAACATTTCCCAGAGTGTGCTTTATGGACCCCTGGTCTCTGTGAGCTGCCTGGAGAAAAGATGCTATGATCATCTGAGTTCGGGAAAGACCACACCTTTCATGCCCTTCTTCGAGATTCCCAATGAATATCCATCTATTAAAACTTTGACAAGTCCTGCAATAAATTACCTGCTTAATCTTATTTAATCCAGCCTGTCCCAAACACAGCTGGCTATGAGCCCCTTTTTGCAGCTCACCTATTAGCATCCTGCCAAACTGGCACTGTTCTTAGCAAGTTGCGTTTTGGGGTGGTGCTGTCCAGCCATGCTCTGGGCTTCGTGGCCAGAGGGGTCAGGGTGCCATATGCTGTTAGCCTCTTCCCCTGTTCCACCTCCTGGCTTCTGAGCTGACCAGGGACACCCAGAAGAATAAACTAATTAAGGTAAAATGTGCAACAGTGATGCAGAGCCTTGTAGATCATAAATGGGAACGGCAAAATCAATGGCAACCCCTCTGCAGGCAGAGGCCCGGAGGCCTGGGAGCCTGGGTGAGGAGAGACAGGAGCCCTTGATTTAGGAAGAGCACACGCTCTGGCAGCTGCAACCTGGGTAATTAGGTGTGTCAGGAAGACAGATAAACAGCGAGCTGTCTGGGTCGATGGCACGGGTAGTCACTGCCCAAGCACTGGCCCCCAGCCTGTCGGCGTGTAATCTCGCCTTTTGGCTCCTTGTAGCTGCACTCTGCCCTGGGGTCCCACACCAAGTCAGGGGGCAGTTGCTCAGGAGAGGAGAGGCTGTTAGTTGCAGGAGAGAGGGGCTCTCCTGAGCCCCCTGGGGGAGACTGAGAGGGCAGAGGCCTGGGAGAAACATAAGGGGGTTTGTGAGCAGGGCAGGGGTGCTCTAGGGGTCACAGTTCTCATGAGAAGTGTGTCTGAGGACTCCGATTCCCATCCTGAGACTTTGGCATCTTGGCATTTAAGGAGACTTGAAGGTCTCGGAGTCCAGTAGAACTGGCATTTGCTGCCGGGTGGCCAGTTGGGAAGGCCCAGTAGGCGAGGATGAGCATCTGCCATGCCCTGCAGGTGTCAGGGGCAGTAGGAGATCCACTGGGAAGTAGGGGTCTCAGTTGCTGATTCAGGGCACCTATAGTCCATTCAACAACAGGATGGATAGGTAGAGGAGATGCCACAGGACTACAGTGAAACTAACTTTACTTAACATTTCTGCAGCACTTCACATATATTCACGCGTGTGCCAGGCATTTCACACCCCTTTATTCATTGACCGTCACCACAACCCCTGAGCTGGGTACTACTTTCCTGACCAGTTTACAGATGAAGGATCTGAGACACAAGAGACAAGGGAGCTGCCTAAGACCCCGCAGCTAGCAGAGCTCTGAGGGGTAAAGACAGGAGGATACGTCCCGGAGATGCCATGAAATCAGGACGGAAGATCACAGTGATCATGGAGGGCTTCATGATGAAGGAGGCACCTGAACCTGGACTCCTGTTTCTAGAGGACTTCAGGCTCTGCATGAAGCTTCTCTTTAATAAACATCATCTCACCTAAGGCCCACAGCTGCCTTGAGAGGTGGTGCAGCCCCATTTTACAGATGGAGAAATTGAGGGGGCAGACAGGTTAGTCAGGTGCCCAGGGTCACAAAGCTAGTATGTGGTGGAGACAGATTCAAGGCCTGTGCTTCTGAGTGGTGCACTCTGCAGCTTAGGCTGGGAGAGGGGAGGGGGGTGCTCCAGGCAGGCAGGGGGCATAGACAGAGACACAGAGCCTACATGTTTGCCCAGAGAGAAGAATTTGTGGAGGTTGAGGAGGAAGAAGTGTGGCAGGGCAGGAGAGACCCACTAATTCCAGGACTGAGGGCAGAAGGGGACCTCGTGGTTCTGATCTGGGGAAGATACTGTTTCCAGAACATTAATCTGGCAGTGGAGTGAGGGGTGGTCTGGTAAGGGAGAAAAGGTGGCCACTTCTGTGATGATTGTAGGAGTAGGAGGAAGCATGGGATTCAGGAGGCTGGTGCAGGAAGGGCAGGGGGGATTGGGTGGGTGTAAGGGGTCAGAGTGGGACAGTGACTGAGGCAGGGACACTGGGCCAGCTGGGAGCAGGAGCAGAAACCTGGCTTCACACCGTTTGCATGTGATAGGGTCACAAAGTGGCTGAGAAGACAGAGCGACCAAGAGGTCGCTGGGCACGAAGGACAGCAGGGTGCAGAGCAGAGAGGCTGGAGCTGGGGTGGAGGGGAAACGATGTGTCCCTGGAGCAGCCTCATTCAGTTGTAGGAGGAAGAAGGGGCAGACGTTGGAAGAATCATCAGACCGAAGGGAAGGTTCACATCAAGGCATCAGTGTCAATCTAGCAGATGGCCCTCAGTTTGCTATCCCGTCATCCCATCCATATCAAGCTGCCTCCAGAGAGTAACTTGGAGCCACTGCGAGGGTGTTCGGGTCATAAAGGGCTCTTCCTTCCTTCATTGGCCTGAGTGCCTCCTCCCCCACAGGCTGCTGCCACCTCGGGGAGATGAAATGACTTGCGGTCTGGTATAAGGGCAGAGAGAAGAGTGAACAAGTGTGTGGCAGGGAAGAGGTCTCTGCCTCCAAACTCCAAAATAATGTAAAGAGATTACTGCCAAACAGCAGGGTTAAGGAGTGGGCCAGCCTAGGCTGATCTTGGGCAAGTCACAAACTTGTCCTTATTTGTAAAACAGGATCATGAGAATGGCTACCTATTCATCAGGCTGTTGTGAGAATTCTATAATTCATGTGAAGTACTTAGAATATTATATGGCATGATAAGTTTAATAAATAATAAAAACAATATCATCATCATTACCACCATCCTCATCACCATCACCATCACCATCATCATGACCACCCTCACAGTCCTCACCATCATGACCATCACCACCACCACCATCCTCACCATCATGACCATCATCACCATTAACACCACCACCACCATCATCATCCGGGGATGACAGGGCATGACCACTTCAGGTCCTCAATGAACTACTATATAAACTGACATTGAGTTTGAAATGCTTTATAAGACTTAGTTAATGGAAACTCAGAAAAGCAGTGATGGCCCCAGAGGAAGAAAGAAATAGTTCAGGATATTTCAATGAAGAAGGAACCCAGACTCCCTCCTGACCCTAATATAATTTCTGACCCAAGTCTTCATCCTTCCATCCCAGGATGAAGATGGAAATCTGACCAACCTCTGCCAGGTGCTTCACTCACATGTGCTCACTTAGTCCTCTCCAGGGTCATGTCAGGAAGACAGTTTCATCATTTTACAGAGAGAAATTGAGACTCTGAGGGTCAAGTCATTTGCCTGAGGTTGCACAGTTGGTATTAAGTGGCAAAGCTGAACTTTAAACTATGATCTGACTGCAAAGCGTTCCCCACCCAACTCTGTATTAAAGAGCTGGAGTGGGGGCTGGTGGAGGGCAACTGAGTCCCTGGCTCCTAAGGAAACGTGTTCTGTGTAAGGACTGAGAAAATAGCCTTTGGGGCCCCATACCATTTATGGGGCTGCTTTGATAGCCTCATCCATCCTTGCTTCTTATGGGGTCACACGTAAGAGAAGCCTTTTAGGGGTGGGGGGCAGGAAATCTGGACAGGTCATTAACTTGTCTTTCCACATGGGGCCAGGCCAGGTGAGCTGAAAATCAGAACACTACATCTAAGAGAAGCATGGCTGGGACTTAGAAGCACCTGGAAACTGACTGGGAGAGAAGGTAGAGATTCAGCACAGTGTGGCTCAGGCTTTTCCAGGCATTGGAAGTCATGGACATCCTGTTAAAGTGCAGATTCTGGTCTGGTAGGTCTGGGGTGGGGCCTGAGATTCCGCATTTTAGAACAGCTTCTAGCTGTTGCTGATGCTGCTGGCCCATAGAACACACTTTGAGTAGCAAGATGCACAGTGTCTGGGTGTAGCTGGACTGGCCTGGGTGAGGGAGCTGCTGGACCAGGGGTATACTCTCAAGAGCAGATGGCTCAACTGTTGTGTGGGCAGAAGCTGGAAGTGCAACATGCCCCCAACTGCCTTTCTTTTTTGGCACAGTGACTGACCCCTCCTCTCTGAGAGGGTACAGAAGCCCCTGCCAATGGCCTAAGGTTGACACAGAGCTCAGAAGCCATCAGTGAAAAGAGTTGATAAATCCAAGTTCATAAAAATAAAAATTTTCTGCATTGCAAATCCCATGATGAACAAAGACAAAACACAAATGACAAACAAGGGGAAACTATTTGCAACATGCATTACAGACAGAGGACTAATTTCCCTAATTTATAAAGAGGTGTTACAAATCAATAAGAAAAAAGCCAATAATCAATAGAAAAACTGGGCAAAGGCAGTGAGCAGATAAGAGATTCAAATATATAAACATATGCTCAGCCTCACTTGTTTTGAGAAAAATGAAAATTAAGCCTACACTTAGGTATCAATTTTTTCCTATCATATTGGCAAATATTTAAAAAAATTATGGCACATTGTGTTGAGAGATGCTTACTCGCTTCAGGGTCAATGGGAGCATCATATGGACTGTTCGTGTAAAGGGTGATTTGGCAACGCCTATCAAATCCACACACATATATTCCTCTGACCCAGCAATTCTTTTCTAAATATGAACACCCCTCCCAGATATGCCTGCAATTGTGGACAGTGGCATGCTGTACAAGCTTATACATTTGGTGGCACTGCTTGTATAGGAGCAGAAAATAGCAAACCATCTCAATGGTCATCAACAGAGGACCAATTTGGTGAACTGTAAATCAACACAATGGAGTACAATACAACCATCAAAAGAATGAGCAAGCAGTCTGTGTGCTGCTATGACATAACATCCAAAATTGGTTGTTAAACAAAACAAGCAAGGAGCAGCAACGTGAGTAGAGTATGCTACTATTAGTGTAGAAAAGGAGGGAAGCATATGTAGATTGAAGGTAGATTATCGATGACTTGTTCTTTTGAATGGAGTAAACATGATATAGTGGTGGGGCTCCCAATTCCTGCTGACCCATCTCCTACCCATGCCACCATGACCCCAGATCACATAGGCAGGAGAGCTCAGGGCCACAGCGGCTGGTGTGGCCAGCACTGGACCCCTAGGGGGCATGGGCTCTGATTGGGAGCTGCAGGAAGTCCCCGGTTCTTGGATGTTGAGGGAGGTGCTGGAACCAGCCTCTTATTCCCCTTTGTCCTACACACTCTCCTTCCTGGTTTTCACCAAGTAATGTGTTGCCTGAACCACACTGGCTTATAGTTTTCCATGTCAGTTAAGCCATAAGCTAGCTTTGATGGCCCAGGCTTTCTTGGGATTGTGGTCAATTTTCCTCTGTTCCCCCCCCCCCCTACCTATTTTCCAATTCTTATTTTTTTTAAAGATTCTTTTTATTTATTCATGACAGATGCAGAGAGAGAGAGAGAGAGAGAGGCAGAGATGGGCAGAGGGAGAAGCAGGCCCCATGCAGGGAGCCTGATGTGGGACTCGATCCTGGGACTCCAGGATCACACCCTGGGCTGAAGGCAGGTGCTAAACTGTTGAGCAACCCAGGGATCCCCTATTTTCCAATTCTTAATCCTTGATCCAGGCCCCCCTGGTCCTCTCTTCTGGGTAATATCTTGTTTACATGATGGTCCTTTTCTGTTACTGTTGCTAGAGTCTCTCTCCCCCATGGGCCAGGAGGGGGGCCTGGCCCCTCTGCCCAGGACACTTCTAAAGGCTCTGGCTTTCTTCACGCTGCTGGATTCTAACAGCTACTGCTTGGAGAGCACTTACTAAGTCCTAGATACCATTGTAAGTGCTTTTCATTCGGAGTCTCAGTTGTTCATTCAAATATATGTGTTAAATGTTTATTAAGTGAGATTAAGTGGTCTTGGAGATACAGCAACAAACAAGACCAAGTTTTTATCCCTATGGAGCTGAGTAGAAGAGCAGAATAGATGAACACACTTTAACATAACATAACATAACATAACATAACATAACATAACATAACACAACATACTTTCAGAGAGCACTGAGTGCTATGGAGAGAAATGAAGCAAAGTAAGGCCAGAGAGAGATAGGGGTATGGTTTTAAGGTTTTCAGGCAATACCCCATCTGAGGATGAGCCTGAATGAAGGGAAGGAGTAAGCCCTGAAAACAGTGGTGGGAAAAGCATTTCAGGCAGAGGTAACAGCAAGTATGAAGGCCTCAGGTGGGAACACGGTGAGCAAGAGGAAGTGAGTAGGCAATGAGGTCAGAAAAGCAACCAGGCTCACATCAAGGAGGAATGTTGTAGGCCCTGGTAGAGCCACTCGAGGGAGTCGGGCTTATGAAGTTGATGTGATTTTTCACATTCTACAAGGAATACCCAGTGAGTAAGGTGCAGATCTCAGGGTTGTACAAACTAATTCCTACTGCCAGGATGCAGGGTCTCAACCCCCTTCCAGAGATTCTAATGTTGCTATCCCAAAGGCTGGCTGAGGAAGAGGATGGGGCCATCCTTGCACAGGTCTCTCCAATGCTCCAGCACAGGCTGAAGGAGCCCCCAGGCACATGCCACAAGCAGTGCGGGCTGGCAGGGCTCCTGGAGGGGATCTCAGGTTCCCCATGGTAGGCAGCATGGCAGTGGCTAAGCGTTGTGCCAGCTGGACCCAAGGAAGTGCTGACATTGCACAAATGTCCCAGCTCTACACCATGCCCACTGTCGATGAATCAATTGAATCACTGGACTGAAAAATTAACTCAAACCCACAGACATCCCTCGAACCCACAGAAGGTCACCAGGAGGTGCATGCCTGGAACTGAGGCTTCTGGGCCCTGTTGCCCTTCCCCAGCACTGGGGGCCCAGGTCTAGCCTCTCCTAGATGAACATTTGTGCCCTGAAACCCAAGAAGCCCAGGACCTTTTCGGGGGTGGGGGGCGGAGTTGGTGGAGAGCTCCACATTGCCTGCTTCCCCTTGTTTTCGCTTGGCTGGCAAAACTTCTCTCTGGCCTAATGGCTCATGCCTTGTCTGTTCTTCCTGGATTTATTTACCAAGTTTTTGATGGTGCTCTCAGGATGTTCAAAGTCTACCTGGGTTGGAGGCACCAGTATAGGGACTTTGCTCTCACGGAGCTTAGAGTCCAGGAGAATTAGGTGCCTTGAGAAATCTCAGGCTGCATTGAGGATACAGTATAAATTTCAGGAGGGCAAGATTTTTGTCTGCTTCATTCATGGGGCATCCTCAGAGCCTAGAATAGTGCCTGGCACACAGTAGTTGCTCAGTAAATATCTGTCCAGTGAATGAATACATCTGTGAACAACAGGAGCTTTGGGTAGGTTAGGCCAGGCCGAGCAGGGAATCAACATGATTGCTGGCGGGTGGGTAGCTTTGACAGCACATGGGGAATCACTTGGAAAGCTTTATAATCTGGGTAACTGGGTTCTACCCCCAGAGGTCTGGATTGGCCTGGATTGGGGTACACCATGGGAAGTGGGAGGGATAAAAGCTCCCCAGGAAATTCTAATGTGTAGCTCTCGCTGAGCACTCTGCTCTAGGATTCCCAGCAGAAGGCTCCGAGGACATGGGAGGGGCTACAGCCTCAGAACCACCTGACCAGCTCCTCCCAGGTGCTCTGTGCTTGGTGAATAGGGAGGAGAATCTGTCCCCTTCCTCTGGCATCCTGCCTGCTGGGCCTATGTGAGACATCACCCACCTTCCACAGTTCTTCCCATTTCTGCTTCCCTGCCCCACTGCATCTTCCTGGGGACTCACCTCTTCCATGGCTGTCCGTTGCTGCTGCTCCCCTCCTGACCTTCAACTTAAAGGGTTGATCAGCCCATCAATTAATTGTGTCCTAATCCAATCTTGGCTTAGTTGGAGAGAGGGTAGTAAATCCAGCTGGGTAATCATGCCCTGATATTTGTGTAGGGATAATTACTATCTCTCAGGCCTCACTTGGTGGCAAGATGAGATGAAAACCCATAAAACACCACTCCGGGCTGTGGCTCATTGTTTCTTGGCTGCACAAGGCTGGCTGCCAGCCAGTCAGCCCCGCCTGCCCCTGCCTCTGGCACAGGCCCCAACCCCTTCCCCTCCCATTCATGCCACTGGCAGGGCTTAACATCAGGGGCAGTCTAGGGGCTAGATCCTGGCCTGGCCTCAAAAACCAGTAGGGGAACTTTATGGGCCCAGAGAAAGCCAGTGTGTGTGTGCTGGGGCTGGGGAAGAGGCAGGGAAGGCGATCCCCACAGCTAGGCAATCCCCTACCTTTGGGAGACTGGAAGGGTCTGGGATGATGAATACACAGGTCTGAACCACAGGGCATTGTCTAGACCAACCCAAGAGGACGCTGCCATCTGGAAGAGTCCAGTGCATGTCCCACCTGGCCTCAGAGACGTGAGGCTCTGCATGTTTCAGGAAGACACCATGGCCTGGGACTTCCCTGCAGATGTTATGGCTCCATGGGAGTGGACTTCATTCTAGTGGGCTGAGCTCGGGCTTGAGAGAATATGAGAGTCAGGGTTTGGCAACCACCTTGATCTTTAGCCCAAGAACACAGCTGCCAACTTGTGCAGCACTGAGGACTTGCTATGAGCCAGGCTCTTCACGAGGCCCTGAGGACACTGGATTGAGTAAGGCCATGGAAACTCTCTTTCTTTTAAAGATTTTATTTGTTCATTTGAGAGAGAGAAAGAAAGCATGAGCAGGGGGAAGGGCAGAGGGAGAAGCAGGCTCCCTGCTGAGCAGAAAGCCTGACACAGGTGCTCTGTCCCAGGACCCTGAGATCATGACCTGAGCCGCAGTCAGATGCTTAACTGACTGAGCCACCAAGGCGCCCTGGCCATGGGGTATCATTATTAAAGGATGGATGTAGAATCAGACCCCTGGGTGTGAGTCCTGGGACTTAAAAGGTATGTAACCTTATGCCAGTCATGTGACCTCTGTCCCTCAATTTTCTCAACTCTAAAGGGGGATGCCGAAGACCAACCTGAGTGAGCTGCTGTGAGGCTTACATGAGATAACGTAAAGTGCTTAGACCCAAGCCTGGCACACAGTCAGTGCTACTCAAGTTAGCTGTTATCAGTATCCTTACTGTTCTTTAGTCTTCTGGACATCAATGTTCCTCAGCCATTCGTTGGTAGGTGGTCCCTGGGTCAGCAACAGCATTATAGTGTGAAAGCAATGCAGGATCCTGGGCTGCACCCAGACCCATTGAGTCAGAATGTGCATTTACACAAGACCCCCAGGTAAGTCGGCTGAGACACTCTAGGCTGAGAAAGGCTCTGTGAACTGAAGGTCTTTCTGCTTCCAAGTTGTTTCCCCAGCATCTAGCATCTCTAGTCTGGTTTGGAGTAGCTCAGCAGGAATTTGTAGAGTGAATAAATGAGCTCAGCTAAAAGCTGTGGGGGGCCCTTGAAGGATTTCAGAGCATTCTGAAAGGTCCTCTAGAAGCAGCATGGAGGGTGATTCCAGGGGACCATCTGTCCAGTGAGAAGTGCTGAGTGGCTGAGCCATGGCAGGAGCAGTGGAGGGGGGCGGGCGTGGAAGCGGGGGCGGGTGCTGCTCAGAGTGGGAGGTGAACACGGCAGAAAGTCTGAGGGAGATGAGGGGCGCTCCTGGACGGGTAGTGATGGGGTCTCTGCTAGGCCAGAGCAAGCTCCTGGAGGCAGCAGGGGCCTATGCCTGGGGGGGAGCCCCTCCCCCGAGCTGGTGCTGGGAGGAAAAGAGTGGGAAGCAGGAAGAGGCCCAAGGCCCCAACCCCTTACCTGAGAAGGCATTATTGGTGTTGAGGAAGTAGATCTCCTCACGGCCATCCCCATCAATGTCGCAGGCTGTGACCCCAATAGCATTCCCCTGCCGGTCCCGCAGCGCATAGTAGGGGGAGCTGCGCTCATCCACTGCAATGTTCACCAGTCGCTTTTGAGTCCGGTCATACTTCAGCACCAGGTTGGGGCCGTTGTACCTGCAGGAGGAAGGGGTGGGGGTGTTGAGGAGGAGCAGCTGAGTTCACCTGGTGTCCTCCTGCCCAACAATGGGGCTTAGAATCCTCCGGGGCAGGTCTACAGTGGGGCAGTTCAGCCCTGAGGCATCCCGGGGAAACCCTCGCCTCAGGGGTCCCTGGGTGTTTGGTGGGTATCCCTGATTCAGATACAGACTCACTCAAAATAAGAGTCAACTGGGCCCACCTGGGACGCAATATAAGAAGCAGTGGCACAGGGGGAGCCAGCGACAAGCCCCTTACCACAGGCTTCCCTGAAGAGAATGACCACTCCCCTACATCTACCTTGGCCATTTCAATGTCAAAGCACTTTCATGTTTATGATCTCACTAATTTAAATCTAATAAACACGTGAGGTGGCTTGGGAAGCTGTATTATTAACCCATTTTGCAGATGAGACAACTGATGAGCTTCATCGGGGAAACGGAGACTGAGTGCCCTTCCCCATGGTAACACAACTAGTCAAATGTCAGGTGCTAGGACTTGGACCCAGGCTCTTTCTGTGCAAATGAGTCCCAGAGGAGCAGAGGCTTTGTTGCTGAGGTGTGGAATGAGTCTCTCCTGACAAGAGTCCCAGCATTTAAACAGTAGCATGAGATGAGCATCTCAGATGGGTAAAGATTATGAACACATCTAAAGCCAGAGGGTGGACCTGCTGGAGCTCTTTTTCTTTTAAAAGATTTTATTTATTTATTTGGGTGATGGGAGAGAGAGGGAGGGAGAGAGAGAGGGGGAGAGAGAGAGAGAGAGAGAGAACACGCCAGAGTGCACAAGGGGGAGGAGGGGCAGCAGCAGAGGGAGAAGTAGACACCCTGCCGAGCAGGGGGCCCTCATAGGGCTCGATTCTAGGACTCTGGGATTATGACCTGAGCCGTAGGCAGCCACTTAACCAAGAATGAGCCATCAGGTGCCCTGCAGCTCTTTTTCTAAGGAACTCAATATGAAAGATTAAAATGCTCATCTGTCCTCATCTCATCTCATTCTCCTGCAGCCACACAGCCTTCAGGCTATACCGAAGGCCCAGGCATGTTCTTGCCTCAGGGACTTTGCACTTGCTGTTGCCCCTGCCCATGATGCACTTCCTCCAGAGAGCCACAGGACTGTTTCCCTCTGTCACCAAGTTCAGGACCTGCCTCTATTGTTGCTTCTCAGTAAAGTCTTCCTGGCCACAGGCCTGAAACCTGCAAGCACTGCCCCCCACCTCACCCCCGCTCCTTATCCTTCGTTCCTGCTCTTCCCCCAAAGCTTTTACCAGCAGCAGATAATTCCCTTGTCTTTTTGTTTAGCTCTCCCTTCTATGATTGATCCCACTAGAATATCAGCTCCACGAGGGCAGAACTTTTTGTCTGTTTCGTTCCCCAGGCCCTACCACAGAGCCTGGCACAAAATACGTGCTCAGTAAAAACTTGTTGAATGATCAAATGAATGGAATCTCAGAGTCTAGGTTGGAGTCATAAAGGCTTAAGTGTCCCACAGTCAGTTTCTTCCCACTGCCTTTCCATCTGGAGAAAGTACCATGTCCAAGGTCACCCTCAGACAGTGTGGTCATGAATGTCTGAAGGTCTCCTCCTGCCTCTAGAGAACACCAGCTTGCCAGGCTCTCCAAAAGAACCCGGCCAATGTCCATCCATTAGTCCTGGCCTCCTGCCTTTGTTTTAACCTAAGTGTGTACATCCCGCGTGACGTTCAGCTGAAGGCCTCCGGCTGTCCTGGCTGAGAACACTTTGGGGGTGGGGATGGGGTGGGCGGAAAGACCTCTCCAAGGTCTTTGAGAGAAATCACTTCTTGCTTTCCTGAAACTGGTCCAACTTGGCCCTCTCCTTCATCACCGAGATGCAGAGCCAGTGAAGTTTGGGGAGTGCTGAGCAACTGGCCAGGCGCCTTCTGGCACCCACAGTGTGTGAAAGCACAGAGCTCAGTGGGCGCTGAGTCAGCACCCGGTGATGGAAGGTCGTGCCTCAGATGCCTTGATGAACAGTGTCTGAGGGCCGTGAGTTGAGGGCATGGCATGACCCATGGGACATGTCTGGGCAGGAGAGACAGAACACTCGGGTTTCAGCACCATCAGCAGCTGGCTCCAGCCCCCAGGGACAGAAAATACCTTGGGTGCTACCCACGAGTCCTCCAAGCCTCCAGGTCTTCTGGTTGCTACCATCTCTGCTGCTCCTCACAAGACACCATGGCCCTAGAGTGCTGGGTTTGTTAAGGGTACTATCAGAAGAATGGTCTCACTTGAGCCCCACAGAAAGAGGGTTGATGAAGCATTTTTCTAGAAAAGGAAACTGAGGGTCAGGGAGGCGGTGAGCTGTCCAAGGTTACATAGCTGGTACGTGGCAGGGCTGGGCTTCTGTCTCCAGGCTCTAAATCCTGTGTTCCTTCCACCCACCATATCTACACTCCTGGTCCTCTGATTTCTTTTTCTGGTGGCGGCCCCCAAAGTAGTGACCATGAGAAATGCCCAAGAACTACATGTCAAAGGGGAGATAATAGGCTACTTTGCTACAGCACTTTACAAAGCATGTTCTCATCCTTGATTTCATTTACTTCTTGCAGGTCTTGACTTTTCCCCAGATTAGTTTTGTAACCCTAGGTTGGTTCCCCTCTGGGTTTCTCTTCTGCAAAGTGAGAGACAGACTAACTCAGAGGGTCACAAAATGTGTTGACAAATGTGGCCATGGGGTGGCAGGGGCATGGCTCTGCACATAGTGGAAGCCAGTCCTCTTGCCCTGAATCTGGGGTGGCAGCTGTGCACACAAGGTTCCTACTCCCATGGTGGTGGCCCTAGATCCTCTTTTCTTTGAAGAACTTGGAGGCGCTAGTTCCAGGGCACTGCCTAGGGGGTACTGGGGTGGGATTGCCAGGCTGGTTCAAATTCCTCCATCTGCTACAGAGTGAGCACATGCCATAGAGTCCTGCCTAAACCTAACTGGTGGCCTGGGATGAATCCCAACACTCTGGCCCCTTCTCTCCTGCCGCCACCCCTATGGGACTATAGATGCAAAGCCAAACCAACAGCTCCTGGGTAGGCTTCTTGACAAGCCATGACACAAGGCCAGAGGTAAATGCACAGAGTTGCCACTCCTCCCTCCACCCAGGCTGCCCTCTACTGGGTCTGCTGGACTGACATTTGAACCTCTTACAATCCTCTCCTAAGATAATCAGGCGTGTCCCCTCCCTCTTCTCCATGGAGCAGATGCTCCTGTTGGGTTCCTCACCATCCCCCGCCCTCGAATAGGCTCTGCCTTTTCCAGCTTCTATGACTGCTCAGCTGCAGACACCCCCTTCCACAGGGGATGGTCTCCCTACCCTCCTGCCCTCCCATGAAGTCTGCCCCCACTGACCACCTCTTGGCTGAATGTGATCTCTTCTCTGGATAAGCAATGTTCTGTGCCTCACTTATTCCTATGAGGGCAGAGTTGTTTGTGTTCCAACATCACTTCCCTTCATTAAAACATATGCTTCTTGAGCCCGGGAAGCATGTGGATACATCTCTGCACTTGCTGAGCCTAGAGCAATGGTTGGCATAGAGAAGGTGCTCAACGAGTATCTGTCCAAGGCAGAAATAAGTGAGTGAATAGATGGATAAATATAAATAATCACATGCAGCGTGAATAGGGTCGTCGCCACAGGCCAAGTACCTTTCTGAGCACTGTACACTTCACTGTCTCATTGTATCCTCATGACAGACCAGGATTTTGCAAACGTGGAGACTGAGGTCCAGAGGTTGGCCACAGTCACTAACCCACCCACAGTCCCTCTGGGTGGCAGTCCCCATGTTGATAAGCTTGGGGGTGCTGGACATGAGGGATGTGAAATTTCACGTTTCCTCTCTCTGACACTTGCCAGAGATTGCTGGTTTCTTCCAGAAATTCAAGAGGCTTTGAGGCTGAGTTAAATGGGATCAGGGAGTGGGACAGTGTCCCATGCTGTTGAAAAGTAGCTGTGACTTCATAATATCAAAGCTGGGCCAGTAGGCAGAAGTGATTGGCTGGGTGGCAACTGGAAAATCTGCCTGAGAGACCTTGGCAGGGCACAATCTATACTTTGTTCATGCTGTCCAAGTCTGGTGCCAGTCCCCTGGGACAGTACTGCTGTGGACAGGGAGGGGCCTTGGGGGTGGGCCCAGGAGCACAGCATGGGCACAGGGGCCTGGCCCCCATCCTTTCTGGCTGTGACCTTGAGCTTGTCACCGAGTGCCTCACCTCTAACTCAGGGCTGCTACATACCTCATAGCATGGCTGTAAAGCTGAGACAGTGTGTGTGATAACACTTGGTAAACTGTGAAGAGTTACACAATTATAAGTTCTCATCATTATGAAAAGTAACACAAAAGCCAAGACCTAATCTCTCACTCTCCAGTGACCATTTTGAGAGTTTCTAAACACACTAGTTATTTCTTATCCCAAACATCCCACTCTTGATCTCTCATCCTCTAAGAGTATGTTTCTCTACTTAAGCCCTCCTTTCATAACCAAACTTCTTGAAGATTTGTCTTGGTATGCTGTCTCCCCTCTCTCACCATCCATATACCCCGCCCTGATCCACATTCCCCCCAACTCCAGCAAAGCTACACTGGTTACTGTCATGGGGGGGTGGGGCTTTCAGGTGGCCACATCAAGGGACAGGCTTTCTATCCTCCTCTCTCTTGGCCTCCAGCTGCATCTACCACACTGGCCAGCTCTCTGAGCATCCACTACACCGTTTCCTCTTAAAGCACTCTGCTCTTTTGGATTTGAGAATACATCCTGCCCTGGTTCCCTTCTCTCTGGTTATTTCTTTTTGCTCTTTGTAGATCCTTCCTCCTCACCCTGCCCTCTTGATGGGGTCTCCAGGCCTACTGCTGGGCCCCCTTCTCTCTCTTCCCATTCCACTGGGGGATAATATCCATTCCCAACTCCCAAAATTTCTATCCCTACCCCAAATCCCCAGTCTGAGTAGACTCGTATATCTGACTGCTTACCTGACATCTCCCCTTGCATGCCCCACACTCACCTCTGATAGAATGTGTCCAAAATGGAACTATGCTTGCTCCACCCTCCTCCTCCCTGCAATGGGCACCCAAGTACTAAAGCCCAAAACCTGGCACCAACATTGGTTCTCCCTCCCCCTTGTTGTCACATCTCATTCACTGGCCAAACCTGTCATTTCTACTTCTTAAAATATTTCAAATGCTTTTCCTTCTTTCCTCCCCCACTGTCACCATCTCTGGAGAGTCTACGTTTACTGCTTTCTCGCCGGCCCCCAAAATCTAACCTCCCCACACTGTAGCCAGAGTCATCTTTTAAACACATAAACTAGATCAGCCACTCTCCTGCCTAAAACCCTTAGGTGGCATTCCTGCATGTCAGAATGACCCCTTACCATGCCTGGTCTGGGAGCCTGGCTTGGTCTGTTGCTACCTCTCTGACCTCCTCCAACCACACTGGCCTCCTCTCAGTTCTCAGCATTCCAGCAGGTCCTGTCCCAGCCCCGTGCCCTTTCACAGGGCTGCTCCCTCTGATGAGGACACTCTCCCTCCACTTCCCTCTTGCTTTGTCCTGGGCTGGCCCTTACTCATCCTCTATGTCCTGCCTCAAAAGGCATCTCAGAGAGATCATCCACTGGTCGGTATTCCAATCACTACATCCACTGTCCCACTCTTGATTGGGTACCTATTTATTGCCCACTTCTTCCAGTAAACCATAAGCTCCATGAGGGCAGGGACTGTGCTTTGTTCACATCTGTCTTCCCATCACTGAGTACATAGTGCTCAATAAATACTTGCACAGGGAACAAATGAGAAGGAGCCTGTAGAAGGTGCAGGATCATTGTGGGGTAGCTGAGCAAAAAATCAACTTTGACCCTCCACTTTCATTAGTTTTCAAAAGATAGGTGCAAACATAGTCATGGCAAAGAGGAGGCTGAGGGCTGGTGCCCTGGGTAAGAATCAGAGAGAACAATGAAATGTTATAGATAGATACAGAGGATCTACTTTTTTTTTTCTGTTGAGAATCATTGACCCATGTGAAAAAAAGGCCACTTAGGCAGTTAAATAAAGGGAAGCCAGATAAAAGGACATAATAATTATTGGGTACCTACTGAATATTAGATATGGTACTAAGTAACTTATATACAATATCTTATTGTATGTAAATGGATATTTAAACATTTTGAACAATATGATATATAAAATATGCTTAATTTTTAAAATATCTATTTAAAAAATTAAGAATAGGAAACTTTTTTTCACTCAAGGAGGAAAATAATGAAAAATATTTAGCTATTCAACATTCTAGTCAGGGGAGAGAGGCAGGGCGAAAAGAAGAGACAGGTGTGCATATACATAAACAAATAGAGACACAAAGAATGCACAGCAATGAAAATTGAGGGACGATGAACCCCTGAGTACAGAGAGAAAACCACACACATAAATACAGATAAAGAGAATGGCCCAGATAGAAACAGACACACATGGAAAGGGGGATATGGATATCTATGGAGACAAATAGACTCTTGGAAGGACACAAAGTCAGAACTTTGAGATATCATGATAGGAGAAACAACCCATCTTGTGGCTATCTTGGGCATTTCCTCTGAGGAGTTTTAAAGATCTGTGGCATTTTCACAACTATGAGCTTAAGGGGGTATTTATTCTTGTTCACTTCAATATCTTTATTTTATAGATTTAAAAAGTGACCTTCAGAGAAAAGTGACTTTCTGAAAGTCAAACAGCTAATGATTAGACAAAATAAACTGAAAGACATACTTGTTCCTTAGTCTAATGCAGGATCAGCAAAACTATGGCTTTTGGGCCAAATATGGCATGCTACTTGTTTTTGTAAATAAAATTTTATTGAGACACAGACATGTTCATTCATTTATGTATTATCTGTGAGAGCTTTTCCTACACAACAGAACTGTATGGTTCCAAAGTTGATAATATTTACCATTTGGCTTCTTGCAAAAGAAGATCTCCAACCCTTGGTTTAAAGGATTGTCAGCCTCGGAGTGCCTGGGTTGTACAATTGGTGAAATATCTGACTCTTGGTTTTGGCTCAGGTTGTGATCTCAGGGTCATGATCTCAGGGTTGTGAGACTGAGCGCCGTGGTGGGCTCTATGCTCAGTGCAGAGTCTGCTTGGGATTCTCTCTCCCTCTGTCCTCCACCCTCCCTGCACTCTCATGGTCTCTCTCTCTAAAATAAATAAATACATAAATATTTAATAAAGGATTGTCAGCCTCATATTATAGATATATTACAGGTTCGAAGTGATCACTATCATAACAGAACACAAAATTAAAATAAGCTCTAGTAAAAATTAATTTCGAGTCTGTGCTTGGGAATATACAGTTTTCTGAAATAGGTACTTCAGGGTGAGTATAGGTGGAATGTAAGGAAGATGTTAGGTCTTAGGATGGAGACTGTGAGGTAAAATAATGTGTAGGGAAAAAGGAGACTGAGAAGAGTTGCCTAGGATGAGAACAGGGTCCCATGTATGGGGGTTTTTCTAAGGCTAAGAAATAAAAAAAAGCATGTGTCCTTTCAGTGAGTAAAGAGGTTAAATTGAGAGTGCTGGATGGTCTCCAAAGATGGCTGCCATCATTTTCTTTCTTCTCCGTATTCACATGTTATTCCACTCATCAAGAGGTGGAACCCCCTTTGCCTCCCCTTGAATCTGGGCTGGCTTTGTGACTTGCCTCAACTGCAGAATATGGGAGAATGGAAGTGATGTTGAAACAGTTCAGGGCCCAGACACTAAGGGGCCTGCCAGCTTCCCCTTTGTCTCTGGGAGAATCTGGTCACCATGTAAGAAATTTGGTTACCTTGAGACAACCACACTCTGAGAAAGCCCAGTCTAGCCCCATAGAGAGACCATGTGGAAGATCACCTAGGCACCAGATATGTGAATGAGGACCTCATGGGCTGTCCAGCCCAGCCTACAGTTGAATACAGCCAAGTGAGTGACACCAGCTGATGTCCTGTGGAGCAGAAGAATGATCCAGCTGAGCCCTTCCCAAATTCCTGACCCACAGAATTGTGAGAAATAATAAATTGTTTTTCAGCTACTAAATTTTTGGAAAAGGAAGCAGATAATGATGGTCTATCATTTCAGACCTAAGGGGAAAGGAACTTATCCCTGGAAAGTAGGGGAGAGTATTATAAATCAGTGGGATCTCTAGTTCAGTCATTTCAGTTCACAGCAGACAGGTCTCCCCAAGGAAGGCCTGGAGCCATTGGGGTGATACTTGGATCTCAGAATAGCTAATGGTATGTGCAGAGGCTGAGGGTGGAAGGGTACTAAAAATACAAGGATTCTACCCCTGTTTTTCTACCCCTCCCTCTCATTCTTCTTTCCTTTCTAAGCCAAATCTGTTTCCTATTTTGAATGTACAACCTTGACATAGGTCATTTCTTTGGAAACATGTGTAATGCTCTATTTTTCCTTTTTACATATTTAATTGTTTGAAAGCCGTTGAGGTTAAATAGGACCAGAAAACATACGGGAAGGCATTTAAACAGGATATTCACAGATTGTATCCTAGAAGAGCATATATCCAGAGGCCAGATATTAGTTTAAAGAAATGGAGACTTTGGTAGTGGGAGGGTTGCAGGCATGATGTGAAATCTGGGGCTGGGGATTTTATAGGGGAGTAAGTTTGGTACATCTGGAAGGGGCATCCCAGAAAACAAACAAATAAATTTGATCCTGAATTAGTAGCTAATCAGGGTGGAGAAGACCCCATAAATAAGTGCAAAGAAGTAGATAACTTTGTAGAGATGGAAGACAAGAACCTTTTGTCCTAAGAGGTGGATAGTTTTTCAAGAAAGTGATGTTTGGCACCAAAAGGTCAGAATAATCTGTAGTGATGAGTGTCTGTTCTGTAAAAACTCCATGCAGACTGATTGATTTATGTCTTGTTCTAAAAAAGATCTGTGCTCAGTATGTGCTTTATGCCCTCGGAATTTCTTATATTTTGATGAGTGTGGAAGCACCCAGAAGGCAGAGACTACCATTTCCAGCTCTTTTCCCCACTATACCTAGGACAATGCCAGGAAAAGATAGGTACTCAGTCATTTCTGTTGATGATGATGACGATGACGATGACGATGGTGTTGATGATGATGATGATAGTGAAGACCATGCCTCTCCTCCTCAATGCATGTTTACTTCAAGAAAAGAGGAAGACAGGGAGGCAGGAATCCCATGAACAATTAAAGGAGGGATTCAGGTGACAGATGGACGCTGTGTTAATCAGGATTTTTTGGTTGCAAGTGGCACCTGAACTGAAGAATTTTTTGGCTCAGATGTCCAAACTGCCAAAACAGAAAGGCTACAGCCAGGTCTCAGGGTGATTGGAACCAGGGTTCTGACCAGAATGCTGTCTAGGTTTCATTTCTCCTCTCCTCTTCCTCCTTCCTCTGTCTGTTGGCCTCCTTCTCTCACACCATCCTCCTCCACAAGGCTGTGGAGACTGTGGCAACACTCTCAGCCTCGCCCTTCAGTTTAGGTACAGACAGCAGATGCTTTCTTCCCTCAGCTCCGGTATGAGATGTCCCAGGGCAGGGCTCTGATTAGCCCAGGTTGAATCATGCGCCCATCTTCAGGAGTGGGGAGCCTGTGGTTGCCAGCCTTCAACTGGTACCAGAGCTAGCAAGAGCAGCATCTTAGGAGCTACATATTTTCGGGGAGAGAAGTACCAGGAAGGATGAGGGATGTGTCTCCAGACAGACAGTCACTCATCTGGGTCTGTACATTCCAGAGACAGACTTGCTAGGGCCTACTGATGGAAAGCAATGATTCCCTGGCACCACTGAGTCCCCGCATCCTCTAGATACATCTCAAGGTCTCCCCACTCCCCTCCAGAAGCCCCAGAAAGAGGTAAACACAGAAAGTGGAGCGACTGTCTGACTCACTGTGTTCTGAAAATGGGTCCGGTTCTTGGCCTCCTGCCTACTCTTCCATTGCTGGCTGCAGGGAGGCAAGAGGACACAGAGAGTTGGCAGTGACAAGCCCAGTGTGGGGAATGGGGGGATACGAGGTGAGCTCTGGCCCAACTCTGTGATCAACCTTCTGTGGGTTCAGGCAAATAACTTAAACTTGGTCCCCAAATACTTTAAATGTCTAGACACACTTATTCCCTCATGCTATAATTACCTGGAAGCTTTTAGATTAAAAAAAAAAAAAGTCTTTGTCTTTGTCTCTCTTTTGGCTAAGGAGGTGGGCCAATTCAGAGGCAGAATAGCAAGGCAAGTAGCCTATGGATGCCTCACTCATCTTTAAGAGAGAAAAAGATAAGCCAGTCATTCTCTAATGACTGCATTCCACCCTTCTGGGATCCTGTTTCTGGGATGGTCCACACAGCATGGCACACGATATAATTCTCGGCTCAAAGATCCTCCAGCCTAATATGGCAAATAAGGAGGGGCTCCAATCCCTAGCTTTTAGGAAGAGGGAGAGTTCACTTCTCCTGGGGTAAAGCCATTACAGAGAAGGTACATTTGATCTAGAACTTGAAAGGAAGCATAGGATTTTCATAGAAGATATATGAGTTAGGCATTTACAAAAGAAATAGTGTGAGCTATGAAGCAGAAAAATATGCCTAGGGAATAGAGGGGAGACTAACTAGATGATACAGAGATGTGTGTTGGATAATCGTGGAAAAGAGTAGAAGGCAAACTGGAAAGTATGTGGCAGCTAAGGTTGTAGAAGATGTGATATATAAACTAAGACTTCAGATTTTCTCTGGTGGGAAATGGAGAGCTGCTGGAGGATTCTAGACAGGATGTACCATTATAACAGTACTGTTTTGAAGAGCACTGTCTGGTGGTTGTGTGCACGAAGGATGGGTCAGGGAAGAGACTTGATATGATAGTGCAAAAGAATGAGAATTCCCTTAAATTATTCCCAAAACCCCTGAACTACTTTGAGTGGGTTTTTGTTCCTTGCAAGCAAATGACTCCTAAGACAGAGCAGAGTTAAGAAGGCACAGAAATTAAGAAAGCAAGGATGAAAGAGGCATGGCCAACCTTGCGAAATGCTTTGAAGAAGTCTAAAAGGCCAAGGATTGGAACAAACAAATGGATTTGGTAACTTGGAAGGCACCAATGACCTTCAGGGAAGCTGTTTCCTTAGAGAGGAGAGAGGAGCTAGGGTGAGGGGAGAAGAGCATGGATGGGCAGCAGTGTAGATGACTCACTAAGGACCAGGAGGGCTCAGGAAGGCCTAGGATCCTGGTTAAGGCTACATGGAGTTGAGTGACAGTTTTACACCGCTATGGGGCCTGTGCATGTTTGTGGGTGGGAGGAAAAGATCCAGGAAGGCAATAAATTTAGAGGGATCCGGGGAAGATGTGTAGAAGGTGGAGGGGGCAGAGTCTAAAGTAGCAGCAGTCTAAGCTCAGATCACCTGCAATTAAGAGAATAAGAGGAAAACAGGATGGGTAAGAAGAAAGGATGAGGTGGAAGAGAATGACTAGACAGTTGGGGCCCAGAGACCTTGGTCTGCTCCTAGGTGAAGAAATGAGGTTCTCTGAGAGGAGGTGTGGAAGTCATAGCTTGAGGACAGAAGAAGTCAAAATTATAACCGAGGAGCTAATACGTGGCCACTTTCCATGGTAAATGGGGCATGCAGGGTGAGCCACCTCAGGGGTGAAGTGCGGACAGCTTGATGGGTGGTAAGACACAGAGAGCAGGGGGAGGGGAGGGACAGGGTCAGGGTCAGCTGAGGGGGCGGGGAAGACACACTCTGCAATCACAGCAGGGAGGCCAGAGCAGGGGCCAGGGAGTCCTCCAGGGGCAAGGTAAAGGCAGAGGTGGAGTGCAGGCCTCTGGGAGCCGAGCTCAGGTTGGGGGCAGGCATTCTGGGTCTTGGACCTGGAATGGGGGCTGCCTGCCCCTCCGCCCTGGGGAATGGCTGGGTGACGTTGGTGGGAGCATCTTCACTAGGGCGTGAGTACTGGGCTCTGTGGCTGCAACATGGGGGCAGCAGAAAGTTCACTGGACTTGGAGTTCGAACGGTGTGGTGAAGAGTATGACTCAGAAGTCAGACCACCTGGGGGAATATCCCTGCTCTGCAACCGTCTAGTGGTGTGGACATTCTTGGGTAAGTCACCCAGCCTGTCCATGCCTGTTTCTTGAAATCAGCTCCTCTGCCACAGGGTTGTCTGAGGATTAAGATCATACCTGTAAAGTTGTTAATACGGTGCTGGGCAAAGAGCAAATGCTCAATAAACACTAATTAGCACGTCTGTCTTCTTCCATATACACTCAGTGCCTGATACACGATGGGAACTCGATAAATATTTTTGAAAGAATGAATTATTATGATTATTATCTGTAGCCTTGAGCACAGAAGACTGAGCTAAGAGTTCTGGACTATATTTTATTCTTCTAGCCCCTAACACAATGTCTGATAAAGGAACCTGCTTCCATTCTCGAGGATTCAGTTTCCTCATCTATAAAGCAGGGCTAATAATACTTGTTTACCCCAAGGTCAGATGAGATGACCTATGTAAACTGAGACACAGTGGTAGGTTTTGTGTGTGCATGCACACACACCCACACATGTGCATACATGCATGTGCACACACACAATATATGGCTGTTGTCTGCAGCACAGGCAGCCGCCTGGTCCCCAGGGAGCTCTAGTTCTTCTACCCTATTCGACAGGAGCTGAATGATAGGCCCATTGAGCTGCAGGAATGCCCAGTGAAGGGGAGGTGATAGGAATTTGTTGAGGCCTGGTATGGTGCTGTGGTTTTCTCCAGCAAGGAGGAAGTCCGGGGCTGGGCACCTCACTGGACATGAGGTATGCAAGAAGCTGCTTTAAGTCAGCCTGGCCCGATGCCTGTGTTGGACAGGCAAGGAGAGACACAGGTGACTAGGCACAGGTCATAGGCCCTGGTGAGGGCAAGAGAACAGACAGGTCTTGGCTGGCGAAGGGCAGACAGGGCTTCGTGTGAAAACAAAGAGCAGGCGGGCTCCTCTCGGTCACAGCTCATGGGAGGATGGAGATGGCCATGTTCAGCTGAGAACAGTCCCGTCCTGCTAGCCCAAGGCTCTGTCCAACTGGAGTCCTGGCCCAGACTCTAGCTGGGTGCACCCCCTTGACAACTAACTGCTTGGAATTTCTAATTTCAGTCACTGTTGGAGTTCCCCACCCCCACCCAGCCCGTTGTCTGTCAGATTACATGGGCCGTGCTATGTCGGCCCCTTCCCCCTTTGCCTGCCTGGATCTCCACATGCTCTCTCCAGACCCTGTGGATATACAGTTCTGCCTGCTGGACTCCACTCCCTATTCACCCTGCTATCCCATCCCAGGGGGAAAATCAAGTTCCTTCTAGTTTTTTCTCATGCTGCAGCTACTGGGAGCATGCCTGGCTGTGTCTTGAGAAATAATAGGTGGAGGAGGCAGCAAAAAGCCTTCTAGTTGCTATGGAGTGTTAACTGATGAATTAAACTCTTCATTTTGATTTGAAGGAAAGTCCTAGAAGAGACTCTTGCTTTAAAAAATATAAAGCTGCCAACAATGAAAGGCATTCATTCAGAGGGGTCTTTGTTGCCAAGCTGGCTTGAATTCCCTTAGCCATGCATTAACACTAATCAGAATCTGGCTGTTGGAGCAAATGTGCATTAAAAGTTTAGTGATAGAAAATGTTGTGTGTTAAGTATTAGCAAGAAAGTACCAGATGTACCTAGATAGTTGTTCTTCAAAGTGCTTGCAGTATTAAAAATTACCTATCTGGCAACTACAAATAAATAGAAATAAATAGTTATTTTAATTAAAAATGAAAGGTACATGACTATAATCTAAGACATAAGGTACTGTAGACACTATATGTTTGAACTACCCATGTAGAGTAAAGCCCCCGCTAGAGCTAGTGCACTGTGATTGCAGAAGACAACTCGCAGGAAGATTCTTGCTACTCAAAGTGTGGGTGGGAGCAGGTGGCACCAGTAGCATTTGGGAGCATGTAAAAAATGCAAAATCTGGGGCCCCAGATCTCTGAGTCAGAACCTGCATTTTAACAAGATGTTCAGGTGATTCCCAGGCATATTCAAATTTGAGAAGGGCTGGTCTGGATCAGTGTGTCTCAAAGAGTAGCCTGGTGACCATTTAGATCTGAAACAGCCAGAGAGCTTGTTAAAAATGCAAATTCCTGAGCCCTACCCAGACCTGCTGAATCAGGATGTCCAGATGTGGAGTCCAGGAATCAGCATTTCAAATGATCTCCCAGGTGTTTTTTTTTTTTTTTTAAAGATTTTATTTATTTATTAATGAGAGACAGACAGAGATAGGTGGGGGGGAGAGGCACAGACACAGGAAGAATGAGACGCAGCCTCTATGCAGGGAGCCCGACGTGGGACTGGATACCGGGTCTCCAGGATCACAACGCCCTGGGCTGAAGGCGGTGCTAAACCGCTGAGCCTCCCGGGCTGCCCCCAGGTGTTTTTTATGTTCACCAAACTGAGACCCTCCCAGTCTTTCCAGACTCATGGAGGTCCACGAAGGGCCAGTTGACACATGGCATTCCGAGTCCAGTATGAAAGGATTCGGATGGGCATCACCTCTGCTGTGTAGGGGTTTATAACGACATTGATACAGCTAAGTGGGGAGAGAGTAAACTATCGTATAAAAAAATACCTGTTAGGATTATATAGTGAGTATATATTCACAACGCATTGGACTCTCCCACACTCGTGGCTATGTGTCCTCTCTGAGGGTGGAGAATAACAGACATGTCGTCCTGACCCTTCCTAGCTCTCCTCATATTGCCAAGCTCACCTCTCCTCCAAGGGGCCATTCATTCTTTTGGGCTACTGGGCCGGGTCCAGCTCACTGCTCAGCCACGTGAGCATCCTGCTCAGACAGAACAGGGAACCAGTGATTCATTTCATTAACCTTTTCGTCTAAACCCTCTCCTCTCCTCCTTGCATCCACCACCCCTTTCAGGGCAGCAGGTCCTGGCCCCGTACAGCTCTGCCAGAGTTGTTCCGAACACACGGGTCAGGAGTGGGTCAGATCAAGCCTGGGAATCTGTGAGCACTCATTCCTGGGGGATGGCATGAGCTTTCTTTTTTTTCCTTTTGATGTCTGCATTTGGTTCCTTCAGAAAGAGAGAGATTCAAACCACAACACTTTTAGAGATAAGAGAAAACCAGCTAGCATCTTTTGAAACCCAATGTATGACAAGGGACATGGGGCAGCATGTGATAGGAGCCTGGCTGGAGGTCTCTGTTGACTAAAAGCTTCAATAGATGGCAAGGAGGCCAGCCCCTGAAAGTGGTCCTATAGTGGAAAAATGTGTAGGTTGGGCTAACCCAGCCCTGATCTCAGGATTCAAAACATACCATGCAGTTGCAAAATGCTTTCAGGTTTACCCACATGTATGACTTAATCCTCTCAGCGATCCAGTAGGGATCATTATTCATCTGTTCTCCCCCTTTCTTCTTCTTCTTCTTCTTCTTTTTTTTTTTTTTTTTAAGATTTTATTTATTTATTTGAGGGAGAGAGAGAGAGAGAGAGTGAGTAAGCATGAGCCCGGGGGGTGGGTGGTGGGTGGGGAGTGGCTCGGGAGGGCAAAGAGAGAGGGAGAAGCAGGCTCCCCACTGAGCAGGGAGCCCAATGTGGGGCTTGATCCCAGGGCCCTTGGATCATGACCTGAGCCAAAGGCAGATGCTCAACCGACTAAGCCACCCAGTCGCCCCTGCTCTCCCTTTAAATGCAAAACTAAGACCAGAAGTTAGTCATGAGCCTAGAAAGCTGGAAAGTGTTGGGCTGGGCCTTGGATAGGCTTCCTCTGACTTCAAATTCTAGTTTCTTTTCACCCAACAATAATGCCTTATTCTAGTCATGAACTAACATATTATTTTAACTAGACCAGGGATTCCTTTTGGCACAGCTCTCTCCAAATTATACCAGTGAGTGCAGAACTAGCACGTGATACTCCCTCAGCAGGTGTGGTGGCCAAAAAAGAGTTACTGCTTCTTTACTTTGGGGCTCTGGCAAAGTCTCGGAGGTGTAGGTGAAAAATCAATGCCAGATGGCTCTCGTGGAGAAGTCTCCATGGTCCAGCTGCCGAGGAATCACCCTGGGAGGGACGTCTTTGCAGCTAGAGAACATGGAAGCCCACGCTGGACCCTGGACCACACGAACCCCACGAACCCCACGTGGCAGCAGAGACCCAACTTGGCTCTGCGCCACTTTGAACGTTCAAGCCGAATGCTGAAGTGAAATGGGGAGGAGTTGCTGTAGTGAGAGCAGAATCCAGGAGGCATTCCTGCTCGTGTTGAGAGCCCCCTCCAGGCCCAGATGTGGATGGTGATGAAGCTCGATGGTGACAGCGGAAATAATGCTCCTGTCCGCACAATCATTGGACTCAATAGATAAATGCAGACCTGTTGTCAGAAATGACAATCTGGGTAGTGCGAATAACTGACTCAACACAGTGATTGCTGGAGCTGAGGCTCAGGAGGGAAAGGGAAATCTGAGCAGGAACCTACAGTGACCAGGAGGTTCTGCCCCTGGAAGGGTCTTCAAAGAGCCAAGAGGGCTCCTGACAAAGCTGGCTTGCCCACTTCCAAGAAGGAGGCTTGTCCCTTTGATGTAGGAGTTCAAGGATTCCAGCATGTGCCCTACTCCTCAATCTTTGTGTGGAACGATTCCCATATACAGAGTGTGTACTGGGGCCAGGCTGGGGTGTGCTGGGGCTGCGAACCCCTATATCAGCTTCCTAAGGCTGCTGTAACAAGTTACCACAAACCGGGTGGCTTAAAAGAGAAATGTATGCTCTCAGTGACCTGGAGGCCAGAAGTCCGAAATCAAGGTATGGGCAGGGCCACATTCTTTCCAGTGGTTCTAGGAGACAATCTCTTCCTGACCTCTTCCAGCTACTTGGCTATAGGGGCTGCTTGGCCTGTGGCCGCTGCACTCTAGCCTCTGCCTCTATGGTCCCACTGCCTCCTCCTCTCTCAAAATACCCTCTGCCTCTTCTAAGGAAGTATAGTGATTACGTTTAGGGCTCACCCAGATAACCCAGGATAAGCTCTTCTCAAGGTCTTTAATTTGATCACATCTTTTGCCATTAAGATACCATAGGATCCAAGAAGTGGGGCATGGATTTATATTTTGGGGGGCACCATCCAACCCACTACAGCCCCTCTGAATTAATGCATATTTTCTCATAAGACACATCCATTAGGAAGGTAAGAATAGTAGCTGGGGGTATATCAGATGCTTCATAGGCATTAGCTTGTCTGGTCTTCCCAACAGCTCTGTAAGGCCAATATTTGCATTCTCCATCACAAAGAAGGAACAGAAGCTCTGAAGTCCTTATTCCTTCAACATCAGTGAGGTTTCTGGTCTGTGACCTGTGGGGCTTGAAGGTCCTTGAGGACCCCAAGGGGAAGAGGAGAAGATGAGCAAGGCCCTAAGCCTCTAACCCTCTTTGCCCACAGCAGTTCTGCCCCAATCTGATTTAGATATCAGGAGGCTGTAAAAGATTTTTTTGTCCCAAAGGGTTCCACTGAGAAAATAAACTTTGCAAACCACAGCTCTGCACTCCACTGCCTTGGATTGCTTGGGCAGGGGCCCGGGTTTAGGAGCTCACATCTGAAGGCAGACATATTGGGTTCAAATATCCTCACTATCCTGACCTTGTTCTGTGTCCTTGGGCAAGTTACCTGACCTCTCTGAGCATCACATTTCTCAGATGTGTTCAGTGGAAACAATAATAGTATCTAGCTCAAAGGGTTGTCGTGAGAACTGAATGGGATAATGCACATATAATGCTTACAGAGTGCTCAATAGAGAATAGCTATTTTTTTCCATTGTTCTTTTCATTGGCTTGTACATACCTCTACGATCAGTTCCCCTGATATTCAATCTGGAACCCCTTGAAAATGAAAATGTTTCTCCATACAGGTGGGTCCAGCTGTTTCTCCCTCACTAGTTTCCAGAGAAGAGGTATGGCATCAGCTCAGGGCAATGATGGGCAACAACACTCTTCCTGGCTCATATTTGAGGGTGCTTCACCCACATTATGCCCAAAGGGTCTGAGACACATTCAAGGTGATGAATATAAGGTGTAGCCACTGCCTCAGATGGGAGTCCACAAAGAGGCTGTGATGACAAAACTTGTAAAGGTGGGCCTTGGAGGGATAATCTGTGATAATTACAAAGGTTTATTTAGTGACATCTGTGGGGTTCTAGATGATATTGGGACAGATGACCTACTGCCGCAGTGACCAAGCACAACTCCTCGTAAGGTGCTACATAAGTGACAAAGGAGGGGGGGCGGCATGCCTGCCTCTGCTAAGCCTTACTATTACATTTGTCATCAGATGAATGAAACACGTGAGTTCCAGAAGGCAAGCTGACTGACACCAACTTCTTCAATATATTCCAAGACAGCTGCTTTAAGCACAGGTTCTGATTGAATTTTAGAATGTGTCATAATGAGAGCTTAGCATTTATTGACTTCTTGCTGCCTGCCAGGCACTGGGCTAAGGACTTTATCTGCATGTTCTCATGTTTCTCCAAATGAACCAATTATCCCTTTTCACAGATGAGGCACAGGAGGTCAAGTGTCTCCCCGAAGGTCATGGAGTTGTGAAGCGGTGGAGCACGATGCAGACTAGGGTCTGTGTGAGCCTCTGAAGCCTGTGCTCTCAATCCAGCCATGACCCTACTCTAGGAGCTGTGTTCTCAAGAAAGAACTTGCACTGCCTGCTCTGGTTCATCTTCATTTTTGATAGGATCTTATCCTGACTGAAAATAAATGTTATATTCAGAACTGGTGGCTCAGCAAAACAAAACAAACAAAAACACTACCACCATCCACAAAACCTGAACAAATAAAAACTTGCTTTGGGCGAAATTCTCTTTTAAATCACAGAAACCTACAACTCTAGGTTCTCAAAAGTACAAACACTAACACAGACACAGACCTACTTTCTCAAGGCACAGTGGCGTGCCAGAGTAACAGACATACTCTCAGATGGAGATGTCAGGGGCAGAGAGAACTTTCTGGAAAGTGCACTTGGAGAAGAGGCTTTCATTTGAAAAGAAGAGGCCTCACTCTGGGGAAGAGAAGGAAATAATCCAAAAAGATTTTGGGACAAGGGTATGCCTGGCACTGGTGGGCTCTTGGCAGGGGCCAGTGGCAGATTTCTTAGAAAGAGGAGAGACAGGGTTCCTGGGTGGCTCAGCTGGTTGGGCATCAGACTCTTGGTTTCAGCTCTGGTCATGATCTCAGGGTTATGGGATCAAGTGCCACCCCCGGTCTGCTTAAGATTCTTTTGCTGCCCCCCTCTCTACTTCCCCCACCCAGCTCCTGCATGCATGCTCTTTCTCCATCTCTAAAATAACTAACTAAATAAATAATTAAAATCTTAAAAAAAATAAAAGAGGAGAGAGAGAAACAGAAGTATGGTGCAGAAGGAGAACGGGAGGGAGTGATAACAGAAGGAGTGTGTTCTCCTGCAGCCCTGGGAAGGTGGGCCTGTTCCTAACAGCATCAGCACCCTCAATAGAAGCAGCAGCAGATACTCACTGAGTGCTTGTTATAAATGACGTGCGCATTAGCCCAATGACTTCACTGACCTTTGTGACAACTCTGAATAGTAGAATCCATTATTATCCTCATTTTACTGATGAGGAAACTCAGGCTCAGTAAAGGGAATCAGCTTGCCTGAGTGCACAGCAGGAAAGCGGCAGAGCCAATTCAGACCCAGACCTCAAGCTTGTTCTGATATAGCTCTCCTCTTACTTTCCCTCTGGCTGATTCTTCTGAAGGTGGTAGTTTCGACATGGCGGGGACTGTCACTTGCATTGACTGTATCTACTGCATTAGGGTATTATGGACTCTCCATGTCCAGGAAATCAGATCCAAAGTATAAGAAGTCAAAGACACACTGGGGGAGGAAGGCTTAGACGCAGGATGTGGTGATGAGGTTCCTCTACACAGGAATAACCTCTTGCCACTTCCTGTATCACTCAGGACATGTGGATTTGAATCTAGGGGGATTGGAACAGGTCCTATGGGGCCCCTCTCCCTCCCATCCCTGCACTATCCACTGGGGTTGCACAACGGGAGGTCCCTTCCTTCTTTGCCTCCTCTTACCCCTGCACAGTCCCTGTTGTAGCCCCAGCAGAAGAGTGGGAGCTACTACAAACAGGACACTCATAAAAAGGGTAATTTATTAATACACGTTTGGCTCCCTCAGCCCCAGGGCGCCTTAGGGAAAAGGTGCAGTTGAGAGACCATGTAGTGGGCATGCTCCGCCTTCTCAGGCTGGAGGAGAGGATGGGCACATCACATGCCAGTTGGCAAAAGAAAGGGGACAATTTCTTTGCTTTCAAAGACATCCCAGTGCATTTAATGGAAATAGCAGTGGAGGACATTAGAAATTAGTCACCCTTTTAAGAGAGCAGTGATCTCTTGCTGCCCTACTCCATTCCGTAAGCCCTACCTGGAGGAGTTACAGTATGTTCCTTTAAAAAACAAATTAAAACTTGATTTTTTTAGAGCAGTTTTAGATTCACAGCAAAACTGAGCAGTAAGTACAGAGAATTCCTGTGTTCTCCCCGTCCCTGCACATGTGCGGCCGCCCCCATTGTCAACACCTCCCCCCTGTGTGCGAATGTTACCATCGATGAACCTCTGTGGGCACATTATTGCCCAAAGTCCATAGTTGATATCAGGGTTCACTCCCTGTACAGTCTATGGGTTTGGAGACTCTCCTTTTTTATATGATAGAATAAGGAAGGGATGACTGGCTCCTGGCTACCTACTGGGGTAAGGCGATAGCCAGCATTAGCCTTTAAACCCTGGGTAAGCCCTTACACCCATACCTTATTTGTCAGAGAATATGACCAACTATCTATCAGGGAAAGATAGCAAGAAAGAGAGGCAGAGAGAATCCACAGGATTCTGAAATCAACAGGAATAAATTCCATGGGACCACCCCCTGCCCTTGCTGCTTTAAGGAAGGCTGTTCTGTGGTTTATCTTCACCTCGGATAACACTGGGGAGAGACCAGAAGACTGTCTGGAAGTCCAAGAATAGCAAGACTCTCCACTCAAGCCTCAGAACCTATATTAGCAGCAAGTATAAAGGAGAACCAGGCTACTCTGTGGTTCCATAGAATAGGCGAGACTGGATTCAGATCTGATTCAAGCCCCAGGTGGGGGAGTTACCAGCAATAAGTGCAGGATTGCTCCAAGAATTAGAGGGGATAAGTAGCAAGTCTATGGATCAGGGGTTCCTATGACCCGCCCTCCCCACCCCCCGGCTCAGTAATTCTCTGGGAGGACTCTCAGAACTCAGCATATAGTGCTCACAGCCACAGGGAAGGGGTACAAAGAGAAATAAGCAAAAGGAAAAGGGTGTACTAGGTGAAGTCTGGAGAAACAAGCTTCCAAGAGTCCTCCCCACATGGAGTCCCAGAGAACATGTGTGATTGCCTAGCCAACAGGCTCTGACAACATGTGTGAAATGCTGTCCACCAGGGAAGTTCATGTAGGCACTCTCTGCCTCCCATGTACCAAAATTCCAGACTCCTGAAGAAAAGCAGATGTTCAGTACAAGCCATAGTGTCAATAGAGTTTAGGCACCATGAGTCATTTTTATTAGTTCTGCAGATGGTGGGAACCTTCTCCAAGTCCAAGTTCCCAGAAGCCAGCCAAGGACCAACCTTGCAAGCAGGACTCTGTGGAGAATGGTTTTAGGCCTGCTATGTTAACTCTTCTCTGAACAGCCTGCTTCATTGTTTGGCACATAGTAGATATTCAATAGATTGCAGTTATCATTGCCAGCAGCACCACATTTCTGTGCCTTTCTCTGTACGAAGATGAGCTCATCATGCCAACACTAGCATCCTCCCATCCTCCAAGTCAACGCAGTTACTCACTTGGAAAATGAAGAACGTGTGCATATAGGTGCACACACATATCTGCACACACGAGTGTATCTAAGATAAAGTAACTGCTTATAATAAACCCTTCCCTCTTCAAACAGAATCATTTTTTTTTCACTGCTGGTCTTAGTTTGCCATTTATAATTCTGAATAACATGCTTCCTGGACCTTCAGCTTGATCATTGATAAAAATGGGTTCATCAAGGCAGGACCAAGGACAGGGCCCCAGGCACTCTATTTAAAGCCTCCCTCAGACTTTTGATTCAATCTCAGGATATGATTCCGCTAAGAGAATAATCATCTGGCTCATGGGTCAACGTATTGGTTACCATGATATGTGGGGAGGCTGTTGACTGCTTCACTCAAATAAAAATAAACTGTGTCTACAGCATTCTGCCAACCCACCAGCCAAATGCTTCCTTGTAAGGAAAACAAGGTTAGTGGTGTATGGATTGCTCTTATGCAGCAAGGGCTAGCTCATGGTGATCATACACCACATCCAAAAAACTTAAGTCACTGGTTCAAACTTAACAGATACACTTTTTTCTTCCCATCTGAAATAATTTGTCTGTTCTCTTTTCTGACTGCACCATTTTCCCAGGATCACCAGATGTAATTAAGAGCATAGCTATGTTCCCCAGCTCCTGAGATGCGCCTTGTCTTGTGGTTTCATTTCAGATGGCCACATGTGCACTTCACCTGCCTAGGCTGTGGGCCATAGTGTCAATAGAGTTTAGGCACCATGAGTCATTTTTATCAGTTCTGCAGATGGTGGGAACCTTCTGAGGCTGTGGGTCCCTTAGTCGATTACTGGTTCTACCCATTCAAGTTTGAAGGCTCCTCATGGAGAAGACAGAGGTCAACAGAAATTTAAGTTCTACCTTCTTTCTATCACGTGCAACATTCTATTCCACCTGTCTCTCCTATTCCTTTTCTCATCCTTTGTTACCCCGAACAAGAAATACAACAACACTGCTCTCCAGGACATCAATGATTAGGTATAATAGTCATTAAAAATTCACCAAAATTATAGGAGGCTCATTATACTATTCTGACTACTCCTGTATATGTTTAAAATTCTTCAATATAATTTTTTCTCCAAAAACCAATGAAAATCATTTCAACTATATTAGAAAACATTAATTACCAGTCTGGATCTTGGGTCAGAAGGAAAGGAGGGGAGAGACTAAGCATGTGTTCAGGGAGGAGACCAGGCAGACAAAGAATCTTGAAGAAATTACCAACCTCTCTAGGGCCTTACAATCCTAAATCTAACAGCCAAAATGCACTCTCTCCTTGTTCTTCCTTCCCTTAGGGTGGTGATGGCTAAGGAAGAGGGATTTGCTACCATATGAGCATAAACGCCCCAATGTTCACGTGCACTGATCTCATGCCTTCCCCTACAAGAAGCACCTACCCCTGCCCAGGCTTGCATCTAATTTTAACAGTAACTGGTTAATTTTCTATGTACTTGTGATTAGTCTTTCTTGTGTCTGCTGTCTTTTTTAGAACACAAGATCCTAGAAGATAGTTTTCACGTCTCTAACTTTAAAGCCTTGGAACATCACCATGCTCAAGAAGCAAGCAAATTCCTCCTCCTGGGCATTCAGTCTCTACACCTGCTGGTCTTCTTCACCCACTGTCCATCTGCCTTGGGTCACCACGGCTGGGTGTCTCTATCCAGTGTCAGTCACTGCTCCAGGCAAGAAAAAAGAGGAGAGGCTGAGAGGCCACAGCAGCCTTCTCGAACAAGCTCAGGATGGACAGATCATAGGCAGTACCTAAAAGAAGTTTCTGATCCACAGAAAACAGGACACTCTGCATCGGTAAGAAACACTCAGAGCCATTTTTCAAAACTAGCAGCTGTAAAGGAACGAATGCAGATCGCCGTTCAGTGCGCACCAACGCAGACTCATTCCACCCTCAAAGAGCTTCACAGTCATTATTAAAGAACACATTTCAGAACATAATGTTATTAGGCTATTGATTGTTGTTGGTTTCGATGTTTAATTCAGTAACAGCTCGAGTTGTGGAGAGCTTTAAATGAAACGGATGCTCTGAAGACGTGCACAGACGCTGCAATTTTCCACTGGGTTTCACAGGGAGCTCTGGCAATGCCGTGGGGACAAGGGGCTCCTGGCGCCGTGAGGTTCTTACAGGCGGGGAGCTCACAGGCCGGCTGCTGAGCAAGGCTCTGCGGTTTTTGGTACAGAAAATAGAAAAGGCGGAGAGTTCCACATGAATCCAAACAACATCCGCTCCCTCTGTCACCACGCATTAAATGATCCGGGACCGAAATTCAATACACACCTCGGGCACTCTTGCGGAACGGTACCCGCGCATCTTGGCGGCATCAACACCCCAGGAGGAAGAGAAAAGCAAAAAAAAAAAAAAAAAGAGAGAGAGAGAGAGGGAGAGAAGCTTTCCTTTGAACATACACAGAGATAAAGACCACAGTGGGAAACCCCCACTGGGACGACAGGACAGGAGGTTCCAAGGCTGCAGCTGGCCTACACTGCTGCAGCTCCTTGATCCTGAGGCTCATAGGCCAGAAGGACCCCAGTAGTGTGCAGAAAATCCAGGGACAGTGTCCCTGGGGCCTGTCATCACTGTTTCCTGTCCATTCCACTCTAAAAACGTTCCCTAAAACCAGCCTCCCACAATCCCTAGAGTTAGTATCTCCTCTTCTTTATGTTTTCATGCTCTCCTCTTGAGCCTGGACCAGTGGTCCTTGAAGTGTGGTTCTCCTGACCAGCAGTATCAGCGTCTCCTGGGAGCTGGCTTAAAATGCCAATTTCTCATACCCTATCCCAGATATGTTACATCAGAAACTCTAAGGATGAGGTCAAGTAATCCATATTTTTAAAAAGGCCTTTCCGGGTAGTTCTGATGTGTGCTCAAGTTTGAAACCACTGGCTTGGACTATGGAGCAGGCTGTAACGGTCTTCTGCCTCCGGCGTAGCCCCCACACGCCACCAGAGCCACCTTCTAAAGCACAAATCTGATCAGCCTAGGTGCCTAGCATAGCCCGGCATATAGTAGGTGCACAACAAATATTTATTGGCTAAGTGAACCTATGACCTCTGCTTTTAAAACTTTGATGGCTGGTTATTCATGGCCTCCACAAAATAACCCAGAAACTCCTCAGTAAGAGAGAATAATATTTATCTGATTGTTATTTCTTTCTCCTACTATTTTTATTAGCAGTTACCATTTATGGAGGACCAACATCCTGCCGTGTGATTTGGTGAGTACCTTGTATTATGATATTCTTTTTTAATCTGTCAACCCTGTGAGGTAGAGAGAGGTGGGTGCTCTTTACAGATGAGGGAATTGAGGCTCAGAGAGTTTATGTATCTTGCCTCAGGACATACAGGCACCAGTGATGGGCTGAAGTTCAGTCCAGGTTTGTTTGGCTCCAAGGCTCATGCCCTGAATGTATTTCCTTTCAAAATCAGTGACTGCTCTGTGGTCTTCCCACCTACATGCTTTCTCTGGCTTTGGCTTGGGCCATAAGTCTCTGAAGTCTCACCTGATCCTCCTTCAAGACAGAATGAGTGACTTGCTAATTATATTAATGATCCAGGGCCTTAAATTGGATGGCTTGTGGGGGCCTAAAAATCCTTTGATGAATATTTCCTCAAGTGTGGTCCTTGGATCACTTGGAGAGCAGAGCCAGAAATGCAGAGAAATGTGGAGCCCCAGGCCACAAACCATCTCCGTCCCCAATTCACAGTGGGCTTGGTGTGGGGGTCCAGAAATGCCTCTTTCTTAAGGGCCACGCTACCCCCAGGGTTATTGTGCACGCTGATGTTTGAGGTCCTCTGCCCTGGACTGTGAGCTTGTCCTGTCCACATGGGTTCCCCTGGAGCAAATGTACAGGGCTGCCATTTGACAGACCACCAGAGAATGAATGAATGAATGAGCCCTTTTCTCTTAAGAGGATTGAGGTGGGGTGGGGTATTCCATAAAACACTCATAGGAGAAAAGGCACAGCAGAGACAGGCTTTCCAGATGTGGCACCAGCTGCTGGCACACAAGAAACAGGCCTGGGTGTGAATAGAAGACACATGTTTTGAACCACAAAAACTTGACATATCGACTTTGGCAAGGCTTGCCGACCATGCAGTGCTGATAATGTTATTAACGCTGAATGTATTTGCCTGACCTTATCAGGCCTTATAAAGAGCACAGGAGTCTAATTAAGTTCAGATGCCAGCACCTCTAACTTCTTTCTCGATAGCTACTGAGCCCATCATTTACCCTGATGTTCCTGAAATGGCTGGTCTTTAAAACCAAAGGAAGTGAGTCATTAGCATGTGTAAGGCGCTTGTCATGATTTGTGGTAAAACCAATCTGGAGCCCAGAGATGGGGGGCTGTTTCATTCTACTCGCTGTTATATCAGTCAGGCTGGTAGGAGACCCGGCCTTATTGTCCCATCACACTCACCACGGGGGTCTGTCTTCAGTTTCCTTCTATTCAACCTGCACACAAATGAATTGGAAGGGATGCTGATGGGCCAGCTGGTCAAATGGGCAGATGACATAGAGCTGGGGAGGAAACCAGGTCAGAGCTGGTGTCAGAGCCAGGATCCAAAAGGGACCTGTGAGTTAGGAGTGATTTATGGGGGCCTTTGGCAGGTGTTCTATGTCTCCACCCTTGAAACAAATAGTAGATAGTAGCTGAAAATAATAGCAAACATTTATATAGTACTGGGTGCCAAAAACTAAGAGCCTTTACACACATTAACTTGTTCTATTCTCAACCCCCTGTAAGGCAAATTCTGTTGTTATCCCCATTGTTAAGATGAGGGAACAGAGGCAAGAACAGTTAAGTAACTTGTCCAGGAGACTGTAAATCCACCCACCAAATCTCCCCTTTCTGAGTGCACTTGAGTACTCCCATTGATGGATCATTTATGACTGCTAGAGGCAACTGCCCCCTCCCCCACTTCCTCTTCTGGCTTCTTTCTTTCTTTCTTTCTTTCTTTCTTTCTTTCTTTCTTTCTTTCTTTCTTTCTTTCCTTTCTTCCTTCCTTCCTTCCTTCCTTCCTTCCTTCCTTCCTTCCTTCCTTCCTTCCTTCCTTCCTTTCTTTCTTTTTTTTTTGTAAGCTTTAACTTGCAGGAAGTTATCCCTTATATTGATTGCAGTGAATCTGTTTGAAAAAAAAATTAGGGTAGTCCTGTTGGAGATACTGAGATGTTAACTTGAGGTGGCTACCCCTCAAATTATAAGTTGTTGAAGTCACTGAGGACTATACTAATAGAGATATAGTATATGAGCAGAAGGAGGTGACAGGGTCCTGTTCTTCCCTGGGCTGAGCAGCCATACTGGGAGTGCTTTGTTCAATTCTAGACAAGTCAGTGAACTTAGGAGGCTGCTGGCAAACCAAGCTGTCTGAAGAAGGGTGATTCAGTCAGTGTGAGAAGCTGAAACCAGGACTCAGGATCTGAAGAAGAAGATGGAGGTGTTGGGCTTGGAAATGAAGAGACAGATGGGGCAGGGGGTAAGGGTGAGTGTTATGGCTGTGCTGGAGAAGGCATTCAGGCTAAGGATAGAGGCAAGGGGAGCAGGCAGGCCGGAAAGGCTGATTTTCATTTTTTAAAAAGCTTTTAGTTTGGGATAGTTTTAGATTTATAGAAAAATTGCAAATTGTCCTATATTCCACATACCCAGTTTCCTATATCATTAACCTTCTACATTAATGTTACATTTGTCACAGTTAATAAACCAGTATTGAGACATTATTAGCTAATGCCCATACTTCATTCAAATTTACTTAGTTTTCAACTTTTTTCCTTATAGACCCTATCCAGGATACCACATCACATTTAGTAGTCAGGTCTCCGAGGTTCCTCTTCCTTTTTTTTCTCCTTTTCCTTGTGACAATTTCCCACTTTCTTTGGTTTTGGTGTCCTGAACAGTTTCAGGGGCACTGGTCAGGTATTTTGTGGAATGTCCTTCATTTGGGATCTGCTTGATATTCTTCTCATGGTTAGATTGGGGTTACAGGTTTTTGGAAGGAAGACCATAGGGGTAAAGTGCCATGTTCATCACATCAACAGTAGATACTATCAACATGACTTATCCCTGTTGATATTAACCCTAATCACCTGGCTGAGGTAGTTGCCAGATTTCCCCACCCTTTCTGTATTGTACTCTTTGCAGGAAATCACTATGTGGAGGCCACACTTAAGGAATATAGCTGTGGTTCACTTACTTTGATGATGAAGTATCTACATACATTATTTGGAATTCTTCTTCATGGGAGATGTGTCTATTCTTGCTCATTCATATATTTGTTTAATCATTTATTTATATCAGTGTAGATTCATTGATATCATTTTATACTTTGGGTTAAATCATATTTTTTTGTTATGTTTAAATTGTTTCAGCCTTGGTCACTGGAAGCTCTTTCAGGTGCTTCTGGCCTTTTAAACATGCCTGCCAATTCCTTACATTCTACCACTAACAGGTGCTCAGGTTCATCTTGTATATTTCCTGCCCTAGTCTTAGAATCAGCCATTTCTGTAAGAAGCCCTGGTTCCTTTTATTGGAAAATGGTTTTAGAAATCAAGATCTGGGGGCCGGGTGTGCTCATTGCTATTGGGGTGTTCACTGGTTCTAGGCCCTCTCAGATGACAGAGCAAGGAAATATGTGTATATCTAACCCATGGATGTATATGTATTTGTGAACATTTCTCTATATCACCATCTGTATCTATATGGAGCTAAACAGGAGTTCACATGGATGTCTCTATTACCACATGAATCATTCTGTCATAGGGAAGGCTGATTTTTAAGCAACAATAACAAAAAACATTCTGTGAAGTGATGGATATATTAACTAGCCTTATTGTGGTAATCATTTCACAATAAATACATGTGTCAAACCATCATGTAGTACACTTTAAACTTATACAATATTACATGTCAACTATATCTCAATAAAGCCAGAAAAAAATCCAATATTAAATAAAAGACACTCTGCAAATTTGGGGCTGGTTGCTTCTGGAGGTAGCAAATGCTCCATCACTAAGTGTATTCAAGCAGACTGGGCAGCTACAAGGAAAGAGATCTAGTGGGCAAAATTGGAAAAGTAAGTTCACTCTATATTTGAGGTCCCTTCCTGACCTATGACTATTGAAACAGAAGCACCACGTAAGGAAAGAGTATATCTGGCTTCCCAGAAAGATTCATAGTCTTCTACCTTTCAGCAGTCTAGGATCCAAGCAAGGAGAGAGAGTTGGCATTTAGGACAAATCAAGGAAGCACTATTCAACTGGTGGGAAATTTATAGCATTTGTAATCCAAAGAAGAGAAAACAGGCTTAAAATATAAATGAAACTCAAAACGGTCTTAAATTCACATATGACAGAGCCAGAATGGATTATGAAAGGGGAACTATGCTGGCTTATAGGAGGGACATGTGCCAGAGGACTGATATCTAAGGAGTTGATCTTGCTGTCTCTTTAGGAGTCCTGGATGTCCATAGTCAGAGGGACAATTCTTAATGCTTAACTACCACAACCCAGCATCTAGTCAGGAAAAATGGGGCAGTCCAGAGGCCCAGAGAAGAGACAAGGAACTGACCATCCCGAACACAAGAAGGCTGAATTTCCCAGGAAGGGGATGGGAAAGAGGAATCCCTCCTTGGTTAGCGTTTTTTCTTCCTGCTAGCACCTTCTCCAAAAGACCTTAAAATCACGTCTTCAGGAAAGAAAAGTGATGAAGAGATAAAAGGTGGGTCCCAGTCCCAAAGATTTTGAGCTAGTACATATGCAGTCTGGCTTGGAGATTTTTTAAATAATCTCCCTTAGGTGACACTGATAACTAGACTTTCTCAATGGCATCTGGAGTGACCTGGTGATCTGAATACCAGAGTTTGCCCAGTTCATGTTTGTTATTCTGAGTAATTATTAGTAGGTCCCCCTTCCTCCCATGTCAAAAATGCCCTGGTTTGGGTGGCAAATGATAGGGTGACCCTTCTTCATACTGATATGTCCCTGAGCCACAGACGGAAGGGACATATCACACAGTTCCAATCTCAGAGAGAGTGAGGGTTCTCTATCAGGAATGGGGAGAGGTTCATGTTGGGACAAGAAAGGGTTCTAGAATCTCTGGGGTCAGAGACTTGGGGGCCAGTGATAAATAGATTGATAAAATCACCTGTGGTTTGAATGTGCCTCCCCTTCCCCACCCCCTTAAGAATCATTGCTTAAAGAAGGTGCTGCCTCTCAGCCCCAAGCCTCCCTTTGGGTCCCTGCCTTTCCCATCTCTTTTTTCTCCTTTCTTTCTCCCAAACCTGCCGTTTCCCCTGTCAATATCAAAGGGCTGCCATTGTGCTTCGCCCTGTTGATGATGGCTCTCTAGATGAAAGAGTTAGCTGATCTTTGGTCAAAAGTAACCATGGAAATCTGAGACATTAGCCATTGCCCGCTGGGGACCTCTGATGGGAAGCTCTCAGATTCTCTCCACACTCAGGAGAGATGGGATAAATCACAGTCGACCCCACAGAGCCACAGATTTGAAACATGGGTGTGGTCACGTTTGCCCCCCCCCTCCCCCCCCCCCCCCCCCCCCCCCCCCCCCCCCCCCCCCCCCCGCTCACCCCAGCCTGGTAACCCTCAGGGTGCGTGCCAACTGTGCCTGGTAACTGTGCCAGAGGAGCAGATTGCTCCTGATACTGGAGGCAGCAGGCTTCTCTCTCTCCCTGCCACTCCCCATTCTTTAGTGACCTCGCACAGTATCAGGGCTTTAAATACCATCCGAACGCTGACAACTCCTGGATTTATGTCTCCACCCCAGACCTCTTCCCTGAACTCCAGACTCGTATATCCAACTGCCTACTCGATATTGCTCTTGAATGTTTAATAGACGTTTCAAATGTAACTTGTCAAAAACTGAGCTCCGATGCCCTTCTACCTCCATCCCTCCATCCCTGCTGCTTTTCCTTCCTCAACTCCTGACTTTCTAGGTCCTGGGGCCCAAAGCTCCAAGTTCTCTTCCCCTCACACCCCTGCATCCGATTCATTAGTGAATCCTACCATCTGTACTTCGAAACAGGTGCAGAATCTGGTTAATTTCTTACATGTCTCTAACCTCGGGTCTAAGCTCTGTCATCTTCCATGTGGACTCCCGCAAGAACTTCTGAGCAATTCTTTCGGCCTCCCCTTCCCTTTCACAGTTTCTCCTCAATACAGAAAACTTCCTTTTAGGGTGTGAGTCACATTGCTGTCACCCCTCTGCTCCAAGTCTGTGTCCTAATGGCCTTCCTCTCACTCAGAGAAGGAAGCCAAAGTGAGCAAGTAGCCCTTAGGGCTAGTAGGGTCTGCTGTCCTGGCCACGCTCAGACCTGACTTCTCACCCCCTCCCCTTCCTCACTCTGTGCCAGCCCCACTCCCCTATATTCCTGCCTCACGGCCTTGATGGCAGCTGTCCCCCTACCTGATGACCTCAGATTTCCTCCCTCACCTCCCCTAGCGCTGGCCTCAGGCTCCTCCATGCAACATCCCTGACACCTGGCATTTACCTCCTTTCTTCAGTTCATCTCCTTAGCACTTACATTGTCTAACACATGACACAGTTTGCTCATTTATCTTGTTTGATGTCTCTCTCCCTCACTAGGACATAAACTCCAGAAGGGCAGGAGTTTTGGTCTGATGGTTTCCAGCAGTATGTCCACGCCTAGACAGTGCCTGACGCAAGACAGGAGGCACTATGAGAATACTGGTGATTGTCTGAAGGAATCTTTAATCTATGAGCAGCACATATAAAGTAATAAATAAAACACTACATATTTATAGGAAGCTGATCACAGGACACAAAGACAACTTACAAAGAGTGAACACATCTGGCTAATGAAGACATAAAAAAAGAATTCACCTTCATTAGGAATGCTCAAAGAAATGCATATTAAAATGACAACATGTTATTTTTCTAGTATTGGAGTAACAAAAATAAACCAAATAATAACATTCAATGCTGACATGCATGTTCATACTCTAATAGAAGGAAAAGAAATTTGTATAACATTTTTGGAAAGCAACTTCGTAATGTGAATCAAGAGTTGAACATTTTTTTCATATCTTTTGATCGATGACTGGGAATCTATTCTAGAGAGCCCAAACTTCAGATAAAAGCTATGTACACCTATAGATGAATGGATAAACAGAATGTGACATATACATACAATGAAATAGTAGAAGCTTAACAAGGAAGGAAACTCTGACACATGTTGCAACATGAACCTTGAGAATAGTATGCATAGTGAAATAAGTCAGTCACAAAGAGATGGGTACGATATGATTCCTCCTATATGAGGTACCTAGAAGAGTCAAATTCATAGAGACAGAAAGGAGAATGCTGGGTTCCAGGGGCCAGGTGGAATAGAAATGGGAGTTATTCTTTAATGGGTACAGAGTTTTAGTTTTGCAAGATGAAAAAAGGTCTGGAGATGGATGGTGCTGATGGCTGCATGACAACGTGAATGTCCTAATACCACTGAACTGGACTTAAAAACAGTTAACATTCATGTTATGTTCATTTTATCACAATTAGGAAAAAAAGCTACAAGACTGAACACAGAGCTGCCAGCTAAGTTTGCCAACAGTTTTTCTATGTCCCTGGAGAGATAGAAAGCATAACATATATTTGCCAAACGAAAGTCTTACTATACTGTGTCAATGTTTATCTTGTAGTATATACTTCTCTTAAAGAAAAATATTAGAAACAAAAAAGCAAAATAAAAAAGGCTTACGCACACCATTTTTTCATGGAAGCACTATATACAGTATTAAAAAATAGAAACCAACCTGTTGATAAGGAAGTGGTTGTGTAAATTGTGGCATAGCTACAAAATGGAATATTACGCAGCTATTAAAAATCTGGACAAATACTTTTTGTAACCTGGAGAACACCTGTGATACAATTCTGAATAAAGAAGCGGGACACAAAATTGGCAATACATTTGAAAAACCACATAGCTTTCCTTTATCGATTCCGAAGCACAGAATTTCTTCCGCAGGTGTTAACCTATCTGACATGTGATGCATCTCACTCTCTTTGGAAAGAAGCACTGTATCAAGTGTAATTGCACATTCTTAGTGGCACATAAAGTAATGATGCGCTCTGAAAGTAATACGCCAAAATGTTAACAGTAATTATGTTTCTTTGTATTTTTCCATATTTTAAAGAAATTTTATAATGAGCTTATATTGCTTTTAGAATCAGAAGGAAAAAAAGTTATGTTAAAAATATCTTTTCAAGAAGTGTTCACTGCCTGACAGGATAAAGCACCAACTCCTCAGCCCCTGTGCCCTCTGGCTTTGCTGCTTTGATAGCTCCTTTCCAGTTTTCTCCTCACATGCTCTGCGAATCAGCCCACTATTCTTGCCTCTTCCACACCTCCATCTTCATGAAGTGCTCTTCTTCCTGCCTGAAATATCTCCCCCGCCCCAATCCCCACTCTCTCACGTGTCTACCTGGTGAATTCTTATTTATTTTCAAGGACCCACCTCAAAAATTCTCTCTTCTGTGAAGTCTTCCTGTTTATTCCCTGCCCAGAAAGCAACAGTCCCTTCCCCTGTGGTTCCAAAGTGCTGCTTGCTGCTTGCTCCTGCTCTGGCCCAAGCTTTTGAACAAGGCATCTGAACCGTCCCTGCCATCTTGCCTGCTGCTCACGCCTTGAGAATCTGACTCCATTCCCTCTCCCTGCTGAAACCTTTCTCCCAGGTCACCACCCACAGCCTGCCAAATTCAAATTCTAACGAATACCAGTCCTTCTGTTCTCACTTCCTCCACCCTTTTAGCCTGTGGCTTCCATGACATCTCACTTTTCTAGAATGTTCTCCACTCGATTTTTCCTTCTTCACCATCACTGCATCTTCTTTTGATAGTCACCAAAATGCCAGTGTGTCCAGCTTCCCTTCCTTGGCCCAGTGGTTCTTACTTGGAGGTCTAGCAGGTCTGAGGACAGGCCCTAGGGATTCAAGGACCTCCTAAAGTGGTATGCAAAATGCTGTGGCTGTGACGGTGTGCACATTTTACCTGGCGATACAGTCACAGCATAAAAGATCCCATGTCCTCCCCCCCCCAAAAAAAAAGGTTACAAACGATTGCCCTACACATTCTCTCCAGTGACCTCATCCACTTTTTATTTGAAGATAAAATACCACTTATATTTTTATCTCCCCTCAAAGAACTCCTAACGATGGGCACCACATACTGTGTGGGAGATATTTTTGCATGGGGAGGAGGCGTTTCTCTTAAATCACAACTCAGCCTGCTCTGCCTACACACATTAGGAGGAGGGGAAGAAGTCTCAGAGAGTCCCAGGAAGGGGGGAGGTCTGTGTAGTAGGAGGACTGGATAGATGGGGAGTACCCTGAAAGCACGACCCAAGAGGAGGAGCTGGCCAGGCATCTGTCCCATGCAGAACATGGAGACTAACTTTGTTGTGTATTTCCTCCAACGTGACGCTCCAGTCTGGCAGTTCACCACCGGTTACTGCTCAAGCAGCAAGGTCATCATCTGCTTACAACTTGGAAAAATATCAGAGACAACACTGCTTAGGGTATTCAAATAGAAGTCCCTTCCCGGGACTGGCAAGTCAGGTCATTCAACGCTTCCTAATTTCCTTAAAAACAAAGGAAAAAAAATTAATCTGGAGGGGGAGAAATGGCTATGTTGAAAATTGTCTCCAGAGCTGTTGAATTCTTGAAGATATAAAATGGATTTCATCTTTTAATCTCAGTGTCTCCCCAGCATCCCCTGCACCCCACCTGCCTCACCTCTGTCTCTGCCTTCGGGCCCTGCCTGGTGGGAGGGTGGACTCCCACTGTAACCTGGCCGGCTGGCTGGCTCCAGACTGCCTCTCATTTGGGACCAGGGAGGACCAGCTTGGATCCTAAGGCCGGCATTTATGCTCCCGGCTCAGAGATGGGAAAAAAGACCCTTTCTTCTGCTTGATATATTTAGTAACGACCTTAAAGAGTCTGCGAGGCTGAATGAATTGGTGCATCTCTGTGCATTGGAAGCAGCTGCCGCGGGCGCAGACAGGAGGAGGGAGAGACTAGAGGGAAGAGGGGAAGGCGGGCGGCGGGAGGCGTTGGGAGAAAGGGAGCGGGAGTAGGGGGAGGAGGGAGGGAACACACTCGGGCAGCAGTGGGGAGGAAGCCAGAAGGATGTGCGGGCAGCGGCAGAGAAGGCTGGAGTGTGCACAAGCTCCTGGCTGTCTCCGGTGGGATGGCCTGGGATCTATTCCCTGGTGACTCTGGAGGGGGTCAGCACAGGGAGGGGTGCCAGTGCAGGTGGCGGTGGCCAGAGCCTCCTGCTAAATCTGCCTAAACGGCAGCACTTAAGGGCCCAATGAAGGAATCCAATTTGCTCACAAGGAATGTCTACAAATTTATATGTCCGCATTTAACACAAAGTGCTCCCAGACCAATCCCAGGGCAGAGCAGGACCTGGGGCCTGGCTGACTGATTCAGCCGGTCCTCAAGCTCCTCTCAGAGATTGCAGGCTTGGGGAGGCAGGCAGTTCCTGTTCCTGACCTGCCTCCTGGCTGGAAGGTTCAAAGGACATCAGACCTCCCAGCTCTAGAGCACAGAGGTATCGAGTTGTGTGTGTGTGTGTGTGTGTGTGTGTGTGTGTGTGTGTGTGTGTTGGGGGGGTATTGCGGTGGGGTGGGGGGATGGAAGGGTAGAGACAGGGAGCTTGCAGACCTCTCTCTCTCTTCCTTTTCTTCAGAGGAGAAGTGGCTACGAGATTCATCACCTGGCATCAAAGAGGAGAAAAAGGATTAACCCTGTTACTGCTCTGGCCCAGGTTAGGACTAAGCCACCTCTTCCTCCTTAAGGACATAGGGTTGTTGTCGGGTGGCATTTCTGTTCAACCTGTCAGCCACATCTCCTTTGCAGAGTCCCAGTGGACCCTTTGTGCAAATGATGGAAGGGCACCCCTTGCTCTAGGCTGGCACAGCCTCACACAGGTGCAGACCTGCAGGAACTCCAAGCCCCTGGCTCACGTGCAGAGACTCTGTCTAAATGCTACTTTTTCCTCTGCACCAGGAACCTCTCCCACCAGAGAGAAGGAAGCAGAAAGCACCTGGCAGATCTTGTCTGGGTCCATCCTGTGAGGAACCAGCTTGCTGCTGCCTCTTGGGGCCATGAACAGCTCCAAGCCATGAAGCCATGGAAGAAAAAAGAATCATCTCCCTGGTGCATGGTCTCCCTTCCCCCAACCACATCTTACATCTTAGGACTCTAAAGGGACCACAGACATGGAGCTCGGAGCCCCCAGAGGAAGAGAGATGTGCTTGGCTGGCCTCTGAGGACCAGAAAGACTCTCTGGGAGGTAGGAGGGAAGCTGCCAGCCTGGAGAGCCCATCCTTGGCTTTCTAGAGCTCAGAAAGGCAGGCTACAGCAGCTAGCTCTCCTCGAGGGCCTCACTGATTAGGTGGCTCAAAAGCCTGTAGTGAGGGAGTAAACAAACATCTTCAGTAGGTCCTCAGTGCTTACTCTGCTTCTAACAAAGCTCAACAGAGTTGATTAGTGATTTTTAAATGAAGGTAATAAAAAAGAAAACCAAATGTCTTGTACACGGAGTTTAGTAATTACCAATAGGGTTTAGTAGTTACCAGCCTGGTCACTGGCTCCAGGTTGCCTGGGTGCCACTCCCAGCACCACATTCCCTCCCCTGCCCCCAGGTTACTTCTTGGCCCAGGACAAAGTTACCTGACCTGGTTGGGCTTTACCTGTCTCACCTGTGATGTGAGGATGATACCGTAGGTACCCACCTCACAAGGTTAATGAGGTGACCAAATGAACTAACACATGTAAAGCACTGAGAACCTTACCTGATACAGAACAAGAGTTTAATACCATAGATAGTATGCATTTCACTAAAATGCTCATCCCGGGGTTGAAATCCTGTCTATCCCACAGGTAAACCAGATCCACTGACCCTCCTTCTCAGAAATCATTCCAGACGTCTCTAGTTAGTTTTAACCTCCTCTCCTACCCAGCTCCCAACCACTCTCTGTTCCTGCCTTGAATCCCGAGTTTATTACATTCTGTTTTGCATGCTAGATATCTGTGGATGTGTCTACGGGCTCAACTGTACTAGATTACAATCTTGACAACAGGGACTGCGACTTACACATCTTTGTTTCTCCTCAAGTCATTAGCAAGCTTCCTTCACACAGCTCAAGAAGTATTTGTTGAATTGAATAAAATGTAGACAAATACAGGTCAGCTCAGTCATTTTTGTTAATTTAAGCCCATAGATCATCTTGGCAAAAGGTTAGAAACAGAGAATCCCCTGAACAACTCAAGAGTCTTTGCTGGACCTTCAGGAAATCACAGGACAAGGGGGAGTATCTGCCAAGCATTTCTATGTAGCTGGGATTCACTTGCAGTTTACTGCCAAATTAGCGTTGGCTTTGCTTGGAATTTATGGGGAAGTCCTGAACAGCTGGGCTAGGTGGGGCCCCTGACAGCTAAGAGGGCCCAAGGTAATTGATAAAGGGGCCTTTGCTCAGGCATCTTCTGTGACAGGTTTTAAGTCCTTTGGCAAGCTGCTCGTCATGACAGGAGCTGAATTGTGATGTCTGGAATACTAGGATTGAGGAACACTGTCTGGCACATGAGCAAGAGGGGAGCGAGGGTCAGGAGCTATAACTGGATCTCCAAAATTTCTTTTTAGGACTGGCTCTGCTCACCCAATGGGGCAGGGCACTGTGAAAGGTGCCCCAAATCAAGTCTTGTCGGTTTTTTTCCTCTCTGGATAATAATGGCTAGTGCAGTGACTTTCCTGCTGTATGCTTTGCTTTTCTTTTCTTTTCTTTTCTTTTCTTTTCTTTTCTTTTCTTTTCTTTTCTTTCCTTTCCTTTCCTTTCTTTTCTTTTCTTTCCTTTCCTTTTTTTCTTTTCTTTCTTTCTTTCTTTCTTTCTTTCTTTCTTTCTTTCTTTCTTTCTTTCTTTCTTTTTCTTTCTTTCTTTCCTGCTGTTAAAAAGAAAGCCAGCCATTTACTATCTATGCTAATTTTTTCTGGGACCATCTTAATGGTGACTCTCCAGGGTACCAGTCCAAATTTGCGACTGGAGAGCCCTGGGGAGGAACATTCAGCTCCAAGGCCCTGATAGAAAATCAAGATCTGGTTAGCAAGGCAGCCAGTAAACTAGAGGCAGCGATGCCTCGGAAGCATAACCAAGAAGAGAAATGTTGGCTTTATGGAGTGGTTTTTGCTATCAAGTCTGAAAACCTAAAATAAGTCAAGAAGTTGTCTATCGAAATTGATGAGTACTTCACGAGTGTAAATCAGAGTGGCAGGGAGCCAATATGCTGCGGTCATCAGTATGTATGTCCTGACCTGAGGCTGTACCTAAGACAAAGTATTTCACACCCGCCAGGACCCTACTTCAGTCTTTCTGGAGCTCCTGAGGGTGGCAGGGTGGTCTCCATAGCCTCTTCCTGGGTGTTATATCATCTGAGTGGACTTCAGCCTCAGCTCTTGGACCCTGTGTAGGTAGAGGAGGTCAACTGCAAGGACACAGACACAGTCCATCTGATCTAATAGTCAGAATACAAAATAACCCGAAGGCCTGGCTACTCAAAGTATGGTCCATGGATCAGCCGTGGTGACATATAACTTGGGAACTTGTCAGAAATGCAGAATCTCAGGCCCCACCCAGGACCTAGAGAGTGAGGATCTGCATTTTAACAAGGTCTGCATGATTTGCATATACATGAGAGTTTGAGAAGCACTGTCTTAAGCTATGCTTCTTACTGACCCTGTTACCTTGGGAGTGACCCTTTCCCTCTCTCCATCTCAGTTTTTTATATACAAAAAATGGGAATATAGACTCTCTTTTCTCTTATATTACAGGACTATTCTGAGGACCCCATATGTATGGATATTAGGACTTTCCAGAGCTAGGTAAATGTGAGTAGTTGTTGCCTACCTATAACCTTGGCTGGCTTTCTGCTCTTCACATGCACCAAGCAATTCCTGCCTTAGGAATTTTGCACAAACTGTTCCCCTGGCCATATGACACTTGGAGTCGTTCACTTCCTCTGTGCCCTAATTTGTTTAAGAACTCAGTTTTGACATTTTTGATACAGAGACTCTTCTTTCTGGCCCTTGAAAGACTAACTCCTTTTGTCTTTCAAGTCTCAGCTCAAATATCCTCCCTTCAGAAAAAGGCCCTCCCACTCTTAGTGTAGTCTAAAACTACATCTGCAGTGTCACCCCAATTTGCTTGCTTTATATCACTTATTGCTCTCTGCAATTATCTTGTTTTGAGTGTGTGTGAGTGTGTGTGTGTGTGTGTGTGTGTGTTAGCTTCCAACAAGGGCTCCATGAAGGTGAGAGTCTGGTCTGCTCATCTACCACTCTTTCAGCAATTAGAACATGGACTGGCCCTGAGGAGGCATTACATACATTTTGTTGAATGACTTGATGAATTCACACTTGTGGCTGGAAGTGAATGTAATATAACCTGTGGGTGAAAGTGGGCTGGGGGACAGGGGGAATGGGGCTGGTTCTCGACTCATCTGTTCAGATGCCTCAGTGATGTGTCCCTCAAATGTTATGGGTCAAAGGGTCTAAGAATCAACTGGAAGTTCTCTCGGAGAAATTCTTCCTCCAAAGCACAGTTTTTCACTGGTCAGGAAGAGGGGTGGGGCTATCCATAGGCTCATGTGGCAGGTGAGTTCAGTGACCTGCAAAATGCTAAAGCAGAGGTTGACGGACCAGTAGCATCAACCCCACCCTGGACCAACTGCATCAGAAACTATGGGGACAGGGTCCCATGATCTGTTTTAATAACAGCCTCCTTATTGTTATTCTGATACACAACAATGCTTGAAAACCACTGCAGTAATGAAGCAGGAGAATTCCCCTCTTCATTCCAGCTCTGGACTACGAAGCACCCCCAAGGCATACAATTTGGTGTTCAATCAGGAGCTGGGGAACAAATGGACAATAGGACCACTGTCACACCCTGCTGGGTATTTTGCTTTTCTTCCTTCAGCCTTTACAGGACTTCCTCTGATGGCTGGGCTTGAAGTGGGAGATGGTTAGCACTGAGCGATTCTTCTTTTACCAGTGCTTTTTTAGTGAGTCAAGCTGATTTAATTTTAATCAGCCGAGGCAGCAGAGCGGTGGTTCTTAGCCCTGGCTGCACTTCAGAATCACCCGGAGTGTTTTAAGATCCTGATGTGTGGGTCCCACCCCAGTTCGAGGATATCAGAATGTCTCGGAGCGAAGCTAGGTACCAGGACTTTTTAAAAAGCCAGGCCCAAGATCCACTGCGGTATTGTCAAACATCATCTCTCCCAAGCTTTCCCGGTGACAGGAATCACTTGAGGGCACTTGTTCAAACTACCACATTCTAGATCTCTCTGCAGACCACCCTATTGGAGAAGCTCCAAGGACCTGGGGGCTGTCTCTTTAACAAACATTCTGGATGATTCTTCTGGGCAAGTTTGAGACACACTGGTCTAATGGCCTATATCAGCTCTGGGATTGAATTCTAGCTTCACCACTTAAGTTGACATCAAGAAAGTTTCTTAAACTTGTTTCCTCATCTTTAAAATGGGGTGGGGTGGGGTGGGGTAAATAATAACATTATTCTCAGAGGATTGCTGAAGAGTCCACAAGGAGACTCGTGTAAAAGTGCTCAGCACAATGCTAAGAACATAACAGGTGCTCAACAAATGTAACTTGACATCCCACCCTCATAAAAGGTGGGTTTCTGGAAGCTGATTCTAGCAAGGCACTTACATTTTGGTCCTGCCTTCCCTGTAAACAAGAGACCACGCCTACCATTTGCTTCTAAGCTTCTTGAAACTTCAATACTACATTCTACATTCTAACAGTCCTGCTCTTGCCGACTAAAGGATGGATTTTAATCCACTATCATTAGTGACTGTGAGGAAGTCTTGGAATTTGCTTCCACAAAACATTACACTTAGGTTTCTTTTTCTTTCAATTTCACAATTGGGTTTTTAAGAAAAAAATGACGGAATGGAGGAAGTGACTGATTCCAAGTATCATATTAAACAAATCATGTTGGAATTGGAAGACACCTTAGATCATGTAGTCCAACCTCTTCACACCATGACCAGGAGGTAGAAGGCTTTTCATTTCCAGCACACTGACACCAACTCAGAGAGAAGAAATGGAGACATCTATAAACCAAGGCAGAGGCTCAAAGTAATTTGGTACAAAGAACAGATAGAAAGATGACCCCATGAAGGCATCCAGCATTCCTCCAACATTTTATAACATGTGTGGATTAAAGTGCCCTTCTACACACACACACACACACACACACACACACACACAGTAGCCACCAGGCCCCTTGTTATTCCTGGATGGACTGTTGTTAAATAAGAATGAAGCTGTCACTCAGCTCTGGAAAGAGCATTTTGGAGACCTTCTCGGTTACCACAATTATTGAAGAACACGTTTTCAACTCTATCTTGCAATATCAGACAAAAGAATCTGCAAAATCCCTCTGATTCTTGACAAGGTGCAGAAAATCATCAAGCGGCTAAAAAAACAAGGCATCTGGAGCCCATGGAATTTCTGCTAAAATTTTCCAAATTAGGTGAAGAGAAAGATATAATTGCTCTTCCCATTCTCATTCTGAGGATCTCAAGTGCTGAAAAAATTCTTGGGTGACCCTATGGATGCTGTGATTATGATCATTAAAAGTTTTTACTGATTATAAAAAATGTACTTTGTGCAAATTTTACAAAAATGGGAAAAGTACAGAAAAGCATAAAGAAGAAAATTAAAATCACCTCTAAATCAACCACCTAGAATAGCTATTAATACTTTGGTATATTTCCTCCTAGTCTGTTTCTGTGCATATTTAAATGTTTTACAAAGTTGGGACCATAGTGTACAAAGTTATATATAAGGCTTCTTTCCCTTAGTTATGATATTAGAAATAATTCCCTCACATCCTTAAATATTCTTTGAAGGGAATTTTTAATGATCACATAGTATTTCATCACATTTTGTATTCCATAATTTGCTTAACCATTTTGTTATTAATTGATAATAAAACTGCTTCTGTTTTTTTGTATTATAAAAAGGTTCAACAAATAGCCTTTCACATAAATTTTTGAACATATATTTCTTTTTTTAAAAAAGGATTTTATTTCTTTATTTGTGTGTGTGTGTGTGTGAGAGAGAGAGAGAGAGTGTGTGTGTGTGTGAATGAGCAGGGAAGAGGGGCAAAGGGAGAGGGAGAAGCAGACCTCTTGCTGAGCAGGGACCCCCGAAGAGGGGCTAGATCTCATGACTCTGAGATCATGAGCCAAAGGCAGATGCTTAACTGGGTGAACCACCCAGGCATCCCAACCATATATTCCTGATTATTTCCCTAGGGCAGAGTTATAAAAGCAGAATTATAGAGTCAAAGAGTCTGTGTATTTTTAAGGCTCTTAGTATCTTTTGACAATTTCTTTCCAGATTTTTAAAAATATCATCTTTGCTAACACTATTATAATCTGTTTAATTTTTTTTCCAGTTTTGTTACTGAAAACTAGAGCCTGATTTTATGCTGTATCTTTGAAAACTCTAAGTAGTTATATATTACTCTCCTATTTTCCATTTGCATCTTCTTTTTTGTAAATTATTGGTTATGATTATTTTAAGAACTCATATACAGAGTGAAATTACATATATCAACTTAAAGGAAATTCCTGCATAGGACCACTCGTGAGCCTTCTCCTAGCATCTCACTGTGGCTTTAAGTCATATAGACTCAGACTCATATATGGTTACTTTCTCCTCTTGCCAATGGCAAGAAAAATTCAGAAACCATAATCTCATTCTTTTTAACCTTATCTGATTTCATGAAAGCCTCTGCCTTACTCAAATGATAGCTACTGTTGGAAGATGCCCATCAATACAAATGTCCACCAAAACATGTCAACATTTATTTCTTCCATGATGCTCTATGGGCAGAAATCTCTGATAATATGTACATTTTCAGCACCTTCAAGGTCATCACTAAAGTCAAACAAGGTTGGGTTTTCGTTCCAATGCTCCTTGACATTTCTTTTTCTGATGGTAAGTTATGTCACTAACCATCTTCTAGCATGAAGTTAAATCAGTCAGTGGACAGTAAATCTCTGCTGACTCTGAGGGAGAAGTAAAACCCACTCTGATCTAATCAAATCTAATCATCAAGCTCAAAAATGCTGCTGCTGCTGCTGCTGCTGCTTTAATTTCAGGAACAGATCTTCACACAACTGTCAACATCATTACCAAAACACATCAGAAAATTGGATGAAGGTGCAACATGTAGACAATCATAATCCCCCATCATCAATCTCTAGCAGTCCCCAGTTGACAATTCAGATTAGGGGTAAGCCTCCAGGGGACACACTTTGTAAATCAACTTCACAAAAGAGCAATATTAACCCTAGAAACACCTCAAATGTGCAAATTCTGGTGCTGGCGAACTGAGAAGTGGGAATGCAAAGAGTGACTCAACATTTGAACACAGTTTACAGTCTTGCCCATTTATTAATGGATAATATGCTACAGACAACTAAGGATTGGAGGAGGTGGGAGAGTTGTTGCCTATGGAAAGTTTTTCAAGTGCACAGAGTACATGAGCAAACAACTTTTGACAAGCAAAAGCCAAGAACATTGAGCAACGGGGCCCAGTAACAATTCTGCTAGGAAACCATGTGAACCTTCAATTGTAGACTCTTGAAGTGACCCTTATATGATTAGTGTGGTACTGAGTATGTTCAGGAGAATGGCAGAGCAATGCTTTTGAGAATAAATGCCAAATGAATGTGAAACATGCCAAAGGACAATGGTGATGTCCACCAGGGGGAGGGAGTCCAAACACTAGGAAAGCCATAGAGTGGTAGAGCTGAAAGGACCTTTGAATTCATCTCACTCACCTACAAATATTTACTGAGCACCTATGTTGTCTCAGGCACTGTACTTAAACTTAAGAAAACAGGTTCAGAGAGGTTAAATAATTTGTCCAAGGTCAGACAGATAGTTAAAGCCAAGACATCCACTGAGAAACTAGCATTTCAATTTTTTATGACAAGAGATAGAAAAAAAAATGTTTGACAGAAATGAGTTACAGAACAAATAAATAATCCAAGAGGGTCTTGAAGCCTGCCAAAAGTAGAGATTCTTCTCTCTCCCTCCTTGTTGGGCTGTGATCTTTTGATCATAAAGAGATGGAAATTGCAAGACACCAAGAAACAGGAGTCAATTCTGAAAGCTTCACTCTTCCTTTTATTTCCTATCAAAAGAAACACCAAGAATGACCACATTTCTCTTGCCCCTGTCTTAAAATGGGATTCTCGAGTTGTGGAATGGCCCAGCACCTGGACTTAGCAGTGTGGTGGGGGTGCACGACGGTCGATTTAGCCATTCCTAGTCTGACTGGATGTGGACACAGGCAGGTGACTACATCAAGGTGAGGGTGTGTTATCCCCACTCTTAAGTTTCAATTTGGGACCCACAGTGTCATCCAAACATACATGCTTCCCCCATTGTTATTTTGGGGGAACTTAAGGGCAAGACTCTCCCCAGTCTAGGAGAAACTTAAAAAGGAAGGAAGTATGATGCCTACATAAGAAGCCGTAAGTAGAGTTTGCTGAAGGAGGCTATACGTTCTCTTGTTTTAGATTTGAAGCCCAGCCTTGGGCAGAGGACATGTATCCTGCTTAAGAGCCACAGACAAGAGCCATGTCTATTAAACCTCATCTTCTTCCATTGTGGACAGGAAAAACCCTTAGATGGCTGGTCTACAGGGTGGATTTAATAAGAGGGTTCTCAGACTCAGAAAAGTCTCTCGTAAGATTTTCCAAAGGGTTTTTAAAACAAAGTCTAATTTTTTAGGCTTAGAAACAGGACTCCACCATTGTGTGTGACCTAGAAAATGAGATGGGCTATTTAATAAAGATACCAGAATCTATCCATCCAAGCAAGTATCCTCTCCCCTCTGAGCCATCATCCAGATATGCCAGATATTTATCCCAAGGCTGCTGCCATTGTTTTTAGATACTTTGGGGACTCCCTGGAGAATTTCCTTCAAATTGATGCCACATTATTTGGAATAAGCACAATGGTGGCAGATCCTCATCCTGTGAGGCTGGATTTTATTTTTGGAAACAGTCAAAAGGCTTTTTGGCATGTGTAGCCAATTCCGGTGAATAACCAGCTGATTGAGCTGGTAATGTTGTTTTGGGTCCAAATTGAGGCATAGTTATAAGGTCACATGTTCTTGTGTGGCATGGAAACAGCCCTCCAAGGCTATTTCAAATGAGGAGGCCCTGCACTGTTTGAGTGGAGGCAGCACCACCAGACCAGGTGTGTGACCTTCCAGCAGGCCCCTGAGGAGGACAGCACTAATTTGGGCAGGTGATGCTCAGCAGGGTTCTTTGGTTATAAATAATACAAATGATTCTGCCTAACTTACGTGAACAGGAAATTGATCGGCAGGATACTGGGAGCTTGCTGGTTCAAAGGAAAGTCCAAAGGGCCAGTCTCAGAACAGACAGTTCCAGAAGGAGCTGGAACCCTCTGACAGCCTAGCTCAGGTGCAGTAATAAAACTGAGTAAATTCCAAATGTTTCTTCCATCATTGCATTGCTCTGCCCCAAAATGACAGTGTCAGGGTACATTCCAATTGGATAAGCTTACTTAGGGCTTGTGCCCACCTCTTGGCATATGATGAAAGAACCTCTGGGGATCTTTTTGGCTTCTGTAGAGTGAGGACAGTATTCCTCGATTACCAATTCTCCAAAACTGCCCACGAAAGAGGAGAAGCAATTTCCCATGAGGAAGGAAGTGTAATTTTTAGGAAAGGGGAGTAAATACTAGCCCCTCAAAGTGACAAGCATGAACCACAGTAAATCCTGCTATTACTATTACTAATTATACATGTTATGTATAATATTAAGCTTTGCTCTATTTGTCAGCAATTTTGTCACTTTTTAAAAAAGATTTTATTTATTTAAGAGAGCAAGAGAGAGCATGAGCAGGGGCGGGTGTGGAGGGGCTGAGGGAGAGGGACAAGCAGACTCCCTGCTGATCAAGCAGGGAGCCTGATGTGGGGCTCCAATCCCAGGACCTTGGGATCCTGACATGAACTGAAGGAAGACACTTAATCGACTGAGCCACCCAGACTATCCAACATTTTTGTCACTTTGTAAATTACATTGGCTTCATTAGTCATCTCCAGTTCCATAAGCTTATGGAAGTTTGCCCCTTTATTATCACTTAAAAAATCTGTAGGTCTACAGTCTGGTCCATCTTCTCCAGAAGAGGCAGACCCTGCCCTCATTCCTCTACGAGTCCAGGGAATAAGTTCCGTCAGTTCTCCTCTTCCTAATGAAGACAGCAGGAGTGCTTGCTCTCTGCAGCCACAGCCACATGTGGCAGTCATCTGAGGCCACACTATAAGGCTGTGACTGTGGATGGGCTGGGCATGAGTGAACAGCCTTTGGTCTACCCAAAGGTACTTTGGCCTCTGCAAAGCGTCCAGGTCCCCTGTGCAGACGGAATGTGCATGCTCTCAAGAAAACCAGCCCCAGCCTGTGCAAGGGAAAAACCACCTTCCAAACTGCACACAAAGGGAAGGCAATGAGCCTGCACCAAGACCATCATAAACATGCAAGGCAGGCCCCAAGGCTCCGGGGAACTCATTTGACCTCACTGTCCCTGGCCAACAACAAATAGAAGAAGCACATAGCTCACTACTTTCCTGTTGAGTTTCTCCAGGAAGTTCTTCCAAGCCAAAGTACCCAAAGAGAGCCCCCAAAGCTGGCCTCAGCCCTCTATAATGCTGTTTATGGAGCCTCTGAAAGCTAGCAAAGCTTCAGGGTCTGGGGAAGGGTGGCCTTGGGAGAGAGCAAGTGTGAAAGGAAGAAAAGAGGCTGCCACATTAGCTAGGAGCACTGTGTCTGACATGAGGCCCAGGAGTGGGAGGAGGGCTGCTGGGGGTGAGCTACACAGAGGGCAGGGAGACCAGGCTCACAGGCAGCCTGCCCCCACACCCAAGGCAAAAGGTGGAGTGCTGGAGTTCAAGGCCATCAGCAGGGTCTCATCCCACTAAGCCTCAGTTTCCTAATCTGTAAAACCAGGGCAGACCCCCTTTGAGTGGTATCATCAGAGATAATGTACCATCCAGCCCAGTGCCAGCACATAGTAGGCATCAGTGAAAGGCAGCTCTGCCTTTTTGGGATGCCAACATTATATACAGCAGTGCCTTCAAGACTTTGAGATCTCTTGCCACAGTAAAATTTCAAAACACAAACTTTGCAGCCACTCAGAGGATGGCCAATGTTTTATTTTTGCCAACTAAGGACCATAAAAAACAACAAACAAGCCCAACAACAACTACCACCTATGATATGATATTTGTAAAATTATTTTCCAATACCAAAATAAAGCAAAAAGAACATCTTAGAATTAAAAATGTCAGTCTTTTATATGGAATATTTTTAGCCTTTTGAAAAAATTGCGTCATCCTTATTTAGTGAATTTTGTTACAAAGTGAAAACAACTTCATTCCAGACTGACCTGGCTCAGGAACCAGTGGCAGGAAGGAAAGAGTTTGGGCCTTGGAGCCAAATGGGCCACAATGTCCTCCCAGCTCTGCTTCTTAATAGCTGCTTGACCTTAGCAAGAGACCAGCCTTGTGGGTCTCACTTTCTTCCTTTATAAATAGGAAACCATAGCACCTTCATAAGTGAGAGTATGTGTGAAGGGCAAAGCAGAGTTTGGTAGATAGTAAGTGCTCATGAAATGCTAATGCCGGATCCTCCCCAAATTGGAGAGGACTGGATTACTTCTAGCTCATTCACATAATTGAAGAAAATATTCACATTGAAACACAATATTTGAAACACATCTACACACAAATACACATGCACAAACATGAATCTAATATTTGGGCAAGCTTGGATCCCTGTAGCCCTTCAGTCCCCATGATGGACCCTGGTTAATTCCTTTCTAAGCCACGCTCTCACAGATGGCACATGCCGAGCACTTAGAGACACTGATTTTACTCATCTCTCTCCTCTTTTGTTCTTTTTCCTTGACTGGAGTTCATCTGGAACATTTATCCAGACTTCTGTACTTTTAGTTCATAATTCTGAGCATGCAAATTTTCTTGGAATTCTAGCTGGTGTCTTTTTTGCATCACTGGATCTCAATAGGTTTCAAAAGGACTAAAATTGAGGGTTAGAAGGGAAGATAAACGGGTGCTGAAGTGGATGGTTTAACTGAGGGATTCTAGGGCAGCCTGAAGAGGGGAAGGGATCTGTGCCCAAGCCTCTGGGAGTGGTGATGAAGATGTGCCCGCACAAGACTGTGTAAGATTTTCCCAAAAGACATGCATGTGTGTGAGTGTGTATCTTGTTTCTTGACAGAAATAAAAAATTCCTTTTTCTTTGTTTATTGCTGTCTATCCCATTAGAATGTCAGTTCTGTAAGAGCAGGAATTATAAATGTCTTGGCTGTGTCTGTGTCTCCAGTGTTGAAGACAAGCTTGGGCACACAGTAGGTGTTCGATGACAGGTATGGGCACACAGTATGTGTCCAACAAATGTTTGGGGATTGTTGTTTGTTCAGCACTCTGCTCTCCTGGATCTAGGAACAGACTTTCTCCTATCTAGAGGATCAACCCTTCCTCCATTCCCAACTAGATAATTTCCTGAACCACAGGGATGAGTGCATGGCCACTCAGAATTCTTTTCTTGTCATTGGAATTTTCTTTCTGGTTGTTAGGTTAGGAAGATATATGCCTACGAGCTGCTGGTAGTTTAGGTCCTAGAGCCTGGGAGAAAGATGCTCTGAAATAATTGGGCTGACAGGCCAAGACACAGAAACAGGGATAAGAGGCACAAAGTCAACAACAGTGATCCTAGCTGTGTTGGACTCTGGCTCCTGTCAGTCCAGATGTCCCCCTGCTGCCCCTATGCCTGCTTTCTTGAGGCTTGGCTAGTCAGCTCTTTGAGTTATATGAATTACCCCAATATGCTTCCACTAGATTCTCTGTTCCTTGGTGGGGAGGAAGATAAGCTAGCAAGGGTTAGTTTTTATTGTGCAGTCAAAAGAGTTCTGACGGATCAATTTTCTTAAAGGTGGAAGTGACCACAGAGTAGCACTCGGGTGTTTGTTGACAGGTAAGGCTCTGAAAGATCTCCTGGGTAAAAGTCTAGTAAGAAATGATGATGAAGGTGGTGGCAGTAGCTAATATATATTTTTAAAGATTTTATTTATTCATAAGAGACGGGGGGGGGAGGGGCGGGGGGCGGGGCACAGAGACACAGGCAGAGGGAGAAGCAGGCTCCATGTAGAGAGCCCGATGTGGGACTCCATCCCAGGTCTCCAGCATCACGCCCTGGGCTGAAGGTGGCGCTAAACCGCTGAGCCACCCAGGGATCCCCAGTAGCTAATATTTGAATACTTTCCACATGTCAGACACAGGACCAAGCATTTGGTATCATTATTGTTTTGCCACTACCATAGTGCTATGATGCAATAAATGGATAGTTATTATGGTCTCCACTTTATAAAGAAACCAAAACTCAGAGAGGTTAGGTAACTTGTTCTAAGGCCCCGCAGAGAGGAAGAGAAGGTGCTAGAGTTTTAATGCAGGTTTGCATGACTCCACAATTTCTTTTATGCCTTGTACAGGTTTCTTCTCCCTCTTCCCTTTCTTTGTCTCCCACTTCTCTGTTCTCACACTCTTTCTCAACCTCTTGCCTGAAGTCTCTCACTCTCTTCCTTTCAGTGACCCTTCTCTGGCTCTTTTAACTCCATTGTTTTGACAGTCCATGAAAACATATTTTAAGGCCATGGTTTTCAACTCTTCTCAAGTATGAAGATACCTTTTCAATGTTTAAAAAATCTCCATATAATAGTAACTGTGCTTTAGTGTCTATTGATAAAATGCCCATGCACAGATGGAGTCTCAGATGCCTTGTAATAACTCTGTGACCTCTAGGTTAGCATCTGTTACTTTCAAATATATGTGTGAGAAGTCACATAACCATCCCTCTTACTGTTACCTGCTTGGTTTATTACAATATAGAAAAGGCTTATAAATGCTACTATAGAGTTCTTCTTTGCTCACCCTCTGCCTTAAGGCTACTAATTTCTTCTGAAATGTGGTCTTTTTGTCTCTCCTTTAATATGTTTAATTATTTAAAAAGGCATGAACTTACATTTTATATATCATCTCTTGATTATTCAGGGGCTGATTAATTCATGGACTGCCCCAGTCATGTCCTTCTCTTTCTATCCCCATTTGTTTTATCATTCCATTTCTTATTAGCATCTTTTAGTAAGAATGGACAGTGGGAATGAGAAATGATTCTGGTTACAAATTATGAGTTCTGATAAAAGATTTGGTTAGAGGAAGCTGAAATTCTTTCTCAGAGTAAGAATTTCTTTAATTCATCAGGCATATTGATTCTCTCTGAGCTCAGTGAAGGCAGGAGTTGCTCTCATTCACTACTAACCTCTGGGGCTCAGCAAGGTGCCTGGCACATAGGAGCTTACTTTAAAAAATTATAGAATGAGTGAATAAGAGCTGGCTAATGTAATAGGGGTAAATAAACTTTTTCCTAGGTGGGACATTGATTTATAGGAAACTAAGTAAAATACAAGACAACCTATTTTAGGTTCACATGTCTGCAGACAACACAGTATAAAAATGTCTAAATGACTGTGTTAAAATTAAAAACAAAGATATACAGTTCTAATTAGAAAGCAAAAAATATTCCACAGTGTTATGCTATTCCATTGATAGAGAAAGGCATAGACAGAGAGATACATGGAGGTTTCTAAGATGAGGGTTAGTGGACGTAAACTGCTACTGTTACATTAGGCATTAAATAAACATAATCACCCCCAACGCACCAACAACTGAACATTTAATATGTGCCCGGTGCTGTGATAAGCAATTTACATGCCTTCTCACTTTTGTCTTCCCCACATTTAGGAAGTATTATTACCTGATAAGCATCAGGAAGTTACCAGTGTCCCTTGAAAATTTCTTTAGCTTTCCAGCTTTTTGAACCAAGAATGAACTCATCTACTCTTTGCTTCCTCATTTTTAAATTAAAGATTTATTTCCCAATGAAATGTTAGATACATTTGAAACTTAGATTTTAGATATGTCCTTGGAAACTTTGAGATATCTGTTATTTCACTAGCTCTTGCCTTTTGACATTAATGAGTTGTATGGAAAGGAAACTTTTATAATGAGACTTGCCATACTTTTCAGAGTCTTCCTAATTTGTGGAAGCAAAAAAGGTTTGCATGTAGGGATGCAGTGGGGGAAGGACAGAGTTCAGTCTGTGGACCTGCTCCAGGGCCCTGGTGCTGTCCAGGGATCAGGTGCTGAAATGGCTTAGCCAAGGCCTTCCCAAGCCAGCTCCAATGCAGCAAAGGCTGATGGGAGGTGGGAGAGTGCAGCTTTGGCTATAGTCTCGTGCAGCCAGAGTTTCCCAGAATAAAGAAACAACTTGAAAAGGTACTGGAGGAACAGGAATTATGGCCCATCTTGTTTGGAGGAAATTGGGGAAAATGACCAGCTTCCTCTACCTCCTTCTTTCACACTTTGCTTTACTTAGCGTGGAGGGAAGAATATGGACAACAGACTACGGATGAAAAAGTGTATGTTCAAAAAAATCCAAGGCTGACATTTGTAGAACTGGTTAGTGATACATTTTGGAGAATTTCACTGCCTCTCTGAGGCCCAATGATGCTGTCAGTCCCTTGGGACTACTCGACTACTCTGTCAACAAATAATTATTGTGGTGTAATAAAAGGGAAACGAACACAGGGACCTTGGCTGTAATGAGTAAGAGAAGATCAAACCTGTGGCATCAGAGAGGAGTTCCATACAAGGGAGAAGAGCCTTATTACTACAACCTCAGATGAAATTCAGTGTTAATAAGAAACTGGAAGAACTGGAATATTCAATGGGGAGATGAACCTGATAAGTGTGCCAACCATGGAGTGAGTTTCTTTTCTACAGCTCACATGACATTCTACTCTGTTATTTATATATGTGCCTTATCTCTCTTACAACTAAGACTGCTTGAAGAAAGGGACTGTATTCTTGTATCTCCCAAAGCAACTGAGCACACAGCTATGCACATAAAAGGTAGGCATGTAGGATTTGTTTATTAAATTTACTGATGTTGCTCTCAATGCTTAGGCCCTTAATTAAACTACTTCTGAGTATAGCTAATGTTTATTATTTTCATTAACTCTTTTACCTAAGACCCTCCCTCCATCTATAAGACCCCTGCCTATTTCATTTTATTCATTCACTGAACACTGACTACATGCTAAGTGCTGTCACTGCACAGATGGAAAAGAGAAAGTTCTTGCCCTTAGTGGTTGGCAATCTAATGTGAGAGGAGAAATTTTAAAAAGAATTTTTGATATAAGTATATAATTAAATAACATTGTGATATTTCTTTGGTTTGAGTTTCCCTCTCAATCTGACCTAACTAGCAAAAACTCCTTCAGAAACACGTTAACACTGACCGCAGATTGTCAACTGCTCTTACATATGCTTAAGAATTCTCTTTGACTAGATAGCCACAGGGTCTCTTTTGGGGCCAGGGACTGTTATGTTCTGATCTGCAGCACAGCGTCAGATAGGGTGCTTGCTCTAGCCTGCAAAAAGGCTGCTTTGTGTAAAATTTTAAGTCATTAGTTTTGGTGTAGGAAAAGTTGCTCGAGAAAAAAGGCTCTTGAGAAAAATTTATTGGTAAAAAGGTGCCCCCAGAACCAAAGTAGAAGTGCAGGAGACCCCCAGGTCTGAAGGCCTCAGGGACAGGAATCACAGCCTTAATGTCCCAGGATTATTCCTTCTTTTTTCCTCTCTGGGTATCATCTTCATTCTCAGATTCCTCCATGGGATGGGGGACATGGATATACCCCTAAGTGGTTTTGCAATACATCCTTACAACTCATGATCCAAGAGTAAGTTAGAGCTTTCTTTGATTCAGTTTGAAAATCTCAGATCAAGATACAGATTAGACAGCATTGGTCACAGGGAACCGCAGACTATTGACTGGCAGTTCCACAGGATCCTGTGGTTAGAACAATTCCCCAAAGGAGAGGGAATGTTCATCCCAAAAGAAGGAATGAAGGTTGTGGGGAGGTGCAAAGAGAAGATACCCTATTCTGTGTGATGAGCCCATCAGTGCAATGTTGCTCTCCAGGATAACTCTCAAGCAGGAGAATCCTCATCAGCCTGTTTATCTTCCCAGTGCCCATTCATGGCCAGCATACAGAGTGACTACAGCACTAGGGCATGTCAAAACACACTGGATACTTGTCCATGACTTCATATGGCTGTAATTCTACTCTATAAACAACATAGAAAGATGGCTACTGAGGGGGAAGAGGTCCTTTTTGATGTACACAGTCACATATTTGCTTGGTTGACATAGCCAAACACTGGTGACCTTACATGGCATCATCTAAGGTGGATTTTGATCTTGACTCTCCCTGCTCCTCCAGAGAGGCACAGTCCTAAAGGTCTGGCCTGACTATCCAAGTGCCTTTGACTTACTGCACCTGCTTCTCTCCCCCCCCCCCCCCAACATCCCTATCCCTCTCCATCTCACAACCCAATCTCCTATGCTGTAGAGCTCTTTCTATTTTGCAAGTGAATTCAAGCATTTCTGAACAGGAAAGGGGGATAACCTCTTAAATATTTTTCCTTTAGCTGTGCATACTCTCCCTGGTCCTCTTAGTAATAGAAAAACAAGCTTTGGAGGTCCTAAACCATTGACAACTCCAGACTTCTGTTTCCATCCATATAATAGACTGCTGAAAGACCCTCCTGCTACAAAAAAAGTAGATTCCAGATAAAATATATTTTTAATGTATTAGTGGGCTCATAAACTTAAGGAAAATCTCCAAGAACTTCCCTACTCCACAGAAAAGGGAGTTGAAACTAGATCTGGCAGTGATGAGCCTAAACAAATGGGAATAAGGGACTCAGAGCACTATGAAGAGTATTACTAACTCTTGAGCTGGCAGCATAGTGAGGACCCTGAACTTTAGAGTCCTGCATTAATCCATGACCCTTGGAGAGAGCTAGTGTTCCTGATTAAAAACACTGCCTTTAGATAATTACAAGAACAACAATAGTCATTATAAGTGGTTGGGTTTTCAAGGGGCAAAGTTGACATTCTATATGTATACCAGGAAGGGTTGCTCAAGACTTAAAGTGGACTAAAGTCTTTGTAATGTTATAGAACGGGGTTAAGATGATTTTAGAGTTTGTTAAAAAATATATCATAAAATTTCAAAGAAATTTCTAAAAGAATAGAAGATAAAAGTCCCAAATCAATTAGAGGAAAACAATGGGATTTAGAAAACAAGTATCTCCCTCCTTCCTCCCCCAAAAAAGCTGTTCAATCAATTTTTTAAGTTGTTTTTTAAAAAGATTTTATTTATTTATTTATTTATTTGAAAGAGAGAGAGGGAGAGAGTATGATCAGGGGGCAAGGAGGTGCAGAAGAAGAGGGAGAGGCAGATTCCCCATTGGGCAGGGAGATCATGCCCTGGGATCATGCCCATTGGGCAGGCCCTGGGATCATGACCTGAAGAGAAGGCAGACACTTAACCAAGTAAGCCACCCAGGCACCCCTCAATCAATTTTTTTTTAAAAGCAAGAAAGGAGGGATGCCTGGGTGGCCTAGTCAGTTGAGCGTCTGACTCATGGTTTCAGCTCAGGTCACCATCTGAGGGTGGTGAGATTGAGCCCTGCATCAGGCTCCGCACTCAGCACACAGTCTGCATAAGACTCTCGCTCCCTCTTCCCTTCTCCCCCTAAAAAAAAATAAATAAAATAAATCTTTTTAAAAAAAAGCAAGAAAGAAAAAGAAGCACTGAAAATATGAAAATTGAACAAATAAGAGAAACAAGTTTAAACATATTAATGCTCCCATTAAATGGAATGGACTAAACCCATCAATAAAAGAACAAACAGCTAAGAAAGAAACATAAACTACACATGCTGCATACAAGAAACACACATTAAACTTAAGGATTTTGGAAAGTTCAAAGTAAAAGGATGAAAAAAGATATTCCTGGCAAACAATAATAAAAAAGAAAGATGGAATTGTTCTAATAATAACATTAGGCCAAAAGCATAATTATGGATAGATGAGGTCACTTTATAATAATGGCTCCATTCACCAGGGAAACATAAGAATCTAAGATTTATTATGGTTATCATTTCACAATATATACAAATATTAAAACATTGTGTTGTAAACTAGTATTATATGTCCATTACATCTCAATAATAAAAAAAGGATTCTAAAGCTGCACCTAATAAAATGAACTCAACATATAGTAACATAGAGTCACAGAAAGAAATGGACTACCACAGAAGTACATTTCAAACCAAGCCTCAATAATGAAATATTAGAGAGAAGAGAAATATTAATAAAGATTATGATTTGAACAACACAATTAACACAATTTAATGGACATATGTAAAATAATAGTTCACCTTTCACCATTTCTATGACTTTCAGCAGATCTCTGGGCCTCAGTTTCCTTATCTGTAAAATGCGACAATACTATCTACAGTGCTCTTGTCAAAGGCATCACCTAAGATGTGTCATTATTGCTGTATCTCCAGGAAAGAAAAGACTTCTAATTAGTGCATGCTGCCCATTGTAGGTCACATCCCAATCTTTGTGATGTTAAAACATGAAAAGATGTGTGACCCCCTGTGACGGTTTAAGATGAGATGATGTAAGTAAATTATAAGGTCCACGTTGTTAACTCCACCCCTTCAGAACTGACAGTAATGAGAGGAGAGCTTGGCAAAAATTCAAAGTGGGGAATATCACAGCTTTTTCCATCCTTGCATGTTTTCCTAGGTATCCACACCTCAAAAAAAAAAAAAAAAAAAAAAACAAACAAAAAAAAAAACAACAACAAAAAACTTCTTCAGAGGGGAGATTAAGCCCTCACCATAGCATTCTTGAAAGAAAGTGACTTACAGGTCAGTAGCACTGGGCAGAAGGGGTGGGGAGACCCGTGAGAGGGAGGCAGGGGTCAGAGAGGTCCCCCAGAGCAGAGGTGATGCTGGGAGTGGAAATGGCAAAGAGAAGTGTGAGATGTGTTAGGGGGAGGGTGGGAGGGGGGCAAGGGGAGGAGAGGGAGGGGAAGGCCAGCTGCTGTAGGGGTGTAAAGGTGGGGAGGATGGGCTTCACCAGCAGCCTGCCCCGTGCCTGGGACTTCAGGAGGCTGAGGCAAGACCCTCCACCCAGCCCACCACTTAGAGAACTGGGGAGAAGGCCAACTTTAAGGAAGGTGACTGGAGACAGGGCCTATATCCACTTTCTGAATGGATGAAAAACTCAGACTACTAAAAGTAGCTTTGCCTTTTTCAGCAGAGGCAATTTTAGGGTCTAAATTATATTACTATTTTGGAATAGCTTTTTATAAATATTCTTCACTATGTGAAAATCAGTTTTTTGTTAAATGATTTTTTTAAAAAATTAATTTTAAAACAAACAAACAACAAAATTCAAGTAAGCCTAAAGCTGTCTTTGACCTGGAGAGGACCTTGCTCCTTTGTTAAACAGACCCAGATGCTACCTGTCCTTTCAAATGCCTCCTCCAAGGCCTTGGTGATTCTCACCTGGGACTGCTCTCCACCCTGTCGGACTCTTGGAATGCTCACATCTCTCTGTGAGTGTGGGTGGCTCATGACCTCACCCTGTTTTGCTGTGTTGTGTCACCAAGGACAATGAGATCTTAAAAAGTTCTGAATCCCTCTCCCTACCTCCAACCATGCAAGGCATCAGGTGTTGAACAGTGAGCCGCCTGGTAAATTAAGGTGGTTGGTCACTAAGGACCAAAGTGTGCTTTTGGGGATTCTTCCCCAAACTTCACGTGCTCCTAAGACAAGGGATTGTCATTAATTAAAAATAATACTTTTGTTGCTGGTGTACTTCCTTTACTCTTTTAAATGATACATTTGCTTATGAGGTGGTATATTTATTTGAATGCTGTGAAATTGTTAAAATAATACTATTAAAATTCTCTAAGGTAATGGTCAGCCCCTCTCTAAAAAATCACACCACACATCTGATGTATTGGTTTCCTATTGCTGCTGTAACAACTTGCCACGAACTTAGTGGCATAAAACAATATACATTGATTATCTTACACTTCTGTGTGTTAGAAGTCCATCATTGGTCTGTGTTGAAATCATCTCCTTCTAGAAGCTCTAAGGGGTAAATCTATTTCTTCACCTTCTCCAGCTTCTAGAGTTTACCTGTGACCCCCTCCCTCCATCCTCAAAGCCAGGAATGGTATGTTTACGGCTTTCTTACATCACATCACTATGACCTCCTCTTCTGCTTTCCTTTTTCTAGTTTTGAGGACCCTGTGAGATTACATTGGGCCCCACTCGGATAATCTGGGATCATCTCACTATCTCAAGTTCCTTAACTTAATCACATCTGCACAGTTCCTTTTGCCTTGTCAGATAACATATTCACTGGTTGTGGGCACAAGAACACAACATCTTTGGAAGGCCATTTTTCTGCCTACCATACCTCCTGTCACCTCCCTCTGGTGGGGAGTGTGTAGCAAGGTAACTATGAAGGGGCTTCAGGCCCTTGGGCTGTCAGGAGAGGCTGTGACTTGGTGTGCAGGGTAGAATTTTTGTCCACTGCTTCTGGGAAGAGGGAAGTTCGGATGCACCAATGAGACATCTCTGGAAAACCTGGTATGCACCGCTGAGTAACCTTTTTAGAAAAGTTTTAGGAATGGGTTTAAAAGCCCTGGTTCCTGTTCTAGCTCATGTCTTATTAGTATTCAAAATCAGGGGTAGTCCATGCTTAACCACAGCAAAAGAGCTGGCACCCCGCAATCTTTCTACCATGATACCGGTGACAACAAATCTCGGGGTGAAGGGCGAACCATTTAAGAAATATATTTTTGCAGACTAGACTTTAGAGGAAGTCCTCTTAGCAGTTTGAATCAGAAAGTATTGAAGTTCCTCAATCTGGTTTTTAACGGCGGCAGCTTCTTTTGCAGATGTAGAATAGGCTTTTTCCTTCTTGGAACTATCAGATCTAAATTGATCAAGTGCAAGCCCTGGAGCCTACGTGGCCATATACATGGTAGGGGTTTAAATAGCTATTGGATTCAATAATCCCCAAACTTACCTTTTATTTCTAGGCTATGAATAAATAGAAAAAGATTGAGATTGGAAACAATTTGGCAATATTTTTTAAGATCCAAAATGTACATAGCATTCCTAACATCTTCACTTCCTGGTATCTATCCCAGAAAAATATTTGCATATGTGGGTAAGGATGTGTAGTTCAGGATTGTTTGCAATGGTCACAGATTAGGGACAGCTTAAATGTCACTTGAGGGGGGGCAAAACAAATGTGGCATGTCCACACTAAGCAACTTAAAAAAATAAACTATATCTATATATATGAACAATAAATATACAATATAGTGAAAAAAGTGAGTTTTGGAACAATCTGTATCAGTTTGATTCTTCCAAAAATTATGTATTTGCAACCTGAGAACACATCTGTAACACAGAAATTTCTAGAAGTATAAACAGCAAACTGAAAACTGTTATTCTCGGAGAGGACTAGGATGTGTTTGAAGTAGGAGTGAGAGGTTTATAAAGATGGATTTTTACTTTCATCTATATTGTGAGAATTTTGGGTAATAAAACACATTTAAGTGTTATCAAATTGTAGAATATATTTTAAATTAACAGAGAAAGATAAATTGAACTGAATGACATAGTTTAACATTTTAAAGTTGTCAGAACTGATCAAATCTATTAAAATGTTTTACAAAGCAACAATTAGGACAGGAAGTTCAAAACTATTTTTCATATTTTGTTAAATGTCTGTAGATGTATATGCATATACACTTATAGAGACTACATATATCTAAATATATTTACATGGATACTACATCTATCTACCTATCTACTATCTATACCCACTAAACACACTATATATCTCTATCTATGCTATATATACTTATGATAAAACACATAAATGCTGCTTTGGTTAAATCATAGATAAATATCTCATTCTTTATCATTGTTCTTATTATTTACAATGGCAAAATATCTCCTATATGATTATGATTAATCTGGTAATTGAATACAGTTTGCCTTTTAAATAATTCAATTAACTTTAGTAAATTAAAAAAGTTTTCTGACATAGTTGCAAAATTAAGAACAAAATGAAACACTGCTTTACGATATGTAGCATCCCTTTAAATGAAACCCTTCCAAGTGTGAAGCATGCGACAAGGTTTTATCAAATGAATGCTCTGTGTAGAAAAACTGATCTAAATTGTGATTTAAACTTTACAACCACTACAATCTTTCCATTTGAGCAAAACTTCTGTTGGAAACTGAAAGGGTAAGGGGGTTATCTCAGACCTCTGGGGATATCCTAGGAAACAAAAGCTGCTCTAAAGGAATTGTGCAAGATTGACACCAACAGGAATTCCTTTCTAGACTATGTGAGACTGTAGATTGGGTGTTTAGTTCCACTGAGAAAAGGGGAAGCTACTGAGCTTTTTATTTACCCAGGGAACCAGTCCTGAAGATCCTCAATGGTCTGTGCGTGCGCGAACGTCTCTTGGGGTGATCAAATCCTCCCCTCACCCTGCAGGGAGGAGACTGTATGCACAGACCGCAATCATGCACCTGCCGGTCAACAGATAAGCCCTCCATATGCGGAGGCACTCACCCAGCTGTGGCGGAGGAGCAGAGCCAGCCCATTCCCTCCCCCATCCCCGCAGAACAAAGGGCGGTCATTCTCTGCTCCTCCCAGAGTCAGATGCACGCACATGCCTTCCATCACAATTAACTCAAGAAACTGAAACACAACACAAACTCACCCGCAACATGCTCAAAATCAATGCCATCAATACCCAGAACGAGGATACCGAAAAAGCAAAACAAAACAAACCTATTCAAAAAGTAAATACTCAAAGCAACAGGGCTCAAGTCAGACACACTACAAGGTCAACAAATCTAAGACAAGTTCAAGTGCATGGTGCCTGATAAACTGAAGAGCTGGCCATTATCCCAGGGGTCACAAAGGTAAATGCCTTCTGAGACCAGCTAATGGAAAGGTCTGTAAGATAATACAGAGTGGGCCTGTCATGAGCTGGACCGCAGGTGCCCCAGGTAAAGGTATTTACATTCAATTTTTAGAAATTTCACTCTTGCAGCATGATTCTTAAACAGAGTCTACAACCAAACAGAGAGGGAAACTGAGTTAGATATAGGTATAGGATAGATGACAGAGAGTAAGAGTCAAAGCCAGAAATGTGGCCAAGTCCACAGAGAATAAAATGCAGAGCAGTGATCCTCGCTGTCATTATTTGAAAGAATGGTGACCATTTGGTTTATATCTTCAAAGGCAAGAGCAAAGCAAAAGTTAAAAGAAATGGCTTATTAAACTCTAATATGAGGGATTCAGATTTGTCAAATAGATTCTTGACATAAGTAATTGAGCTAGATTACAAAAAGATTGCACACATTCTCTTGGAAGGCTTTAAATAAATGGAGCTTCCAAGCACTGTAGGTATGGCTTTATTGGAAAGCAAGGGGTGGACCAAATGACCTCCCAAGGTCCTAATTTAAATATGTCTATACAGTCAACCCTTGGTTATCCAGCCCAAAGAAGAAGACAGTGACAAATCATCCTAAGCTGAAGATAATAGAAAGTTATATTTGCCTTTGGAATGTATTTTGGTACTTAAATTAGAACGTGTCTTTCTGATGCTCTGAGAATTCACAATGCTTCACAACAGCCACAAAGAAGGCCTGACCTGGAGCTGGGAAGCTGCCCACTTTCACCATCCTGTCCTCCATGCAAGCCTTCTCCTTTGCTGGGAGTGGCCATATCATCTTGTAAAAGAACACTCGGCAGCCCAGACTTCCCCAGACAGGGCCTGCCCAGCTCAACCCTTCCCTGGGACAAGAGAGAAAGGTCTCTCCCTGATTGATCTCTGGCTGATTCAGGAGGAACACCCAGGACAGTCTGAGTTTTGTTTCCTGAGGAGGACTCCAAAGTGCCGCAGGCCCCACAGTCAGCAGCAAGCTAGACGGGCTTATCTTATCTACTCTGAGCTGACTACAAAGGATGGTCTAGCCTCCCTAACACAGAGGACATAGAAGCAAATTTCTTGAGTTCCTTGGAGGAGAGAGAGGGAGGGACTTCATGGAAAAGACAGAGGAAATGAATGCCTAGCTCTTGGAAAGAAAGAAGCTGCATGCTCAGGGGATGCAGTGGCAGCCCAGGCACGTCCAAGGATGGGTGTGATGAAGAGTTGTACCTGAAGCCCATGTCCAAGGTGAAGGGTGAGCACACTCACCGCAGTAACTTGTAGGGGGCCCAGGAGGAGGGAAGGATGATTGCCTTACCATCCTGTCTGTCCTCTGTCAGCTCCCAGGGTCTGCCGGAGGAGGAGGGGTGGCAGAAGGTGGGAAAGGCTGGTGCCATCCAATGGGAGGCAGGGCCAGCTAGAACATTTCAGAAATGCGACAGGTCTCTGGGAGGCGGGATTTGATGAGGTGAGCTGCTCTGATTCAGAGAGACACTGGATCCTCACGGCACTGAGAGCAGACAAGCTGCTCAGGTCACCTCAGGCAACAAGGGTCATTACAACCATTTCTGATTTTCTTTTTTCTATCACACTCTGCTCTTTCATTTTTCCTTCTTAAGGCCCAGACAGATGCTAATTTCAATGTGGCTATTTAATATAAATGAAAAAAATTAAAAATTCAGTTCCTCAGTCATAGTAGCTACATTTTAAGTGCTCAACAGCTACATGTGGCTAGTGGCCACCATATCGGACAGCACCAATGTAGAACATCTACATCATCATGGAAAGTTCCATTGGATGATGCACACTCATCCAGACTTCGAAGAGGTCTAGAATTGGGTACCTCTACTCTTCACAGGGTAGAAGAAATTAATAAATGGAAGAAGTGTGCTTTACTAAGTATCTTTTCTATACATCATCACTGCTGATCCTCACCACTGTCCTGTGTGGTAGGTGGGGATAGCCTTCAATATGCCCATTTTAGGGATGAGAAAAGTAGGCACTGTATAGCTAAGTAACGTGAACAAGGTTTGCAACTATTGGGTGGTACAGTGAGGATTAAAACCAAGTGCTCCCTGGGTGGTGCAGCGGTTTAGCGCCTGCCTTTGGCCCAGGGCGCGATCCTGGAGACCCGGGATCAAATCCCACGTCAGGCTCCCGGTGCATGGAGCCTGCTTCTCTCTCTGCCTGTGTCTGCCTCTCTCTCTCTGTGTGACTATCATAAATAAATAAAAATTAAAAAAAAAAAACCCAAGTGCTCCAATTACAAGGTAAATGCTTTATACAGTTACATGCAACTGCTACAAATAGTGTTACCTAATAGCGACTTTATTCAGGGCTGCCAGAAAAGCTCAGACCTCTCAGAATGAAGAGTACAGGCCCTTGTGTTTTTATTGATCCACTGATTTTTGAAGTGATAACAAAACTGCACAACTGTGGTTCAGTAGTTCTAGAGTTAGGGAGCCCTGGGGTTCAAATCCTGACCCATGCATGTCCCATGTAATTGATGAGGGCAGCTCACTTCCCATCTCATTTCCTTTTCTTGTCTCTGTACTTCATAATGTTGTCCAGAGGATTAAAGAAGACAGTGCCATTGAAAGGCTTAGCACCACAGTGCCTGGCACATATTAGGCTCCATAAATAACACCTATCCATGGTTACTGGCAGAACTGACAATGCCTGGTGCATGTAACACCCTGCTGTTGCTTCAGAACAAGGAAGCACTACAATCATTCCCATTTCTATAGAAGATACGCCTGAATCTCAGGGAGTAAGGGACGGACTCAAGGTCGTGCAGATAGGAAGTTGTAGATCTACGGCATGAACTCAAAGCTATTTGGACTCCAAATCCTATGCTTTTCGTACTACACAATGTTGCTTCTTGAGAGAGAAGGGAGCAGTGGGCCACATGCTCTAGAGGAAGTTTAGCTATCCTGAATTCCCATCATCCTCCCTTCTTTGAAAGGGACAATTACTGCCTGCCTAGTCTTATGGGAAATGCCCTGCAAAGGCAGCTTTGAGTATCCCCTCGATCATAATGATCACCTTTAAGCCCTTCCGACATAGAGATTCTACAGTCCCCCTGCTAAAGAAGTGTTCCTTGCATAACGAAGGAGACTTAAAAATATGAAGAGAAAGCCTTGAAGCAGAGCATTCAGATTCTCTTCCTGAAAAATTCTCCAGCCTCCATCCTCTCACTGCTCTAGCAAAAGGTAAGGACATAGCATACCAGAGGCCCAGCTGAGCCCAGCCAAGACCTGTGAGTGGGAAGTGAGTGGGAATCTGAGTATTGCAAGCCACTGGCTTTTGAGATTCGTTACTCAGCCTTATCACAACAAAAGCTGACTAATGTATCCGTCAAACTCAGGGTGGGAAGCACTTACCCTGCCACAACGATCTCAAAATCTCCATCATGGTCCACATCGGTGACTGCCACACCATAGTTGAGCTGGGTGGGGTTGCTGTCATAGTCAGGGGGCAGAACCGAGCTGGTGACTGCAGTGAACATGGGTTCAGCACGCTGGGACCCCTCGGTGGGGGGCAGAAGCCACAGCAACAGCAAGAACAGTAACATCCTGAACATCTGAAACCAAAAGTTAAAAATGTTACCAAATATGTAACCAAACAGCCCAGAATAGGCACAGAAGTGCCTTTCCCAGCTGTTCATGGAGGGCGTGGCCATTCCTAGGCTGCCACTTTTCCCTAAGACCTGCCCTGACCACTGTGTTTAAAACTGTAGCCTCCCTACATCACACCTGATCACCCTTATCCTGCTTTGCTTTTTCTTTTTCTATAGCACCTACCACTGTATAATCTACTTATTCATTATATTTGCTATTTATTGCCTCCCTCTGCTAGAATGTAAGCTCCACCAGGGCAAAGATCTTTGTTTTGCTTACTTATGCACACCAAGCCAAGGACAGGGTCTGGCACATAATAAGCACTCAACACATATTTGTTGAGTGAATGAAGGAAGGAAGGAATGGTTGAGTATAAATACACTGGGATCTTCCGTACTCTGAAAGATTGGGGGAATGAAGAAAATAACCACTCTTAACAGTCCAGGGGTGGAGTGAGACAGACCCCTATTGGGTATCCTGGTCTAGAACAATAATAGAGGCAGTGAAGGATTATCCTTCTATGGGTCATGCCCCAGAGGTAGCCTGGAGGGAATCTGGGAATTGGCAGGTTCCTCTGGCCAACGTCCCTCCCTAGGGCAGCTGGCCATCATCTCCAAATCAGGAAGCGATCAGTTAGGGAATGTATTCCAGCAGGATCTGGCGGGTGGCGTATCATTCACTTGGAGAAATTAAACCATTGTGTGTGTGTTTTATTATAAATTAATTATGTATAATCCATTGTATAATTCATTATTATATCTCTAACATAACTCAGGGTGTTGCCGAGCAGCCTGGGGCCATGGGAGCTGGTGGCATGTACCCAGGAGACTGATGAGAATGGCCAAGGAGGTGGAAGGACTCCACCCCCACTTTGCATGAGCTACAGATGGCACCACCCTGAGACTCTGCCTGCAGGCCTGGAATCAGAACTCACAGAGTGTTCAAAAGGCTCTGCTGGAACAAGTCCCATGAAGGCTGCGCAGGTCCAGTCCTGCAGGCAAAGTGGTGCCTTCCTGCCTTCAGAAGGCAGCAGACCCCTTCTTCATGGAACTTTTCCTGCTGGCAGGCCAGTGTGTCTGGCAGCCAAGAGCAAGGCTGAGTGAGGCTGATGTCTTCATGAACAGAAGACGTAAAAATTGACTCTCCATATGGAGACAGACGCTCTTGCCAGCAAATGAGCTCGCCTCCATTCAGGACCCAGAAACCCACGAGGGCCCAGGCACTGTCTTCATGGTCAAACATGATTCAGAAGCCTCCCTAATACCTTGCTGGTAAGGCTGGGGAGAGACCCAGGGGCAGGGCTCCCACCCCAGGGCAGAAACTAACATCTTGCAGGATGTTCATATGGCACAAGTTGGGTGTTGCACTATCAGAGTGAGGTCAAATCTAAATTATGGAGATGTCTGAACAAAACAGTGTCATCTACTGGGCTGTCTAACCACTGAAGGCAAACACATCACTATGAGAGTTAAGCAACTCTGCAGGAAGTTTGGTTGAATAAAGGAAACTTCTAATTGGATTAATGAGCAGCTGGTGGTAAAATGAGAAGCTAAAGAGTATTTAATAATCAGCGTAGACATGCTGAAATGTAGGGTGGATCTGAAGGTCACTAGTCTTTTCAGGGTATGACCTCTATTGTAAGAACAACAAATGAGTTTCAACTTGAGAGCCAGATCCAATTGATTGGCAGTGGATTGAAAGAGTACTGTGATCAGATTACAAGGTCTGCAATGGACAAAGAAAAGGAAAATGGCATTGGGTATACCTTCCAGAAGCTAGTTAGTCCCTCCCAGGCACCATACCTGCAATTTGGGTCACTGCCACCAGGGAGGCAGGTCTGATTGGAGTAATACAAGCAACTGTTAGAAATTTTGTAATGAAGGCCAGGAGGGGTATGAACCATGATCCAGCCTGTTGATTTTTTACCTTTTCTGTGAAAAAGTGAACTTAAAAAAAAAAAGATTATTTATTTATTTGAGAGAGAGAGAGAGAGCGAGAGCACGCACGCACAAGCAGAAGGAACAAGAGAGGGCAGGGACCCTGATGTGGGGCTCAATCTGAGGACCCTGGGATCATGGCCTAAGCCAAAGGCAGATGCTTAACTGACTGAGCCACCCAGGTGCCCTGAAAAAGTGAACTTTTAATTAAAGGAGCCATATGAAAGAGGTAGCTACTCTGTGTTAACCATTTCCGGATAAATAACCCAAAGCGAGATTAAAAAGAAGTAATACACGTATGGGCTGAACTCTATTTTGCTTGGTAACCTCAAACAAGTCACAGCCTTGTTGAGTGCCAGCTTTTCTTCTCTAAAATGAGAGTTTGGGAGAGACTCTAAGGGTTCTTTCCAGCTCAAATTCTATGATGAATTAAAGGATTTTTTTTTTTTTTTTAGAAGCAGACCTTCAACAGTTTTTCTCTCTAGTGTCTTCTATAAACTTCAGACCAACCTGTGTGATTTTTCCTTTCTGAGCACATTAAACATATTTTGAACAAAACAGCTTTTCAGCAGGATTCTACAGTAGTTCCCCTACAGAGGCCAAAGCCAGACCATCATTAGTGTGGAATCTGAAATCACCCCACATGAGCAGACCAATTGATGGCCTCCCCAGTGGGACAGGGGAAGAGAGGGGCGGGGAGATGATGTACTTTACAAGTTATTCTTCTGCTATGTCAAGGGCACCCAGTGCACCTACCTGGGCTGCTTAGAACCAGCTGTGAGTTAGAGGGGAGGCTGTGAGCCTGTCTCCATGGCAGATCAGGAAACAGTTGTGGTAAAGAAACTCAGGAAAAGGTCTGGAAAATATCTGCCTTCTACTCTCAGGGCTCACATGAAAGAGGTCACTGAAGGTATTTCTCTGTACCTTGGATGTTCAGACTGGTCCCCAGGACAACAGCATCAACATCAGCTAGGAATTTGTTAACAAGCAGGATCTTGAGCCCCACCCTAGACTAATAAATAAGAATATGCATTTTAATAATATTTTCGGTGTCACAAATTCACATCAAACTTTGAGAAACATTGCCCAACTGGAACTGTACACTGGAATCACTGGGGGGAGTTTTTAAAGAATACTGTTGTCTGACAATGATTTCCTGGTCATGACATCAAAAGTACAGACAACAAAAGAAAATATGGTTAAAATGGATTACCTCAAAATGTAAAACTTTTGTACCTCAAGGACATTATTGACAGAGTGAAAGGGCAACCCACAGAATGGGAGAAAATATCTGCAAATCGTCTATCTGATAAGGGATTAATACCCAGAATATATAGTTTCTACACCTCAGCAACAAAAAACAACCCAATTAAAAATGGGCAAGGGACTTGAACAGACATTTCTCCAAAGAATGTATATACAAATGGCCAATAAATATGTAAAAAGATGCTCAACATCAGTAATCATTTGGGAAATGCAAATAAAAACTACAATAATACCACGCATACCCATTAGGATCAATATAGCAAACAAACAACAAAACCCAGAAAATGGCAGTTGTTTGTGAAGATGTAGAGGAGTAAGACCCTTGTGCTCTGCTAGCAGGAAGGTAAAATGGCACAGTTATTGCAGAAACCACTGTGTGGTAGTTCCTCAAAAAAATCCCAAATACAATTACTATGTGATCTGGCAATCTCACTTCTGGGTTTATACCAGAAAGAAGTGAAAGAAGGGGCTCAAACAGATATTTGTACACCCATATTCACAGCAGTGTTATTCACAATAGTCAAATGGTGGAAGCAACCCAAGAGTCCATTGACAGCTGAATGGTAAGCAGACCGTGGTCTACACAAAGAATGGAATATTATAACCTTTAAAAAGGAAGACAATTCTGACACACTCTACAACACAGAAGTACCATGAAGACACTGTTCTAAGTGAAATAAGCCAGTCACAAAAGGATATATACTATAATTCCACTTACATGTACCCAGAGTAGTCACATTCACAGACACAGAAAATAGATGTTGGTCCTCAGGGGTTGTGGGGGAGGAGGAATGGGGAGTTAGCATTTAATAGAGACAGAGTTTCAGTATGGGAAGATGACAGAGTCTGGAGCTGGGTGGTGGTGATGGTTGCACACTAATGTGAATGTACTCAATGTCACTGAACTGTACACTTAAAAATGGTTAAAGTGGTAAATTTAGAGACCAGATCTCATACCAAGATATTCTCACTTAACTGGTGTAGGGTGCAGCAGGGACATCAGAATTTTTAAAAGGTCCCCATGTAATTATAATATGTTGCAAAATTTAAGAAACTGTTCTATACCAGTGCTTCAGTACTTCTCAAACTTTAATGTGTATATGAATCACATCTTATTCAAGAGCAGATTCTGATTCACTAGATCTGTGTAGTAGGGTCCAACATTCTCTATTTCTAACAAGTTCCCAGGTGATGCCAATGGTCCTGGTCTGCAAGTTACACATTGAACAGCAAGGCTTTTCTATACTATAGCTCCCAGTCAAGAAACCAGGGTGTACACTACAGTGAAGATACAAGATTAGTTCAAGAATCTTCTTTGTCTCTAGATCTAAGGAGCTGAAATCAGTTGAAGGTTAGGCAATTCCCAGGGCTCCAGGCTCAGTTTATCCTTACACACTCAAAGTACTGACTGTCTTCAGCTCAAAGTTAAATCACCACACTTGATATGAAGTGACAAAGAAGGATTCTGACTCCAGTTTTTATGAAAAAGTGAAAAGAGGGGAAGGGTTGGAACTGGAGAGAGGTGAGGTCAAGGAGAAAAGAGATGGTTCCATCAAAGGCTACAGCCTAGAGAAAATGGGGGATGGGCAGGAATTTGCAGGCTAAGATAGAGATGCATGCCAATGTGTTCTTAAAAACCATCATAGCACCTGATACTAGTAAGTGCTCAATTAACATGTGTTAAATGTACAAAGGAATATGTCTAAATGATAATGTGAGTCAGCAGAAATTGTTTGCAGCTTGTCATACAGTTATTTAAAAACTGTTCTTTCCCTAAAGCAATGCTTCTCAAACTGTAACATGCTGACATATCACCTGAAGATCTTGTAAAATGCACATTCTGATTTGGTAGGTCTGGGGTGGGACCTGAGTTTCTTCACTCTAGCAAAATGTCACATGATGCCTATGCTGCTGGTCTGCAGACTTTACTTTTAGTAGCAAGGCTTTAGACCAGTTGTTCTGAACCTTACCTGGTCAATAGAATTACCCGGAAGTTTTAGAAATATGATGTGGCCCAGGTCCTTCACCCAGTTTCTGATTAATTGGGTAGGGCTTAGGCACTGTGTATCTTTAGAAGCCCCCCAGATGACTCCGATGGGCAGCCTGGGTTGGGAACTGCTGCCCTAGACTCGCGGTCCTCAGATATCTGAGGTGGGAGCTACAATCTGATTTAAAGAGAAAAATGTTCCTGCTGCTAAGATTCCCCACCAGCTTGTTGAAATATATGAAGAAAACCTACTTAGCTGGAGAATGTCAAAGGAAGAGGGGAGATAGAGTTTGGGGCAGAAAGCAGAGCAGGCTGGTACTGCCTGTAGCGGAAGGGCAGCCAGCACCCGCAGTGCCCTCACATTTTACACGGCTGACTCGGGAAACCTCCTGTCACACCACTGTGAACATCTGAATCTTTTGGGAGAGTGTGGAGAAGTTAAAAATAGAATTAAAAAGTAGGTTGAACTGAAATTTTTTGTTTTCTTGAATGGCTTGGATATTAAGTGCCTACTATGTATTTGAGCACACGAGTGGCGAGGAGTAGTGGGTTAAGCACGTGAGTGCAAAAGGAGGATTTTCAGGGCAGAGCAGCCTGGGATAGGAGAGGCTGACTACCAAAGGCAGAGCTCGGGCAGAAGGGTGCAGGGCCAGAGTACCTGGGGCCCCAGTAAGGAATGTGGGCTATTCGCAGGGGAGTCGTGGGGAGGGGGCAAAGGAGGGTCTGGCTTGACAAGAACAAGGGATGGTAGGACTTGTGGTTCAGGCAGTGAGAAGAATTGCTTTGTAATAATACTTTTTTTTTTTTTTAAAGTGCTCTATAAGCAAACTCCTTGAACAATCCTCAGCAGGATAAAAAGGGGAAAAAATCCCAAAGCCTGGAGTCAGGGACCTGGATTTGGATCTCAACCCCCTCTATAAACTAGGTAGTAACCTTGGGCATGTTCCTCAATTATTCAGATCCTCAGTGTCCTCATCTGTAATCTGGGAAGCAGATGACACACCACGGTTTCAAGGGTTAGGTGAGCTAGTGTACACCTCTTGGGGGCCAGACAACGCAGTGCTCACTCCTCGTTTCCTTTCTTTTCACACAGTGTTAGGTTAGTTAGTCTGTAGACATTGGCTGTGGGTTGGGTCACATGCAGCCAAACTCAGTTTTGTGTGGCCTTGGGACTTTCCTGAATTGGGTCTGAAAACTGGTAACCAAGCAACCCAGATCTCGGAGTGGGGTCAGGCAGCTGTGGGGAGAGGCTTCCAGGGCAATTTCCAGGGTAAGCAGTTCTTTAGCAATTATTGAAAGAGCCAAGGACACAACCCCGAGCTTTCACAAAACAAGAGCCCTGAATGCTTCAGATGGTGAGAGTGAGCAGGGAGCACAGACCCTTTCCAGACACTGTAGGAGGGCAGAGTCTTGCTCTACAAAAGAGCCCTGGATGCTTCAGAAGTTAGAAATGAGCAGGGAGCACAGAACCTTTGCAGACACTGCAAGGGGGCAGAGGCTCCAGGGAGAATGGCAGCAGCAGGAGCACTCCGCCCTGCAGTGGCTGAGCCCCCAAATCTGCACAGAGCCCCACAGGAGTGCCTGGAACCATCTCTGGAGAAGAGCTAACAGAAGTTATCTTGGTTCATTTACCCACAGTGACACTCCCTGTGGACCCTCAATGAGCCTGGGATTCTGCTAGGCAGTGCTGAGGTCACTGGGAGAAACTTAGTCAACATTTGCAGTACAGGGTGAGGGGTGTTGGGCAGGAGGGAGCACAGAGAGATATCTAAAGGAGCTGGGGGGCAGGGCAGGGAGCTGGGAATGCCTCTGAAGAGGTAGAGTGGTGTCATTGCAAGTTAAGTTAAAGGATGCTAAGAGGTAGCTGGACAGGAGAGGCAGGAGGGGAGAACGGAGAGGATCCAGAGAGCAGACCCAAAGGTGTGGAGGACCCAGGACCCAACTTGCTCTTTCAGAACTGCCTATTCAAAGGCTCTAATCAGGGGCACCTGGGTGGCTCAGTCAGTTAACCATCTACCTCCAGCTCGGGTCATGATCTCAGGGTCCTGGGATTGAGCCCCTCATTGGGCTCCCCACTAAGCAGAGAGTCTGCTCTTCCCCCCCCCCGCTATTCCCTCTCTCTCTCAAATAAATAACATCTTAAAACAAAACAAAACAACAACAAAAAGCAAAGACCCTGATCCCTGGATCATGAGTTGGGAGGAAGCATTTTTTTCTCACTCCTAAGGTTGCCATCCAGAGGATCTTCCATTTAACTAGAGCAATGGCGCTCAATTGGGAGTAATCTTGCTCCTCCACCTGCCCCCTGGAATACCTGTCAATGTCTGGAGATATTTTTGGTTGTCACAACTAGGGAAAGGGGGTGCTATTGGCAACTAGTGGGTAGAGGACAGGGATGCTGCCAAATTTCCTACAGTGCACAGGACAGCCACCAAAACGGAAAAATATCCAGACCAAAGCATCAGTAGTGTGAGATTGAGAATCTTCAGTGCTAGTGCTACATTCCTGGCCTCCCTCCTTCCCCCAAGTCCTTGTCCTGAGGGCTGGAGCAGGGAGTCACAGATTGGTCAGTGTGCAAGAACTGGGAAGAGCAGTCCTTTTTGATATGCCTCCCTGCAGAGGCCACTCTATCCTGTGCTGAGGCTGGCCAGGCAGCCCCAGCCCTTCCCCCGACTCCTTCCACAGTGAGGGCTGCAGTGGCAGGTGCCCCACAGACCCCACTCTGAAGCCTGGCCTTCCAAATAGTTGTATCTGTGATGATGGTGCCTGAGGCCTGCCGCTCTCCTCCCTTCTTCCTCCCCCTTACAATCTTTCAGCTGGTCCTAAATCCGAGTAGGGAACGGGGATGCTACTCATTGGGCCCCTTTAAATCCCAACACTGTACTCAAGGTTGGAAATCCAGTATCACAATTGGCTCTTGCTTCTTCGTTCTTCCTTACAACCAACCACTGGATCACAACACCCATTCTGCCCCATGAATATTTCTCAAACCTGCCCAGTCTTTCCATCCCCATCGCTGGAGGTTGCCACTCCACCTTTCACCTGGACAGTAGCAATACTTGCTAACTATCCTTTCCTTTCACCTGGTGAGCCACCCTAGCCAGAGAGAGAGACCCAGGGAATGATCGGGCTAGAAGGGTGTGTTAGAAAGAGCACTGTGGCAAAGGGTTGTGGAGGAAGCCACAGAGGGTACAGCTGGGGGCTGGGACTCCAGCTGGGAAGCAAATATTGTGCCCAAGTAGGAGAGATAAATGGGGGCCCGGAGATGCCATTCACTTGGTCATTTATTCAACCCGTGTCCCCATGCAGCCACACCACAGCAGGCACTGGGCTCACCCGAGAATAGCTGGGAACAAGCAGCCCCAAGCTTGCCCCATGGCAAGCACTTGCCAAGGAGTCCCTCCACCTTGAGTGTCCTGGTCCTTCTGCACTGCCACATGCTAGACCTTCTGCACCTCCCCACCCCAGGGGCCACCAGGTCCTCTGCATCTTCCCCAGCACCCAGAAAATAGAAGGCTTCCTCCTCTTGCCCCCTGCTCAGGGAAAGCACCCCACTCCTCCTACAGCCGCATGCACAGACACAAAGCAGACATGGTCCTGCTCCAGAAAAGGCAGACAGAAGCTCAGGGGCCCCATTGAGGAGGGGCCCAAGAGACTGGCAGGCTAATGAAACAGGGTACTGGAAGTGAGAGGACAAATGGAGTCTCACAGCCTGGTACTTCAGGCGCGGCAGCTCCTTCATGAGCATTATTCACGAGGCAGGCTTCCTGGTCTGTAAAACGGCCCATGAAATGAGGTGATGCCTGTTGTGTGCTGAGCCCAGTGCCAGGCCACCTTGAGGTCCGTACATGGCACGTGAGGGTAACAGCAATGGTACTAAGACAGTATAGTGCTAACCACTGCTTGTGGGATGCAGGGAAGCAGCTCAGGAGGTCAAGCCCGGGCCCACTAGGTACTCCCTGCTCCAGGAGCAGTGGCCAAAAGTTGAATGGAATGCCTGGGACTGTCATACTTTGAGGAATAGGCTTGCTTCCAGGACTGATTTGTCTAGGGAGCTCAGTGGAGTTTTTCTGACTTCTTCAGTACTGCTTTCCAAACACAGGACTCCTCCATTTACTGATATACACATGCGTGCTCAGTTAGTAGATGCCCCTGGGCCAGGTTAGAAATGACACCTAAGGCATGGCTCCTGACCTCAAGGAGCTTGCAGTCTGTTAGGGCTGAGGCACAGTACAGAGGGATAAGCTTAGAGCAGCAACAGGTCCAAAGTATAGATGCAGCCCATAGGAGGGATGGGTTGGCTAGTCATGTGAGTGGGCAGGGCAGGTGGAAAAGGAAAAATGAGATTCCAAGGGAGCTTCATTCCGGGGGATCTACAGGCCACAGCATGGGTGTGACAGCTTAGTGCACTGGGCAAGTGCAGTGGTTGCTGGAATACCATGTCTGGGGTGTGAAGTGCAGGGTACAGGGGAAGGTGGAGGTGGCAGTTGGGGCCCCTAGAGCCTGCCTGCCATGCCCAGGTAAGGAGCCTGGGAGTCACACCATGAGAGAGGTTTTGAAGTTAGCTATGACATGATCAGCCATGCATTTTAGAAAGAGCATTTTAGATCTGGGGCAGCAGTGTGCAGGATAGACAGACTGTGTTTCTGAAAACCGAATACAAGACTCACAGAAGGGATATGGGCATCCTGGGGCAGCACAGCAGCATGGCACTGGATGACCTCCAAAGTGCTTTTCCAGGCCTAAGAATCTATGGGTCAGGGTTTCTTGTTTTTTTTTTTTTTTCCCCTAAATCACTTAAAATGCATTAATGGACCTTGCTATTTAGAAGAATGCCCCTGGGGATCTTTCTGTGAAGCAGTGATTCACTCCCTAGTCTGTCCTCAGTGGAAATCCAAATTATCATCTATTCTCTCAGCTTAAAACGAGGCAAACCTGCACTGAGCTTCCTTGCAGCAGCCTGGTGGGAAGAAGAAGGGAAGGGGAGTAAGCACCCAAAGTGTGGTAAAGAGGAAGAAAACCTTGGTCTTGCTCAAGGTTCGGAGCTGGCCATCATCTCATAGGGTGGGCCCTGCTTGGGCTCCTCCATCCCTACTTGAGCAGTGGGACCTTGAGGGTTCTAGAGCCTTCTGGGAAGAAGGAGCCAGAAGGAAAACTGGCCCTCACTGATCCAGGCCAGTCTGGAGATCCACTTTCAAACAAAGAACCACCTCTTCCCCAGAATGGCCACCGATGTTCACTGATTTATTCATCCACCAAGTACCCACTGAGCTCTTCCACATGCCAAGCACCATGCTAGGCACTGAGTGTGTGACTGAGAACAAAAGACACAGTGCCTCCCCCGACATTGCTTACAAAGCAGTGTTTCTCCTTCTCAGGGACTCTTGTGTCCCCACTTGCCAAAGACATCTTGGATATACATAGCTTCTCTGATGAGAGGTACATGGTTTTGATCTCCAAGAAAGAGTCTGTTCTTAGAGACCAGAATGAAAGGGAATGTGACATTACTTCGACAACAAGTCTGCAGGTGATGGAAAGGGCCTGTCAGTTTAGCTCCTTTATTATAGGGATGGACCAGGGTGTAGCCTTAATCCTCTAAGGAGAGACTCAAGTGACTTCCTACCTCTAATCCTGAGCACGTGGAGGTCTTGCTCAGGTGAAAAACACCAAGTGAGGCTGTTTCCACCAATCCTGCCAGATCTCCTCTGCCCATGCAGGCTGGGATCTGGCTCCCGGGCCTGTTCTCCATATAGAGAGCTGAGTCAGAATTTGTCTGATGTGATGGGTCCTTAAAGACATACATCAAAGTAGGGCAGGGTGGGGATGCCGAGAGAGAACCTCCATTGGGGTCCACGCTCTGGGAAGGTGGGGAGGCTACTGTTAGGGATGAAGTCCCTGCAGTCCCTCCCCTGGTCACCGGGACAGCATGAGCTCATCAGTGATTCCCGTGACCTTGTCACTGTACTTGTTGGGGGCAAACAAAGATAACAGTAACTAGAAACAACAGGAAGGGTCATTTTATACACTCTCTGCACTTGCAATTCTTCTGTGGCTAATTAAAGTAATATGTCAAAATGTCCCTTGGAAGAGATCTTTAAGAATATGTCTGTTAAGTAAACAAGGTTTTACTAATTAATGACACGCCTTCCCATCCCTCCGTGAGGTTCCTTGCAGAACTTCCCTGTGCCAAGAAGGTTGAGCAGGAAAGAGTGAAGTTGCCACCTCCCCTTCCCAGAGGGAGTGGGGACAGATCCAATCGCTTGTCATTTGTGAAGCTATCAGTTTCTCCTCCGGATGTTGATCAGATTTCCTGGGCTGGAACCAACTTACAGGGCCAGGGTACTGGAATTTTTCCAAGAAGAAAACGCTTTGCTTCTTACGAAGTCAACACGGTTTCTTTCAAGGAAAATTTTTATCTTTTTTTTTTTTTAAGTGGCTAGGGTTTTTGAAGGGCAAATCTTTGGACTTTCCTCTAAACATAATGATTATGATATACTTATTTGCTAAGACCACCCCCTGTCTCTCTCTCACACACACACACACACACACACACACACACACTCAGAGAGGCATGGGGGTGGGGGGATGATGAGCCCAATATTACACAATGAGTCAGTGGCACAGCCAGAAATAGAACTTTCCAAACTCCCAAATTCTTAATAATAGCAATATTAATAATAGTCTCTTTATAATTTTCCAAGTGTTTTCACAGCTCACATTTAATCTATGCAGCATCTCTGAGAGTCCGGGTAAGTGGGTCTTAGCAAATCTGAGTTCTAGACCAGCAGATCTGAGTTCTAGACCAGCTTGGCTGCTTGCTTGCTGCAGGATCCTAGCTAGTCTTTTCACTTCTCTGGATCCTAGCGTCCTGAGCTGTGAAATGGGAAAGCCAGATGAGAACACTTCTGAAATCCCTCCCACCTCTGGCATACTACAATTCTGTGTGGTGGTGCCCCAGCCCAGGTTTCTCAGCCTTGGCACTATTGACAAATTAGTCCAGACAACTTTTTGTTGGGGGCTGTCCTATGTATGGTAGGATGTTTAGCATCATCCTTGGCCTTGACCCACTAGAGGCTGGTAGCACTCCCTAGCCCAGGGGTGACAACCAAAGATGTTTCCAGACAAATGGAACAAATGGAACATCCCAAATGACAGGGATGCTTTGGACCTGCTAGTCACTGCCAAAGGACTCCAGTAAGGTCAAGATCATGAGTGGTTCAGTGGCAAAAGGTCTTCTTGTCCCTAAACCTGTTGCAGGTCTCTACTTTTCAAATGCAGCCTCCAAGTCCTTTGTTGCTTCTCATTTTTTAAATGCCCTAAGTGGTCCAGGGTGTTTTGGGTGTGATAATGAACCAATTGATTTCATACTTTTTCCCAAGGAAAGTTCACAGGTTTATGTCCCCTAAGCAACCAGCCAGGCTCCCCAGAAATCCCTCACAGAGCCCTGGCTGGCCTGGAAGCCTGTATCTGCAGCCTGCAGGAGGCTCGGTGAGCACGGATTTGTCAGCACTCTTAAATCACTGGGCTCCAAGGAAGGCTTCTCCCAGCACAAAGATCCTTCCTTAGGAATCAATAGCTCAGGGCCCTTCATCACATTCAGAATTATCCTGGGACCTGTAAAATTTCTTTTCCCCAAGTATGGCAGAACCCGAAAATGAGAACCCCAAGGTGGGGGAGGGAAGAAAGCAAGGAGGAAGCCCTGCCAGGAAGGCCTTGTCCATCAGCCCAGATGTTGCTGTGAGCAGAGGCTGATGTGCAAACCTGGACCCTCAGCCTCACTTACTTGGAAAAGGAAGCCACAGTGTGGTTCCCAGTGATCCCGCAATAATATCCCCTTCCAGCTGAATACCTCCTCGTATCTTGCCAAGGGCAAAGGCATGTTAAAGACCATCATCCTTGATCTTCACTATGCTACCTTCATCACGGGGTTGCCAGCTTCACCCCCATTCACCCTCCATTTTGCAAAGGAGGAAACTGAGGCAGACCTTCGTCCCAGGTCTCTAAGCCAGAAAGTGGGGAGCCAGATTCTAAGCCTGTGTCCTTTCTACTACACTGGGCTGCCTTCTCGATGAGAGTAGGGTAAGGATCAGCCCTCCAGTGGGGCTCATGAAAGCAGTGACTTCTTATTTTCTTAGGGTCTAATGCCACTTTTCAAACTCTGTCTTCTCCCCATTCAATCAAAAATCCAGAGATCCTGTACTACAGCTATATTTCATGTAATTATTTCCCTCTCCTTATTCAGACTAGTCCAAGCCTTGGGAATGCAGGTCTCAGCCAGAGCCAGGAGCTGGCACAGACCTCAAGCACAGCCTCTCAGAACCCCACCTCTTAAAGGAAGGGGCTGTTGCTCCCTGGTGGTTCACATAATCCTACTATCTCCCTCCTCCCCCGAAGACTAAAACCAAACTTGCCTGTGAGCCTCAAGGAGCAGAGAAAACTCAAGCATCTTCCCTGGCACCAAGCATCTCTTGGTACTGGTTCCTCCTGAGGGTTGCCACCACATCTGCTGAGGCTCCAAGGGGACCCCAGAGGAGCTCTATGCAGTGTGCAAAGGAACAGGGTGGGGAGAGGAAACAGAGGGGTGGCCCCCAGGCCACTCAGCAAGCCTCCTTCCCAGGGCCCAGCTCAGATGTCGACAGTCAGACTCACAGAACAGAAAAAGGGCAGTGGAAATGGTAGTATACTCCAGGTCACCCAAGAAGCCTAACACGAGGATTTTGCAAAAATAGAACATCCTAGGACTCTGCCCTTGAGCTGGGAGCAGCAAATATGGGGAAATGGGCAAATAATGGTTGGGAACTCTGCACTTCACCCAGGATCTGAGTAACAGAGGTGCCACAGGCAGTGGTGTGATGCAGGACAGGGCGAGCCTACTCCAGCATGCCCTAGTAAAAGAAAGAAAGAGCTCTGGCCGGGCTTCTAAGACCACAGGGAGGGACCGAGCACTTCTGATTCCTATATGCATGGACTGAGAACTGGAGTTGCTTTGTTTCTGCCTAGAAGACTGCTTGGAATAATGAGATAACACAGTAGATAGAAGGAAAAAAAATTCAGAATTTCTATTACATATGTACACATTCTATACATATGTATATTACAATAACTTCATCTGCTTCTTGCTCTGAATAATTGATTTGGAGAAAATTTCCCCAAATTTACTAAATTTGTTAATTTACCAATGTCAGCAGTTATGAGTACCTGGTATGCTGAGAACACACGTCCATCTCCATAGTAAAGAAAAGCAGGTCACAAGATTGGAATGAGCTCTGAGTAGAGAACCGGGAATCCTGAGACCTAGTCCAGTGTCTTCCATCAAATAGCCATGTGACCTTGGGCTAGATACTTGCCCTGACTGGGCTTCGGCTTTTTAATCTATAAATTAAGTATGCATGCCAGTCTTGGAGATGGGATGAGGTTGGACTAGATGCTCTCCAAGGATCCTCCCTTCTAGCCCTAATGCTCTTGGACTCCATGCTCTCCTAACGAGTTCAAAGGACCCACCAGAACTGAGCAAAAGGAATGATCTCAGAGAGCAGGTGGGGCTGAGTCCCAGCCCTCCTGCCCTGGAATGTTGTTCCTGCGTCTGCCCCAATGCACCTGAGGCCACAGGACCACCTGATGGTCAGGAAGCCTGTGGTAAAAGGGCTCCCATCATGAAGGTGAGGGTTGGGGGCTATGGCCTGGGCTTGCCCAAAGTGTTTAGTTACCAATGGTCAGTGAAGGGCAATAAGTGGGAATGTCAGTGGTCTTGAGCTGGGTGCCTTTGGCGCCCCCTACTGGACACCAAGGAGCCTGCTGCACCTTTAACCTTCCATCACCTCTGCAGGCAAAAAGACTGAGAACAGGAGACTGTCCTAAGCACTTTCACAGTACCGCCTTTGTGGTCCCTGGTCCTCTCTCCACCATAGTGTAGGTTTGACTCCCTAGAATGACACAGGCGTTTGGTCCACACACTCACAGGGGCACTCCTGTGTAGCGATAGGACGTCTTAAGCAAACATCAAGGTGCCAAGTAATAAATATCAGGGTTCAGAACACCAGGTGCAACCCAGATGGAGAGAGGGGAAGAAAGAGCAACAAGCAGGTATCTCATTGCACAAATCCCCAGTGGAGAGAAGGTGTTGGGAAATGCAGCAGAAAAATGTTGACTGCAGGCTGAGGATGGAGCTGGGTTTGCAGGTATAGATTGATAACCCCCACAGAAGATCTCCATGCTGAAGCAGTTACCCTAGGAGTTCAAGATGCCCATTGTGTTCAGGAATGGGGTACAGGTGAAGAATACACCCCAGCTGAGCAGCATGCCTTTGACCTTCTCCAGAGTCTATTAGCGCCAAATGGAAGCCAGAATATTCTAATTGTGGTCCTCTGTGCCAGCATCAAGACCCTAAACTTTCACCGCTTCTTAAATTGACTTTAGGACCTGGTGCCAGAATGATGTTCTTAAGTCAGAGGAAGAGAAAATGCTTCTCCAAGAGCTATATTGGAAGAACCGCCATGTTCCCACTTTTCCATCCTCCATCTCCCCTTCCTCACCGCTGGGAGTGAGGTACAGCATGACTCTCTGAACTCGCTCTGATTCAGTCTTGGGTATCTCCAGCCCCAAGTCATCAGGGTAAAAAAATCTCCCATCAGTAGCAATTCTCTTCCCTGGTAAGTTCTCCCCTGATTCCAGACAGCACTACAGAGTTGTCCCCTAGACTTGGAGCCTTCTCCCCTTCTTTTCCACCTGGCTTCACTTGGGAAGTCCTGCACCCATCCCAGAAGACATCTCAAGTGTGACTCAAGAATGTGTCCTGCCTGGAGAGCTGAAGCATCTCCTGGGATGCAGAGAAGCCACCCTAGGTGCACACCCACCACCACCACCGGTAGCAATATTCATTAGTCATTCCCGGAGGCAGGGGAGTGCCCCCCTCCCAGCCCCAGGAGCATTTCCCGACCACTCTGGGAGGCTCTCATCCAGGCTGGCATGACTTTGGATTCTTGAGTTGGTTTTTGCAGAAACGGGACTAACCAGGGCTCCCAACTACTGTACTGCGAAGTGACGCGCTGCATTGTTGGCCATGCCCCCAAGCCCGGCCTGCCGCCCCACCGAAGCCTGTGTGTGTCCCCACGGGCAGAGGAGGACCCTCGGCGCCCCCGGAATGCCTGAAGCTGGTTTGCCTGAGACAGGCTGCGTGCGAGGAGACCACACCTCGGTCCAGCAAAGGCAGCTGGCGCTACGCGGCTCGCGGGGCTGCGTCCGGAGCTCTCTGCCGCCCGGCGCTGTGCCTGGGCGCTCGGCTTCCCCGGGGGAGAAGCGCCAGCTCCTTGGGGGCTCTTCCCCATCCCGGCCGCGTACACCCGGTCGAGGCCAGCAGCTTCCCCGGCCCGGAGCTGAGCCCGGCGGGGTGACTCCCAAATACCCGCCGGCGCACCCCTCCTCACCCGCTCCGCCCCCCTCGCAGCCCCGGGGCCCCCCTCCCCGAAGCGCTGACCTCCAGCGCCCCGGCACCTGCCCCGCCGGCGGGGCGCGCTGTGGTCCGCACCCCGCGTTCCCGCGTCTCCTGCACCTGCAGCCCCGCGCCCGCCTCGCCCCCAGCCCGCGGGGGAGGCTCGGCGCGCCAGTCGGGTCCTGCGCCCTGCGCCCTGCGCCCTGCGCCCGCCTCCCGGCAAGTTGGGGGCGCCGCCGCCGCCGCCTTCCGTGGCCGTGGCCGTGGCCGTGGCCGTCTTCCCGGTTCCGCGGCCGCTCTCCCGCCCCCGGTGCCGGCGGGTCGGGAGGGGCGCGCAGGGCGGGAGAAACTTTCTCGGCCCGAGGGGTGGGGGCACGCGGGCGGGTACTCACGCCGGGGTCCGCGCTCGGAGCCGCCTTCGGGCCCTCTGCGCCCCACCGCCCGGGGGCGTCGGAGCGCGGGCGCTGCTGCCGCCGCCGCCGCCGCCTCCCAGCTCCCGGCCCGGTCCCGGGCTGGCCTCGAGCCTCCCGCCCCGCCGCCGCTCGCCGCTTTATACAACTCCACTCGAGCGCGCCGGCCTTATGTAAAGGCTGGCGGAGACCCGCAGCCAATGGCGCGGCGGCTGGAGCGGGGGCCCCGGGCGGGGGGCGGCCGCGCGGCCAATCGCGGCGCCGCGAGCGCGGGCAGCCGGTGGGGGAGGGGACGCCTCCCCGCGCTGATTTAGGAGCCGGGATTGCGGTGGCAGCAGCCGGCGGCCCGGCCGGCCCCGCGCGGCGGGCTCTGGGTGGGCGGCGGCGCGGGCGGCTGGAGGGCGGGCGCCCCGGTGCTCCCCCGCGCCCCCCGCGCCCCGCCGCTGCGTCGCGTAACCTTCAGGAGGCGGCGGGGCCTGGCGGGGCCTGGCGGGGAGGGCGAGACGAGGGCGCCTGGCCGGGCGCTGGGGGCACTGGCGGGCGGCAAGCGGGGGTCCCCGGGGAGGAAGCCGGGGGGAGGGGGAGGGGGACGGGGAGGGGGCGAGCCCTGGGGCCCTGGGGCCCCGCGACCCCCGGCCCCCGGCCCCCCGGCGCGCAGGGCCTGCTCTGCCCCCCGCGCAGGTCGCGAGCTGGCGTCGCCGGGCCGGGCCGGGCCGGAGCGGCCGCGCGAGGCGAGGCGAGGCGAGCTGAGAGCGAGATTTCGCGCTGCGGAGCGAGCGCCGAGCCGATCTTTATCCGGCCTGGGAACGTGTCCGAGCACCTCCCGGGGCTGCTCAGTATGGAGAGCGGAGCTTCGCGACGGCCCGGGGGGCGGGGGGCGGGCGAGCACAGCTCCGAGAGCAGGCGCGGCGGCGGCGGCGGGCCGCGTCCGCTCCCCCCCGCCCCTCCCCGCGTCCGCTCCCCCCCGCCCCTCCCCGCGTCCCCTCCCCCCGGCCCCGGCCCCGCCCCCGCCCGCCGCCGCCCGCAGTGCCCCCACCCCACCCCATCCCGCCCCACCCCGCCCCGCCGTGCCCCCGCCGTGCCCCCGCCGTGCCCCCGCCGTGCCCCCGCCTCCGCAGCGCCGGGGCCCAGCTTAATCCGGGGCCCCCCAGCAGGCCCTGTGGCTCTGGTCTTTCCAGCCCCCCTCGCCGCTCTGCTCGCGGGTACTGCTGACCCCCTCCTCGACCCCCAGCCCGCTGGTCTCAGCCTCTCCGGACCCGGGGCCCTGGCGGGCCAAGCTTGGGAAGAACGCACTGGGGCAGCAGTGCCCCAAATACCCGTGCGCTGGGCAGGAACTGGCCGAGGTCGGTAACACTCTAAGACGAGTCCTTTGTTTTGCGCCTGGAATCGAGACTGGCACCGAGGAGGCGCCCAGTGAGGATTTACTAAATGAATTGTGAGCTTCCATGAATAAAGCCTTTGGGTTTCGGAAACCTGGGGCTCGAACGGGGCGCTGGAAGAGAAGGACCTGGGGATGATGCTTCGTCAGAGAGGGAAGGAGCTAGGACTGTTTCCCCATCTATTGATGCCTCTCTTCTGGGTACTTATAAAATGACTCTAGTGGGGTTTTGTTGTTGTTTTATGGAGGCCCCCTGCCAAGCAGCCCCTGGCCCTAGTTATCCCCAGGTTTTGAGCAGAATTACCAAGCCTAGTTTGGCCCTGTTTTCAGGTCTCTGTGATCGTCCTCTGAAAAGAAATAGCTAAGCATAGGCGATCTTTGTAGCTCTTGGGCCTGGAACTAGCTCAGGTCCTTAGTCCTTTGAGGATTGTGGACCAACTGAATGCTTCCTCTAGACAAATACACAACACACACACACACACACACACGTAAGCACATCTCCAAGCATCATGTCTTGATCATTAGGGATCTCAAATCTTTTATGGGGCTCTGCCCAATGTCAACCTGTGTCCCTAGGGGTCTGGGGTTGCGGCTTATAATCATTTCCCTTTGGGGGATCAAAAGAACCCTTTTGAAACTTTCAAGAATCTGATTACTGCTATGGGTTTGTTTCTCAGGAAAATAATCACATACTTGTATACATGTTGCCATGCAAATTTAGGGGGTTCATGGATCCTTAAACCTTAATCTAAGACCCCAAATTAACCTTCACTTAGCAGCAAATAAACTCTGCCCCAAGGACACGCCTGATTTCCCAGCTCTTTCCATAACAAGTCCAGCCTGCTCTGTACCCTGCTGCATTATGCCCCCACCATGCTTAGAGGGCATCTAAGTCATATGGGCTTGGCCCTGGCATCTGAGAGGCCGTCTCCACACTTGTTTCTGCATCTCGGTCCCTGCCGCCCTCTTAGTGTGGAGGTAAGTTGCAGGTTGTCATGTTTTGTGTGATCAGTGAGAGTTCCTTAGCCAGAAACTCCAACTCAGGGAGATAACAACTGGCTGGTAATTAACCATTTTCACTCAATCCCAAGCACCTGAGCACACCTTTCTTGGTTTTTGTTCTCACCTCTCTCTGCCGGCGAAACTGCGAGCAGCAGCCCCAGCTGTGGAGCCTCACTTTACCTAAACCCGACAGATTTAGTAACCAGTGCAGTAATTATCAGCATTAGCCATCCAGATGTGAATAGGCTGTCTGCACAAAACAGCTCTATAATGATGTCACACTTTCCTGCAGCTAGCCAAATAGGAGTGCAACAGACCAGAGGTGCTGGGGAAGGGCAGAGAAATGCAGGAAATGACGGAGATGTTCTTTCCAGGAAGTTCTCCGGGGAATGCAATCTGGTTTCTGCACTTGAACTCGTAAGGGTTGAGCCAGTGGGCCAGGTAGATCTGTTCCTATAATTTTGAATTCCTCTAATGTCTTCCACATCCATTCACCCAGTTCATGTCTGTGTCCACTCAGAGTCCAACCCTGCCCTGCCTGTCTCGTTGTAGGTATCTTGCCTTCATGAACTGCCTGGATGCATCCTGCTTCCTTGGGACATTTGTGCACTGCTATGAATTGAATTGTGCCCCCCCCACTTGCCCCCTGCCCTGCTCAGTCCCACTTCCTTCGCATCCCTTCATATGTTGAAGACTTAACTTCCAATATGACTGTATTTAGAGATAGAGCCTTTAAGTAGGTAATGAAGGTTAAATGAGGTCACAGGGTAGAACCCTAGTCCTTAGGATTAGTGTCCTTATAAGAAAATAAAGAAACACTGGAGATTTTCCCCTCTCTCTGCACACGGACAGAAGAAAGGTCACGTGAGGACACAGATAGAAGTGGCCATCTGTAGACCAAGGAGAGAAGCCTCGGAGGAGACCAAACTTTGCCACACCTTGATCTGGGACTTCCAGCCTCCAAGTGTGAGGAAATGAATTTCTCTTGTCTAAGCCATCTGTGTGGTGTTTTGTTATGACCACATGAGAAGACTAAGGCACGCACATTTTCAACATACTTCCCCTATCCTCCCAGTACCCCAACTCCAGCCTTCTCCACTCTGGGGAAGTCTCTCTCCATATTATCCTTCCACAAACCTTGTCCATTCTTGTCCAGGACACTTGCCTAAGATGTTTTCTCATCCTCTGACACCGAAACTAAGTCTCACCTCCCACACCACCATCCCAAAGTGCTCTGGCCAACGAGCTTTGCCTTTTCTGCTCTCTTGCTGGTGGTCTGCAATGTCTTAGCACTCTATTATGTACATAGTTCAGTTTTCTAATTATTTCCTATGCAAAAAATGTGGCCATCTGGGCAGCCCGGGTGGCTCAGCAGTTCAGTGCTGCCTCCGGCCCAGGGCCTGATCCTGGGGACCCAGGATCGAGTCCCATGTCAGGCTCCCTGCATGGAGCCTGGTTCTCCCTCTGCCTGCGTCTCTGTCTCTCTCTCTGTGTCTCTCTCTCTGTCTCATGAATAAATAAATAAAATCTTTAAAAAATAAATGTGGCCATCTTACCAGAATGGAAGTTCCCTTAAGTCCTGAGTTTGTATGTTATACTTGACTGCTTCATGGAAGCCAGCATGAAACTGGGCACTGAGTGAATACACAGGGTTTTCGGATTAATTTATTTCAATTAAACATGATTACTTTAAAAAATACCAGAAAGTTTATGTGCCAATTCATTTGCTAAAAGCTCAAGATATTTTGTGTGCATCATTTTGGCATTTTGGTTATCTTGAAAGTCTATTGGAGGGGGGGCTCTTGGGAACTAGCTCCCTGTTATGGTCCAGCCTCAGATGGGTTACACAAGTCATTTAGAGTCATGCCAAGTCAATCCTTCTTTCTCCACATCAGAAGATTTGCTATCCTTCCTCTCCTTGTCACCCTCCCTGATCCACCTGGCTGTCTTCTCATTCTCCAGATGGAAAGAAAAGGCCAGGGAATCTCAGATCTTAGAGATGCTTCTGTTCGAACAGATCTGTTGCAAAAAAAAAAAAAAAAAAAAAAAAAAAAAAAACAACAGGGAGGTTGCTACAGTTGCTACAGTTCCTCAAACCCTTATCTGAAGCCAAAGGGGTTTTAGAATTCAGAAAAGTACCGTACATTCTGAGACATCCCCTGTGAGGTCTTGGGCAGCATCTCTTAATGGGACCCATGAATATTTCTTCAGTAAAAATATGAATGTTCTCATGAAGCAAGTGTGAGGATAAAATAGCCTCACACCAGTTTAGGTAGATGTTGTCACCAGATGAGTTTTGACACCAAACTTGCAAGAGAAACAAAACAAAATAAAAATGCACCTCTTGACTTTCGGAGATCTGAGAACTTGGAACTGCAGATGAGGGATTGTGGAATTAGGCTTGGTTGTCCCTAAAGAAATGCATGCTTTTGTGAGGGTGTGGGAATGCAGCAGTAGTAGCAAATGAGAAACCATAACCTGTACAAGAAGTAAGGAGTTTAAGGGAGGTGAGGAAATAAACTCTTCTCAAGCCAACTTGTACTGCACTATTGTTCCTTTCTTCTAAGGAACACATATTTATCAGATGGCTGGTGAGTTTTAGATGCACTTGTGTTAACAGTGGCTTGTAAATGACAGATGTGCAGAATGGACCTAGTAGGGGAGGCAAGTAGGGGTGAAGGCACGGAAGCTCTTATAGAGGAGCCACAAACCATGGTGGACTTCTGGCTGGCCAGGGAGACCTAATTCAGAACAGCTTAAAATGGGAGTGCATGCTACAGGAAACTTCTCCAGGTAGAGAGAGGGCAGATCTGGGGAAGGAGACTAGAAAAAGGAGAACATTATGGGATCCTAGAAAAGCTGGTTAGAAAGGTCAGAGCCTCTTAGGGCTGAGGGGAGCCTGGGAGCGATGCTGCAGGTAGACATCTGACAATAATGTCAATCTGCATCTATCTGGGTGCTTTGAAGTTTTCCCACACTGTGGTGGAGTGGATTTTCAATCTGAGAGGCTGGCTGAGAGTATGACACAGAGACAAGGCAAGGCCATGGTGAACCGCTGAGTGCACAGCTTTCTATCCCTGCTTGAGATGCCCAGCCAGCAGTACCTTTCACGGTCAGGGGGCTCCCTGGAACCCAAGGTCAGTAGCAGGAAACTTCATCTTGACTTTTAAGGCCAGCCTTGTTGCTACCCTTGGTCCTGCTTTGCCTTTGCTCCAGGTCCTAGTACGTGCTCTTACCTTTTTCTTCTGACCGAACTCTGTCTGGCCCTCCCAGCTCCAATAACTGGCTCTCTATCTCATTCTCCCATCCTTGTACCCAACCACATAACCTAGGTTTTCAGGCACTAGGATTCTGGAGTCCAGATGCTTTACTTCCCTTCCTGTGGCTGAGTCTTTAACACCTGTTGCCTCATATCCCTCATATCAACTGCTTTCTTGAACCTCCACCTACTGCCTCATGCCACCTTCCTTTGACCAGCGCCCTCAACCTGGCCTCACTTCCTCCTACCACTAGCTGCCAGAACCTCCCAAGATCCTGGCCCTGCCTTGGTGGGTAGGTCTTGATCCAGGTTCCAGCCATTCTTGGTATGGCATATCCAGCTGCCAACCCAGACATGTTTGTGACAGACATGAACTCATGGTCATGGTTTGAAAGAAGAAGAATAAAAAAGCCTTTAGCAGTTGGGGAGTGGAAGCAGGAATTTGCTAGCAGCAAGTGCCGGGAGCTCCTGGGCCAGGGGTGACCTGGCCAGCTTCATCCTAAAGGAAGAGAGAAATGGATGAAAAGTGAAGAGGAGAGGAAGGCAAACAGGAAGGAGTAAATAAAAGGAGGGAAAGAATCAAGAGAGGAGAGAAAGGGAAGGGAGGATGTTGGGAGAAGAAGCAAAGGGTGGAAGAGAATGTTTCTAGTCTGTTTGGATGTGTAAACTGAACATGAAAGTCTTGTCATCAACAAAGAGTCAAGTATTGATGCAAAAGAAGATGGAAAGGGTAATTGTGTGGGAAGAGAGGGAGTGAGGGAAGGAGCGAAGGAGGGAGGAGCCTTAGGGTAAAGAGAGGGAGGAGGGAGGAGCAAGACCTTGCAGAAAGGAGGTGGGTTAGAGGTGGAGGGCTGCCAAGAACAGGTGGACAAGAATGGACTGCATCTGGGAAAGGGAAACCGTGTTTGAAATGTGCAAGGGGTATTATTTCTGATTACTCTGTCGTGATTTCATTAGCCAGGGTTTGTGGAGAATTCCCTTCCCCCTGCCACTTCTCTCTGCACCTCTTGGTTCTTTCCTGATTTGTTCGAAAACTCTATCCTCATCTTGACACCCCATTCCATTAAAGATAGAATGGATTTCTCACAGGTTCAGTTTCAGGGTCTGGAGGTATTGTTATGAACCGCCAGATGCGAGGGTAAAATGAGGACGATAAAAACGATTATAGGGCTTTTATAAGGAACACATGAGATAATGTATGCACAGCACTTAGCAGAGTGCCTGGTACATAGTGAGTGTCCCAGAAATGGTGATTGTCGTCATTCTTGTCTTTCCTCCAGTCTCTGTGCACGACCTGTCACCTCCACTGGCCTGTCCTTCATTTGAAATGCCACTCACTTTCATCTCTTTCTCTTTACACCCTTTAGCACCCCACTTTTGTATTCCTGCAGTAGCAGATCTGGAGATAACCCTGCCTTCATACTCTCCCCACCCAATCTCTAGTAACACTTTCAGTTTGTGCAGAACTTTACAGAATTAAAAAAAAAAAATCCTCATTGACACTTACTATGTGGTAGACACAAAGGATGGCTCAAAGGAGTGCGTGACCTGCCCAACCAGGCACAGCTAATGAAAGGCAGAGCTGGGATGCAGATTTAAGTCTCTTGGGCACTGCCTCCTATCCAGAGAGTCAAGCAAGTCATTACTTCTCTCACAGAGACATGATTTTATATTTCCCATAAACACCTTTAGGGTCTGGCCCACAAGAGGTCCTCAACTGGTGTCAGTTGGTCACTCCTTCCAGGCACCGAGAGAGACAGAGGGTCACCCTTGGCTCAGCCCCACCCCTTGAGATGGAAGGGTCCACTCCGTTTCAATGTCGCTCTGCTCACATCTCAGAAGCAAGAGCCCAGCCCTGACCCAGGGCCATGCACATGGTGGGTGAAGGCTGACCGGAAGCAAAGCCAACGTCCACACGTTGGTGAGTGAGGAGAAAATCGGGAGGAATTATGGTTGTTTGAGTGTAGCTCAAACTAGCGAGGATGAAAGCAACTCCATGCTCATTGCAACAGAAAGGAATTGAGATTTCATGAAAAGAAGGCTTTCTTCTCCGCGCAAGAGTTGTGAGATGTTAGAACCAGATTCCTGCAGAGGTTGTAGAAACTGCTCCCCTGGAGGTCTTTAAGAGCCAGAGCACAATTTGCTCTCCAGCGAGGTGGCTACAACAGCTGTGTGTAAGGCTGGGGCACGGACAGCAGGGAGGTTTAGGACATCTCAGGAGGCCAGAGGGAAAACCTCAAAGCCAGGCCCAGGGGCTGGGGCAGGGAGGGGAGGGCGGGCTCCAGGGAGGCAGGAGGCCAGAGGTTCAGGCAATGTGAACAGCAGTAACAACGTTGAGTTCTGAGTGAAGAGCCCCACAGGCTGTCTGTTGTCTGATCTGTCCAATTACTGCCTGCTGGCTGGGCCGCTGAGCACTGCAGTGGGGCGGGAGCTCATTCTGGACCCTCAGGAGGCGATTGGACCCAACCGGACAAAGCCAGGTATTCTACGTAAGTAAAGCAGGGTGCAGAGGCTGGCCTGTTACAATATGAAATGCAAATAATAGACCCCGAAGAGTGCTCTTTCACCAGGCTCCCTGAGCAGGGATGTTTGGGGAGGATTCCAGGGCCACAGATTGCCCCAGGTAAAAGCACATCTTCCTGAGGACCCATTTTTATTGGAAGATGTGCTAGGGGCAGGGGGCAAGAAGAGGTGCGGTAGGTAATTTAACCGGTAAGAAATTGAAAATACACTTTTCATTTTGATAAATCTAGATATATCACAGAGTTGAATGCACAGCTGTGCATGCATCTTTTAGACAAAAGACCTTTCAGACTTCCTGTTGGGTGAGATCCCCCAGGCCCCTGGGGTGGGGGTGGGGGTGTGGGATAAGCCTTTCTTCTGCTTTGAGAGTACTTTGGCAGTAAAGTCTTACCAGAGCTGCTTTAGTCTATACAAAGCACTGTCTCGTGCACTGCCTCATCGGGATATTCAACATGCATTTAAGCATTTTCTGTGGGCTGGGCACTATGCCCTTTATGACAAAGAAGTGGGTGTTTGTATTATCCCTGTAGTGGAGTTGAGGAAACAGGCCCAGAGAGAGGGAGTGATTCCCTCCCCCTCAACAAAATTCTCATCTGGCAAAGGAGGCTTAGGAATGTGGGTGCTCTGTTTTGGAATGTCATGCCTATTCCATTGTGCCTGCTGCCTGTCCCCGTCATGCTGCCCATCCTCCCCCCACCTGTTCCCTATCAGTAGCAATTACACAGCATTCACTGCCTGTGCCCCCTCCTAAGAGCCTTTAGGCAGGAGGGACAGGTCCAGGGCAAATGGCGAGCCCAGGAAATCCAGCCGGTGCCTGTGCCTATTCTCCTGCCTCTGATGATGGCATGCTGTGCACGCATTTACAGATAAGGACATTAGCACAGAGACACCAATGTCCCCGGGTCACAGGCAGAGCATCCAACTCCTAGGTTGGGCAGGAGGAGTTCCGGCTCAGTGCATAGCCCAGGGGTTTCTGGGATGTGACCAATTCACTGCACAGTCCAGAATGGATGGGTCTCAGCCAGCATTTATTCAAGGCTTGTTAGGTGTGGGCTCTGTGTTAGGCCAGTGGGGGAACAAAGATGAATGAGTCCTTTTCTGCCTTCAAGGAGCTTACAATACAGCAGGGAATTGATGCCGAACTCATGTGGAAAGAGATAGTGAATAGGAACAGGCTGGGGAGATGTGGCCAGCAGGTGATGCCCCTCTTCCTTCATCCTGCAAACTCTCCTGGCAATTGTAGGGCAGGAGAGGTTTCCCAGGCTTGGTGACTGGGCACCTTCCCTCCCTCTCTCTATGTGGAACTCTCCTCTCTCTCTGCTTACACATGGTCTCCTGGGAGCTCACCATCTGTCAAACGTTCTCCAGTAGGCACCACAACCAAAGCTACCAAGGGCTGTGCTCATAAGCTGATCTGCCTAAATGGAGCGTCACAAATGCTAACAGCTCACACCGAAGCCACACTTCTATATGCTGGGCACTGTTATGTGGTTTTACTGCTCCAATCGTCCCTGCAAGCCTATGATTCTAATTCTTTTATGCCCATTTTACAGATGAAAAAGCTGAGGTTATGTAGATAGTAAGCAAGTGGCAAAGCTGGGACAGACACTCAGGTACATTTTAGACAGCCATTCCACACATGGTACCCCACTGGGGCCTCACGATGGTATCATGGTACAGGTAGATGGGGAGATAGGGGGCCCTTGAATGAGCAAATGCATGGACAAGGTCAACTGGTCTGAAGGTGAAGTAGGGACTAGAAGCCAGGTCTGGCTCTTAGCCTGCTATCCTTTCCATGACTTTCTGTTGCTGAAATTGGAAAATATTCCCTGTACGTTTCCAGTAACCCTGTACCCACCCAACCAGGCCTTGCCTCCAAAGGGTCTTCGCCCTTTCCTAATGGTGAAAAGTCAGGACCAGGCACTGGTGGAAACTAGAAATCTTGAACGACTGCCACCTGGTGGTGTCCTGAGTGGTGGCGGCTGAACGGAGCCCGGGGCCTTGAGGCGTGGCCTTGAGGGGTCGTGATTAAGAAGCCCGTGAAGGGCAGCCCGGGTGGCTCAAGGGTTTAGCGCCACCTTCAGTCCAGGGCATGATTCAGGAGACTGGGGAGTCCCCCGTCGGGCTTCCTGCATGGAGCCTGCTTCTCCCTCTGCCTCTCTCTCTCTCATGAATAAATAAAATCTCTAAAAAACAAAAACAAAAACAAAAACATAACAAACAAACAAAAAACACGTAGTAGTAGAAGTTGGACCTTACTGACTGTGGAGTGTGTGCCAGGGGCTCTGCTAAGCACTGGCAACGGTTTCTGTCACATTCCTCCCACTAGCCATGTGAGGTTGGTCCTGTTTACATCACTCCCATTTCAAAGATGAGGAAGCTGAGGCTCACAGGTTAAGGAACCTGTTCAAGGTCATGCTGCTGGTAAATCTTAAAGCTGGTATTCAAATCCAGCTCTGACCTCAGGGACTGCTTCCTCCTAGACATTCCTTGTCCTGCCTCCCCCTGCTTTATACCATCCAGTCACTGCCTACTGCTCTTATCTTCATCTTATCTCTTATCTCATACCACAGCCCTGGCTCCCTGACCTGTAGCCACTCTGCACTTTTCTGCATTCTTCAAGAGGGCCTCTGCACCTTCTGTGCCCTCTGCATGGAGTCTTCTCTCAGGCTTACCCATCATCTATTACAGATTATACAGGTCTCAATTCATAGTGGTCACCTCCTCAAAGGTGCTCTTCCAACCGGGCAACCAAGGTGCCTCCAGGTAAGCCCAGTTCCTCACTGTCCATTGACTTCCCACATTGCCTTCTCAGGGTTAGGCACTCTCTGAGATGATCTTGTTGATTTGTTTATATGCTTGTTTGTTGTCTCTGTTCCCCACTGGGAATGTCAGCTCTGTGAAGACAGGCACCACTGCATCCCGGGTGCTCACAAAATAGTTGCTCCTCAAATACTTGCTGGATGAATCATTGGAGGTGGCAAGGGGAAAGGGGCTCTTCAACTAGAATATTATGCATTTAACTCAGAGGCCTTCTCACTTCTCCTGTGGCTTCCTGTCATCCCTGCCTCATTTCTCTTTGGCCCCCTCCCCTATACATCCAGGACCAGTAGTGAACCGAGGCCACGGTTTGGACTTGGTTTAATTTGGTAGGCAGAAAATTTTAGACTCAGTAAAAAGAAGATGGCTTGCATTTCTGGTCCTCAGTATTTGATATAGTTGAAGTGTCTGAGCTTTTTTGGTAGTGGTTGTTGTTAATTCTTGTAATTAGCTTGTATCTTATAGATATTGCTCTTGGTCATTTAAAAAGAGACTTAATTGGTCATTCAGGCTTGGAACCTATTCTGTTCTCCGACTTTATTACTTCCTCCACCACAGTCAGAACCTGGAAAGGTAGATTAGCATCTCAGGATTACAAACTGCCTGTTCCCACTCACCTACATTTGGACATGCTCCAGAAAGCAGGCTCTGGTTTGTGAATTTGAATTTAGCATCCTGCACTGGTAAGGAGAAACCCAGATCCAGGCACAATTCCTAGGGTCTGCTGGAAATCTGAGCAGAGTACAGATGCTTACACAGATGAATTTCCATCCAAAGATGCGAGTGGCCTCGGAAAGGAAAAACCACCATGGCTAATGGTTGTTAGAGCTTCCTTGATGTAATTTCAGAGAAGGAGGCGAGCCACAAACCAGGTTAAATGAAACCAGGAGAATTGAACTCTGAGCCGACAGCCCTACTAAGGTGATATGATGGTAGAGCCATATTAGGGGTGGGCATAGACTAGGAAGGGGCAGCCTGACTTATCCTGAGCCAGCCTCTGTCTCACCCAGTGTCCTTCCTTAATCTCAGAGATAAGACAGAGCTGGCTGGTCTTTCAGATTCCCCACTGCTCTGAGGTTCTAGGCCTTTATGGGGTTGGAGGAGCAAGAGTAAAGGTTGGCAGGAAATGAAGCTAATGTTGACTGAATTCCTACTCTACATCAGACACTGAATGGGTACGGTGGCATCAGGTCCTTGTGGTCTCTATTTTTCAGATGAGAAGAAACAAAAAAAGAAGTTAAGTGACATGCCTAAAGTCACATAGCTGGAACACGATGGGGCTTCGCCACAAAGCATCTGGCACTTACACACCGCCTCCACCTGATGCTCCAGAATATTTAATTCCTAGAAGTGGCACTCACCTCCTAAGGAGCACTGCTCTGGTTCACACAGTGACCGGGAAAAAGAAGAGCACAGCTGGGTTTGTCAGATTTCTTGTTTTTTTTTTTTTTTCAATACAATTCTCTGGCTCCTAATTAGGCAGCTGAGGGGTGAAAAGCTAACGTGGATGTAAGTAATGAGCAGCGGACCTTGTGTCACAGGCCGACCCTGGATCCAGGACCCAGAATGATTCTGTAATTATACCAGCCAGTGTTTATGGAGGGTCTCTGATGTGCCGGGGACTGACAGCCCCATCAGCAGCTGAGGGCTTACTATGCACTAAGCAGGCGCATGTACCTATTGGTGCATTTCCTATGAGGGGAGTCAGATGACTCTCCCTACTTGCTGGTTGAGATCGGGTCTCTGCCTCTGAGAGATGAAATAAAGACCCCAAGGTCAAACCTGTTTCTGCTTCTAGATGGTGGAGGAAGAAACTGACCAGGAAAGTGAAGGAACTGTATTTTCTGAATGAGAAATTGGGGCACGTGGTCTGATGTGTTGACTGGTCATGGAGCAAGCTTTTGGAAAAATCCAGGAACAGTTGTCATTGCCATGGTTCTTAATGCAGTCCCCCACACCACTCTCTGACTGCCCAAAGCCTTCCTTCAAAGGCTTATCTCTCTGGCATCCCTCCCCCAAAGAATCTTATGCTCTAGAATTATGACTTCTTTTATTTATTTATTTTATTTATTAATTTTTAGATTTATTCATTTATTTGAGAGAAAGAATGCGCACATGAGTGGGGGGGGATAGGTGCTTAATTCCCAAGGCACACAGTGTTTAGTCAGGAATGTATCTCCATTGTAACTCCATGTAGGCATTTGAGATAGGAAGTACTCTGAACTTAACATGAAGGGACAGAGGGAGAGGAATAAACAGATTCCCTGCTGAGCAGGATCTATCCCAGAACCCTGGAATCATGACCTGAGCCGAAGGCAGACGGTCAACCTACTGAGCCACCCAGGCACCCTGGAATTATGACTTCTTTTAATATACAACCAAACTGACCATTCATGGGCAAAACACCCTCTTATCATTTTGCAGGGTGGCTAGAAGAAAATGATTGTTATAATTTATACTAAGATGTGAGTGACTAATAAGCCACCAAATACTGGCAGCTGCTTGTCCTTTTAAAGAGAAGCTAGTTTATCCACCAGATATCTCTCTCTATTGGGATTCTAGCTGCCTGGCTCTCCAGGCTCTTGTAGGGGCAGGGTCATGGGTGGGGGGGTAGGTGGAGAGAGAGACCACCCTTCCCAAGGGGCTATTTTCTGAATGGAGATGTTTGTCTCTTCTTTCTGACCTCTGAATAGAGTGCAGTAGCACAGGGAGAGCTCTTGGGAAATCCAAAAGCTGCCCTTGGCATTGTCTCATCTTTCTAGACCTTCTCTTCGGTGAGAAACCATTTTAATAAGGTTGTAATTTTGTTATGGAATTTTGTAATTAAATATCCTTTAAAAAATGAGTTTGCAGGGCCCTATCTCCTAATTTATCATAGACTTAATGCCCCAAGGTACACAGTGTTTAATCAAGAATGTATCCCCCTTGTAACTCCATGTAGGCCTTAGAGATAGGAAGTACTCTGAATTTATCACGAAGGTTACTTTCTGCTCTTGAGATGTTATTCTGTTTACCAAGTGGCAAAATAAATGGTGCCTTCTTAGTGAGAAATAACAGGCTCTCCCTCATCCCTGCATTCATCCCAGTCCCATGGGCCTCTCATCCTCAGAGGTAAATCTATCCATCAGTTCTCCATACAAAAAATGTTCAGAATTGGCTTCTTCTTTTAAGGAGCAGAAGCGCTCCCCCTGCTGGCTAAGGGTACCCAATACAGCTGTGTGCTGCAAAACCACGACAATTTGGACTTTGTTCAAACCACGGATTGAGCACCTACTATGTGCCAGGTGCAATGCTAAGGAATATAAAAATGAGAAAGTCCAGGCCCTTGTCCTCAAAGAGCTTAGGGTCTGCTCAGAGAGACAAAATGTTATACATGAATTTATACAATTTAATACATGAAACTATGTAACATCTAATTGCTGTATCTTCAGAAGCAAGAAATTACTTCTGTCTCCATGGAATAAGAGAGTCTCCAAGGTGGTGATAAACATCTTATTTGCATCTTGAGAAAGCAGGTTAGTTTCAGAAAGTGAAGAGGGGGGATCCCTGGGTGGCGCAGCAGTTTAGCGCCTGCCTTTGGCCCAGGGCGCGATCCTGGAGACCCAGGATCGAATCCCACGTCGGGCTCCCGGTGCATGGAGCCTGCTTCTCCCTCTGCCTGTGTCTCTGCCTCTCTCTCTCTCTCTGTGTGACTATCATAAATAAATAAAAATTAAAAAAAAAAAAAAAAAAAAAAGAAAGTGAAGAGGGAGAGAATGGTCAGTGTAAGGAGTCCTAGAATGTTAGGGGTAAAAGAGACCTAAAGGATCATGTATTTTATTTTATTTTTTTAAAATTTTTATTTATTTATGATAGTCACAGAGAGAGAGAGGCAGAGACACAGGCAGAGGGAGAAGCAGGCTCCATGCACCGGGAGCCCGATGTGGGATTCAATCCCGGGTCTCCAGGATCGCGCCCTGGGCCAAAGGCAGGCACCAAACCGTTGCGTCACCCAGGGATCCCAGGATCATGTATTTTAATCTCCTCCTTTATAAGCCAGGGAAATGGAGCTCAGAGAGGCCACGTGTCCAAGATGTAAGAGACATGCTCTAGAACAGAGACTGGAACCCACTTCCTTTCACTCCAACTCCAGGCTCACCAAAAATTCCAGGTGGCAGGAGGAATGAAAGATGGGGGTGGGAAGAGCCGGATATGTCAGGGAAATGGAGAAAGGAGTCTGAGTCGCCACCACAAGAAATCCAATCCCATTTACTGAGGAAGTGAAATGGTCTGGTTAATTTAATTTCCTAATTAGATGGAAGTTCAGCAGAAAGGCTACATTGTTAGAAATGTTAATTTTTTAAAACTTCCTAAAATGTTTTATTTCACTTTTCTGCCTTAGCAAGTGAAATAACGGTAACAGATCATTCATTGATAATTCTGGATTTTTCAGTACCTTACAATATTTTAGATGTAGACAGCATGCAAGCTTACAGGTATATATCCTTGGAGGGCTTTTAAAATTCGTTAAAGGTAATATAATGCTTGCCATTTGTATCCTTATCATCGGCCATAGTATTTGGATTTATTTATCGGGGTGGGAGAGTTGAGTACAGAAAAAATGTGATTAGATGAGGGGCCTGTCTGACTTTTCTCTGGTTAATTGAGATTTTGCTGGGTTATTTGGGTGGTCTCTGCTGAGCCCCCCCTCCCCCCAGCTCTGCTCTCACACCCAGCAGGGCTGTGTTGAGCAGCAGGGTTTCCGTGAGGAGCTCTGCAGAATTCCTGTGCATGCTTTGGAAAGGAACAGCAGGGACATTCCACTGAGGATACTGGCTGGCTCCTACCTGTAGTGGGAGCTGGGACATCCCTGAAAAGTTGTGAGCAGTGGCCTTGTCTAAGTGGGGGCACTGTGGCATTGGCTTCAGCCCGGGTGTGGCAGCCAGCTTCCCAGATGGCCCTCAAATGATGGCCCGATGTGGTTCCCTCCTACGTGACACCAGAATTGAACTGTAGAACCAGGGCTCCTGGGTGGCTCAATTGGTTAAACATCTGCCTGCAGCTCAGGTCATGATATCAGGATCCTGGGATTGAGCCCCATATTGGGGTCCCTGCTCAGTGGGGAGTCTGCTTCTCCCTTTCTCTCTGCCCTTCCCCTTCTCCTCCCCTGTCCCCACCCCTGCTCCTGCTCTCTCTCTCAAATAAAGATAAACCTTTTTTTTTTTTTTTAAGAATTAATCTGTATAACCAATTAAATAGTTGACAGTATCTCACTTCTTGGTTGGATTATAAAAAGGCATTACAGCTTCCATCTCGATGACTCTTTTTCTCTCTGAGATCATTTACTCTGGGGGAGGCCAGCAGCTATGTTGTGAACAGCTCTGTGGAGAGGTCCACGGGGCAAGGAAATGGGCTTCTAGCCAACAGCTACATGAGTGAGCCTGGAAGTAGGCTCTAGGTGATGGCCATTCTGGCCTATGTCTTGATGGTAATCTTATGACAGCGGCTGAACCAGAACTAGTTTAGATTCCTGACCCTCAGAAAGTGTATAAGATAATAAATATCTGTTGTTTTATGTTGCTGAAATTTAGGTTAATTTATCACATGACAGCAGATAATGAATATACCAAGCTAGCAACCTCCCTGGGCAAGAGAACTCAGGCACTGCTCTTTCCCAGCTCCAGTCAAGTAGCCAGGGGTAGTCTTGACATCCTGGAATTTTAAATCCAGAGGGGCCTTGGAGCTTAGCCAGTCTATTCCCTCATTTTAAAGATGGAAAAAGAAGGGCTGGCAAGGAAGAGGCTTTGTGTAGAGCCCTGCTGAGGCCAAAACCTGGATCTCCTAATTTGGGGTTCAGTCTTTTCTCCCCCAAATTCCTATTCCCAGGACCTAGTCAGCGTCCCTGTTCACTGTCTCATCCACCAAATATTTATTATGTGCTTGGTGCTGTGTTGGGTCCTGGGGCATTGTGGGGACTCATAGCATATGTCGAAGTTACTATTTGAATAGCTCATAACTGTGATAATGGGTATATGGTGAATGAATGAATGAATGCATGAAAAAGACTGGAGTACAATCAGGAGACTCATGTGCTAGTCCTCTCTTTGCCTCTCTTTGCTAGTCCGCTGAGCATGGAGGCTGATGGGGGCTCCATCCCAGGACCCTGAGATCAAGACCCGAGCTGAATACGAGAGCCATAGATGCTCAGTTTCCTTTGTCATTCTCTGTAAATGAAGGTTCCAGGCTGGTATGCAGTACAAAGAATTAGATTAATACATAGAATCTTAGACTTTTAGAACTAGACAGGATTTTGGCAGGAAAGTGATGCTGAAATTTTAGAATGATAGTGTGTCCCTTTGAAAACGGAAGAATCCAGGGGCTCTTAAGCCACAGGCACAAAACATTCTGCATACAAATTCTGGGGGATTCTTTGAACATTTGACATCCATCTGTGGACTTCGTAGGGATCCAGAAGCCAAGCATCCCTGCTCCAATCTAACCTCCTGTTATTTTAGGTGAGAAAACAAGACCCAGAGAAGGGAAGTAACTTGCCCCACATCACACAGCAATTCAGTAGCAAAGCCCATGCCTGAACTCCTGAAACCTGGTCCAGTGCTCTAGCCACACAGAACCCTGCAGACAGGTCCTGAGGAAAGTATAGAAAAACTTCAGGAAATCTCTCTCTCTCTCTCTCTCTCTCTCTCTCTCTCTCTCACACACACACACACACACACACACACACACACACACACACGTACGTTAATATCTCCTGGGGAGAGGCAGCGTGGCTTACATGATCAGCTCTGTCTCCAGCACTAGGCTAAAAGGCGACAGCGGATACCTCCTACAACTGTGCGATTGGAGTCAGGACTGACAGGCATGGAGAGCAAAGTCTCACGATGTGGGTGCTCAGGGGTGAAGCCCCAGGGACAGTTGGCTTTGCTCTGCCCACTGGCTGGTCCTGGGTGCTCAGGGGCACCTCTGCGATGGAGCAGACAGTCCACATTTACGCAGGACCCAGGTTCTCCCTGTCACATTAGCAGGTAGTTCAGCATAGTACTAGGGAGCAGGGGCCCTGGTCCCAGCCTGCCTGGGCGCAGAGTCCTGTTTTGCTACATTTTTACGGTGCCATCTGGGGCTGCTAGCTGACCTTTCTTCGCGATCTGTAAAATGGGACCATGACAGCCCTGGCACCACAGGCTTGTCGTGAGGGTCCGGTGAGTTTGTTTGATAAAGTGCTTAGAACAGAGCCTGGCATTTAAGAAGTGCCCAGTAAATGTATGATAAGCAAGGGCATAAAATTCATACTCCTTCAGGCATCACTTTTCTCTGTGGGGTCCTTCAGAGCAGAGGCTACTAAACTTTAACAAATGGCTACATTAAAAAAATCAATGTCATTGAAGTACAAATTCCCTACAATAATATGTATGTATTATAAGCACACATTCAAATGAGTGAGTTTTGACACGTTTATATACTTTTGTAGCCACCACCCATAATCAGGATATAGAATGTTTCCACTACCTCCCGATCTCCCTTTACTCCCAGTCCCAGGTAACCATGATCCTTGCCACCAAAGGTTATGATGACACATCTCTATCAGTAAGCAGATGATAAGCTGCCAAAATATATGTATGTCTCCCAATATATGGATTCATTTATTTATATATCACACATGTCTTGCTGTCCGTATGTATAATATACGCTAGGAAAGCTAAATTTCTGTTTTATTTTTAATTTTAGTATTATTTTTTAAAGATTTATTTTATTTGAGAGAGAGAGAGAGAACGAGGGGAGGGGCAGAGGGAGAGGAAGAGAATCTTCAAGTGGACTCCCCGCTGAGCATGGAGGCTGATGGGGGGCTCCATCCCAAGACCCTGAGATCAAGACCCGAGCTGAATAAAAGAGCCATAGATGCTCAGCTGACTGAGACACCCAGGCACCCCACTTTCTGTTTTATTTTTTAGATTAAGAAAGAATGATAGGGGTACCTGGGTGACTCAGTGGTTGAGCATTGGCTCAGGTCATGATCCCGGGGTCCTGGAATTGAGTCCTGCATCGGGCTCCCCACAGGGAGCCTGCTTCTCCCTCTGCCTGTGTCTCTGCTTCTCTTTGGTGTCTGTCATGAATAAATAAATACAATCTTTAAAAAATGATAGAAATGATTAAGCAAATGGACAAAATGTGAACGATTGGTATATTTGGGCAAAGGGGATATGAGCTTTATTTATTTATTTTTTTACAAAGTTCTTGAAACCTTCTGTAAATTTTATCAAAATAAAAAGTGATAACAAATAAAATAAACCTAAATAGCAGTAGACAGAGCCACTGTTTGGCACTTGGAGTGCAGGTCTTCCTCAGAACCCCCAGGAGAGTTCACCTACCTTGCTGAAGCCCGGGCCCCACCTGGCTGGAAGAAATCCAAAACTCCAAGGATGAGGCCTTGGGCATCTGCTTGGCACCTAGTGAGGGGGCCAGCCTCCTCAGTGTGCAGGAGAGGGCCCCTGCAGCTGGCTGAGTCCACACTGGCCTTTGGGGTAAAATGGGCCATACTTGAGTTTGGTGGAGAGAGGCCTGGTTCCAATTGTCAGGAATGTGTCTGTGAAAATGCTTTGTATCACAGAGGCCTGTTATGCACGAGGGCTTCGAGCATCTACAAACTGTAGGAATGAGGTAGCTTAAAAGTGATTAAATATAGAATTATTATATAAATGTAATATAAAGCATCAGTTAGGTATCACACCACCTCTGCCGCTACTACAACCATCGCTACTCCTACTGCCACCGTTACTACTGCTGCTGTGACTAGTTGGGGCAACCAACCATCCTGATGACTGTCCCACTGTGAGCGCTGGAAACCGTGAATTCCAGGAAGGCCCTTGGTTCTGGGCGCATTGGGGATGTAGGGGCATGGAGAGCCTATAACTAGTGTTTTGATTGCTGGGTCTCTTCGACCATCACCACAGGGGTCTGCTCAGGCTGCCCAAAGAAAATTCCACAGGTTGGGGATATTGAGCAACAGAAATTTATTTCTAGAGTTTGGGGGAGCCAGGTTCTGGCTCTTGGAAGGTTCAGAATCTCCCAAGAGCAAGCTTCTGGCCGACTTGGTTTCTGGCTTGTAGACAGCCACTTTCTGGCTGCATTCTCACCTGGCCTTCCTTCCCCATGCATGTGGGGAGAGGCGAGTGCTCTCTGGTGTCTCCTCCTCCTTTTATGAGGATGCCAATCCCATCAGGTTGGGGTCTCAGTCTTATGACCACACTTAACCTTAATTCCTTCTATAAAGGCCTTATCTCCAAATACAATCACACTAGGGGTTAGGGCTTCGATGTATGCATTTTGTGGGGTACCATCTACCATCCAGTGCGACTACCACCATGATAGCCACCCATCCCTCCTGTTCCTGGCTTTAGTCAAACCTGCCCCCTCTTAGGAACTCCCCACCCCCCACACAACATTCTCTGGTCTTTATTTCCTTCCACCGCCTTGCCCTCTTCTGTTGGTTCCTAACTTGCTGCTGCTCCCTAGGAGTGTCCTGTGTCTTTGCACATGCTTTTCCTCTCTCCTTGCCTTGGTCAAGGGAAACTTGACTTTTATAGGAGCTGGATCTACAAGTCCAGAAAAGAAATTTCATAGAATCCTCTCATACTGGCAGCCTATCTCTCCTTAAATCACCCCTAGCCTCCCCCTTCTCTGATTGTCATGACAATGGCCATCTTGGCATCCGCTGCCCACTGGCTGCGTGACGGGGTGCATGGGGAGCTTGCGAAGGTTAATGAAGCTGCTGGTCCTCCTGGAGGTCGCAGTCACCCCGAGTCGAGTCATGCCCCAGAGCCCTGTGCTGGCCTCTTCCTGTCGCCAGGACATCATTAGAAATGTTAATTATTAATTATCACTAAAAGCTCTTTTTGCTGCATTGCTGTTCTCAATAGCTCTCACTATCTTTCTTTTATCCCCCCTTTCTCTCTGTAACTGGATCCTGGTTCCTGGGTCTCCTGTTTTTCTTTTAGTCCTCTTGCCCTGATCACTTATCACCTGCAGGCTGGGGAGTTGGGGTATTGTGGGGCAAGGGGCACCCAGGGAGAAGTGACGGGGCATCCTTTTCTTGTGGCATTCTGGCCAGAGAGCCCACTTCCTTCTTTTAAAGTATTGAAGACCCAAGGACACAGACACTGGGCAGAACCTGGGCAAGAACTAGGTTCTGGAGTTTTTGGTGAATCTGAAAAGCCCCTGTTTCTTCCTTCCCTCCAGCAGGGGTGCCAAGGCCCAGTGTTGTTGGCAACCTTGGGAATATCTAAGGAGACGTAATCTGAAGAAATCCTTGGGAGGATCTCTCCACCAAAAATATGTCCGTTACCCTGTTATGGTGCTACACTTCTATCCCCAGGGAGGCAACCTGGTGAAGGGAGAGATTGCTGGAGAAATCGGGTGGCAGCTTGGGATTCAGAGTTCTCACTACTTGTTCTAGAACTTGGGTCACCTCTTTTCACTTTGGGCCACATAGTTCAGTGAAAAGAACAGGGTTTTGCCATCAGGAGACTTGGGTTTGAATTCCTCTCTCCCATGTCCATCCTGTGTCAAATGTCACAAGTCAAATGACTCCTCTGAACCTCATTATTAAAACATGGCAATGATCTCTTTGTCTGGGTTGCTGGGGAATTTAATGAGATCGTGACCTCTAGTTCTAAGCCTGCCATATTGAGAGGCTTGATAAGTGTGCATGTCTTATGTATAAAAAAGAGATGAAAACTCTTGTTCTTCCTATGAGACAGAGCTGGGAACGTTGAATTTCTGAGCACCTGCTCAAAGCAATTGTCACAAAGCTGCTATTGGTATTTTCACTGCTTATGAAAGAGGCAAGTCAGAGAAAGAAAAGTTAAATAACTTGCCTGAGGTCTTGTGCTAGTAAAGTAGAAAAGGTAGGAAGCCTTTGGGACAGTTTAGGGACAACTGTGTTGTCCAAAATGTGGCCATTTGCCAGATGTGGTCACTGAGCTCTTGATATGCGGCTAGTCTGAACTGAGGTGTACTTTAATTATAAATTATAACCCCAATTTAAGAGATGGTATAAAAAGAGAGGGGGAATGGGAAATGGGTCATTAATATTTTTTATATTGATTCCATGTTAAAATGGTTGTATTTTTGGATATGCATTGATTTAAGTAAAAAATGTTATTAAAATTAACTTTACCTGTTTACCTGTTTTCCTATTTTGAGTGTGGCTACTAGAAAATCTTAAATGACATAAGTGGCTCACATTATATTTCTAGTGGACTCCGTGGCCTAGGACCCCTGCTCAAAACCACCCACTGTATTGTCTTCAGCAATGAGGATTTGTAAATATTAAAGTGATAGGTTATGACAGAATAGGAACACCCACATCAGCTCCTACATGCAAGTTCATAGGGTTTTGCCAATATGAGAAGTCCCTTTATTAGGATGCAGGCACTACTGACAGAAGGGTTCCTGCAGGGTGGTTGAGGAGTAGCTTAACAAGGGACCAAGCCTCTGACCTTGAGTCTTTACCTGCCTCCCTGCCACTCATACTGGGAAGAGAAGAGAAAGGAAAGGAAGCTTGTCTGAGACAAATTTTTGCTCCTCATGTCTGCCCCAGCGTGGGGTGGGGGCTCACCTCTGGTTCAGGGACATCCCAGCCAGCTGCTCAGGGATCCCAGCAGTGAGGGAGGGAGGCAGCGCCCCTGGGGCCATTCTTTTCATGGTAAGCGTGCACCACAGTCCTGTAACTTGTGGCAGACCCGTGTGAGAGCCTCTGGTGATGGGAAGCTTGGTGGCCCTGTCTGCCTCATGGTTGGATATTTGTTAGAAAACTCTTCTTTTTACAAGGTGCTTCCATTCCATAAATCACTCTGGCTTCTATTTTCTGGAACTGTGCTTCTCAAAATTCCAGAAAATATGGCAGGGAGTTCAGTGCCTTCTAAGACCCACTGGGTCCAGATCTCCAGGAGAAGAGCCCAGGGATTTACATCTCTCTTGTCTCTTTCTCTCGCTCACCACTTTCTCTCTCTGTCTCTTTCTACCCTGTCTTCTCTCTGTCCTTCTTCTCTTCCCTCCTTCCCCCCTCTGTCTCTATCTCTCTCTGTCTCTCTCTGCCATTCTCTCTCTCTGTCTGTCTCTCTGTCTCTCTCTCTCTGTCTCTGTCTCTCTCTCTCTCTCACACACACACACACACACACACACACACACACACACTCAGTATTATAAGAACCAAACTCACAGGCAGACACTCAGATAGGTGTCACAGTGCCTAACAGTGTGATCAGTTGTGACATATGCTGCCAGTAATTTTTCCTAAAAATAAAGTGGCAAAATTTGCAAATTATTCACTTCTTAAATTTAATTATGCAGATTCAAGAGTATTCCTACAACAGTGTTGCTTTTACTCATTCATGTTCCTGGGCATTTTTAAAACATCTTTTTATTTATTTATGATAGGCACACAGTGAGAGAGAGAGAGGCAGAGACATAGGCAGAGGGAGAAGCAGGCTCCATGCACCGGGGGCCCGACATGGGATTTGATCCCGGGTCTCCAGGATCGGGCCCTGGGCCAAAGGCAGGCGCTAAACCGCTGGGCCACCCAGGGATCCCGACATTTTTTGATCAGAAGAGAAAAGTGTGCATTAAGGCCACATCATAAACATGGCACACACCCATGCCCTCTCCCATCTCTGCCCAGGGATGTCAGGAATTGAGGAGAGTATGGGTCAGCAATTATGCTAATACTGAGCATGTGCTCTGTGACTAGCAATGTACTAAGAACTTTCTGTGTAGTATTGCATCTGACCCTTACACTCATCCTTGGAGGTAAGGGCCATTACTATCTTCATTTATACAAATGAGAAAACTAAAAAGAAAGGTTGGATAACTTGCTAAGGTCACCCAGCCGACAAACAAACAAACAAATCAGAATAAGATCTGGAACAGGTCTATAGACCTGTCTACCTTGATAGACTGGAATTATTCCATGACTATTGGAGACAGCTGGGAAAATTCATATACCCCTTGCCCAGGGACCAAAATACAGGAATCCTGCCAGGTTTCTATGAGAGGTCCCCAGGATTGCAGAGCAGAGGGAGCAAGGCAAAGCAAAGGAACAGGTTATTATTCTTGGGACTTTGGCCCCAATCTCCGATGCAGGGTGCCAATGAGCCACATTGAACCCTTTGGACAACTCTTTTACCTCAATGAAGACAGCCTAGAACCAATGCCAGCCAAAAGGCCTGCTCTGCCAGCTTCCATGCCAAAATGTCTACCCAATACCTGGCTTTTAATATTTCAACTCGAGGAAAAGCCATTCTTGCCAGCAACGAGTAGATGAAAGCACAAGACACCAAGAGCATGGTTGCACAGGCTCTACCCCCACAAGGCTGCCCTAGTCAGCACCTTCAGACCTGATCAGCTGTAGAGTATTCCTTCTGGGAGATGGGGAAACAGGAAGAGAAGCTGTGACAGTTTCTTGACTACCAGACTCGTGTTGGAGGCCAGAGAGTCACCACAACTAATGTGACTCTGTGGTGGCAATGACCAGTTATGGTAAGTTCTTTACTTTCTTGCAATTGCAGCGGTGGGAGGGGGTGTCTAAACATGAGGGTCTGCCATGGGAATGTGTTGGACATGTGAATGTTATTTGTCCCATGGATCCTGGCAGATGAACGTTGTGAACGACTGGCCTAAAGGTATCCAGTGAGGAAGTCTGCTCCAGCTTCTGCATGACAACCTGTCACATATTAGAAGCAGCACCCACACACCCTTTGATTCGCCTCTTCTCCTGGACCAAAGTTTTCCAGCTCCCTCAAGCCTTCTTTATGGACATGACTTTCGGCTCCTGCACCATCTGGCTGCCATTCTCAGGACGTGCTCCAGTTTCTCAATGTCCTTCTTACTCTGTCATGTCCAGCTCTGAGCCTTGCGTTCCAGACAGGATTGACCAGTTCTGAGCAAATTGAGGCCGTTTTATGATCTACTTCCCTTAATGTAGCCAAGATTGTGTTCACTTTATGTATCATGTATCAACCACATAACACAGCTGGATCAGGCTGAGCTAGTGGCCAATTTACAGAATAACAAACAAATAGGTCATTTTCACTTGGACTGCTGCCAAACCAGGTCTACCCTATCCGGTGCTTGTGCAATTAGTTTTTAACCTAAATGCAGGACTTTGCATTTCTCTCTTCTCATTCCATCATGTTGGTTTCAGCCCTGTTTTCCTTCCTGTTGAGGTCATTTCTTATTTCCATTCTGACATCTGTAGTGGTAACTATACTTCCCAGCTTTCTGTCTGCTGCAAACTTTATTAGAACACCTTGTACGTTGTCTTCTGAGTCACAGGTAACAAAGCCAACGAGGTCAGCGCCAAGGACAGAGCTCTGTGGCATGCCACTAGAGACCTCCTTTGGGTTGACACAGAAAAACTAATCAACATTCTTTGACTGTGGTTGCTCATCCAGCTATGACTCTACTTCCTGTCCTGTGACCCAATTCTCATTTCCCCATCACATCCTCAAGGGCACCAGGTAAAACATTTGTCAAATGCCATGCTGAAATCAAGATGCATTGGGTCCATATCATTGCCTTGATCTGCTGCCTGAACAAGTAGAATTGCTGCTGACATGCAATGGGCAAGATATTTACCTATCTCAGGGGTGGAAAAGGAAAATAAATGTATAAATGACTGAGGGATTCACTATGGAAAATATAGGGAAGCCCATTTAAAGTTGAAGGGTTAGTACATAAGCCTCTTCCACTAGCAAAGATTGTCTATTCCCCCAAATATTTATATTGTTTGAACAGTCTATCATGTATGATAATTATTGCATGCTTTTTATTCTCCCCAATGAAACTCTGAACTTTTTTCTTCTCTTTTCCTTTCCTTTCCTTTCCTTTCTTTTTTTCTTTTCTTTCTCTCTCTTCTTTCTTTCTTTCTTTCTTTCTTTCTTTCTTTCTTTCTTTCTTTCTCTCTTTCTTTCTCTCTTTCTTCTTTCTTTCTTTCTCCTTAAGGTGCTTTTATATCTCTTGTCAACAAAAGGTTTTAAAAAATATACACCTTAAGTCAGGGACTGTGTCTTAATCACTGAATAATAATGTAGGAAAAGCACCCAGTCCAGGATCTGGCCCAATGTAGGAGCTACAAAAAATAGTATCCCTTCTGTGCCCACAGCATATAGTGCGACAGCCTTATACTCAGTAGGTGCTCAACAAATGTGTGAATGGATGCACACATGCCTGAATGGTTGTTTCACATCTCCCTGGCAAATGTAAGGATATGGGACAAAATAAGGATATGGGAGCAAGGACACCAGGAGACCTGGTACCCAGGCACAAAGTTGAGCTGAGTCTTATCAGTGCATGTCTGATTCGTATCAACGAAGCCAAGTTTACAAGAGGCTGATTGTAGCATATTTATTTACTCTGAGAACTACCATCTGACCCCACCTGGAGGGAGAGGCACATGTCTAGCTGGAGGATGTTGACCAAATACGCTTGATTAGTTGTGGGGGAGGGGACAGGGGATCCCAGAGAGGGCAAGAGCAAGTACGGAGGAAGGATGAACTCAAGCAGCATCTGAGAGAGAGGTCAGGGCTCAAAGAGAAGTCACGTTCAATTGGTCATCGGGTCTGAGGGGCATGCATGAGGTTTGGCATGGGAGATTAGCCAAGAGGGCAGGTGCCAAGTAGGAACTAGAAAAATCAAGGAGGAGAAGTGGGCACGCTCTGAGAGGGTCCAGGACTTTCACGGCAGGTACGCCTAGGAAGCTTAGAGCTTGCTGTTATTGGGGCCTGCTGCATAAGACCTGGAGTGGTTTGGCCTGGTTGAAAGACCCAGAACTGGCCAGACTGTTACCACAGTTAAGTGCAACTAGATACATAGTTTTTCCTGCTCCATATTGGAGAAACACCCATGTTTCTACATCATCCAAATGCTCTTTTAAAATACAATGCTTTCCTTCGTTAACCAGACAGCCTGTTATAACAAGAATACTTGCTTCTTATTCCAGGGATCCTTTATGTGTCCAGGAGCATCTTTGCACTCAGGCAGCCCTGGGTTCAAATCCCAGCTCTGTCATTTGTAGCTAGGTGATTTCAAGTACTCTACTCAGCATTTCTAAGCTTCCGTTTCCCCATCTACAAACTGGGAATAATGATTAACATCTACCTTATGATACTGTTGGGAAATTAGATCGGACATATCTACAATGCCTGGCAGGTAGTTGTAGTAAACTGTATCTATCAGTATTAACTCTGTGACCTTGGGCAAAAGTCACTTAACTCCTCTGAGCCTCATTTCCATCATGAACATGATAGCTGTAAGAACTATGCGGACATGGAAAGGAAACATTTTGTAGAGTGTGAAGTACTCGATAAATGTAAAAATTCTCATTAGTCACAGGTTGCTTAGGTAACTTAGTCTCTTCTGCATACTCTCCAAACCCAAAGTCAGGACCTGCATCAGGCTTCTAGGGGGAATTGGCAGAGGGGACACTGTGATGCTTTCAAAGTCGTGTGCAAAATGTTGTAGGCACTCACATACTACAAATCCCTCTGGGGAGACTGACTACAGCTTTAATTATATTTTCAAAGGAGTCCATAGTCCCACAAAGACCAGGAAACACTGCCCTGGGGTTGTGAAGCTGTAGGAAAGCTATAGTTTCCCAACATTGCTATAAAATCTGGAATTCCTTAGAGTGTGGCAAAAGAATAGAGTCGGTGCTGTGGACATCTGGGGCAGTTCCAGATATAGGTCCATTTCCCTTTGGTCTTTGTCAAGCACCCAGGAATTCAAAGTCCTGCTCTTCTACACCCTGCATGTTTCTAGAAGCACTGCACATGAGCCTGAGCTGGCTATTCACCTAGTCTAAATAGCCCTCCCTATTAGCAAAAGCCTTTCATGCTATTTCCAGAGTAATTCCAAACAAGCCTTGAGCTCATTTAGAATCATGACCCCCATTTTGTCAGTGGTGAAAAGGGCTCAGAGATGGTTGGGACAGTGGCCAATAGAGTTGATATGCAGATTGAAATCAGCACTATGGGTAATTGGGACTTGAGACTGAGGATCTGAGTTGTACACCAGGTTCTCCCTCTACGTGGCTGATGGAACTGGCTAATTTAAGAGCTCTGGCAGTACAGAGGTTGGTGAAGTGGCAGAGGGCAATTGTTAGGTGATGTGTCTGGTCCTGGCCACTCTTCTTTCTGGCCCACCCTGAGGATGGTGAAATTGGGTTGCTGTCTAATGTCAGCACCCTTGCAAGATGATGCCATTATCTTCCCGCCCCCTTTCTTCCTGAGGCTGTCAGACTGGGAATAACTCCCGAGATCTGAGGAGTCTTGAAGTGGAGGCTTAGACCAGCATCACTCTAGGCATTGGGAAAGCCCCCCTCTCTTGTTCTCGACCTTTCTTTGCTTTGGGCGACCTTGTATCCCATAGGGCATCATGTTCCCAGACCTGAGTTTGGATATTGAAGGGAATAAATGGTAATGGTCTCCTTTGATACGAGGAAAGAGTATCCCTGCATGGTCCAGCTTGCTGAGATGTGAGTTCAAAACCCCGCCTAATTGTGGCAGGAAGAGCCAACACTTCCGTAGTTATTTAGTGTAGTACTAAAGTTTTAGGGCCGGTATTAAGTGCATTTAATTCTTCCAGCAATCTGACAAATAAATGCCATTATAATCCCTATCTAAGAGAGAGGGAAATTGAGGCAGGAGGCAGGGAAGCAAATGACCTGCCCAAGGTCACACAGCTAGTAAGTGGTGGTGCCAGGATTCAAAGCCAGTAAGCTTGGCTCCGTAGTCTAAGTGTCTAAGTGCTTTAGCCACAGCACCATATTGCCTCTTGAAGGAGAAAGCACCTTTTTGGGCCCTGCCTCATTTGTGCACATATCTACCTTTGGGAGGAGGCGTACCTGGACCAAGGAAGAATGTATGAATTCCTGGTTTGAATGGTGTACCTGGCCTCAGTTTCCTCATTTGTAAAGTGGGGATTGTTCATGTTACTTTTTCCCACAATTATTGTGTGGATCAAATGAGCCCCAGGGCAAAGGCTTTGTAAACACTGAGCATTGGCCAATGAAAGGCATTGCCATTATCATTATTGGTTGAACAGCTCTAAGTGTCCCAGCTCCTGGGGCGATGCACAGCCTGTGATTCTGCTGGAGCTGGTGACTAGAGACCGCTCCACCTGCTTCTCTAAGGCTTAGCCTCCACCCTTCCTCCCCCTAGTTTTCCCTCAGAGGAATTTGGAGGAGGTATTTTGTTTTCCAGCCCAGAACTCAGCCCAAATCCCAGGCGGAGAAGATAAGCCAAGACACCGACCTATTTTGCCAACACATTTGCTCAGGTGCCCTGGCCAGCTCCCAACCCTGGCAATCCATCATCACCAGCTCAAGCAGCCACTTGCTGCAGTTCCACTGTCTCTGCTCTCATTTGCCCTCTATCCCAGCCTGCCACACAGCACCATCATGGTCATTAGGTGCTGCCTTGCACTTTCGAGAAGACCAAACTCCAGGTCTCGGGATATGGGGTACAGGAAAAAGGATTTGAAGGAGAAAAAATTGTGGCCTATGTCATGTTTCTAAGATTGTCCTGTCCTTTCTGCTTCCCACCATTGCAGCAACAGATTCAGTTGAGCATCTGCCTGTTTGGCTGACAACTCTAATGGCAACATGAAGGAAGGCTCCAGAATTTGAGGAGGGGCATCCTATTCCCAGGCATTTCATTCACTGAGCTGGTGTGCTTCTAGAGGCAGATGTGGTTCCTAGTTGGTTGAGGTTTGAGGGATGGAGAGAAGGAGTCAGTTCAGTGAAGGAAAGGGTGTGAAGGAAGAAGCTGACAGTGGGCGGTGGCTCTAGGAGTCAGTCTGGCTCAGAGTGGGGAAGGTGCATAGTGGGATTGTTGGGCTCATGGTTTACTGGAGGCGGGGGGGGGGGTGTCCAAGAGAGATGTGGGGAAATCTAGGTAGTACAAAGGAGGACTGATAGGGGCCTGCCTTGATAGAAATATAGATCTGGGGGTTGCTGGGTGGCTCAGTTAGCAGTCTGACTCTTGATTTTGGCTCAGGTCATGATCTCAGGGTTGTGAAACCACATGGAGCTCTGCGCTGGGTGTGTAGCCTGCTTAAAATTCTCTCTCTCCCTCTGTCTCTGCCCCTACCTACACCCCACCTCCCTCCTCACGCTTTTTCTCTCTCTTTCTCTAAAAGAAATAGATATATAAATAGATAAATGAATAGATATATAGATCGATCAATCGATCAATTGATCTGGAAGTGGCACTGTACTGGGTGGATGTCCCATGAGCTCCTCATTTTATAGATGGGGAAACTAAAGCCCAAATAGATGAATTGTCTTGGCCAGGGATGCATGAATAGTGGCAGACATAAAACTAGAACAAGCTTTCAAGTCAGACCTGGGAATAACTCCCAGTTCTGATGCTTATTAACTGTGTGACATTGGACACCTTACTTAACCCTCTGAACCTCAAGTGTCCCCATCCATAAAGCAGAGATGATAATGTTGACTTTGCAGGGCTGTTCTGAGGCCTGTCCTTTCCAGTGTACACACTGATCTTCCTGGCTTGGTAGCCTTGGCATGTGAGGAATCCAGAGGCTTGACATATTCATAATCTGGGTTGTTTTGTGGGTGGATTTTGGTGAGTGCTTGGGTAGCAGAGCAGATGCAGCGAGCAAGGATTGCGATACGTTGGAGAAGTAGGAGGTGACCGTGGGCCTTCCCAAGTCCCTGGCTTCATGTTCCTGGTCTCACTTGCCTTTCAGTGTCTCCTTCTGGCCACCGTCTTGCTGACTTTCCTTCTTGTGTCTCCTTTCACTTAGCAGTAAAAAGAAGTACATTCATCATCACTTTCTGTTTTTAATAGATAGTACACTATAGACCCTGATCTTTATTTTAAAACCCCATCTCTTTCTTTGTCAATTTATTCAATACTCATTTATTCAATAAGTATTTTTTGAGCATCTGCTATATGCCAGTCACCGTGCCAGAAGTTGGGGATATAGCAGTGAGCAAAGCAGTTTGAATTCCCAGACTGCATGAACTTATATTCTAGTGGGGTCATTCATTACCCACCTCCACCCACACTGTTCAATTAATACACTTAGTTTCTATTTTTATAATTTTTCTTCTTTGGCTGACATGTTGAGTCTTTGGTCCTCTGTATTGTAGAATGCTCTCCAACATGGCTGAAGCCTGTTTCCTTGTATAATCAGACTTGGTTATAAATCAACGTGTAAAGGAATGCAAGTATGTGGCAAAGCAAATAGCACCCCTCCTATCCCAGCTCACATGCCCAACCATGCTGTTTTCCAGGACGTGAGCATTCCGGCTCAGCTAAATGAGCGGTGGCAGTTGACTGTCCACACAGCCCTCCCTTCTGCTGTCCTGCAGTCACTGGGGACAGACACCGTGTGCTCCATCCTTAACACAACGCAGCTGGGCATGTGTGTGTGTGTGTGTGGGGGGGGGGCTCAGATTTGCTGAAGAAACGTAGGTAGATGGGTAAATGGGTAAATGAATAATCAGAGCTTCTTGGAAAGGTCTGGGGGAGAGCAGGACCAGGTACTCTAGTGATCAACTTTGGTTGGGGTGTCTAACCACGTCAGGGCTTTGTCTGAGGGCAGATCTTATCCTTGGGGATGGGGGACACAGAGCCTTTTCTTCCTGCTGAGTCTCTTCCTCCCGGAAACTTAATCGTTAGTTTTCCCGCAGGTGTCGCAGGTGCCGGGGTGTACGAACTCCCCAGGACTGTCTGTGAGGGAGGGACGGTCCTGCCTACTCAGAAATGCTCTTCTCAGGAGCAAACATAGAAAAAGGCAAAGGAAGGCTGTCCCTTGTGCAGTCAATGCCTGTGAACCGGGGACTCATCCCCCCTGCGCAGGAGATGAAAGGCCTGAACTGGGGACCTCCGCTGTGCACCGACAGGAAGCCCCAAGAGCACAGAGCGCACGGCTGCCACCGGAGAAGGTCGGCGAGGGGGCCGCCAGTGGCGGGCTGTTGAAAACAAATGGGGCAAAGAAACGATTCAGATGCTATCGATTGGAGCTGAGGTTTGCAGAACAGCCGGAAATGACTTACTTGCCTTCACAACCTATAGGGGAACCGAAGGCAGTGAGCCTGGGCAGACCGTGCTGAACCCCGCGGAGGGTTTTCATGGCCCGGCCCTCCCCCTCCCCCGAAATACCCACACGTCAACCACAGCCGCCCCCTTCCCAGCCTCTCTGAAACTAGAGCCCGAAACTGGAGCCCAAGAGATGGGCTGGGGACCCGGCTGCCCGCTCCCCGCTCCCCGCTGCGCGCTCCGCGCTCGTAGCCTCCCAGGCTTCGGGCGCGAACGTCCTCCTCAGCCTCCCGCCAGGAGAGGAGGCACGTCCTGCTGCCACCGCCACATCTGGCCCCTGATCCCCGCCTTGCCACTGTCACCACGGCCTCTGCTGTGCAGGCGCCTGGATGTGAAGGAACACCGGCCCCTTGGGTTAGCGGCAACAGCCCTGGAGCTTGTGTGCTGCTGGTTTACTTAAGGGGAATCCTTGGTCAGTTACCAAACCAAACCCAGCAAAGGGAGTACAAAGGCCTGTAAATGGATGAGTTTGCAGAGCAGAGACCCTTCAACCCAAGATGACTCAGGATTAGCTCAGTGGGCACAATCGACTGGAAGCCCAGGCCTTTTCTTTTCTTTTCTTTTCTTTTCTTTTCTTTTCTTTTCTTTTCTTTTCTTTTCTTTTCTTTCTTTTCTTTTCTTCTTTTCTTTTCTTTTCTTTTCTTTTCTTTCTTTTCTTTTCTTTTCTTTTCTTTTCTTCTTTTCTTTTCTTTTCTTTTTTTTCTCCTTTCCTTTCCTTTCCTTTCCTTTCCTTTCCTTTTCTCCTCTTCTTTATTTTTCTTTTCTCTTCTTTCCTTTTTTCTTTCTTGCTTACCTCTACCCTGTGTTAGTCTACCAAGAAGCAGATTCCAAGACAGGATTGAAGGAGCATCACTTCTATTGAGGGCAACACCTGTATGAGAGAAAATGAGGACGAGCTTTAAAAAAGCTGGAAGAAGCAATGTAAGTCTGACCTGGAGTGTGGGAGAGAAGGTGGACATTCCTGACAGACCCTAGTCTAAGGAAGTTTCAGCAAGGCTATCTTTGAGCCTGGGCTGGCTGCCTAAGGGGTCTGATGTCCCCTGGGCATGGGCCTGCCATGAGCATATCCCTGCTGTGCTCAGTCATTAATGGGGAGCAGGGCCTTGCTGTCAAGTGGGTGGTGGGTGGTTTTAGATCCTGGCACTGGGAGCCCTGGTCAATCCTGTCCCTGCACTCGGAGGTCTATCAGGCACATTCTCATGGCCACCGTGACCCTATCTATTCTGGCATGCCTGAGGCCAAGTCTTCAATGGACTCCTCCTCTCCCTCTAGTCTGACCCTAGATATCTACAGGACTTCCTTCCACTCCTGCCTTCTCTATAAGGCCTTCCCTGGCCACCCTGTCTAGAATTGCAATTTTCTGTCCAACACCTCCTTGCCTCCTTCCCTGCTTCATTTTTCTCCCTAGCTCTTATCACTCTCTAAGCTGCCATATCATTCTCTCTCTCTCTCTATCTCTCTCTCTCTCTCTTTTTTTTTTTTTGATTGTCTCTCACCCCTACTAGGATGTAAGTTTCATGAGGGCAGGGATTTTTGTTCACCTTGTTCAGCGTTGTATCCCCAAAGCCCAAACAGGGACTGATACTTAATATTTGTTGCATGAATCTAAGAATGACTATTGTTCAGAGTATCTGGGCTCAGTATCTCCAGTGGCTGGAGAGACAGGTGTCATGGTCAGGGGTTAATAACAGGGGGTTTGGCATTGGACAGACTCAGGGACTGGTCCTAGCTCCATCACTTATGAGCTGTGTGACTTTAAGCAAGTCACTTAACCTTTCTGGGCTGTAGCTCCCTCTGGGGTGAAGTGAGAAAAATAATCTACCACTGTCAAGATTGTTTTAAGCTTGAGAGGATTCTGATTACCCCAACTAAGCCTTGAAGAAGACTTTTCCAATTTAAAAGTCAGCACTCACTAATAGTTTATCAACAAACATTTCTTTATTGAGGAGGAACGTTAGCTCAGCCCACTTCCCATGGGGCCCTTTCCTGCTCCCTCTCTCCATCACCTTCCTCCCCACAAATAGCGGGAAGATTTTGGAATTCCTCGATCTGCATCATAACTAACAACCTGCATTTCCAATGGGGAATTACTTTGCATACACTATAATATGGCTTACATAATTAGAGCTCTATAATGGCAGGCACCACATATCTGGTTCCTTGCTACATCCCCAGAGTCTAGAGCAGAGTGGGTACTCAGTAAATATTTGCTAAATCATTACAGCTGGCTGGAAGGTTGGTGTTATCCTCCCTCTTTTACACTATTGAGACCAAGGCTTGCCCACAGTCTCAGAGCAAATAAGTAGTATGGCCAAGACTAAACCTTGGACATATCTGATCTCCAAACCTGAGAGTTTTCAATTCCACAGTACTGCCTAAGGAAGGCAGTTCTTCTACATGATCCCCAGAGGGAGAGCCCAGGATGCAGGCACACACTCATGATGGGTCTCAGGATGCATCCAGCCCCCTGCTTATAGAAAGTCTCAGGGACCCCAGTTCAGTGCTGGGGAAGAACATGGCCTCAAACACGTAGTGCCTTTAGGCCATTGGCTTTTATTGCCAGCACATTATTTTGCAGGTTGAGCGAATCATCCTTGGCTGGCAGATAGACGTATTTTTTTTTTTTTAATTTTTTAGCTGCTCCTGAATTCTTGACAATGTTGAGTCATTCCTTGGCAGGACATTGTGAATGTTGTGGCAGTTGGGACAATTGATACAGGCCAAGTGGCATAGTTAGCTAACCTATAGGTTTTCTTTCAACATGGCGCAGAGTTTAACCCTGTTCTAGGCAGTCTAGAAAGAGTGGGACCCTGACAGAAAGCTTTCAAAGTCTCCAGGGTAGCAGGGTGGGTAGAGGTAGCTGGAGCACAGAGGAGGTATATGTGTATATTGGCAAATGAGGAAGTCTTTTAACAATTCAGGATGGGCTGTTTGTGCTTGAAATAAACTCAGGCATGCACATAATATACAAACACCCTGTGATGAAAACCTTGAGTCTTTATTGTACAAACAGCTGTGTTTGCCTTTAAATGATACAAAATTAAAGCAGTGCTACATAGAATAGAGTATGGCATTAGCCAGGGTCAGCTCTTTGAGGATCAGAGGAAGAACTGCTGATGGGGCATGGTGTTTGAGAGGCACCTCAAAGGCTGTTCTTTCTCAAAGTCTCCCCACCCCTCTTCGGCTTTGTGGACTGTGATTTTTCACATCCATCACTGGTAGAGGGTATGCCATTGGGCCTTTCATCAAAGAGCAATGGTATACGTATGTGATGAGCATAGTGACAGATGAACACACCAGTGCACAATAACACTTTAGTCATCCTAGGTGTCAAGCTAGCTGAGCTGATGGCCTGGAGAGTCTGGGAGAGTATAGGTGAGAAAAGAGTATGGTTTGGTTGTAGAGTGAGTGCTTGTTGCTTTGACCTGCCCAGCATCTTTTTTTCTAGACACAAGATCCTGATTTTTCCTTTCAGAAATGATCCCTTTTCCAATCTTAGTCCATGGAATTTCACTCTCATATGACTGAGGCTTAGTCAGTTGGAGCATTGCATCCCCTTGGCCACTGTAACTAGTTTACAAAAAGGCTTGTGGTTGAATCAAGCCAATAGGAGGCCTCCCCTAGCCTTGTGTGGAACTATTGGGACAGAGTCATATTCTTGGGGGGTTGCTGAGCTGGTAGGGTATAAGGCTGGAGCATATGGATAAGGGTGGAGGAAATAATGCAGACAGAGCCTGTCTGAGAATAAAGGCAGAATAGAGAGAGAAGAGGCACATGTTCTTCCTCAGGATATCTTTAGAGGTCCTGGATCACATCATGCCTGAAGTCATTACTCTTAAGCTTTTAGGTTACATGTGACAACAAACTAATAAATTCATCTCTCTCCAATCCCCTTGCCTTTTTTTTTTTGCCTAAGCTTGTCACCTAAAACTAAATCTTGACTGTTATATTTTGCTTGTTTACTGCTCTTTCTCTCCCAACAAATTGTAAGCTTCCTGAAAAAAGGGATTGTTGTCTCATTTATCTTCACATCTTTGGTATCTGGCATAGTAGAACTTCATTACTGAACTGTACCAGCCAGAGAGAAAGGGGCTGAAAGACAGCACTTTAAGCAAGGTGGTCCTGAACAAGAAGATAATCTATCCCACAGAATCAGGCTGAATAGATGTATCTCTTTTCTGAGTCATTGTGTGAGGAGCTTGGCAGGAAATACCAGAGTGGAATACAAGGAATAGAGCAGAGGTTGATCCAGGGAAGACCCCCCAGTGATCATCAACAAAGAGTGGGTGGGTGCTGATGTTACCTTCCAGAGACACAGAACCAAATGGGGCTTGGAAAGCCAGGAAAAGCAAGAATGCCTTCCCAGAGGTCAAAACTGGCAAACAAGAGGTAACTGGATGGATTTTGGAGAGGTGTCAATACCTGTGGTTCGGTATTTGATGGAGAGGTCAGCTGCATTCAGAGGGGGCCAGATGGGATGGGTATGGATGGGAATATTGGGAGCCACTCTGGAAGGCTGGACCCAGAAGGGAAAACAGAGACAATATTCCCCATTTTCACCTTTCTTATGGGACATTTTAATTTGTTAATAGAAGTAGTTGATGCCTCTCTTCCAGCTCTACCTGTTACAGAGGTGAGTGAATTTGAGTAGGAGAGTTGAATTATGGGTTTTAGAGGCATTTCAGCATATCATGGATTATATAATTATACATCGGTACAGACCGCAGCCCCTGTCCAGGTGTCCTCTCTTCCAAAGTAAATCTAACTGCTTGTCATTCCCATCCACCAACCAGAAGAGACCATGTCACATTTCAAATGAGCTCAGGACATCTGATGTCTAAACACTGCTAAGCCAGGGACTACTTTTTCTTCCATTATCAGATTTCTTGAACCTGTTCTCAAGTTTCTGTCCCTGGATGCAATGCTCCTGAACAGAGGCAGGGGAAAGAGTATCACTGGCTGAGGTAGGCTAACCATTGAGTAAGCCTGAACCTCCAGGATTGCTGGGGGTGATGGAATAGCAACCAGCAGTCAATGGTTGCCCTGTTTAGAATTCCTAACCACTTTCCACAGGAAATTTTGTTCCATCTCCTTCTTTCTCCATTCTATGACTCTGCCAAATCCTCACTCTGGCACCAATTAGAAGTTGCATGGCAAAAAATGAGTCAGCATAGTCTTCTTTTCCCATCTTTGGCTCTTGGCGTTCCTGGCTCTTAGGTTGCCCTCTCCATGGTGTCACTATGGGAAAGGGCTATGTGGTAGAGTCAGTGGGTATCACCAATGAGCCAAGAAACCTGGACTCTAGTTCTAGCTCTTCTAGACCTTCATTCCTTGGCCTTGGAAAGGAGTCTTCCCTTTATGAGCTTCAGTGGCTTATTGATTCTGTAATTCTGGAAACTGATAAAGTGAAACCCTTTTCTACCCTCTCCACCCTCAACCTCTCTGTCTCTTTCTCTCTCTCCTCTGGGAAGTTTGGGTACTTGGCCTCTGTGTCTGGGTCTTGCATGTGAGATGCTTATAGTCTCTTTGGCCTGACCTCTGCTCTTTATACACATCCTTTCAGCCACACCTGCCAGTATATGGCTGGTTTTGTCAGTTGGGAAATCTAAAGTTGGCAATAACATTAGAGGAGACCAAAATATTGGGCCACCCGAGACTAACAGGGGTTTCAATAAATGAAACTTCAGCATTTAAAAGATTCAAGTCCAATTCCCTCAGAAAAGTTCCTGAAAATAAAGATTATCCACTTAAACACCCAAAGATAGATAGCATTTACGAAAAAGGCACTTTGCACGGAAATCAATCTTTTTTTTTTTTTTTTTAATTTTTATTTATTTATGATAGTCACAGAGAGAGAGAGAGGCGCAGAGACACAGGCAGAGGGAGAAGCAGGCTCCATGCACCGGGAGCCTGACGTGGGATTCGATCCCGGGTCTCCAGGATCGCGCCCTGGGCCAAAGGCGGGCGCCAAACCGCTGCGCCACCCAGGGATCCCCGGAAATCAATCTTAATGTTGCCTTTCACAATTCCAAATCCCTGGTGCTCTATTAAGAAATAGCCCTTTAACCTTTCCTTGGCTCTCTATTCACCAGCACCCTCCTCAGGTGGACCTGCTTGGCTTTTCTTCTTTTCTGTAATGACGGTTATAGGAAAACTGGAGGATTAGCCATGGTACAGCCACCCTGTGCTGAGCACTGATATCAGGAAGGATCCTGGTCATTTGGTTCCCATCTGCAAGCAATTACAGATGAAAGGGAAGGTAGTGAGAGGAATGCATAACCTCTAGCTCAAATCTCTAACCTTGGGAAATTCTTTCCAAACTCTTATGCAGAGAATAGTCTTTTAGAGTCCTTTGCCTACAACCCATGCACATGTTTCTGGGTTTCCCAAGGAAAAGGAAGCAAAACTCTTCTCACTATCTTTGGATTAGTGCTAGCTCAGAAGTTGGGGGAAAAAAATCAAGTGATAAAATGAACAATGACATTCCTTTCTTATCTTAGATCAGCTTTCCCCCCCATTACAACAGCATTTATATCCATTTGAAAAACAGTAAGACATATGTGTGAAAGGCAAATTATTTATCTGTTCTATAGATTTTTCTTGGTTGTCTTGCAAACTTGGCATTCTCCTATAATAATTCTGGGGCCCTACTAGGATCTATTACCTGGATTGGAAACCGCTGTTCTAGAATAACATAAAAAGCATTGATAGCATATATTGAGGATTTCCTAAATACCTGTCACTATGCTAAGTGCTAAGTGCTTTATATACATTCCATTTGAGTCCCATGACAACCTTATAAAATAGATACTTATGTCCATTTTAGAGATGAGAAAACAGGCTTAGAGGAGTAAAATAATCCTCTCAGGCCCACACAGATAGGAAATGGCAGAGTCAGGATGAAGACCCACATATTTCTGATTTCAAACCCATGTTTTTAATTACAGAAATAGAATTTGGCATATATTGCTGTGTATCCTTTGTAACTGGCTTCTTTGAATTTAGCTCTTTGTATCTACTGTAGATCCTAGCATAGAAGAAAAGCTCAATAAATACTTTTTAATTAATTGATTAGTGGTGAGAGTTTTCTAAGAATTTGATTCCTATGATTTTACTACTTATTTCCAAATATAGCGTCATTTTAACTCTCTTGAGTATAGGCCATCAGTGATTTGGATGGTGACTACACTTAACATGGTGAACATTGAGTAATATAGAGAATTGTTGAGTCACTGTTTTGTATACTTGAAACCAATAGAACATTGTATATCAACTATACTTCAATAAAAGAAAAGATCTTGGATGGCCTTGGCTGACAAGTATCATTTTTTAAAATATGAGTATAGTTGACACGCAATGTTACATTAATTTCAGATGTGTTGGCAAGGATGTGGAGAAAAAGGAACCCCAGTACACTGTTGGTAGGAATGCAAATTGGTACAGCCACTGTGGAAAACAGTGTGGAGGTTCCTCAAAAAATTAAAAATAGAAATTCAATATGATCCAATAATCCCACTACTGGATATTTGCCCAAGGAAAACAAAAACACTAATTCAAAAAACATATGTACTCCATGTTTTTATTGAAGCCTTATTTATGATAGCCAAGATAACTCAAGTGTCTCAGTAATAGATGAATGAACAAGTATAATTTTCAGTATTAAATTCCAGATCAAGAATTAATAGATAGATATCAGAGAAGGAACTTAACTTGGAGTCTTGACTCTCAGTTTAATTGGGGGCTTGATGAAGATCATTTTGTTTACAAACCATGAGTCACGAATTCTATTTCCCAAAACATCTGGTTAAGCTTCTTCATCACCACCAGCACCATATCATCATCATCATCATCATCATCATCATCATCATCATCATTAGTACATATTTACAGAGATCCTTACAAGGAACTTTTCTAAATTTTAAGTTCAGATAGGTAGAGGTATGATATGGCTCTTGTCCTTGGGGAGCTTCCAATCCAACAGGAAACCATGGAAAGCTTCATTGTGGAATCTCCTTTAGTCTGGGTCTTCAAAGCAAAGTTGTTTAGAGAAAAGGGGGAGCAGAGTTAGAATTTGTACTATTCTAGACAGAGGGAACAATATAAACAAAAGCAAAGAGATGTGGAAGTGCATATTTAAAGAAATACATGTTTAAGGAAGTAAAAGCAGTAGAACGGAGAGTGTGTAAAAGTTGTAACCCATCTGGAATATATTTTATGTGGTGTGAGGTAAGGATTCTTATTTTTTTTCGTATGGGTGATTAATTGTCCCAACACCATTTAGTGAATTGCTAATTCTTTTTCCTACTAATTAATTATAACATCTTTTTCTTATGCCAAATTCCCTCAATTATTTGGGTCTCTTTCTGGAATCTGTTGTTTCATTGTCTTCTTTTTCTATACCTGAGCTGATACTGCATTATTTAAATTCATATAGCTTTGTAATATGTCTTGATATCTGGTAGTACAAGCCCCTCTTTGTTCTTTTTAAAAAATAGTTATGACTATTCTTGCTCATGGGCTCCTCCATATGAATTTTAGAAGTTGCTAATCAAATTCCCTGAAAAATCATAGGGGCCATGAAGAAAATGCCCTGAGACATAGAGGGAATGTAATGGACCAAGAGGCTGGTAAATTAGTTTGAAGGACAATAATGGAGGCTTAGATTTTCAACCCAAGACCAGTAGAGCCCACAGCCCATGTGGGCATTTCCAAAGAAGCTGAGATATCTTCTGGCATCCTGCCATTTCCCTTACAAACACTGTCTGTGATGCCTTGCACATGGAGTGCTTCAGACTGGTCCAGAACAATGATGTCTCTGAAACCCCACATTATGGGCTGAAGAGAGAGCTCAACCTGTGTTGGAAGACCAAAAAAAGACTATCCATTTTGCCTATTCAGAACTCAGAAGTGACCTGAATCTGAAACCTTGAGGCAGCTCCTTTCTCCCTGTCTTGGTCTTTTCACTGCCTCTGCCCCCTTTCACATGCAGCCCTTCCTGGCTGCCATCTGTCACAGTTACAGATGATTGAACAAAGATAAGGAGAGAGAGTCAGCCACCCGTTGTATCTTCCCCCCAGGACTAATGTCAACTTTGGATCAGAAATCATGGAAAGTAACCCTGGCCCTTGGGCGAGGGAAGGGAGCACAAAAGCCCTTTGGACAAGCCTCTGAGGACAGACTGCCCTTTCATCCATACAATTTCATTAGCCACAAGACAGAGACATGTCTGCTGGAAGTGCCTCTCCTCTGCCTACTTCTCTGTTTTCTCTTCTTTGGTGGTTATTTTTCCATTCAACAAGTATTCACTGAATACTTGCTATGTGCCAGGTGCTGGGTAAACAATGTGAACAAAACTAGACTTAGTTTTTGTCTTCATGGAGCTTATAGTCTGGTGGGGGAGGCAGCCATCAGTAAGCCAACAAGCATGCAAATACTTCTTTTCTCCTCTGCCCTCCTCTCCTCCAAGTACAGTTCTTCCTCTGGAAACTTCTGCCAGAGATGGGTAGAGATTAGGTAGGGGTAATACATCCATATAAAGGACTCCACTAAGCATACCAGCCTGGGGGTGATAGAGTGGGAGATTAATGGGTGATTAGAAATGTGTAAGGGGCAGTCTGAAAGGGTCTTGAGAAAATCCTACCTAGGTTCCTACTTTTTCTGACACTTCTAAGTGATTCCCACCTCCATTTTTGGTGGTCAAATCGATGTCCCATGTCTGAATAATACCATCCACTTAACAACATAAATTGTAGGAAGATGGAGGAGTTTTTCTGCTCTATGTGAGGAAGAGGAAAATGGTGAAAAATTTTATATCCAAAGGTGATGGGTAGGAGGACAGAACATTCTGGTAAGGGATCCTGATTTCCAAGAGGTAATTTGCAAAACATCCTCCACTGGAGGGGTTCCTGGTGCTGGTGACAGTGATGTGATGTGTATGATTGAAATTCTGGGCCAACTCTGCAGCCAGACTACTCTGAGAACACAGAATACATGAAAAAGGGAAAACAGTGGTGTGGCCTTGAACACAAAGCAAGATGGGGCACCCAGGTGGTTCAGTGGTTGAGCATCTGCCTTTGGCTCAAGTCGTGATCCCAGGGTCCTAAGATCAAGTCCTGTATCAGGCTCCCCATGCTTCTCCCTCTGCCTGTGTCTCTCATGAGTGAATTACAAAAGAAAAAAAAAAAAAAAGAAAGGCAAGGCAAGCCCATGCAGAAGATGGAGGGGGAGAGAGCATTGTCAACCCATGACAAGGAGTACCAGAGGACTCTGACCAGAGCAGAAATTATGAAGAGCTTTGGGCTGATCCCCAGAATCCCAAAGATGGAAGTCTTTTAATACCTGATTATGGTTGCATGAAATCTGTAGAAAAGCAAATAACAAACCAGAAGTGTGGCCTTGGAAAAGTCGTGGGGCACCAGTTTTGCATGTATGAATAAACTGTGGTTGGGAAAGTGGGATGGGGTGCTGAGAGATGGGGTATTTGATTTTGAAGGTTTTTTCCACTGTTAATATCATGTGGTTCTGTTTCTACCTCCATGAAGCAGACACCACATGTCTAGAAATTTGTAGAGGAAAATTTTTGTTTTTATAAGTTTAAGTTTTTGTAAGTTGGGAGTCTATAGGCTCTTTGAAAGCAATAGATAACTTCCTAGCACAGGAACTCGCATCAAGTTTTGTTGGGTGAATGAATGAGGAAAAAAATAAAACGGGAAGTTCCCTATTACCAAGAAGTCTACTTCCAGGTTGGAGACACCAGATCACATACATGAAATAGTTAAAGACGTCTGCTAGACCAATCCATATTTAAGTTTTAAATTATGATTTGACTCCCTGATTCCAGGGAATACTGTGGACAGCTCCATGATGCTGAAAATAGACCTAAAATGAGGTGAATGCACTTTTCAATTCAGTGTTCACCAGCTCATTCATCCCACAAAAAATCATTGAGGGCCTGTTGCATGCAGGCAGTATCCAGGTACAATAAGGAAGAAGAAAGTCTTTGAGTGTTTTAAAGTTGAAAATAACCTTAGAGGTAATGACAAAAACTATTACGACAAAGATTTCCAAGAAAACAGGAAAAGAAATACAAAAGAAAGACCACTTCCACTAGAAAGATGACTTCAGAAAGATTTGGAAACTTTATATAACAGGTATGTTTTATTGAGTGTCTACTATAAGCCAGGCTGTATATATACATTCTTTCTAAATAGTCTTATAAAAGTCCAGAGAGGGTATGGTCCCAAATAACATGACTTATAAATAGGAGCAGGATCAAGGCTCATGTCCGTTTCCTTCTAAAGCCTAGAGTCTTTATAAACCCTCATGATCCTCTCTTAAGGCCACCATTAGAGGAAGGAACATTCTAGTCTATACACAGTTTATGTGAGCTCATGAAAGAAAGACAATTTCCTCAGTTTCCCTTTTTCCTCCAAGTGTCTCCTTGCCATCTTGGTCATGTGACCACTAACTGGTAGTGAGGGAGAGCAGAGAGACTCCAGAACTGTTTGAGATGTATGAGGTGTATTAGGCAGAAATCTTTCAGTAAGATAATAGTTTCCACAACTCAAACAAGCCCAATCAAAATGATAGGTAGTTAGCACAGAAGATTAGAAGTTGAGGTATAGATCCAGCTTCAGATGCTGAATCTTGGGAGAGAGGAGGTGGAGAGAGGAGAGAATGAGGGATGTCATCTTGACTCTGCCCCCTTCCTCCAGCTCTCATTCTCTGCTTTGCTTTATTCTGGAGACAGGCTCTTTATCACGTGATGACAAGATGGCTGCCAGGAATCATACCCTCTCTGATGTGCAACACCAGCAGAAAAGTATCTTCTCTCTCCCAGATTTCATGCATTGATCACAGATAAGATTCTGATTGGCCCTGCTTAGGTCATATTCACATACCCTGACAGATCAACCCAAGTCTGATGGTTTTACTTGTTTGGGGGAGAAGGGCACAGAAATGAGGATGATGGATCAATTGGCATCACCCAAAGTAATGAAGGACCCTCCTAAAGAAACAGAAACAAAAAAAAACATGATGAAGAATCAGATTGGACAAAGAAAAGTATAGTAGAAATACACAGTCCCAGGCAGTCAGGTCAGGGGTTCCCTAGATGATCTTAACTTCTGAGAGGGAAGGGGGGAGGCTGTGGGAAGCAGGGCTCAGGAAAGGTGAGAAATCCCTGTTTAGTAGGCTCTTTAGGACTAAAAAACAGTTCTGGTCCTGATTTTACCTGCAGAGCTCACCTTTATAAGGCAGAAGATCAAGCCTGTCCACAAAATCTATGACCTCTGTCTTGATACAATTCTCTGCAGTTTACCAAAGACTATCTTACCACCTTCTTCTGAGAGCCTCATAACAACTTGGGCAGGTAGTAAGGGCAGATATTACTTCCCTATTTTACAGGTCAAGAAACTGAGGCTCTGAGATGCTAAGGGACCTGCCCAAGGTCATTCAGTTAAGTTGCAGAGCTGTGACTACCAACTAGCTCTCCAGCATACAGAATTAATTGTCTATGAAAAAAACTCCAACTCAAACAGGATTGGTAAGTGATGAGGAGAAATCTCATTGGTCAGACAAAAAGCTGCAGAGGGAACAGATCTGCCAGTTGGAAAGGCAAAAACAGGAAGCTTGGCCCGGTTGCCCAAGAAAAGAACAAAGAAATAGCCAGAATTTATAGGTGTGAGAAGAGAAAAATCAAAGGAAGAAATGAGATGCGACCTGCAAAACACATAAAAGGAAATAGAAAAACATTCTTTAAAATACACTAGGAACAAGAGAAAGATAAGGGGAAATGTTTCTTCCTAATAGATGATGAGGGAATGCTGATAATAGATGGCACCAAAAATGCATCGGTTTTCAATGCTTTATTTCTCGGGTAGCCAGAACAAACTGCATACAGACAAAAAGGCAAGGAAAACAAGTGGAGAATGGAAGGTAAAGGGAAAAAATTCAAGATCTGGGATCACCAGTGACAGGGAAGGCTGGAGGCACCCTAGATGTCATCTGGCCTCACCTCTCACTTGATTGACCATTAAACTGAATATCAGTCATGGGGACTGAGATGCCCAAGGCCACTCAGTTAGTATAAGAAGAGCCAGGCCTGGTGCCTGGTTCAGTGTGGTTTTCTGGCACCCTTGGGAGATGGAGAGAAGAGAAGAGACAATGAGGGATAAGCCAAGACATGTAATATGTAGTACAGGAATTAGTCAAATGCACAATAACCTTGGTGGAATATGGGTGAAGGTCAGTACTTGGGGAGGATCAGGGATCCAAGGTAAGGAGGAATGTGCCTTGACCAGGGATCAAGTCTTGCTCTTGCTCTGGCCTCCAGGCTTCTGCCAGTCTTTTTTTTTTTTTTTTTTTTTTTTTTAGGGTCTCAAATTGCTAGATGCCCACAGATCAAGTAAGTGTCTCTAGATTACTGGCTGTTGTCTGGTGCTTGGATGCCGCTTGCCTTGCTTTTTCTCTTGAATTTGCCACAATAATGCTGCCTAACCACCCCAGTTTTCAGAAGCTTAAACAGTGCAGTTTTTTTTCTTTCTTTTTCTTTTTTTAGTTTGCTGTGGGTCACTGTTCAGCTAGGAAGTTTTCCTGTAATAGTTGCATTCTTCCACATTCGTGGAGTGGTTGGCTGCTGTTGGCTGATCTTGGATGATTTGGATGACTGAAATGTTTGTAATGACTCAGCTCTCGATCAAGTGTCCATCAGGCTAGCCCAAACATACTCTCATGGTATAGCAGAAGTGCATGGCCAATGAGCCCAGTCGTACAGGGAATGGATGCACAGAATCACCTTTTAAGTTTCTGCTCACAAGCATGTTTGCTAATGTTTTGTTGATTAAAGCAAATCACATGGACAAGTCCAGAGTCAAGGTGGGCAGGACTATAGAATTACAGGGTAGAGAGTATACAGGGTAGCTCCATTACCTGGAGCTATTTGCACAGCCAGTCTATACCAGGCCTCTGTTCCCAAGGTCTTTAGCTCTACTGCCTTACTTTACTTCCCACCATCTTGGTCCTGCTTAATGAGCTGCTTATCTGGCTCCCGACCCTCATCATCAGGAGCTCTATGGTGCCTAGGGTCCCACAGCCCACTTGCTAGTGGGACAATAAGCTGATTCTCACACCTTGTCCTGCCCAGGTAGATGTTTGGATATCCCTAGCTACACTGAACTTGCCTTTCCTAGGACTGTGATGAAGACACTGCCCACTCAGAACCTGTTTACTGTGCCAGAGTCTCAGAAGCAGTGTTCTATCAAAGGTTTTCCAAACTGGAAACCCCTAACCCATAGGAATTTATCAGCTGGCATTTACTTTCAAGTCCCTCCTACCTGTGAACATATGTCAAGAAGAAGCCAGGTAGATCCTCTGCAGCCTTTATTCCGGGTCCACAACACCCTGGACTCTGTTCTCTGAGAGGAGGTTAGGGGCTAAATTCTGTCCCCCTTCCCAAATTCATATGTTGAAGTCCTCTAATGTAATTGTATTTGGAGACAGAATCTTTAAAGAGGTCACTAAGTTAAAATGAGGTTATTAGGATGGATCCTAATCCAATTGGCTGTTGTACTTACAAGAAGAGAAAGTTCAGGCATAGGCATGTGTGAGCATAGAGGAAAAACCGTATGAAGACACAGGGAAAAGATGGCCATCCACAAGCCAAGCCAAGGAGGAAAGCCTCAGGAGAAACCAACCCTGCTGACATCTTCATCTCAGACTTCTGGCTCCAGGACTATGAGAAAATAGATTTCTGTTGTTTAAGCTACCCATTTGGTGATACTTTGTCTTGGCAGCCAGAGCAGATGAATGCAGAGGGAAAGGCCCAGTCTTGGATGTTTGACTAAAGATATCAGATGCTGAGTGGTAGTCCTCCCTTTGGCACTGTAGCTCCAGATCCCAAGACAGAAAATACTTGGCCAAGATACCAATCTTATGTGAATGGATGGTTTGCATTCTGAAGACTGGGTATGTCCTGACCTCCCTACTTGATAAGCCCTGGGGCAGAACTTACCAACTAGAGGACGGATCCTGGTTGCTGAGCTCTGCTTCTCCAGATAAAGCTAAGGTTCCCTCAGTTCCAGCTCCTTACCTTGTCTCACCTGGCCTTGCATCCTCTTTTATTCCTATCCTCATCTTCATCAAGCCAGAAAAGTGGTTCATCATCTCCTGGCCTGAGATCCTGTTGCCCAGAGATGGGGTTTTGATTTTCATGAATTTTGAATGTCAAAGCCCATTCTCTTCTATCACCCTCAACAGTACATACTAATTGATCTTTCTTCTGAAAGAAAAACATTAATGCCCCTATGATTTAATAAAGGAGAGAAAGTGTGTTTCATTATAAGGCAATAAATAAGGTTCCATGTTAAATTCTAAGGCAGGAGGATTACCTGTCAAAGCAAGTTTTTTTTTTTTTGGGGGGGGGTGTTAAAACACAGTTTAGGTTGGTGAATGGGACAGGCTGGTGACTAGGGGATGAGCCAGGTGACCACTGCACTGCCAGGGAGGACAGTGCCTTGGGGTGAGAGTCAGAAGATCCAGCTCTGAACCTGGTTGGTCAGGCCCTGCACTTAGTGGGTCTAGTGCTGTGTGCCACTTTGCCAGGTGTTGGGGATACAGGGCTGGATATGGTGAACATGGACCCTGCCCTCATGGGGCGTTCACTCTCTCTCAGCATGACACTAGGCAGTTAATTCGCAACTGAGCATTGGTCTCCCCATCTCTAAAATGAGGAGATTGGACCATGATTTCTAACATTCTTTTCTGCTCTAGCATTCCACTGGAGCTGTCCTTGGATGGAAGGTGTTGAGGACTATGTCACGAAAGTGGTGACTCTAAAGATGAGAGAGGAGGAGGGATAAATTTGAAAACATTTCCAAGAATGAACTAACTCTTTGGATATGGGGAAGGAGTGAATCTAAAGAGGCAAAAATGCCTGAGGTTTTTAACCTGAAGGTTGCCATCTACAAGGAAAATGGAAATTGGGAAAAGGACAAAGATGAATGCTGGCCCAAATTGATTATTTCCTGGTAATGATACAGATGGGTCAAAACGGTTTTTTTCCAAAAATGAAAAGGTGTGTGTAGAGGTGGGGAGGTACTCTGAGGCTGTATATGTATATGGATGAAAAAGACCTAGGGGTCCTAGTAGAAAGCAGTGTTGCAGTAGAAAATAGTTCCTAACTATGGTGGTGTGATGACAGATGGGAATTTCACATGCACGGGCCATTCTGCATGTGTGTTGGAGGCCTCGTGGCTGGAGAGGCAAACTGCCAGGTCATCACTCCATCCCTGGGAGACTGTGAACCTGAGGCGATGTCCTTCTTAACACTACAATTTTTCATCTTCTTAAGGAGCTGAGGGCCTGGTAAAGCAGCCAGTCCATAAGTGTCCACCATTTAGGCAACTCAACATACATTATCGTAGTACCTTCCAGGCAACAAGCTAGGTGCCAGGGGTGCAGAGATGAATAAGGTTCCTGTTTACAGTTAGGGGTGGGGTGAGGAGAGAGACACACGACGGAGTCTGATGCAGGCAGTCTGTGACTTGTGCTTAAAACAGGGTTGTGGGCAAAGTGCTGGTGATTGATTCTGATGGCTGAGTTCTGAGAAGGCTTCGGAGGAGGGGGCATTTGAGCTGGGCCTTATGTGCACTCTATATTGGAAGAGGTTAGCTAAATGTAGGGACTTACAGAAGCATCATCTGTGGACTCTGGCAGGAAGAGAAGGGTGGAGGGGTAGCAAGGGGAATGAAAAACATTCTGGACGGAGGATGTGAGCAAGTTTTGAGGGGGTTTGAGGTTTCCTAAGATGACCCTGCATGTCAGAGTGCCCACACAGGACAGAACCAGATACACCAATTTAATTCAAAATGAAGTGGAGTCACCATCCAGAAGATGGGAGAAGCTGCTTTGGTAAGAGGGGGAGAGTCAATAACAGGGGAGGGAGGGAAGAGGCAGTTACAAGCAGGCAGGGGGAAGTGGGAGGTTTCAGACTATGCTGCTCTTTCTAAAAGGTGAAACAGGCCAATGCCGCAAAGGCGTGGAGGCTCTGGAGCCTGAGGGGCAGTGCACTGATGAGCTGCTTGGTCAGTGAAGCAAGGCAAGGAGCTGGGATGGCAGCTGAAAAGATCCGTGGGGTCGGGAGGAGGAGGGAGGCAGCAGGTGGCCTGGGAATTCTTAGCTCCTACCTGAGCTGCCTAGCCTGAGCCTGGGGCTGGAGGTGAGGGGGGCCACAAGCTTGCCAGGATCTGCACAGAGGGGGTTGTGGACCAGCTGGAGGCCTCCGAGCAGCAGGGGAAGTGATCAGACTATAACATACACAGCAGAGCTTCTGAGGCGGTGGGGCCAACCAGGTGCAGCCTGCTTACCTGCCAGGTATCGTAGACAGGGAACAGGTGTGAGCCCAGACCCCCGGTCCGCTCTCACTGGCATCCTTCCTTGGAATCTGCCTGCCTTTCCCACCTCCCTTCTTCCCTTGCACCCTTTCTATCACCTCCTTTCCTTTCAAAAAAATTTATTAAGCATTTATTATATTTGTACCAGGCGTTTTTCTGCACAGAGGCTAAGAGAGCTTTTTAAAAACGAAAAACTCAGGCTGGGTTATAGTTAACACCGGCCTGGCTCCCCGCCCAGAGTCCGTGAGACCCTGTCTGCACCCTCACAGGCTGGGGGGATAAATCTTGCTGGCTGCTCTCCTCCTCTGCCCACCCCCCAATCGAGGGCATGCCAAAGGGAATTTGAGGTAGGGCTCTCAGGTTCTTGGGCAGTGTCTCCCCCCACACAAACCTATCTTTCTCTCAGCCATAATCACCTTCCTGATGTCAACCTTAACTTCTTTCTCCCAGTCTGCTTTTCTGTAGTTCCTGGCCTCCTCACACGGTTCTGAGAGAAAGCTGGAGGGTTCAGCTGGGAGGTAAGGTTGGCAATAGTGGCTGCCACTTACAACAACCACTCATCATCAGGCATTGAATTCGACATGTAACTTCATTGAAACCTCCCAACAGCTCATTAAAGGTGACATGATGCCCTCCATTTTTCAGATGAGCAAACCGAGGCTTAGGTTAAGTCGACTTTTCCAAGATCACACATCTGCTGCGTGGAAGAACCCATATTCCATTGCAGGCCTACCTGATTTTGAACCCACCCCTGAGAATACACTCTTTTAACTGACTCCCTATTGCCTTTGAACAAAGCCTCGTGGGTGGTTTCTCACCTGGGGTGAGAGACAGATGGTCCTTTCCCTCCAGGCCCATCTCCCCTCCCCTGTGAATCCAGTCACCTTCAGTTCCAGCACCATCCACATGCTTAACACATCCAGTATTGCTGTATGGCCTATGGGGGGGGGGGGTGTCATTTCGCCAGCAGCTTTTCAAAGCAAGGGGAGCAAAGGTAATTTGGCAGCAAAAAAGACAGAGCTCAGACACATAGAACACCCGAGGACAAGGGCAAGGGAGGGAGTTGGTTTCATTTTTCAATCCTGGTGACTTTATTGGCAGGACAAGGTAACCAAGCGTTGCCAAAGCGAGTTCATCAACCGCCTGCGCTTTCCTCTCCGGCAGGAGCTGAAGTTCCCATCCCGATCCAAGCTGGGCGGTGTCCCAGGGGCAGCTGCTAGCTCTAGCAATGAGTCTGTCTGCCACCTCTCCTCCCTCCAAAGCCCCCACTTGCCCTCCTCGATAATCCAGTGCTGATGACTGTGATGTGGACAGCAAGCTAGCGCGGTGCTCATTCACTGGACTCCTCTCAGCTCCACGTTAGTACTGGAGCCCTGTTCCAACAGTGCTCTGGGGCCCCTGAAAGGCCTGGACTGCCTCTGAAAGGCTGCTCCCCATCTCTTTGCTTGGTTTCAAGTTTTCATCTGTCTGCTTAGCTGGCTTTGGACTCCAAGCCCCAGCTCTCGCCCAAACATGTAGACTCTACATTACCTGGGAGGGAAACAGTCGACCTCTATCTAAGATATGGAGAAGCCAAGGCCCAAAGAGGTTAGGTCTTGAATAAGAGGACATAGCTATGCAGTAGAGATGCCAAGGTTCAAGCCCTGAGGAGCTACTATACTATACTATGCTGTCTCCATCCTGGCAGGGGCCTCCTGGGAGGCAGTGTTTGAACTGGACCATGAAGTACAAGCAAGATTTTGAGAGAGGGTATGTGAAGAGCATAAAGGACACCACATGGTAAGCGGGACAGACAGGGCTGGGATATCATGTGCAGCCCCACTTCGATGACCTGCTCTGTCATGCTAATGACTTTGAACCTCATTATAGACATGGCCAATGGGGAGCCACTGGGATTTGGAGGTAGAGAATGAGATCATCTAATGTGGGTTTTAAGGTCAGTGGGGTTTCTGGGGGAAATATCAATACTTCTTGGAAATATTTGAACACCAGCCCTTGGAGAATCAGATGAAAGAATTAAAGTTGAATCTAGGGAGAATATCTTTGGAACTGAGGTGAGTCTGAGGTCAACAGGAGAGGAGGCATTAGAGGACTTGTGTGTCCTAAGTGGCACTCAAGGCTGGCTCTGGGGGATGTGGTTCTTGCCTGGGCCAAGGCGAGATGTGTAGGGGCTGCCTCACTGGGCACAGAGAGAGGATGGGTTCATGGGGTTCCCATCAGCTTAAAGATCAAGGACCAGGACTTAAAGAAAGAGCCATGAGAGATGAGAAACATTTCTTTCAGGCCTCAGGACCCACAAGGGCAGGGGCGCAGGGGCCCATGAATTTGGAGAAAGGTCCAGGGCTCCAGGAGTGGTGTGGAGTGGACTCTGGAACTTTCTCCAAGAGCATAGAGCCTAGTCTCTCATGATATTTCAGGGCCGAGAGGGAGAAGCTCTGTCTTTCAACATGAGATCTCTTGAAGGAGAAGGCTCAGCAGATCCCAGGGTTCCAGCCCTTTGTAAAAGGATTGGCTGAGTTCCCCAGCTCAGGACTATACCCCTGGGATCAGGCTCCTGGGGTTCAGTTAGACAACCACTCAAAAGCAGGCAGGTTCTCAGCTGGGGAGCTAGAGGCAATTTCAGAGGCTAGAGGCATGCCTGCCTCCTTCCCACCCCACTCACCTATTACCTGTCTCCTGTCTTACTATGCTCCAGCCACACTGGCCTCCTTTCCTTTAATTCCCTGCTATCCTCCCTAAGTGGGGTGGTGGTGGGGGGTGGGGGTGTGTGTTCATGCAGTCTACCCCACCTGTCCCTTTCCCCTAATCATCCCTACTTGTCCTTTGGTCCTTTGGGTCTTAGCTCAGACCCACTTCGTTAGAAGGGACTTGCCTGACTCCCACACTAGAGGTAGGCCCGATTCCTGGATCTCATAGCTCCCTGTACATCTTTACCATAGAATCCTCTTGTGGTTTGCAATTCATAGGCTTATGTGTGTATGTGATTTTGTTCATGTCTGTCTCCTCCACTAGACTGTCAGCTTCCTGGGAGCAGCTGCTGTACCTGGCACATTGTGGGCACTCAGGGGTAAAGCTCTCTGGGCAGCACTTCCTGCCACTGTACCAAATGGGACATGAGACTGCCCTGTGCCATCATATTAGCCATGGATTTAGGAGTCTGGCAAGGCCAGGGGCTCAGGCACAGGTGAGCTGGCAAGACCACCAACAGCCCCTGGTGAGGTATGAAGATCCCTCAGGAGGTTCTGCATCCACTTTAGGGCATTCTAGTGCATCTACTCAACCATTTAAGAGACTGATTCTTCTTAAGCATATTTCTGCTGTGGTTGTCCTCCATCCAACCCAAGTTTCTATTTTCTTCTATAATGTCATCCAGTAAGAATGCTAGAAGATGTTGTGATTATTGTGATTTTTCAAGCAACTCTAGAGTCTTCCTTTAATTTGATATAAAAACCTATGAGGGGAGCACCTCGGTGGCTCAGTTGGTTAAGCATCTGACTCTTGATTTCTGCTCAGGTCATGATCTCAGGGTCGTGAAATTGACCTCTGAGTTGGTCTGTTCTTTGGCTGTGGAACCTGCTTAAGATTCTCTCTCTCCCTCTGCCCCCCCCCCCACATACTCTCTTTCTCTAGCAAAACAAAATAAAACAAAACAAAATAAAACAAAACAAAACAAAATAAAACAAAACAAAACAAAAAATCCTAGGAGGCAGCAGGGCAGATATTCTCTTCCTCTTCTGTCCTCATTCAACAGGAAGGGAGGAAAGGAGACCCAGAGAGCAATAGGACCTGCCATGGTCACAGATTCTGTAACCTTGCTTTCCTCACTTCTGGGGCAGAGCCCTGTTCCTTATGTTCTTGATGCCTTCACTGGAAGCCGTCATCATCGGCACATATTTCTCCCTTACTCGCAGGACCTCTCTTTGATGGATCACTTTTTCTTTGGGTTCAGGGCAGCTGTTGCTTGGCAGAAGAGTGAGAAGCACGGAGAGGGATATTCCATTTGGAGTCTCTGGTCCACCCCAGTAAACTCACATCTTGGAGCGTTCCCTTTGTGCCAGGCACAGTACTGGGGCTGCCATCCCTGTTACTCTTCAATAGTCCTTTGAGATGGGGCCAGTGTTGAAAACCTATTTTGAAGATGAGGAAACTGAGGCTCAGACAGTATGACTTGCCCAAAGTCACACTGTTGGCAGTACAGCTAGGACCCAACTCCCTGTCCACTTGACTCCAAAGCCCATGGGCTTTCTACAGCCTCAGGTTACTCCCCATTGCCACATTCCCTGGGAGGAACCCAAGAGAAAGGCAGTGCACATGCTGGATAATGGTTGTCTTTTAACTGAGGCAAGAGTCATCAGCTCCAAGAGATGTGACTCAGCCCTCTCAATGGGTTTGTAGATGAATGAAGAGGATTCTTCCCCAGTCTGTTCCTTGACTCTTTCCTGACAGGGCAGGATGTACCCAGAGACCAGAAAGTTTATTTAGAAGTTCAAGCCTGTCTTCCCCCAAAAGAGATACGAGTAAGTGATGGGGCATTTGTCAAAGGTAAAAAACAGGACAGAAGTCAGTGGCAAGCAGGGAGAGGAAGGAGTCAAGGGGATGGTGGACAACGGAGAAAGACAGAATGACTCAGGAAGAGGGATGGGTGCCCTGGGGGAGGGGTTGGGGACAGGACTGGATTGGCGAGCTGCAATTTGTGAAGTTTACAGATAAATCTTGGTCCTTTCAGCAAAGCTTATCTGTAATGGGCTCGGCTTGCTGAGGCCTCGTCTCCTGTAGACATAAATCATTTTCTAATTTATAACATGAATAATTGATTTTGCCTCTGTAGCCTCAACAATAAATCTCCCGATCACACATGCATAAGAAAATAATAATAATGAAAGCGATCAGGATATGCTGCCATCGATTAACTGTGAGAGGGGCCACTTGACTCGCAATTCATGTTTTAAGTATTCCAGGTGGCATCACGCCCGCAAGCCACTCCTGCCCCTTGCCCCCTGGACTCTGCCTGTCATTAGCGGGGAGTGGAGAAGAAAGGGGAGAAAAGCCAGGGCTGGCCATGGCCAGCCACAGTTGGGATCAATTCATATGTTTCCTTGTGGTTATCATTCATTCAATGAGCAGCTAGTTACTGAGCATTTCTCACCTGGAAGGTCTTGGGGTAGATGTTATCGGGGGCAAAGCAAGACCTACTATTTGGCTTCCAGGAACTTTTGATCCGGCTAACAGGCAAAGCTTAGAACACCCAGTTTGGGGGTGAGGAGGGAGTGAAGGGGAAAGAGGCTTTCACTGGTGTGGTGTGGACACTTCCAGGCTGGGAACCCTGGAGCCCTCAGACTCCTCCCTCTCCCTCCCCACCAGGTCTCCCAGATCAGGGGTCTCCGCAGGGCCCTGGAATGCATCCCCTCCTCTCCATTCCTCCACTATGGCCTCTGTCATCTGTTTCCTGGCAATGACCTCCTAAATGGCAGCCCGTAACCTTCTCGCGTCCCTCCCCCCTCTATCCTCCTGGAAGCAGAGTGATCTTAAAAATGGCAGGTGGGCTTTTCTACAGACCCTTGGGTTCAAATTTCCCTCTGCCACACTCACCCCTCTCCTTTCCAGCTTTGTCTATCAGGATTCCTCCCCACTCTGAGCTTGAGTCATGTTCAACTTTTTAAAAACTTCCAAATGTGTCCTGTTCTTTTCAGTCTCAGAGACCTTTTATGTGAGTTCCCTCTGCCTGGTATACTTCGTCCCCACCACTGCCCCTCCGGTTCCCACCCTCTAGGTGTCAGCCAGAACGTCACAACTGTCCCTGATGTGTACTTCTGCCACACTGGGACTTCTTCAAAGCACGGATCACACTGTCAATCTCCTGCTTGGTATTTTCCCTTTCTGTTGATGATAAAGCCCAGGAGGCCAAGATCCATATTTCCTTTGTTTGACACTGTTTCCTCAGGACCTAGTCTAGTGTCCGGCACATAATAGGTGCTCAATGATGCTTGTTGAATGATTAGGTAAATGGTTGTCCTGCCTCCAGTATATTTTCTGTCTGGATCTTCTTACATAGAACTTTAAAAAATTTTTTTTTATTTTTTTAATAAACACCATTGCCAGATTCTTCTTCTTTTCAAAAATGTTGTCAGTAGTTGTCAGTGCCTATGTATGAAGTCCAATATCCTAGCCTGGGCCTGACAGTGGCTCCCAAGTTCCCTCAGTGGGTTCTCTGCTCACTTACTGAAATCCTCATCCTTCAAGACTTGGCTCAGCTGCTAACTCTACCATAGAACTTGTTTCCTTCCTTAAAACCCTCTGATGGTGCTCCTGAGCTGCTGAATGTAAGGGGAGGCATTGCAGAGTTTCCAGTGGAAAATGTGGCCAGATTTGGGTTTAGGTTGATTGTTCCTGAAGTGTCATGGGAGATAGAACTGAGGGGGATGGGAGGGGAGGGAGGCTGGCCTTTCACTGTGAACAGAATCCTAGCCCAGCACCTCAGGTCCAGGGAGCCAGGGACTCGCTCAGGGCTTCCCAGTGATTCACCACCAGGCTTAAATTTATACCCACTTGATGCCAAGGCTGCTGCCATTTTATCCACTCAGTCATACAGCTGATCTGGCCCCTGGGACTGTGGTTTCCCAGCTCCCTGGATCCCTGGCCTGAATCCCAGGGTCTCCCTTACAATGGAATCTAAAAATAAAAGCCGCTTTTATAATGTAAGTGAAGAGGCAAAGGACCCAGGCAGGGTTTGAACAGACAGAAGTGATGCCTGCAGGGCTCTCTGGGGACACGGAGACTGACCCAGAGGCTCTGAGTGCAAGAGGAGCAGAGGCCAGGCCTTCTGGCAGGAGACAAAGTGTCCCTGATGGCACGTGGAAGGCCTGACTTTCCTTCCCTCACCCACTCATAACCTACACCTTTCCTGGCTCTGAGCCCATGCTTTGCCCAGTGCTCTGTCCTTATCCCCAGGGAGGGCTTGCATAGCCATCAGAGCAACACAGAAGCATCAGAGAGAGCTAAGGTGCCATTGAACCAAAGCCACACAGTGAAGAGGATGGGGGTGCAGTGGGGGTGAGAGAGGGCAGGGGAAAGGACATGGCCCTGCATATTGAAGTGACTGACCACTACCTTGAACAACACACGGCTCTTTCTAATGACAGTCTCTGGATATTACTGCTTCCACCCAAAGGGTACTGAAAATGCCCTAGATAAGCGCCCATGCCAGGAAGATTGTGCCACACAGTCCTTAGACCATTCCAGTTCTGAGAGTGGGATCCTAGATGAGTTGCCTTCCTGAACCATAGTTTTCTCATATGAGCAATGATAATTTAAAAAAACAGTAGGGTTTTAATTTTTTAAAACTGAGGTATAACTCACATGCAATAAATCACATAAATCTTAAGTGTATAGCTTGGTGGATTTTTATACTTGTGTGCACCTGTGCAACCATCACCCAGGTCAAGATACAAAGCATTGCCAGCACCCCACAGGACTCCTTCAATCTCCTTCCTAGCCAGTAGCACCCACCCACTTCATCTCTTCTCTACCAAGGGTAATCCCTCTTTCCGATTTCTATAATTATAGATTAGGTGGGTGTACTTTTAAATTTATATAATAATATAAATAATAATTTATACAATATATATTATTAAATGAAATAGATTGTATCAAAGCACCTAGTATTGTACCTGGCATATAGGAGATTCTCCGCGAACATCCAAGGAGGCATAAGGCAATTTGAATCAGAAAGACCTGACTTTATAACCAGTTTCATACTTTGTCAGCTTCATGATATGCTGAGCCTCGATCTTCCCTTCTGGAAAAAGGGATAGTAATAATTCCTCTCTCATGGGGTGGTCATAGGCATTAAATGACATAAAGAAAGTATAGTATCTGAACAGTAAGTGCCAATAAATGTCTGCTCTGTGCATCTTCCAACTATGTTGATGCAGCCAACACCCTAGGCTTTGTTCTAGAGAGCTAGTTACTCTGCTATATTCCAGTGGTTTTCAAATTGCATTTCCTAGAGCCTCAGGATTCTGCAGTCATGAATCATAGGCTGAGGGAAAGGGTGAGAACAGGAGAAGGAGAGAGCTTAGTGGATGGGATTTGAGTTTCCTACTCCAGGTCAACCAGAGCAGCTATGTTGTCATCATTTGACGAGTGGAAGAGATGGTATTTGTCAAAAGGGTTCTACTTCTAAACAGAGTTTGAAAACCTTAATTCTATTCTGTAACCATAGAGTGTTGCCCAACATGCCAGCCAGATGTTGCATAAAGGGGAGAACAAATGAGAACATATCCATGCTAATTGGTTAGACCTTCCTGAAAACCTCTCCGGACAAATGCCCTTACACTTCAGTGCAAGGACACCGTAAAATGCAACCAGAAATGAATGAAGCAGTTTCTTTTTTTTCCCCTCAAGAATAAATCCCTTTTGAGGGACATCTGTATTTCTATGTATTTTATTAATTGTAACACAGGAATAAAATAATATTTTAAAAGAAAATCTTTCATGATTTCATCACTTTAATACAGCAACTATGAAGCCCATTAAAAAAAAAAAAAAGCCACAGTGCACGTCTGCTGTTTTTGTCTGCCAAGAAAGTACTTGTCCCTCTCCTGGTATCAGCATCTCATTTTTCTTCTGTGGAGTCCCCACTTCCCTACTCTTGATCCATGTGGGATAAATCTGGTTTCAAGAAAACACATTTGGCCCAGGCGTGGTCACTCAGGGAATTCCATCCCTTGGGCCAGGTGATTGTTTAGGGAAGGGCATCACACAAGCCAGGCCAATAAGAGTCTATCCTGGGACTTATTTTAAGGAACTGCCAGGAAAGTGAGGCCTTCTTTTCCATTGGATTTTAAGATTAAACTGCTAGGACTACCATATTTGGAAGGCTTGCTTAAGAGTAAAAAGAACACAGGAAAAGAACTGAGAAATCAAGAAAGACCATGTCCTGAATACATAATTTCAGCCCCTGGATGCAGCCATGCCTGAAAGAGAACCCAACTGTGGATGTTTCAATCCCTGAGACAATAAATTATTTTTCCCTTAAAAAGGACTTCTTTCACCTGCCAACAAACAAGCTTCTGTTTAATAAGCCAGTATATCAAAACTTAATCATGTAAGTTCATTTCCCTTCAAAACTGTCACCTTGGGAAGCAACACTTATTCCAAAGAATGTTTTAGAACTCCTCACTGAGTTCTAAAAAAAACCTCCATTAGTACCAATTTAACAATCAAGTCATCTCCTTACTTTATATCATTGCGAGGGAGGAGAATAATATTCTCTTTGATCACCAGACTTAATTCTGATCAATCATATCCAAACTCCAACCTGCCCTCAGAGGGAGCAGACGTACTAATAAGGGTGCCAACTGAGCATGGGTTGCATATACATCTTTGAATCACTGTTTTGCTTTTCAAGGTGAATGAGAGAAAATTAATTTGCTTAGATGATTGTAATATGAAATATCAACCTCATTATCTTTGGTCGTACCTCAAAAATAATAGCAGCGCATGTTCTCTTGGCCTCTTTTGCTCAGAGAACCATATGGACTCCATCTCCCCCGGTCCTGAGGAGAGGACTCATAGTCCCATTTCTCAAATAAGAAAATCGAGGCAAACTTAAGTTCAGAATAAAGCTTCTTTTGTGAGTCTGCACTGATGTATTGGAATCTAGAATACTATATGGAATCACCAAACAAAGAGATCTCCAGGAGGCAAGGCTGGAGCAGAGACAGGTGGGGCCAAGAGGAAGCCAGATGAGGAACCTGGGAGGGAATGATCATGTAAAGGCAGTCACTCACCAGGAGCAGGCTGAGACCATGTAAGACCAGAGGGGATGCCTAGCAGAGAGGTGGAGCCCTGGCTCTGCTGGCATTTCCTCCTGCAGCTGGCAGTGGGGGTGTGTGGGCCCCAAGTGCATAGTCTTTCCTTCTGTGGGGTTCTTGTCAGTGTGTGCATGACCCAAGGAGAGAGCCAAGAGGGACTCCAAGGCTCCTGGCTTCCAAGCTCTGCCCAAGAAGAGCTGTCCTACCCTCAGGAGAGCTTTACTGTAACCAGGCAATTTAGCCTCCCAAGCAGTTGGACAGGCCCTGGAGATAATAAAGAAAGAAGGTAACAGAGTGGATCTGCAAAGCCTTTAATACACAGCATTAAAAGGTAATGGGAAAATCGATGGGCCTATACAACAGGGTCACCCCAACTGCCAGCAGTGCTGTCTTTAATGGGACAGTTGGCGCCCCAACCACTACAAGGCCACTGGGCAGGGACCCAGCCTGACCTCTTCAGAGCTCAGATGGCCTCCTGGACCCTGGGACTTCCTACTTGGATCAGAACCCTAGGGGCCCACCGTCTTTTCTTCCATGGGCACATCCCACTCTCCTAACCCTGGCCAAGTGACGTAATAATAGCTACCATTTATTATCACTTTCTATGGGCCAGGCTCTGGGCCAACAGTTTTCTGAATTGTTGCATTTAGTCCTTACAACTCTATAAATTAATTACTATTACCGGAGTCTGTATTTCACATATTAAGGAAAAGAAGATCCAGAGAGATGCATGTGTCCTTGATCGTTGGCTAGGAGACAGGGTGGTCGGGTCAACACAGATCATAGCACGTGAGCTGGAAAGGGTCTCACAGAACATCTGGTCTGACCCCTCAGGATGGAGGAGTGCAGCAACTTGCCCTGGATTGTACAGCTGCTCAGTAGAAAATGTGGGACTATAAAGCAGGTGTTCTACCTTTTAGTCCTGTGTTCTTTGTCCCCATTATATCATCCGATCATTTTCATCCACAAAGCACACACTCCACTGGCTTTGGACTTCAGAGTCATTCATTGTAATTAAAGGGATGGTCACTTAGGAATTGTTTCAATTCGATGCAAAGTTACTAAAGCCGTTCCCTGTGTTCTGGTGGAGCGGGGGTTGAAGAGCAAGGAGGTCTGGTTATTGTTCTTAAACAACAGCATCTGGCTGGGGATAGAAAAACACACAGACCTGAAACAACCTTAGAATAACTCTAAGACAACAAATAAGTAGGAGAGTAGGGGATGCTAAGCGGGCACACTGTGCATCGGGGACTTAACAGTAAAGGAAGGTAGCCTCCGCCAGAGGAGGTTGTGTGGGGCAGGTGCGGGTGGTGAGGCGCTTGGCCCCGGAGAGTTGGAATTAGAGAAAATGGGGAGGGGGCCTGTCTGGTGGCAGAAACTGCCGAAGTAAAGGCCTGTGGCTGGAGAGAACACAGCAGACCTGCAGGGAAGGAGGATTCACGCAGCTGAAGCAGGGAGATGTGTTTGGGGTGGCAGGGGACTTGGACTCCGTGCGGAAGGCAATGAGGAGCCAATGCAGATGGTTAAGCAAGGTAATGCAAGATGACAGCGATGAGCTTAGGAAGGTGGAACTGACGCTGGCCACCCTAGAAGGTCCGAAGGCTGGAGGACTGAATTCTAGGTAGGAGGGTGATGAAGGGAGCCTTCCAGGCAAGAAGCAGTGGTGGTAGTGGAGAAGGGTAAGAGGCCAGAAAGCAATCGAGGGGTGAAGCCCAGAGAGGCTGCAGCGAGGGGTCACGGGGGCTGGGGGCATGGGTTGAAGGAGAGAGGGTATCAAGGGGAATCTATGTGTTACAGACCCAAGAACCGGAGAGGAGGGTGACTAATGGGGTGGTTTGGGAGTTGAGTTCGGGGGTGTGGGGTGCAGGTGGGGAGGGAATTATTTGGGAGGAAGGATATCAGGCCACATACAGGAAGACCCAGGGAAGGGAAACAATTGGAAAAAGTAGCTTTCTTCTTTTGAGGGCCATTTTCTTTTGAACTTCTAATGGGAAAAGAAGTTTCCATTGTGGTTTTTATCCCTCCGAATGTTTCCTCCCCTTAAGCTCCCTTCAATGGGCTTGTGCTGTGAGCCAACGGAGTGGGGTTAGGGGCAGGGGCTCGGGGGCCCGCTCAGCCTTACCCACCTGGGGCCCAGGCAGTAAAGGGAATGCTCACAGCGTGGTCAGCCCCCTGGATGAGAGGCATGCAAAGTGCTTACCCAGATGCCTTGCACACATGTGCTCCATATGCGTTAGCTACCGCACGGTTATAAAACCAAGTTTCATATATGACTATGAACATGTGAACTGGTTCGAGCTCCCAGACCACCGAAATGGGTCGAGACTTCCATGGAATGTGGAAAGGAGGTGGAGTTGGAGGAAACGCTGTCAGCCTGGGTTAGCAGGAAAGTTTGAGGTAGCAACTTGCCCAAGCTCACCCAAGTGTCTCCTGCCCTGGTCTCCCAAGGGGATTGTGGAAACTGCAATTCCTGGGGCCTCTGTAGACTCAGAAAGTGGAAGCTTGGGGACAGGGCTTGGAACTGTGCTTTCAATAAACTCCACAGGTGATCCTAGAGCAAACAGAAGTCTGAGAACCTCATTTTATCTGCTAACGTGAATCTCCTTGGCAAGATCTCCAGACTATGTGATCACTACCAAAGTGACGGGGAGCTCACTCCTCCGCTGACCAGCTCATGGACCTCTTTGGAGTGAGTTCCTGGTTAATAAAGTGTCTCCCAGTCTCCTGACTCCCTAGGACAAATGAGAGGCAGAGGAGGGAAGAAAAGGGAAGTAGGATCTGGAAGCAGGGAAGAGAGGGAGACTGAGGACGCAGGAGACGACTGAGCCGGGGGCAGAGGATCGGCCGTCACTGGGGTGAGGAGAAGGGAGCGGTCAGAGCTGGCTCCCTCCCGGTGCAGTCACGCCAGTTATTAAAGGAAAGAAGAATGAGTCTCTGTATCTCGGTGGAGCAGGGCAAGAGTCATCAGCAGCTGTTATTAAAATCCTTTCCTCACCAGTGAAAGACACTTATCGCTCTTCATCAGCAAAGCTCTCTCTTTTTGAAAAGGAAAATCAACTTAACAGGTGGGGACTGTCCTTTCACTCCTCCTGTGAAAGCGTCCAAGGCGGCCTGCCTCCCGACAGCCCCCCAAACTGGTGTGGGGCTCACAGAGCACCCCCAGGTTAGCAGGAGAGAGATTCTGGGCCCGCAGTGCCTTGGCACTGTATTCACCAGTGGGACTCTTGCCCACTGCAGGGAATGTGTGGGTGGCAGCTGTACCTGATGCAGGGGTGCGGTACAGGGCGGACGGGATCCCTAAACAAGAAGTCCTCTGGGGGAGTGCTGCGGCGGCATAGCTGCAGGGGGCAGGGTCAGAGTTGAGCCCTGGGCTCCTGCTGGTGCCCCTGCACCTGCTCTCGACTTCTTCTGTCCCCCATCCCGCCAGAGGCATCTATCCTGAGCACCTCGCCACCTTGCTGACAAAAACTCAGAAATCACCCACTGCAGCAGAAAACCCACCACCAACTACACACTTTAGCTCAAGCCCTTAGCTCAAGGCTCTTCCAGTCGTGGCCCGTGGCCCGGGGAACCCTCCAGGTCTGCACTCGCCTTGCCCGGCCAGGCTGCAGGCTAGCAGCGCTAGTCACGATTCCCCAAACCCATGCTGCCCTTGCCTGCCTCCTTGCTTTTGCTCGAGGCGGAGGCGGTTGCTCTGCCTGTGATGCCTCTCTCTCTCTTCTCTGCCAGGTGATCCTCTTCGTGGCCCAGCTCAATGTCTCCTCCTCTGGGAAGCCTTCCCTGACCTCTCCAGGCAGAACTAATTATTTCTTCCTCCAGGCTCCCATAGCAGGCATGCTACTGTTTTAACAATTAGCGCACTATATTCTAGTTGCTTGTAATCCCTTGTTTATATCTGTCTCTCCTCATTATAGGAAGTTCTAGCAGGAAGGGGAGGGGGGCTGTATCTTGCTCCTCTTTGTATCCCTCACATAGTTCTTAATAAAAATACTAGCTAGCCTGTATTGATGGCCTATTCGGCACCCTGAAGGGCCTTCATATACATTATTTTGTGTAATCCTCCAGAGTGTTAAACCCATTTCACAGAAGAAGAAATTGAGGCTTGGGGAAGTGAAATGACCCGTCCAAGGACGCATGGTTAGTCGACAGCAGAATAAGTATTAGAAACCAGGACTGTGTGAGCTTAGTAAATGTTTGACTGACTAAATGACTCCCCTGTACCCCACCTCTGGTGCCAGCGGCTTCTTAGGCAGACTGGCAGAGGTACCGTGCTGATGTCTAGCTCCTGAGCCAGATCCATTAATCCAGCCCTCCCTGTGTCTGTGTGCTCAGGCTTTCTCTGCCTCCAGGGCATCATACTACTTGCCTTGAAGGCTTTGTCCGCTCTTCCCCAGACAAGGCAAGGCCCTAGAGAAGAATCTTTGTCACCTTCCTGGAACCAGCCCTCATCACTCACCCACCCTCCCTCTCCCCCGTCCCGCAGTCCCTCCCCAGGCCTGCTCTGCAGTCAGCACTGCAGCTTCTGCAGCCTCCCTCCCTTGTCCTCGTCTAGCCCTGGCCTGAGTCCTGGAAACCCTGCACAGGATGGTGTTCTCACTTCCGGCCCCAGGCTTCATGGAACTTGGGAGAGGGACAGAGCTCCGGGCAGTTGTCACTACTTCTTCCTACACTGGGGGATGCAGGAGTAGATCGTCTCTTTTTAAGCCCCAGTTTGTAAGGCCAACTCCGATTTCATAGCTTTGTAAGAAGAGTACTGAGTGTTGTCATCTCTACAGGCCCCACAATTCCTGGCCCAGACCTGTGTGGGTAGGTAGATGCCCAGGAAATAGTAAAATGAATTCATGGAAAACACTGAGAACTTGCATGAATGATTTCCAGACACACCACTCTCCATCTCAATACATCTTAACATATCCTGCGTCAATCTTCATGTTGCTCCCTCTGGCTCTAGAAAGGATGGTGTCTCCTCACCCCTCCTCTCTCAACCTGACCCCTCCATCTCTGCTGTGCCCACCTCCTTGGAGGGCAACTCTCCCAACTGCCCTGGGACAGATCAGTGGGCCATGATGCTCTCCCCTCCACTATTTCCAGCGCTCTAGCAAACTGGATGGACCCCACTTTAAAGGACCAGCAGAATTTATCCTATTTCTGTATCTTCTTAACCCAAAGTAACGAAGTACCAATCATAGAGCAGAACCTGCCGTAGAAAAGAAATGTGGTTCAGTACCACCCCGAGGGGCACAGTCGAGGCAAATCACACCCGTGGTTCCCCAGTGCCTGTGACAGTGCCTGGCACATGGTTAAAGCTCAAGAAGTATTTGTCGGGTGAATAAATGAATGGATGGATAGCCATCGTGTTTGTGATACTTTTCTGTTCATTCCAGGTCTGTCTATCTCACTAACACTGCTGTCCTTCTAGCTCTGTTACTCCAGGGACCTCTCTCCACCCTCCCCTCACCCATACCTCCATCAGTTCTTACCTTTTTATCACCCCATGGCTCCCCCACCCCATTCTATAAAGCACCCAAAGGACTGCACAGCTCCCACCTACTCACTTCCATGAGAACAACCCTTCTCTTCCTGGGGTTTCAGCCTCTCCCCTCCTCTCAATTGCCCGAGTGCCCTTATCTCTTCTGTCTTGGCTCATTTCCCTACAAATCCGCACCGTGATGGGCTATTTCAGCAAAGAACTTGCCTCAGTCACCTGACCCCTAACTTCCTGACCTCCCATCCTACCCGTCTTTGGCTCTGAATGGCTCCCACTCTTTCTTTCTCTGCCAAGGGAGATTGCCTGAGAGCCCTGCAGATCAGCATCACTACAAATGCACGCTGCCTGCCTTGACAGCTTTTAAAAAATGTGTATTTAAACAATTTTATAAAGGGAAAAAAATCTCTTCGCCTCCTCGCACCAACTGTTTACATAATTCAGTGACCTTTTATGAACCATAGCATTGTATTAGCATCATTTTCCAGGGTAGAAATCAACTTATCCATCCTATTTCATCCTCTACCTTGTTCGCCTAACATTTTTCTGTACACTCTTTCTCACGTATTGACAGAGAACTCCTATTTATCATTTGAAATGGTTATATAATATTCCATCATATTAATGTTCCATCGTTTACTTAACCATTCCCCGATTGTGGAGCATTTGGGTGGTTTCCAGGATTCTCCTGTTATGAACAGGCAGCAATAAACATCTTTTTGCAAATAGTTTGTATTTCCTTTTCAGTTATTTCCATGGTGTATATTCCCAGAAGAGACATTATTGGGTCAAAGGCTACGAACACTTTTATGGCTTTTGTTGCAAGTTGCCAGACTGGCATCCAGAAAGACTATACTAATTTGCAATTCTCTGGTCCTTTTATTCATATTTTGTAGCTTCCTAATGAATTCCTACAAGGTTGTTCCAAATCTCCTGGGTTTGCCAGGGGCCTCCAGCCACCCTCACCCTCCAGACCAGAGGTAATTTTACTGAGAAAGTCACAGGCATGTGTCCCCGGCTTTCCTCAGCTCCCTTCCCCATCAAGATTTCTATTTTCACTCCAACTGATTTCTGAGGAAGAGGTGCCCAATTTCCTCCCAACAAACCTCCCTGCCTGCAGAGTGACCTCATTCCCTTCTGTCTCTTCAAAACCGTGCTGCATTCACTTTTCCACCCTTCACATCATCCATCTCTTCTGCTCTTTCTCCAGCCTACAGACATCTCGTCTCCCTTTCCCTAAAAGCCATAAGCAATTTCCATTCTCTCCCAAACTATTCTCTTCTTCTGTCACCGTCCATCTCTCAGAAAGGATGAGCTTCACATCACCTTCTCACCTGCCACATTCTTCTCTGCTTTTTGCCCTTTCATTAATGACCAACGCTCAACCGAAGCGGCCATCTTAAGGCCACCAATGATTTTCTCAAACAAGTGATTGTTGACTATTGTGCCCTTGGGAAATTCGCTCCTGTCTGGGGTGCCATGGCAGTGCAATTTCCTTAGAGCCCCTTCTTTCCTATTAATGTTGTACCTCTAGAAGTATCCGTTCTTGGACTTTTTAGTGAACTTCAAATTACTTCTGCCTCTTACTCTACAGCAGCCAGAAGAATTGGGTGGGAATGTGGGAATGATCCCATTCCCACCTCTAGTGGTAAGCAATGACTGATCTAAGGCCATGAGTAAAAACCCCTTCCTCCTACCACACTGATGGTTCAGGGGAAAGCAGACCAGAGCAATCAACATGTGGCACTTACGTGTGACCTATGGTGACTTGGTGAGAACAAAGCTCAAGACTTTTGTTTCATAGCTCAGAGAAGCCAGTTGTTTCTCTCCTCTTGGGTGTAAATGATAAAGCATATCAATCTAGTTGCTGATTGCTGTTGGCTACCATCTTACAACCTTGAAGCGATCTGGTATGAAGACGAAGTCAAAACACAGAATAGAGCAGAGTTTAGAGAACTGAAGTATAATGGATCCAGATCCCTGATGGTCAGCAGCTGGGATTTTTTAGCCACACAAGTCAATAAATTCCTTGTATTATTTAAATCATAATGCTTAAGGCTTTCTGTTACTTGCAATTGAAACTTATAACCATTAGAGCCCTCTTTACTAGTCTCCTTTTATGCTTTTTATCTCATTGCTCTCACCCATTCTAGCAGCTTCCACAATCACATCTATGTGGATGATTCCTCTACACCCCTAGCTAACCCCTGTCTCCTCATCTCCAACTCCAGCATTGCCAGCGTTTTGCTGAGTAGCTGTATGCAATCTATGAAGCTTTCATTTTAGCACCATCATTTAACACCACCATTTTCACCACCACCCAAGCCAGATCAGCTTCCTTTCTTCCCCATGTCTGATTGTTTAGTTGTGCTAGTTTGAAACTTTAGAGTTATCCACATACTCCTCTCCTTCACACCCCACAATCAACGATTACAGTCTTACACTTTCACCTCTGGCTGCATCCTCACCTTCGTTACCTCTCTTCCAAGTTGACTCTCTTCCCAGTTGGTCTTCTTGCCTCCTGGCTGCCCCAGCTGCTGACCACCCTACACAACACCTTTATCAGAAACGTCTTCCTGAAACCCCAAAGCAAGCAAATATTTTCAACGATTTTCCAATGTTTCAGATTTATACCAAATTTTGCATCCTAAATCTTTAAGTCTTCCCCTGCAGGGTCTCTCCTGATCTTTCTGATCTTATAATCCCATTACCTTCTCATTGGTGCCCAGGCACCTGCCAAAGTAGGCTGTTTACTATTTCTTTCACATCTTACTGCCAATGAGATGGATCCCACCTGGACCACCTTCCCTTCATATTTCACCCATTGAAATACTGCTTATCCTTTAAGACTCATCTCAAAAGACATTGCAATAAGGTATACTGTGATTTCTCCAAATAGATACATATTTCTTTTTTGAACCCCGACAATGCGTTACTCTTGTGGCACTCATCAAAATAGAAAAGTAGATTTTTAAAAATCTCTTAAGCACAGAGCGCAGGGTCTTGAAAATAGTAGGCACTTAAATAAATATGACATTAGCCCAAATCAAGGGGAACCTTATGGATAGGAGATGCTATAAGAAGGTGCCTGACAAGGAGACTCTTATTCTTTTATCCCCACCTCTTTTTTTTTCTTTTTCTTTCTCGTATTCCAGCTAGGGATCTATCAAGTCAATAAGCATTTATTTGGTACTAACTATGTGCAAGTTAACCTTTGAATCTGGGAGTTGCTAGCTTTGAGCTCTTGCATCCTGGGATGATTCGGAGCCATGGTTCTCTAAGCATGGTCCATATGGATGTTCCTGGAAGGTGAGGGCTGATGGCTGTATGGCTATTAAGGCTAGTGGGGAAAAAACCCAATGGACTGGATCCTGGCCTGGATCTTTCACTAACTAGCTGTGTGACTTTAAACAAGTCTTTTCACCTCTCTGGGACTCTCTTGCTCCTTTACCTATGACACAATACAGTTAGGCTGCAGTGTTTCCCAAAGCGTGGACCTCAGAACACTTGCATCAGATTTACCCAAGTGACTTTTAAAACTCAAAATTAAAAAAAAAAAAAAAAACCCTCAAAATTCCCTGGACTCAAGTCAGTCCTTTCACTGCTGAAAATGAATCTTTGGAGGGAGGGTCTAGGGGTCTTCAGTTGAGCAAGCCCTCCAAGTGATTCTTATTCCCACTCAAGTTAAACAGCTCTAGAATTTTTAAAATTACAAAGTTCCTTCTATTCTAAGATATGGGGATTACTGGATTAAGTAATGATTTCAATGATTTTGCAGTGAAGAGTAGAATGGATGAGTGAGTAATCCAGAGGGCTGCTTGCCCTAACAAAGTGTTGTGGAGCAAAAGGTTAGAGCATCCCTACTCTATGGTCTGCTACCAGGGTCACAGCCCTAGGGCCACACAGTCACTGCCTGCTGCCTGCGTGTCTGCTCATTTGCCTCCTTTCTTATCTATCTTATCTCCCTTTCCTTTCTTCTCTTCCTCTTTTCCCTTCCCCCATTTTCCCATCTTCCCTCCCTTCTTTCCTCTTCACTCCCTCCCTCCTTCCTCCTTTTCTTTTTCATTTTTATTTCCCATTCTTTCCAAAATCCCATCGGCACCCGGGTAAACACATCATTAGCCATACATTCATTTGCAGTTACCTAATATACTTTTTTTTTTTTTATGAAGTCTTTCCAGCTCTTTCAATCAGATGTGAACATTTCCTGCTCAGAACTCTCAAAGCACTTTGAACCTCTCTTATGCCATTAATCATACTTTGCTGTGTAATATTTCTAGGTCTGCTCTATTGTAGGCCCCTGAGGAAAAGGCTGCTTTGTTCATTTTTATTTCCCCCTTCTACAGTGCCTAATGTGGAGCCTTGCACATGTTGATCATATTTTTGCATGTATGTAGTATATCTTGTTTAATAAGTATTTTCACAGACATTAGTGAATAGCAGATACTGAGTAGGAATTTGCTGAATGGATCAATGAACGAATTCTTCTATTTTCCTTATCCTGGCTTTGAACTTGTCTTATCTCCTGTCTTAGAGGCAGACTTGTACTGTGGCAAGACCACTGAGCTTGGAATCAGAGGCTTGAGTTTGAAAGCTCTTTCTACCTTTTAATAGCTGTGTAGTTTGGGCAAGTTGTTTGACTTCTCTGAACTATGATTTTTTTTTTGAACTATGATTTTTATCAATAAAGTACACATATAGAATGCCTTATTTTTAGGGTTGGAGATGATGAACTACAATTACTTGTGAAAACATCTGGCACATAGCAGATAATTTTAAAATACTCGTTAAATGAAATCTTCCCTTCCCCCAATGCTTCACTTCTATTAGACTGCCCCTTAGGGCAAACACTGGCTTTTCTAAATCTTTCCCTCCAGATTTGTATGCTGTATCTTGGTGCACTGCATATAAAGATGCACAGAGTATATTTTGTGGACTCTTAGAAATAGTGTGATAAGGTGAAATACATATGGGAAACACACAAGCTGAAATGAACAGACTGTATTTGTCAGGATTCTTTGCTGCAAGGTCTATAAGCCCAAGTCAAACAAGCCGAAAGAAAGAAAAAAAAAAGAATTTATCGACTTCCATAAATGAAATGTTGTAGAATGGGTATGGCTTTAAACACTGCTGCATCCAGAGGTTACAAGACTAAAGTTAGAGTCCTTCTAATTTCCCATTTCTGTGGCTTCATTCTGAGGCAGGATTTCTCTAGTTGGTGGGAAGGGTGGCTATCTTTGTGTCTGCATGCAGATCTCATGGAAGGATTCTCATTGACCCTGCTTGGGTCCTATGTCCACATATAGACCAGTCAGCAGGTCCAAAGGATGCAGTACTATGGCTGGCTCAGGCTGGGTCAGATGCCCACTTCTGTGGCCCATGGGGAAGGATGCAGTGGTTGACTGATCATAGGAATGAGGGGGAGGTAGTTCCTCTAAAAAAGAAGGGATGTCGACAGACAAAACTGGTTTAGTGACAAAGAGAAAATACATCCTTTTCCATAAGATGTTCAAAACTTCCTGCTTTGTGCTTTTTAAGGGGCCCAGCTTAATTCACTGTTATTAGGGAAAATGAAACCATTTTGAGTGTCTCTAAGCCTTAGGCTCAGGACTAAGGTCTAGGGTAAAGCAGAGTTAAAAAAACAAAACAAAACAAAACAAAAATGGAGCACCTGGGTGGCTCCGTGGTTGAGTGTCTGCTTTTGGCTCCGGTCATGATTCTAGGGTTCTGGGATCTAGTTCCACATCCAGCTCACCACAGGGAGCCTGCTTCTCCCTCTATGTCTCTGTCTCTCTCATGAATAAATAAATAAAATCTTTAAAAAACAAACAAGTGGGGGCAACTCAGTGGCTCAATTGGTTAAGTGTCTGACTCTTGGTTTCCACTTGGGTCAGGTTGTGATCACAAGGTCATTGGGATGGAGCCCTGGCTCCAGCTCTGCAGTGGAGGTGGAGTCTGTCCTCTCCCTCTGCTCCCCCACCCCCACACTCTCTCTTTCTCTCTCTCTCTCAAATAAAGAAAATCTTAAAAACATAAAAATAAAAAAAAAAGGGAGACTAGGTTTGAAAATTCCCTGAGCGGACAAAACCAGTTGAGTCATACAAACAAAGCTCAATTTAGCTTATTTTGTAAGACTAACTTGACCTGGGTCATTTCTTTCTTATGTCTCTGAAAATGATAAGCATAACTGAAGCTGTTTCTCAAGGTTGATGGGAGGTAACCACTGACCACTTCCCTATCATGTAAGGAAATTCTATTTTAACCAATGCCTTTGAAGAATAAACAGTCACTGCTGTCTCACTACACATGCTGCTTTGTAACCATAAACTCCTGAGCCCTATTCCATGTTTTGGTTTGAGTGCTCCCAGTTTGCAAATTGCCTTTTTGGTGTGGGCATGATTAACTTCTACCAACGACTACTTTGGTTATTCATTGGTATTGCTTCTGGTATTTCTGAACTTTTGACATTCTATGGTGTGAGAAGTGGAATTTGAAAAAGACTCCCAATGATTTTGAGGCCCATGAGTGAACAGGTGCTGGTACCCACAGAGCCCATTGCACTCCCTGCTATCTTGCTGCCCCTGGGATTCAAGGGTAAGTCTCTCTTGGATCCAAGCTCCACTCTCTGACTATATCGTGAATTTTGTTTGTCAAAACCTTCTTGGCAAGTCATCCTATTTTGTTTAAAAGGCTTTGTTTAAAGGTTTCTGTGTTTTGGAATTGCTGTTGAAAAACAGCCGTTCATGGCCCTTCATAGTTAAGACATCTTAGGAAAATCTTAGGAAATCTAAAGCAGAGATGGGTTCCACCTGTTCTGTGGACCAAATTCTTGTGTCTTTTTGGAAAAATGGGTGAACTTTTGGAATTGTAGTGGCCACTTTGGGGAAACTTTCACTTAGATAAGTTTACCTTAAGGAGCATCCTTTAAAGAGAAATTCTAAACCTCTCAGAGACAACAAAATGCATTCTCTGATTGGTTTGCAGAAGCTTCTAAAAGACAAAATGACTCATAAGCAGCCCTAGAAGGATCTTGATGGCATGCAAATAAAAATTTTTTAGTGAAAACTCTTTGGCCATCGGAATACGTACTCTTAACTTAATCTATCTGCCCGAAACACAATTTGGATACGATTATTCTTTTAAGTTTTTTGTCTGAGACATGGTTAAAAATTTTAAAACAATAGCAATAAGGTCTGATATATCCTAGTATAATGTTTTCAATCATAATTCCAGCTATTATCTTAAAATATTATACATCACAAAAACATCCTAATTTAGTTGGTGATTGCGTCATTTGTGTGTATGTGTGTCTATATCTGTGTGTATGTGCACTCTCATCAGATCTTTAACCATGGCCATTTTTAAGTCTTTTTTTGTTGTTGTTGTTATTTATAGACAGCTTTGCTCTGATGCTTTTGCAGAAGTGTTCCTGCAAAAATGCCTCATGTTCAAAAAGATACATGGAAAAGACCCTGACAAGTCTTCTAAAAAGTAGGTTTCTGATTAACTTTAAGATCGTTCACTAAACTGGGTAAGAATTTCTAAAACTTTTATGGAAAACAGATTGATTCACAAAGCTATTAATCCAAGATGAAGCAAAAACAAGAATTAATTGCATAACATTGAATGAACTGATGAACATGATTATAATTTTTATGACTTCATTCAAAACATTATTAGTTCTTTAATGTACTGTTTTCTAGATTTAAGGACCTTTTTTCCTCCCCTCTTTAAACTGTGTATACCTTACAGCAATTTGGTAAAGTGTATCTTTGCAACAAAGGTTGAAACACTTATGTTTTTCTCTCTATCTGATCCATCCAGAATTCTGAAACTCTTATTAAATATTCTTCTTTTTTCATGATGGTATATGTATTTGTATAAGTTCAGTAAGAATCTATTATCCTTGTTACGAGACACAATTGAATAAGTCCTAAGTTTGGCTTCCAAGCTTTGAGAAGCTTTTGAAAGTCCAATCTGAGATTCCTTATGAAAAGTTTGAGCAAAGCAGTTTTAAAAGAGCCTATATTTACAATCAGTATTCTTGCTGTGCTTATGTAAATAATCAGGCCAAATTTATTGAAACTAGACTTAATTTGCAAACAAAGTAGCCTTACTTTGGTTATCTTTGATAGAAATGGGGATGATTATGGAGAGAAAAATTATGTTTCAGTAACGTGCCTTTGTGGATATCAGATTCGATTACTGCTAATTGTCTTTGAGGTTTTGTTTTCTAGCTGTAAACTGGACTGGATCCTAAATTCTTCAGTTTCTTCTAACATTTGGCTAGAACTCTCCAAATTAACGTTTCCAATTTTCTCCCACTCTTTGAACTTGCAATCACTATGAAACTAAAACTTTCCCTTTCGTGAAGCCATGCAACCTAAAGCTGGACAATCTGATGTAAACTTCAAGGAAATCACTGCAACAGCTCATGTGTGGACAATTTTCATGCCTGTGGCTATGTGGCTGCTCAGAAAGATCACCAGAGACATTGACGCTGTAAACCAGGAAAATTTGTCAGATTGCCACTGCCTGCCCTCGCTCCATCTGAAGATGCTTAGAACCTGACATCTAGAAATCTCCATTGGCTACTGTCCAAATTTGGAAACTGAATTTATAATTTTCTCAAACTATTAACCTTTGTTTTTCTTATGTTTCCATAGGATTGCCTCTTGTTAAATCACCTGATTGCTCACATCATGTAGAGGCCTACCTAAAGTGGAAGCTTACCTGACAGCACCCCCAAAAGAAAATGTCCTCATGTTCATTCTGTCCTGAGTAGTCACCAGGATATAAGTTTGCTAATGTAGCATGTTATGCCTGTGTAAATAATTTTAAAAAAATCACAATATGCTTGAGTTATTTAATTGGTTAAATCTTGGCTCCTGGGGAATCTCTGCTCTGGGGAATTTCTCAATCCTTGGCTCTTGTTCTCCTCATAGTCATCATATTAACCTCTCTGGTGTGTTACAGACTCTTGAGGGTTTTAAATGCCAGGCGGCAGCCACTTAAAGGCCAAATGGTATCCATCAGGCTCGGAGAATTGGATGAAATCAAAAATAACCACAAGTGATATAGACAGTGGCTGCATGGCCTTCTAACCTGACAACTCAACTCGTGGAAACACTGAATGTGTGACTCTTGGATCTGATTACATCAGGGGTGTTACCTGAGAATAGTGCTCTATTGGTTGGTCATGCTCTCTGAGAGGGGAGAATTGTTAAAATAAAAATTAGATGGAGACCACCTTTGAAAATTCCCTGAGCAGACAAAACCATATGAGTCATATAAACATAGTTCAATTTAGCTTATTTTGCAAGACTAACTTTTTTTTTTTAAAGATTCTATTTATTTATTTATGAGAGACACACAGTCTGGCAGAGACACAGGCAGAGGAAGAAGCAGGCTCCCTGTGGGGAGCCTGATGTGGGACCGATCCCAGGACCCTGGCATCATGACCTGAGCCAAAGGCAGATGCTCAACCACTGAGCCACCCAGGTGCCCCTTGCAAGACTAACTTAACCTGGGTTATTACTTGCCTACTACTTGTCTAATTACTTGCCTATTACTTGCCTACTATGCCTCTGAAAATTATAAGCAAAACTTAAGCTGTTTCCCAAGGTTGATGGGAGGTAATCACTGACCACTTCTCTATCATTTAAGAAAAATCTAATGTTATAACCAATCCCCGTGAAGAATAAATAGTCACTGCTTTCTCACTACACACGCTGCTTTATAATGATATTCCCCGGGCCCCATTCCATGTTTTGGTTTGAGTACTACAGTTTGCAAACTGCCTTTTTGGTGTAGGCACAATCAACTTTTACTAATGACTACTTTGGTGATTCGTTGGGTTTAATTCTGTTTTTTTCTGAATTTTGACAGCAGTGGTAAAAAACAAAAACAAACCACTGGCTTTCTCTCACAGAGCTTCCAGTCCAGTGAGTCCCCAGAAACCTCTCTCTGCATGGACCATCGCCATTTCTAAATGCTCTTCCCTACCTATGATCCTTGGTTTCCAGGAACGATTTCCAGGAGATGCTAGTTACGGTACACAAACTAGGAGAAGTATCACTTTGTGCCGTTATCATCCATTTAGAACCATCACTTAGGTGGCTGAGCCAGCATCTCCTGGCAGAGGTTACAGAATCAGAGACAGTGAGATGAAAACACGAGTAAGGTCAGCTCCCTTCAGAAGCTTATGCCCAGTTGTGGAGGATCCCACAAGGAGAAGATTGTGGGGATTACATGGGTGTTTTTTTTTTTTTTTTCATTTCGTTTTGTATTTGTAAATTTAAAAGTGTTGAGGGATGCCTGGGTGGCTCAGTTGGTTGGGTATCTGACTCTTTTTTTTTTTTTTTAAGATTTTATTTATTTATTCATGAGAGACACTCAGAGAGGCAGATACATAGGCAGAGGGAGAAACAAGCTCCCTATGGGGAGCCCAAGTGGGACTTGATTCTAGGACCTTGAGATCACGACCCGAGCCAAAGGTAGATGCTCAACCACTGAGCCACCCAGATGCCCTGGCATCCGACTCTTGATCTCAGCTTAGGTCTTGATCTCAGGATCATGAGTTTGAGCCTCATGTTGGACTCCAGGCTGGGTGTAGAGTCTACTCAAGGAAAAAATATGTCGAATTGTGGTAAAATACACAAAGCATAAAGTTTATCTTGTTTGCCATTTTAAGTGTACAGTTCATTATTATTAAGTACATTCATGTTGTTGAGTAACCAGTCTCCAGAACTATTTTGTCTTGTAAAACTGAACCTCTGTACCCATTAAACAACAACTTCCCATTCTCCCCTCCCCCAACCCTGGTAACCACCATTCTACTTTCCGTTTCTGTGAATTTGACTAGATACATAAGGGAAATCCTATAGTATTTGTCCTTTAGGGACTGGCTTATTTCACTTAGCATATATCTTCAAGATTCACTTATGTTTTATTTATTTATTTATTTTTCACTTATGTTTTAGCCTGTGACAGATTTCTTTCCTTTTCAAGGCTTATAATATTCCATTGTATGTCTATACCACATTCCAGGTACACTTGGGTTGCTTCCACTTTTGGGCTATTGTAAATAATGTTGCTATGAACATGGTGGCCAAGATCAGTTCCGATGGCCAGAGCCTGAGTGTTCTGAAGCTTGGCAACATTGGCATGAGAAAGGGCCCAAGTAGAGCCCTCAATGGATAAGCCCTGTGTTTGAAGGGGAAGCGTGAGGGCTCAGGGCGCCCTCTTCTGGTATAGGCCAAGGTAGAGGAAGAGATGGTTTCCTGGACCTGAGGAAGCGTGTCCAGGTTTGAGGGAGAGGATCCAGAAAGAAAGGAAATGCCAAACTTTATCTTCCTCACAATTTGTCCAGCCCTGGCCCTGATTTCACACTTTGTTGACTAATCTTTGGAACTCTTGTCAGGCCATTCGAGATGACTTCCAAGCTGTAACATTGCGCTAATTACTTTAGGAGAAATCTTGACTCATTCTCCCAGATTCACTGCCCTCCTCTTCTGAGCCTCCATCAAGGCAGCAGCCGGCAACCCCAGCCACCCACCAGCAGAGCTTGGCTTCCCTCCTCTGCCATCCTGCAGCGCCAATTTTACTTTTGTTTGCCAGAGTCGCTTACATCAGACTTGGTGATTTATCTGTTTCCCTGTCGTCTGCATGAGACTGAAGTCTGGAGCCAGCCGTATGCCATGTGCCCGTGCTGTTCCTGGCACCGAAGGGGCAGGTGTTCAACGTGGATTTTTTGGAACGTGGAAAAACAGTAGTTCTAAACCCTGATTAAATGGGGGGCTGTGTGGTGGTGCCCAGCATGAGTAGAGTGTTAGCTGGAGGCCGAGCCAAATAGAAGGAGAGTGTCCAGGGGACTTTGAAATGGCTGCCAAAGACAAGGGAATTGCTTGTTGGAACCAGGCGACCCAGGAGCAGGTTTCACGGTGCGGTAGATCAATACAATTCTTTCTAAGGAAACAAACAGAATCAATGCCAGCTTGCCCCAGGTCTCCGAGCAGATCTGAAAGCCACGGCACCCATGGATGGCTTCATGCTGACTTTGTGGAATACAACAACGTTTCCCCATTTGGGAGACTGGAAGACACTTTATTGAATTTCATACCTGCAATTGCCCCTGGGCCACTGAAGACCCAATACACAAGCATATAGCAACAGACAAACATACGATTGATGGGTCAAACGAGTCCTTTGATATTAGGGCTGGCATCCTTGCTGCCATTCCATGTGCCTCCACCCGCAGCAGACATTGCCCACTGACATCCACACACTCGCTTGCTGAGCAGGGACGTAGCCTCAAAATGTTCTCACCAGTGTTTGAGGCAACCACTGCCAAACGTTCATGGCTGGGACTTAATGTGAAAGCTTTTTACCTTTCCTGATTTAATTCAACCTAACATCATTCCAGTAGGTCTCCTTTCTACAGGTTTCTGGAGGGCTGCTCTAGAGGCTTTGTGAGCGAGCCTATTTGGTTGTTGAATAGCTTAAATTGTTAAACCTCCAATTCAATTAAAACACAGTGTTCTTACTGCAGGAAAGGCCTTGGTTAGGTGTTGAGAAGGAGCTTCTTAAAACATTTCCAAAATCTACCTCCTTGTAATTCTTCCCAATGGCCCCATACCTGCTTTATGGACAGCACACAGTATGCTTCTCCCTTGTGACATGACAGCCCTTTCACTACCTGAGGATGGTTGTGCCGTCTGTAACTCCTCCCTCCCTCCTTAGTCTTCTTTTAGTTATTATGTTTTTCTAGAGGAACTCTTCTAAGTGCTTCTAGCTGTTTCTTACAGAATTTGGTTTTCAAACCCCTCATTCTCTGGTTCGCCTCCTGTGGTCATGCTCCAGTTTGGCTACCTTCCTCTCAAACTTTGGTGTCCAGAATACACACAGTGCACAAACCAACACAGAAGGACATTTAGGTAAAAGTCTTGATAGATGAAAAGGAGTTCACTAAATTAACAAGGTGTATCAAGGTGTCTCCAGGCACAACTTGTTTGAGGTGAATCATGCAGACTCTTGTACAAACCACCTCCTGTTAATTTTTATGATTTAACAATTATTCTTGGGATTATAAAAGTTCAGAGTTCTGAAGATGCTTAAAAGGCACAATCACCCCCATCTGATGATTGAAATTGCCAGACTACATCATGCCCTGCAAATAATGGAGGTCTTGAGTATCTTCCCTAGAGAAATCTTCATGATTTTTGAAAGCAGTCCATTCCATTTTTTGACTCCTCTGTTCAAGAGTTCCTCCCTTTCAGTTGAAACCTGCCTCCTTGTACTGTTAGTCATTTTTCAGAGTTATCAAGAGTTTCATTTGCTCAGCAATATTCTAGGCATTGTGTGCGCATGGGCGTATGCATGCCAGTGGACATGAGTGCTCCAGAGGGGGGATCAAGGTGGAGGAACAAGGACAAGTAAACTCAGATTTTTGTCTCCAAGGAAATGACACTTTTGTGGGGGCAGGGGAATCACACACACACACACACACACACACACACTCACACATACACACAAACCAAGGTTATTATCAAGCATAGGCTAGCTAATGTGGAAGCACAGAGGAAAAGGTAGTTACTTCCAGTGAAAAGAGCAGAGATGACCTGTTCTTGTGTCTACACAGCAGCCAGAATCATCTCTTTAAAAACCAAATTGGATCACATTACTCTCCTGCTCAAAACCCTCCATGGCTTTCTACCACACTCCAAAGTGAAGCCAAGGTCCTCATGGTGATCTATAGGACCCTGCCTGGCCTGGCCGCTCACCACGTCTCACGACTCATTTTTCCACTGGTCACTGTGACTCCTTGCTGTCCCTTGAAGCCACCAGACTCCTGTCTTAGGGTTCTCACCTGTTTGCACTCCCCCAGACCTCCAAATGGCTTGCTTCCTCACTTCATCTAGTTTCTGTTCCATTGTCAGCTGTGCTGAGAAACTTCAAACCCACCGCCCACCATGACTTGTCATTTGCTATCCTTCCACACTGCCTTATTTACTAACTAAAATTTATTACTACCTGATTATCTTTATGTTTATTCATTAACTGGCAGTCTCCTAGTGGAATGTAAGCTTTAGGAAGACATGAATTGTATCTGTTCTGTTCCTGCTGTATCCCTAGTGTGGCAAATAGGACCTGACATATAATAGGTACCAAATAAATATTTGTGGAGTGAGTGAATGAGTCAATCTTCTGGATAACTTATTCTAAAAAACTAGCAGCAGTTGATATTAACAGCTAGTGTACTTGATTATAGTTTCTAGAAATAAGTTCAATCTCTTTGAAAACGAGCCCTAATAGTTTCTCACTTGAAATAGTGTGGTGTGTCCCACTTTTCATGATTTCTCAAAGATTTTGACTGTGGCTCTGAGATCTGCAAATTCTTTCAGCTGTTTGGAAGATTTTCTACCTAGGCCTAGGGACCTAGACAAATCGCATGCACAGAGAATTCACATCTAGCATGAGGATTACAGTCTCAAGTCAGCATAGAAAGCTCATATCATGAGCATCCAGTGACATATCATGGATGTTTCCTTGAATATCCTCGGTATTGCAACAAATCACTGATTCTTTAATTGTGCACCCAAGGAATTGATTTGTCTGCATTAGGAGCCCTGCAGTATGAAGAATATGGATCTTTGAACACCCAACTCACTCTTACTTGGTTAGATACTTTTCTTATAGGAGGTGTTTGGGAGCTAAGTGCTGGAGTCAGAACCTGGCTCCATCACTTACTTACTTGCTATATGGCTATAAGCAAGTTATTCAAGCTATGTATGCATTAGTTTCTTCATCTGTGAAATGGGATAATAATAGCACCTGCCTCATAGGGTTATACAGAGGACAAAGTTTATTAATGTATATCAGGTCCTTAGACCAGCACCTGGAACATAGTAAGCATTTCAGTTAATATCAGCAATTATCTTATTATCTCCCACCTCGTGTTTCAACTAGGGCATGGGCTCAGTGAGTGGAAAGGTAGGCAGAATGTGCTAGACTATTTGAATTGTAATTGCTTGCTCATTTTCTCTCAATTTCTTTGTTTTTCTCTTTCCCCAAATGCCAATAGTTGAATTTGTAGGATATGATCTTGCTGTAAACTGCTTAGGGGCTTTCCTACTGTTGGGATTCTATACATTCTTATATTGATTATCATATGATTTCTAGTTTGAACTTCATAAAGACTGGAGAAGGTAGGGAAAAAATTAACGTGGAATAGCTTGACCTCCTCGTCTCTGCTACGTATACATTCTGAATTTTCCACCACCAGTAGGTTTAGCCTTTTCTTTTTTTTTTTTTTTAAAGATTTATTTATTCATGATAGACATAGAGAGAGAGAAAGAGGCAGAGACACAGGAGGAGGGAGAAGCAGGCTCCATGCACCGGGAGCCTGACCTGGGTTCGATCCTGGGTCTCCAGGATCGCGCCCTGGGCCAAAGGCAGGCGCCAAACCGCTGCGCCACCCAGGGATCCCCGGTTTAGCCTTTTCTTACTGTTCTCCTCCAAAAGGGCTATTGTGTTTGGCTCCTTTTAGCTTTTCCTGGAGAACTGGCTCTTTCTCTAGCTTCAGTTTTTTTGGACACTATTCTTACAGATTCATGTTCTTTTCTTTCTCTTAGCACTGAGAAAGTAAAAAAATCAGGGAGAAAGGCAACACTGCAGAAAATTCATGAAAAATAGTCAGCCAGTTTTTTTTTTTAATATGAAGAACAGAAAAGAGAGAGGAGGCCTGAGGAGTTGGCATGAGAAAGAAACATTTGAAGCTGTTATATACAGCAGAAGCTACTGTCCTACCCAATGTGATGAATTCCCAGAGGCCAGAGCTATGGGAGACATGTAGGGCTCTTGAGGGCAGCCCTCCTGGGATGGAAGCTAACTGTGAGGGTAGATGAGCAAGATTTGGCCACACCTGGTCAGTTCAGTTATTAGAAGTATTTGTTTTCTTTGTAAGGCCTGGGACCGAATTCCTTGTTTCTGGCCTGATATTGAGACTACTGAGGGAAGAGCTTAGTAAGTGCTGGATATTATTATTAATATCATCCTTTGGCCCAATACTTGACTAATTCATTCACTCAACAAATATTTACTGAACACTTCTGTTCCAGGCACTGTATAAAACATTGAGGTTAAAAAGATGAAGCAGAACAGTCTTTTAGGTCACTTACGTCTAATGAAGAAGAGAGGCACGGACAGGTAACGCTCACATAGCAGCGTGAGGGCAGCATACCCGGTTCGGTGCCCCTGAAGCAGTCCTCCAGGGCAGTGATTTCTGAAAGTACCAGGAGTGGAGTGAGCAGCTGAGACAGAGGAGGAAAGGGAGCCAGGGCAAGGTGTGTCGATAAGCAGGTTATTGCTGTGGACAATTGGGGCTCAGTCCCTTTGGGATTTCTCAGAGCTAGTATAGAGGCTCAGTGTCATGCCATCTGGGGGGAAGAATCTGGGGTATTTGTCCATTAACTTCCCCCTCTGGCTTGCCTTTCTACTGCCTATGGCCATGCACGTACCTTTTACTATAGGTACGTGCATGGCCATAGGCAGTAGAAAGCCATGGGTGTGTAGGAAATGATGGTGCCAAGAGGATGTAGGTGGGCATTGACAGTGTCTGTTAGCTGCCCTTATAGCAACAAGCACAGGCCACTACCAATGCCACAAAGAGGAGCTCCCAGATCAACTTGGTTGGGTCCAAGAAGCCTTCCTGAAAGAGGAGATAGTTGAGCAGTGTCCTAAGGGATGCTTTACTTAGAAGCTATGTGGCAACGGCACAGGCAGAAAGTCCTTGATGTATGATGACACTAAAGATTTTGGATTGAGAGTTCTGGCTAGGGTAAAAAAAATTCCTACTTGTCACTCTTTCCATGGGGTTTGGGAGGTTGAGAGTAGGATAAGAACTCAGATGGCTGACATCCTCTCCAGAACTGGGGAAGGAGAGAGAGAACAGCAAGCGGAGAGCATGTGTTTGCTTTTTGTAAAGAAGGCCTGAGAACTTTTCTGGGTTTGCTCCAAACCTACCCCAGGTTTCTGTGTTTTTGTAATTAGGTGTTTCCTCAGAACATCCTTCCTTCCAGAACTGCCATCCCACAGCCCTGCCCAGCCCCCAGATGCACTCCCTTCTTCTTCAGCACCACCTCCCAATTAGACCAAGGATGTGGATCGGCTGCCCAGAATTGCTCTCCCCACCTTCAGCTTGCCCTGAGCAGAGTTCAGATTGCAAATTTCCCGACATTCAGAGAGACCCATTAATATTTAGCATGTTACATTTCCAAAGCACTTTGCTAACACGAATTGATCTTTTCAGCACCCCCTTGTGAGACAGCTCAGTACTGCTAGCCCTACTGGGGACATGAGGCTTTGGGAAGATCAGCTACTCAGGTTAGGGCCACGACTGGTGAGTGATGGATCCAGATTAGAACCAAGGGTCGATGACACCAGTTGTCTCAGCCTCCAGACAAATCTCCAGAGTGGCCCCAACACCCCCACCCTGCCCAGAATGTCTTGGAGCAAATCCAGCCTTCTGAAGGTTTAAATAGAATGGATTTGTCATCTTTAAGAGTGGATTGCTTATAAATCAGCTACTGTTTATGGAGCCCTTATTAAGTGCCAAAAGCTGGGTACATATCATTTAGTACCCACAATCCCCACCCACCTTCTGTGATATCACTACTATTATTATCATTGTATGCATCAAAAAGCTGAGGCAAAGAAGGATTAAGTAACTTGCTTAAAGTTGCACAGCTAGTAATTGCTAGAGCTAGGATTTAAAACCAGGCTATTCTGCTTCAGAGTCCTGATGAACCAGCCCGAGGGTGGGTGAGAGGGACCTGGTTAAGCAGAATTACGCTTTGAAAAGTTCTGCTTACTCCCAGGCAATTCATCATATGCTTTGCAAGATTATTTCTGGAGGTAAAGGGATTGAGGGTGGGAGGCTGTCAGCTACAGTGTTCTCGAGGAATGAGAGTGTAAACTAAAGTTGTTGGTTACTTGATTTCCTCTGGTTTTACCCTTGGTTTTCCTCTCCCAGCCTAAAAAGGCAGAAAAACCAGTTCATCCAATAAATGAGTGTGGGACCTATGTGCTATGCATTGTGTTTAATTATGGCACTCATTCTGGTGGGGCAGAGACACACTTAAATAATTATGATTTGGTGGGGAGCATTATGACCACGGATGATGAGAGCTCACTGGGAGGACGATGCAGAAATGACTTGTTGGTCCAGAGAAATTTTGTGGAGGTGATGTGAGTTGGGTCCTAATGAAGGTGGAGGAAGGAGGGAATGGGCAGTTTAGGCAGAGAGCACAGCATGTGCAAAGGAAAGGGCATGTGAATAACATGGATGTTTGGAGAGGAACAAGGAATTCCTTCTGCCTGGAGTTGGGTTTCTTGAGTTAAGTGGGACAGATTTGGTCCCTGTTGCTCGGGATGAAGGACTGGATCATGAATTCTAGGATATCCCTGAGAATGTAACTCTTTGTGACATGTGAAGCTAAAATCTTGATGTCCTGCTCTTGAGTGGAAAAGGTGATTTGTTTAACCAAGTTTTTACTATAGGTAAGGCACTGTGCTGGATGCTGTGGACAAGTGATATGGAGCAATGGAAAACAGTTTGGGTCTAGAAGGGGAACTGAAGAAGGGGCACTGTGCCTCTACCACTCTCTTAAGGGAAAAAACAGCTTTGAAATTTAAAAATTTAAATTAAAAAATCAATTTTTTCCCTACTCATCTCTGTTCCTTATGAGCGCAACCTTGTGTAGTATGCATGCTCTCTCTCCTTGGTTAGCCCAAACCATTCCCATCCATTTTATGCTTTAATCCTCATGATTAACCAAAGAGGTAGGTGGCTTTGGTGGGTCTTCATTTTACAGATGGGGAAATTGGGGCTTGGTGAATCATCTAAGGTTCTATGTTATATAATGGTAGAAGTTCAAGGTGGCAGAATTTACTAGACTAGTCCTCAGTTATAGCTCTGAGTAGTCAATCTCAGATCAGGATGAGCATACCATCACCAAGCCATTCCCTCCGAGTGGGCACTGTGGCATTGGATTGTTTAGCCATAGAAACCTTGAGTTCAAGGGGCAGATAGAATAGCCCTTGTGCTGGAAAGCGAACTGTAAGGATGTGGTGTGTGTGTATGTGTGTGTGTATGTGGTGAGAGTGCTGGCATAGCTCACAGCTGGATGATCAGATGCTGTGACCTCACAGCACAGAGGCAACAAAACAGTAATTTCTGCCATGTCTTTTGTAAGGTGGCTTTAATAAGAGTTGTAGGAGAGTTTTCTGGGCTCCTAACTTAGGCTTTGGGGGCCTGGTGTCCCCACTGTGCATCAGAGTTTTTCTCTGTTCTGCTTTTCCTCATGAATTAAATGGGGGCTGACTGTGGATACCCTGCCCTCCTATTGTCCTAAAAAGTCTTATCTTTGCTCCAGTTGATGCCTAATACTCATACATTTCTAGATAGTAGCAGTATTTATTAATGCTAGTCATAAGGGAAGGATCTAAGTACCTAAAAGCCCAATAAAATTTGGATCCTTCTGGGATTATCAGCTGAAAGTCACAAAGGAGAGAATCCTCAAGTTAGGGGTTAACAATCAGGGCCCACACTTCCAAGGGGTAGGCTTCTTTAGTCCTTCCCTCCTGAGAACATTTTCTCCTCCATGTTCCATGCCATATGGGTAATTAAGGTATTATACTAGGAGGATAGTGAAACTCCAGGGAGAATGTAAAATGTCTCCCAGCAGAGGGTTGTGGTTTTTTTTTGTCTTCTCTCTCTCTCTCTCTCTCTTTTTTTTACATATGCCTTGTTCAAACTGTGGATTTGAAAGCGAGGGTGGTGATGTCCATGCCCTAATCGCTGAGCAGACAGGCCATGTGCAATCCCTGAGTCTGAGAACCAGATATCCTACTAGTTATCCAAGGACCACAAAGGGTCATGCTACTAAAGCAAGGGACTTGGCATTAGGAACATCTGTCTGAGAGGCACTGTAGTTTAGTGGTTGAGAGCTCAGACTCCAGAGCCAGATTGCCTTTGTTACAACCTCAGGTTTGTCACATATTAGCTTCACAGCTTTGGGCTTCAGCATCCTCCAGTGTAAGATGACGGTGCTGTTACCCAGGGTGAGATGGGAAAGGAAAGAAGCCTCAGTTCTTTTCGCTGCCACAGTAAAGAATCACAGGATAGCAAAATGAAAGCAAAGCAGAGCAAAATTTTATGAAAGAACACTTTAAGAGAGGATTGGGCCAATCAGGAGAGATGAAGGACCCAGAAACTCAAGGGTGTGGGCTTACATTAGTATTTTCTTTTGGGTGGGTCCTAGGGTCGCAACATCTGAGCCACTGGCCTGGATGGTATAATAATTGGCCAACTAGTGTGTCCTTTCCCAAGATGCATTCAAAATACCTGCTAGTGCAGTAGGAAACCACAACATATTTCTATTCTAGAGACATAGGTCAAGAAGGAGCAAGGTGGAGGCTTTCTGCACATGTAACAAGCACAACAAACTTAACTCTTCCCTTGCGGGGATGCCGGACCCCAAACTGACTGTGAGATGGGTGGAATGGGGTCCCAGCCTCGGCTGGGGCTCTCTGTCAGGATGTCTGAGGTCCACCCTCCTGTGGCTCATGCCTGTCTTCCTGCCTAACCGTAGTAATAGATGGTACCTTGGATGGTGGTGTGAGGATTCACTCAGATGAGACGGCTGAGCTTTGCACAGCTCCTGACACACATTAAGCACTGTTAAATGTTAAGTGCTATTATTTACTAGAGAGAATCCTTTTGTCCTCTGTGTGTTTCTTTTCCTTCCTTAGGTCCTTGACCTCCTCCCTAGTTGCATTCCTGAAGCCAGCTGAGCTAGCACCCTCCCTCTTCTGGTCAGGGGGTACAATGGAAAAGCAGCTTGCACAGGGCCTATTTTTTCTTTTGTATTGTTATACAGCATCACCTTAAACCAATACATGACAGCTCATTTTAATCCAAGAGCTGAGGGCCCTTTAAACCAGCCATTCCTTATTTATTCTGTTTATAAAAAAAAAAAAAATCAAGGTCCTTTGGTTTCATGTTCGTTTATTGTATTTTGTAAGGCACCAAGCACATATTGGATACTATGTAAATGTGAAATACTCTAACAATAGTAACTGAGACAGATGAGAAACTCAAGGAAGCAAAGTCACCATTTTGAAGTTAGCTTTTTATTGATGGGTTGAGTGATTTGGAAGAGACAATGTGGCTCCAAGGCTAAAGAGCCAACAGGGATTCAGAGGGCAAAGGTTTGAATCTCAGTCACAGCAGCAGCTCTAGTAACCCCAGGCAGGCAGTTTCCTTTCTCTTGACCCCAAATACTCCCCGAGAATACTGGGCTTAATGCCACAAAACCATCTCCCAGGGATGTTAAACCAGGGATGCTGTATGTGGTTGTGCAGATGGTACACAGCACACTGAAGGAGTAATTAGAAGCTGAAATGTAGTCTATGCTCCGTTCATCAGTCTGTGCACCCTGGTGATGGGCTGTGTCCACCTGGAGGAAGGAGCACTTTTTTCCCCCCTCATTTGCACAAAGGTACTATATAGGCTATTGGAGGCCCTATATGAAGCAATGTGACATTGATAGGGCATAGGGTTTAGCACGTAGAATGGATGAAATTGTTTAACACAGTTACCTACTATGTGCCAGGCCCTATTCTAGGGGGTTGAGGATATGGAGATGAATATGACAACCTCAGTCCCTGGGTCCTCTCTTTCCTTCACCAGCCCATTGTCCTCTACATGCAATCTATCAGCAAGTCCTGTTGACTCAATCTGCAAAATACCTATCAAGTCCACCTACTTTGTTTCACTGCCAGCACTTTGTTTCATTATTTCTTACCTAGACTATAGCAACAAATGGGCTCCCACTTCTACTGTGGTCCAACAAACAAAACCAAGAGTGAATAATATCAAAATGTAAATCAGATAACATCATTCCCTTGTTTAAACCTTTTTGGTGGCTATAATTTAATCCAGGGTCCTTACTGTGGCCTCAAGCCCATGCACACCTGGTTCTATGCACACCTCTTCTTGTCATCTGGATCACTCAACCCACATCTGTCTGAATTAGTCAAGGTTTTCTTGAGAAATAGGAGTCAATAGGATATCTATCTATCTATCTATCTATCTATCTATCTAATCTCCTATTTATGTGTATGTATATATAAGAGATTTATACATTTTTTATATCGTGAGGACTTGGTTCCCGTGATTGTAGAGACTGAGGAGCCTCACAATCTGCCTTCTGCAAGATGGAGACCCAGGAAAGTCAGTGGCGTCTGAGTCCAAAGGCCTGAGAATTAGGGGAACCAATAGTGTGAATCCCAGTCCAAGAGAAGTAGAAGACCAACAGACCAATATCTCAGCTCAACAGATAGGCAAGAAGGGAATGAATCCTCCCTTCCTTTGATTTTTGTTTTATTCGAAGGTTTAGCAGATGTGATGATGCCTGACCACACTGGAGGGGGGAATAATCTACTTTACTGAGTCCACCAATTCAAGTGCTAATCTCTGTCAGAAACTTCCTTGAAGACACACCCAGAAATAATGTTTAATCTAGGCACTCTGTGGCCCAGTCAAGTTGACACAATTAATCATCACACCATCCCAGCAAAACTGATGATCCTGTCCTTCAAACAGCCTAGCTTTCTTTTGTATAACCGGATTCCTTCAGCTGGGACACTTTTTCCCTTGACTATCTCTTTCTCATCCTTGATGCTCGGTGGAATGATCACCTCAGAGAAACTTTCCTAGCCCACCTTGTTAAAGTAGTATAGTATTTCCTGTTCACTACCATTTATTTTCAGGATGCCCTGTCACAAAACAGCCCAGCTCAATCTGTAAGTATAAAGGTTTTTGTTTATTTTCTGTCTTATCTGCTAGATTCCAAGCTCCTTCACGGTAGGGAGCATGCTTATTTTGTTCTCTACTGTATATCCTTCAGCATCTTGCTAGTCTCTGCCGCACGGTAATAAATAACAATAAATATTTGCTAAATGAAGTTGTTACAAGGAATTCATCTAATAGGGGAGTAATCACCACAATACAATGTAGAGATGCATGAGATGATAAAGGCAGTAACTTGCTGGCAAACTGACTCTCCAACAAACACCCCAAAGGCCATGATTTGTCATTTATTTCCAAGGTTGTGTAAATACTCCCATCACAGCTGATTTCAAGCTACCAATGGTTTAGAAACTGAATTGCAAAATTCCTTAGTACTTAACAGTTGGTTCTTCAGACCTGGTGTGATCTGGGTCTAGCATTTTACTGGAAGAGAGGTTGGCATTGGGTGCAATGAAAACCCAGGAAAGAGATAGTAGTTCATCTTGGGGGAGCTCAGCAAAAGCTTCTTGGAGGAGGTGACACTTCATCTGTGTTTTGAAGGATGGGTATGTTGACTCAGGCCCTGATAGGCCAATATTACACTGGTTAATGTAGCCCTGCTCCCCGTAGCCCACTTTCAACCATCCAGTCTCCCCTCTGCTTGCCTGGGAGTTATCAGCTGACTCAGCCCAATCTTCGGAAAATCCTTCCATATGGCTGGTGTTCTCTTGGGTTTGCTTTTAGTCCAACAGAGGAGAGTCAGACAGTGTAGGAGTTAGTAAAGGGAGAAGGAGAAGGGTTTTCCAAACAGAGGGACAGCTTTTGCAAAGGTGAGAGAGCAAATGCAATCCAATAGTTTGGTGAATCTGGATATCTGTGTGAGGGAGTGGGAGGAGATTAACTCCTGATAGGTTTTGTTTGATAGAGGGAGGAGCATATGCTGATTCCCAACCTGGGCTGGAGCAGGCAGCAGAGGGGAAGGAAAAGAGACTGCTTTTCTTGCCTAATTGTTATCACAGCTGGTAATCGGTGTTGTTGTTATCATTGTTGGTTTTGTTTTTTGGTATGTAATCATTTGATTAATATCTCTTTCAAGAGAATGTAAGCTCCGCAAGGACAAAGACTATCTTGTTCATTAGTATTTTCTTAGCACCCAGCACAGTACCTACTGTACAGTAGGCAATAAAAAATATCTTTATTAGATGAGTCAATCACGTGGGAACCTTTAAAACCTTGCCTATGCCCACCTAACCTAAAATAAGAGATACTATATAAGTCTCCCTTCTCTGAACCTCCTAATCACAATATGGGATGGGGACAGTGGGGGAGTAGTGGGGTTGGCATTCTTGTTTTGTAAAAGCTACCTAAGGGATCCACCTCCATACCTCTTCCCAAATCCAATCAAGTGAATCCTTGAAAGGATATCACCAAAAGTATGACATAATTAAATTTGCCATTTACACAAATGGGAGGTGCTGAGGTGCTGAGATCAGTAAGGAAGCCAATGGGAGAGATGATGCAGGTCTGAGTTAAATCACCGGCGGTTGGTGTGAAGAGGGAACAGATTGGAGAGGTGCTTGGGAGATACTCTAAGATACGGTGACCACTTGGGCATGGGTGGAAGAGGAAGCGAGAGAAGGAGGAATCTAGGTGGGAGGTTGGAGTGATTACTAGTGAAAGGGGGCAGAGAGTCGTTTACTTCTCCAACTGCTACATCTGAGAGGCCTGTGGGACACGGATGAGGAGGGGCCCTCTAAGAAGCTGGGATTACAAATGTGGAGCTCAGCCCTCCCCTGCCCCCAACCTTCACTCCATTGCCAAAAACTCCGGAAAACACTCATATTTAAGAGATTGGTTAGAAAAAGAATCCTTGAAGGAGACACTGAGGAGGATGGCCTGAGAGGAAGGAAAATCCAGGTAGTAACATAGACAGGAAGTGATCAAGAATGTCCAGCAGCCTCAAATGGTGGCTAAAGGTGAAGTTAGAAGACCTGAAAATTCCTGCCGTGAGTTTGGCAACGAGGATGTAATGATTGGCAACAAGGGCATTTCCTGAGGGGGGCAGAACCCGCCGCAGAGCACCCAGGAGGAATTGGAGGCGAATCAGATTGCCTTTCTCAAAAAAAACTTGGCTGTCAAGGGAAAAGGAGGGATGGTGTGACTGAGCGAGGCGTGAGCGGGTCCGAACTCAGTGTACGAACGAGAGGAAGGGGGTAGGGTCGGCAGCCAGAAGCGCAAACGCCTTCCCACCCTCGCGGTTGGTGCCAGCCCTTCCCGCACGTGACCCGGAGCAGCCCGCGCAGCGCGGGCCGTGGGCGGACTACAACCCCCAGAAGGCCCCGCGGCGCGGCGAGGGGCGGGGCGGGGCGGAGTCGAGGCCTGGCGCGCGCCCCAGCGGCGCGGGCGGAAGAGCGAGAGCTTCGAGGCGGCGGCGGAAGCGGAGAGCCCCGGCGCCCCCGGTAACGAGCGGCCCCACGTCCCAGTCCCTCCCTCCCTCCGCACCCCGAGCCGCGGCTGGCGGCTCCCGCTCCTCCCCGCACACTTTGGACAATACTTCCTTTCCCCTCTGTTACCGGTATTTCTTTTCTCTCACGTGACGCTGGGGGCGGGTCTGCGCCCGGGGCGGAGGTTGCTGGAAGCTGCGGCCCTTCGACCCCTGCGGGCCCGGGGTTGCGGGGATCCTCCGAGGCCCTGTTGTGCTGCGGGCTGCGTGCCCGCCTTGGGCCCTCTTCCCAGATACTCTCTGCGGAGAGGACCTTTCGTCCCTGGGTTTCAACAGGTACTGAGCGGGTCCGTGGCGACCCCCCTCCCCGCCCCGGGGTTCCGGGGCCGTGGGCCACCGAGGCCGCCCCGAGAAGACCCCGGGGCTGCTGGCGACTTCCCGGCTGCGAGCCGAGCCTTCCGAGTGGGTCCGTCCGCCCGGCCGGCCGGGAGCCCCGGGCGGTGGGCTGTGGGCTGTGGGCTGTGGGCTGTGGGCTGGGAGTGAGCCGTCTCTGCGGGAGGAGGTACTTCCTGGTTTTCTTGAGCGGCCCTCGGAAAACCCCAGGGCCGATTATTAAGTTTTTTCTTTTATTAATAAAGCCGCCTCTCAGACTTGAGAAAGGGAAGAGGCATAGGGTTTGGGCTCTAATGTTCTGGGAGTCTTAGGGTTGTCACTTGCTGGACTTGTGATCTTTTGTAGCCCGTTTACCGCAGCCTCGGTTTGTGTGTCTGGAAAATGGGGATGATAGGCTTCGGCCTGCGTGCCTTTCAGCGTTGGGGGCTTCAACAGAAGCGGTACGTGTGAGAAAGCACCTATCAGATCCAAGCTCACCCTCCAACTGTCTTCAGTCTCTGCCAGTTGTAATTTTAAATTTTTTTTTATTTTTATTTTATTTATTTATGATAGTCACAGAAAAAGAGAGAGAGAGAGAGGCAGAGAGAGAAGCAGGCTCCATGCACCGGGAGCCCGACGTGGGATTCGATTCCGGGTCTCCACAAGATCGCGCCCTGGGCCAGAGGCAGGCGCCAAACCTCTGCGCCACCCAGGGGTCCCCAGTTGTAATTTTAAAACCACATTCACGCCTTTGTGAACTCGATTATAAAGATGACCGTGCTCTGTGAAAATCAAATGAGTTAGTAAATAGGAGGAAGCCGTACACACATTCTTAAGCCATGTACCTGTTGAAGAGGTGACATTAAGGCCCTAGCCCCTGTGGAGTCCATTTTCAACTGCATCTGGATTTTAAACCCTGCCCCCTGAATTTGGACACTTCCCTCCCCGCAACACACCCACCCGTCTACCCTTTTTGCTCTGTTCTAACCTTCCTTCATTACAGAAGTGCAAGTATCTCAGCACTTAACAGTTTCTTAGTTGTGTTAAATTAATGCCGGTCTCCAACAGGTCGTGTCCCCCCCCCCCCCCCGCCCCGCCCCCTTTCAGATACTAACTGGTGCTAAATCGGGCTCTAGTTCTGACACAATCCCGCAAACCTCGTGTGCATACTAGCTGCAACGTTGGGGTTATCTTCACCTAACTCTCTTTCTTCATAGTTAGAATTCAGAATATAAATAGTCCATATTCCAGTCTTCTGGCAGTTAAGATCTGAGACTAAGCAGGTGGCTTTTTGTCTTACTTTGTGACTTCTGCATTAACTTTTGGCCAATTAGTTGACCTCTCTAAGCCTGTTTACTAGTCTCTAAAATAGATATAATAACATTTACCTGCCAAGGTATCTATTAGGATTAAATGAGATGTGAATATAAGGAGCTTAGTAGTGCTGGTAGTAAGTGCTCATTATTTTGTTGTAATTGTTGACTGCGGTGATGATCAAAAATGATAATTTAGGTAATGTATTTCTCGAGATTCTTTTTTTTTTCCTGTAAAATGAGGTAGCTATTCTTAGCTCAAAAATACTGTAAATAGACGTTCTCAGATTGCAGTTTTTTTTTTTTTTAGTAATTGCACTTTATATAAAAATTATATTACGCTATTTTTTACTTTTAGAGGCTTCCAAATGCTGTTGTGAAAAGATTGTTGTTGGGATGTGCTTTGGACTGGTGCTTCATTTGTAACCTGTAGTAAGAATGTGGTTTTCTGTCTGCACATTGTAGCTTGTAGTAGAAGTTATCTATGTTTATGATTTAGTGACTATTGACTAGAAGAGAGTTTTGTAGAGCATTTTTTGTCCTTCCCCTCACCCCTGCCTTTTTTTTTTTTTTTTTTAAAGTCAGACTATTTGACTCCAAAAATTAGTTTAGTGGGTAGGTTCCAGAAGGTTTGGTGACCTCGTTTTTGAAGGTGAAAACTTTTAGTGACATTGGTATATGTGCATTTGCAAGGAGTGAGAGTTTAGAGAAACCAAAAGAAAAATCTAATAGAGAAAACTGATCTGTTGGTCAAAGCAAAATCTTAGGGTTAAGAATTGAAATTTTTTTTTTTTTAGTTCCTACAAATGAGTGTTGACTACAAGATTTCTGCAGACTCAGATATTTAGGAAATGTTTCTTTCTTCTTTTTTTAAATTTTATTTATTTATGATAGTCACACAGAGAGAGAGAGAGACAGAGAGGCAGAGACACAGGCAGAGGGAGAAGCAGGCTCCATGCACCGGGAGCCCGACGTGGGATTCGATCCCGGGTCTTCAGGATCGCGCCCTGGGCCAAAGGCAGGCGCCAAACCGCTGCGCCACCCAGGGATCCCGGAAATGTTTCTTTTACTCTCTTTTTGAATGTGGTATCCTCTGGCTCTGCCTTATAAATTACATCCTTATTTTTTTTAAAGATTTGTTTATTTATTTGAGAGAGATGGAATCTTAAGCAGGCTCCACCATGCTCAGCGCGGAGTCTGACGTGGGGCTCAATCTCACTACCTGAAATCATCACCTGAGCTGAAACCAAGAGTTGAATGCTTAACCAACTCTGCCACACAGGCACCCCTCATTCTTATGTTTAGTTATGAATCAGCCAGGTAACTATTTTTTCACTATAAACTTTTATACAAAACTATGGCAGTAGTTGCTTCCATTAAAATTTAGTGTACTCTGTTGTGTTATTTTTTCTTTTGTTTTAAAATTTTGGTTCATGATTTTTTTTTTTTTTTTTTACCTAGAGAAGTTTTGGAAGGTAGGCTCGTTCTCAGCTGTAGCATCTAAGTGTATGTAGTGGATATGCTCAGTTAGTAATGACTGTGCTGAATAGTTCTGAATAAAAACATTTTGTTGATTGTCATGTGTCCCTAAGGCATGCTCTCGAGAGACTATATATATATATATATATATATATATATATATATATAGTATCATGGAAATAATCTAAGCTTGGAGTTAGATCAAGGTTTGAATCCAGGCTCCACTACTTAATGGTAATTGATGACTTCGATTCATATTATCATTCTGAATTCATTTTCCTATCTGTCAAACAGGGATAGTAATATCAACCCCATATGACTGAAAAGATAAGAGATTATTTGTGTGGTGTACTAACCAGCCTTAGCAAAAGGTAGATCATATTATTATTATTACTTAAATTTTTTTATTATGTTTTTCTGATAATCATTGCTTTGTTTGGTAATACATCTGCATTCATTTCCCTAATGCTTTACTTGATTAGTGTTTGTGTGTGTGCGTGTGTGTGTGTATATATGTATGTATGTATGTTTTGCTTTGTTTTGTTTTGTTAGCCAAGGTTAAGGTTGTTGACTGTGACCATAGAATCCTGAAAACACAGCAAAGCTAATTGGCCCACATGTTTGAATCTATGACCCTGTCCTCATTAGCTCCATAAGCTAACTACTCAAAAAATAGCTCACCAGAATGAATGATAAAACTGATATATTGTTGATTTGGCACTCATACACTCATTAGACAGAATTAAATGAGTTACTACCAGAAGTAAAAGTATAGATTTTTAATTATAAACCTGTATAAATATAAGACTAGTTCTCACACTTTGTATAAAACTGGGGACCTAAAGGATGATCTTTGACAGCCACTAACCTGATTTATAATTTAGACATTTCTTTTAGTTGTTGAACAGTATTTGTTGTAGACTTCTCACTTATAGGAGAAGTGAGAAGAAATGAAACTAGGCTATTCATATCTTGAAAGAGAACCCTCCTTTTACTATGTCACCCATCAGAAAATGTGCTCTTAGCTAGTGGAGAAAACATTTAGAGGTCCCCATTAATGAGCTCAGCAGGATGGATGATGCTGGTGTACTTGTAAGAGTTTATTGAATTACAGAGAAATACCAGTTGTCAGAGCTTTAGATAGAAGAGAAGTTATAGGGTGTTGCTCAGCAAGCTCTAAGCCTAAATTTGGAGTAAAACATAGACCAGTTGCTCCCAGTCGTGGTGTGTATTTTTCACCTGTCTTACGCTAGTATTCTATGAAGCTTTCCATTCTTCAAATTCACTCTTCAGTTTTATTAATATTTGTTGTCCCTCTTGTGTCTTTTTTTTTTCTTCCTTTTTATGTCAAATGTGGGATGTCAGACTAGGGATAAAAATAGAGAAGCAGGGAAGCACTGTTGGAGACAGCAGGTTCTGGTCTTTAGTATTGTGAGGGTCCTAGATAATACAGGTTAACAGATGAATATGACGATACAGATTTGTGACAGCTCCTGACCATTTAACTTGGCCCAGAGGCAAAATAGAGGCAAAAGGTATGTGGCACTTGTTAGTAGGAGATTTGCTTCTTAGAAAAGAATATATGCATAGTTCTAATATTGACTTGTAGTTGGTCTGTTTCTAGTTCTTTACCATGGAATACCAGAAGAGTTTTTAAGAAAGAAAAGAAGCACTTGGATTTAAATCGCAAGCTCTCAAATTTATTTATTTGTTTATTTATTTTTTAAAGATTTTATTTTTTTATTCATGAGAGACACAGAGAGAGAGGCAGAGACACAAGCAGAGGGAGAAGCAGGCCCCATGCAGGGAGCCTGATGTAAGACTCCATCCTGGGACTTCAGGATCACGCCCTGAGCTGAAGGCAGACGCCGAACCTCTGAGCCACGCATGGATCCCATGCTCTCAAATTTATACTGGTAGTCCAGTTTGTGTTTTCTTATCTGTAAAATAGGGATAATAATAGCAATCCTGCTTGTTTACAAAGATCAGAGGCAAAAGGTAACAAGAATGTTTTGGAAATGAGGTACTGGGTAGGTGCGGGGAAGTAACTGACTGAAGGGCAGAGTCTTTAAGAGAGGAACACAAACTCATCCATGAATTTGGGATTTCTGAAGCCTCTCTGGCCCTAAGAATTTTGAATAAGGGATTTTGTACTGGAATTAAAAACCTAGTGCCAGGAAAAGATGAATTTATTAGCCTATATTGTGGTTCTAAACTTTTTAATTCTATGAGTTTTTTCTGAACTTTTGTGCTTTCATTTCACATTTTCATTTTAGGAAAAGACCCAGAAGAAAAGAAATAGCCTTGATTTGTTTATGTGATTGGTAATTTTCTGCAACCATTCTAAATAACAGTTTCAAACTCAGTGCGACCATCTTTCAATACATTCAGAATTTCCAGTAGCTTTTTTGGCCTCTTGACTCCTCTAGTGTGAGAACCAACGATTTATTAAATATTGGAGTTGACAAGCCCCAGGAGCCATGCAGCTTTTGGTTTATGCCACCAATGCCATTAATGTGACATTGCTTTTCTTTCCCTTCTTGCCATAGTGTTTCTTGTTTGTATTGTGCTTCTTGTTTGTTTCCTTGAGTAGTCTGAAACTTTTCTTTGCTTCTGACCCTTGAGTTCAGTCAAGGAATTTATCTTTGACTTTATAATGTCATACAGTTTTAATTTTGTAAACATTTCTTGTTACTATTATAAATTCAATATGTGCTCATTACAGAGGATTTGAAAGATATATCTGTATTTTCACCATCTGGAAGTAACTGTTAACATTTTGGATTATTTCCTTCCTTTCTCTTTTCTGTGTATGTGTTTAATGTAATGCAGATACCCTTAAATTGGAATCTCTTGCTATTGTATAGAACTTTTGTATCCTAATTTTAAAAAAGTAATATGTTTATGAATAGTGTCTAGCACAACTTCTAGAATTAACATGAATTATATTCTGGGCAGTGACCTTCAAATTTGTAATCATTTTGAATGGGAAATTTAGGAGATGGGTTCAAATTCTAGCTTTACCATTGCCAAACTGAAAAACTGGGCAAGTTATAGTTTATCTCTGGGCTTTTATTATGGTAGCTGTCATGCAAACTTTCTAAGGTATTTGACAGAACAATCACTCATACACAGAAGACCTGGTCTGGTCAGTCTTTGAGATTCTTATAGTTCTGCTACTGGATGATCCCTGTGTTGAGTAATACTGAATATATCAGTATCTGTGAGGTTATTTAGGCTTCAAGGAAGAGGAGGCTCTTGAAGGAAGTGCTGGAATAACAAATTGACTGGAGAGGACAGAAGAGAGTTCCACACAGAAAGGAAGGATGGGAAGTTAGAAGCAAAAATGAGTACGATATGTGAGCAGAGACAAAAAGGGAATGTTAATAGTATTGCACAAATGAAAGGTCTGATTTTTATTGATGATGAGTAGTAATGAGATGAGATTTTTTAGGTTTATATATGTGTGATAATGAGGAAGAATTAATGGAAGGCTTTGAAGGTTAGGCTGAGGAATATAAATTTGGTCCTGTGGGTGATGGTGAGTCATATGATGAAAACAGTGAGAAAGGTTGTCCTGGCAGCTTTATGGGATAACCTCTAGTTAAGAGTGGCTGGAGAGTATTGCAATAGGACACTGGTAGAGTAATGTATAAACAAAACATGATAGCTCTTGTGGAGGAAGAACAGTAAACATGGGATTGGAAGAGCTGGAAGAATCAGGATAACTCAAAGTTTTGAGCCTGATCTAGTGAGTATATTATGGTGTCGTTGATAGTGACATTGGGAAAGGAGCTCAAATAGGCCTAGGGAGAAAGATAATGAGTGCAAGTGCTATTACAGGTTTTAGGTATTAGATAATTTGAGTGGTAGTTAAAAAAATCTGGTGCTTTAAAACTAAAGAACTTAAAAATGAATGCTCTCCCCTTTAAAATAATTTGTTTTTGAGGTCGTGCATTTATTTTAGCAAATATATTGTTTGGAATTTGTCATTTGAAACTGCTTTCAGGACCAGTTGAGTCATACAAGAAAACCAGTCTCATTACTTGGTAATCGTATCCTTTGTCTTCAAGAGAGTATTTTCTAGCTTGATCACTCATCTTATTTACTTACTTCTAAGTGATATTTGACAGTTTCTAAAAATGAATCAGCAGAGGCATAAAATTTATTACTATGGTGGATGTATAAATGACTGTAGCGTGGTTGCTGAGGACAACTTAAAAAGTCTGAAGCTGGGATAGCATCCTTAAAGTGCTAGTGCACACTGGTTAAAAGGGTAGGTTCTAGAAAGCCTAGGTTTGAATGATCTCTTTGGTACATTAGTTAAGTGTCTTGAGCAAGTTATTTGTGTCTCAGTTTCCTCATTTTTTAAAATGGGTATGGTGATAATACTCCCTACCTCATAGGATTGTTGTTGAGATTAGCTCTTGTGCTTACAACAGTGCCTCACAAATATTAAGAGCTCAGTAAATATTAGCCATCTATTAGTATCACAACCACCACTATTATTGCTATTGTCACTATTGTATTATCTGTTTTTTTTTTTTAAGATATTATTTATTTGACAGCACACAAGTTGGAAGAGGAACAGAGGGGAGAGGGGGAAACAGACTCCTTGCTGAGCAGGGAGTCTGATGTGGGGCTCAATCCCGGAATTCTGGGATCTTGACCCAAACAGAGAGCAGATGCTTAACCTACTGAGCCACCCAGGTGCCTCTCTGTTTTGTTTGTTTTGAAAATCACTTATGTTCCTGTTTAGTTATATCTCATAGAAGTGAAATGATAGGCAGCTGGAGATAAAACTAAAACACAAAAGATCTGACATAGAGAGATGTGGGGTGGGTTGTTTGTTTTTTAGAATGTTGGCCTAGAACCCAGTGGGAGAAGAGTAGAAAAGACCCAGGGCGGAATATTGGGAAATACTCCTAGAAAGGGGTTGGGAGGCAGAAAAGGGGCTGGCAAAGGAGCAGATGGAGATAACAGAGACTTAAACATCATAGAATTGTATTTCTCTTAATGTCAGATATTCCAAAAGTAGTCCAGGACTGGTCTGATTGATTTGTTAGGGTGTCATGTTGCTTCTCTTCTGTGCATGGATTCTGTTCTTTTCCAAAGTCACTTTATGGTCTAGACAGTTACTGGAGCTCCAGCTGTTTTATTTACATTCCAATCGTCAGAAGGGAGGAAGAAGAGAACACATCTCCTTCCCTTTGAGGATATTTTACCATTTATGCTTATATTCCATTGGTGAAAATTACTCACTTAGCCATACCTTTCTGCTGGAGAGGTTGGGAAACGTAGCCTATCTTGAGTGGTCAGAGCCTGGGCATAAAGTACAGGAACAATGAGGGTAATCCAAGTGTAGCTAGATGAAGAATATAGGGTAGATAACACAGTTAATTGTCTTTAGGGCACTTTGTCATTATTGGTAATCCTTAACAGAGTTTCTACACATTGGAAAACTGTGAGTATAAAACCACTCTTGTCAGATTGGTTCAACAATATTTCGTTTTTAGGATGTAATCCTTCATGAATTCTTGTTTAATAAGGATTATCAATCCCTTATAAGGAAAAAATTGTATGTACGTGTATACTTGTGTGTATACAAATAAACATACTGTGTGTGGATTTTTATAGACTTCCTCTTTTAACATTGGCATCGGCCTAAATTACTTCATATGGCAGCAGTGTGCAGTAAAATGATGGTAAATAAGCCTCTAATACTTCTGTAGTTTTAAGCCTATAATTTTACTTCGCTTTCCATCCACTCTCCAGTTTGGTTGTTTTGGGCAATGTTTTAATCCATCTCTGTCCTTTTATATTACTGCTCTCTCTCACTGCTGTTAATTGTACTTTCCAAAATAGATAAATGGGCAAATTTAATTAAATGTGTTATTTGCATTCTCCTGATCAGTAATGAATTTGTAAGTAAGATCAGACCTACGATCTTTCTAGTGTAACAATTACTGAATTCTGTCTGTCTACTCAAGTGTTAATTATTTGCCTTAAAATTGTTTTATTTTTAAAGCCTCTAGATTTTGTATATTTGTGTTCTTTTAGCATTGGAAATATGAAGGTCTTCCCAAAAAGAGGAAGAACTTTTTTCCCCAAAGATTTTTTTTAATTCCTTTCAATTGAAAACGTCTTATTTATATATTTTTGAATGAACAATACATTTAAGATAAATTCATCAGTTGCTTTTTTTATATTTTATCAACAGACATATCATTTTTTTTTTTTTTAATTTTTTTTTTCAGACATATCATTTAAAATAGACAAGTTTTAAAAGTCAAACAGTAAAAAAAAAAAAAAAAGGATTTATAACAAAATATAGTGAATCCCTGTGTACTCTTTGTTTCCTTCCTGAAGGGAACGACTTTCAGCCACTTTTTTCATTATATATTGAGTTTCTATTATGGGAGAGAAATATGTCCTGTTCTTAAACTGTCATTACCATTACTATTTCTCCTTTAGCTTCCCAATTTAGTTGTTATAATATTCAATGAAATGAGATAGTTAATGTTGTATTTACATTATTATGGCTGTACAAATTTTATTTGCTGATAGTGTCTGAAATAGTAGCCTTTCAGGGCAGTTTTCCACAAATCAGTCACAGTAATCTGTCAGTTCCAATTTTCTTACCTTTTAAAAAAAAATTTTGGCAACTTCTCTTCTGGAGACCTTCACTGTCCTCTTATCTGAGCCTACTTCACAGCCCTTTTCCTGGGAAGATTTCCCCTTGTTATCTTTATACTTTTTTTCTCCTTTTCAGTTTGATTTTTACTTTTTTCATCATTTACCCTCTTGCTTAGGTAGAGCACATCCTCTAATAGTTGTGTTGGATTAAAAACGTGTTACTGTGGCAGAGAACATGGGGATGACAGCCTCCAACATGCCTGACTCCTATAGTTTCAGTCTGGATCAGGTGCCTTCTACTTTTGGTGCAGTTTGCATCCTGGAATCCAGAAATGTCCATTCACCAATATTCCTTCACTACTCTCTTGTTGGATTTCCTGTTTTCCATATTCTGTGCCTTTCTTTGTTTTGGTTTATTTCTTCATTTGGTGTCAAAGGATGGTGAGACTATCACTCACTATCTAGAATACCTCATCAGGCCAATCTTCTTGAACAAAGCAGATTGTTAAACATAGTGGTTTGGGAAGTGTAGAGTTCAGGGATTGGAAGATTTTAAGAGGTGGAAGTGGGTTAACATCTGTAGAAGCGTGGCTACTTGGGTGACATTGTTTATTGGTTGGCACTTCGGAATGTGTTTATTGGAGTGAATCTGTCCCTTATTGTTTGACTTGTAAAAGAGTGCCTGCTGGATTAAGTTGGCCTTATCAATTGAATGGATTTAAAACTGGTTCTTCTGGCAATTTACCATGGCTGCAAACAATCTGTTTTTTCCTAAATTTTTAGAACTTTAAATTTTCAGTTATCTGGTAATTTTCTAAGAAAATATACATGGGAGGTCATTTTTTGAGCCTTTCCATGTCAGAGTGTCTTTTTTTCTCCTGTATTCACATTTGATAAATATAGTTTGGATGAGTGTAAAATTCTAGATTGAAAATGTTTTTCTTTGGAATTTTGAAGGCATAGTTTTTTCTTCTTGTCCTTTATTGCTGTTGAGAAGGCCTCAACAAATGTAAATCCTCTTATTTGGACCTACTTATTGGAAACTTGTTGAGTTTCTTCTTTGTTCCAGTATTCTGAAATTTAATTAATTAAAAAAGATTTTATTTATTCATGAGAGACACAGAGAGAGAGGCAGAGACATAGGCAGAGGGAGAAGCAGCCTTCCTGCAAGGAGTCCAATGCCCTGGGACTTGATCCCAGATACTGGGATCATGCCCCAAGCCCAAGCCAAATGCTCAGCTCTTGAGTCATTCCTAGTATTCCAAAATTTAACAGTGATGTGTCTTGGTGTGGGTCCGAGTCTCTTTTTATGTAGTGCTGAATATTTGTAGTTGCTCCGAGGTCCTTGTAATCTATAGCAATTTGCATTTTTTGGGAGCTGGTGTGTGGGGATGGAGGTGGGGAACCATAGATCTTAGCTTTTAACAGGGTCACTTAATCACCCTGTTTTAAAGACCTCTGCACTTTTAGTCATCCTGTGAACCAGAGATCATCCTTTTTTTAAAAAATGGCCTTTTTTAATTATTTATGATAGTCACAGAGAGAGAGAGAGAGAGAGGCAGAGACACAGGCAGAGGGAGAAGCAGGCTCCATGCATCTGGGAGCCCGACGTGGGATTCGATCCCGGGTCTCCAGGATCGCGCCCTGGGCCAAAGGCAGGCGCTAAACCGCTGCGCCACCCAGGGATCCCTTAAAAAATCTTTGTCAGTTTGATGGGCAAAAAAAGGTACATTTATTTGCATTTCTCTGCTAACTGATGTGATTTATTTTTTCTTTGCTGGTTTACTTTTTATCCATCCAACCATCCATTCAGTATATTCTTGCTGAGCATCCACCATGTGCCATCCTGTAAGTTAGAACTATAGTAATGACTAGAAGTTGATCATCTTTTTGTTTTTCATCATTTGTATTATTTTGTTTTATCTCTCTCTCTTTTTAAAAGATTTTATTTATTTGAGTAGCACACAAATTGGGAGAGGGGTGAAGGGAGAGGAAGAAGCAGACTTCCTGCTGGGTAGGGAGCTCCCCGCCCCCACCCCCACCCCCTGAAAAGGGGCTCAATCCCAGTACCCTGGGATTATGCCCTGAGCCGATGGCAGGTGCTTAACTGACTGAGCCACCCCAGTAACTGCCCTCTCTTTTTTAAATGGCATATGATAGGCATTTTTGCCCTCTCAGACTAGTTTTCACAGGACTGAGAATGAGAAAAGATGACATTTTTTTATTCTGTTTGGTTGATGAGCTTCTAAGAAGTATTTTTGTCATTTGTGTTTATCTTCATTGTACATTCTGTGGTAGGTAAGCTCTTAGTATTCATGAAATGAGATAATGAAAGTTAACTGCATAGATTGGTGTCAAAGAAGTGATAATTATATATTTTTATAAAAATAACTTTTATTATTATTTTCCAGGTGAGGTTGCTGTTTCTCAGAAGGAAATCTTTGTACTGCTTGCCTTTTAGAGAAAATCTATCTGCTTGTTCTAGAGTTTTATTATTCAAAAATTAAATGTCATTTATTTGGTAAGTCAGTTGACGACTTCATGCATATATTAGAGAAGTATTTATTTATTCTAAATATTTGTTTGCTTGCTTATATTTTTTTTTTAAATTTTTATTTATTTATGATAGTCACACAGAGAGAAAGAGAGGCAGAGACACAGGCAGAGGGAGAAGCAGGCTCCTTGCACCAGGAGCCCGATGTGGGATTCGATCCCGGGTCTCCAGGATCGCGCCCTGGGCCAAAGGCAGGCGCCAAACCGCTGCGCCACCCAGGGATCCCTGCTTGCTTATATTTTGTTTCTTTAGTGTCATTTTATTTGTAACTCTCATGTGAAACAAGTTTGCAAGTGGCAATTTCCTGAAGGACTTAAGGTCTCAAAGATTTTCTTCTGTTTACTGTTGTTCTTAATTTTGGTGTTTGTTGTAAAGGGAACAAAGGCTGGTTAAATATTAGCGTTAGTTCTCAGAGCTGGAATACTAGCTTTGCTCTTTTCAGTCTCCTCCTACCTGTAAGAACTGAGAATTGACATCCTTCCCGTAAAGCTTTAGAGCTTCCCCCTCTCATTTATACAGGGAGCAGTAAAGAAGCTGTGTTATTGTGGAGCTTTGAAGAGTTGATTCAGGAAGAATAGATGGTCAATTTTATCTTCAGTAAAGCATAATGAAGCAGAATGAATAATACTATCAAATTAGAAATGAAAAATAATGAGATATTTAGTGAAACTGATTTTATTTTTTAAAAGATTTTTAAAAAAAATTTATTCAAGAGAGACAGAGACAGAGGCAGAGGGAGAATCAAGCTCCATGCAGGGAGCCCGATGTGGGACTTGATCCTGGGACTGCGGGATCATGACCTGAGCCGAAGGCAGACGCTCAACTGCTCAGCCACCCAGGTGTCCCTGATTTTGTTTCATATTACGCTGTAGGTGTTTTTTTTTTTTGTCATGTATGTATGTGTGTGTGTGTGTGTGTGTGTGTGTGTGTATATATATATATATATATATATATATATATATGGTTTTTTTCCTGGAAGACCAGTAAGTTGATATGACCACTGTTTTGTAAGAGGTTCTTCTTACCCATGTCCTCTTAAATGATCTTCTCAATCTATCTCTGTTTTTTTTTTTTTTAAAGATTTTATTTATTTATTTATTCACGAAAGACACACACGCACAGAGAGAGAGAGAGAGAGAGGCAGAGACACAGGCAGAGGGAGAAGCAGTCTCCATGTAGGGAGCCCAGTGTGGGACTCGATCCTGGGACGGGATCACGCCCTGGGCGAAAAGCAGGCACTAAAACTCTGAACCTACTCAGGGATCCCTTCTATTTCAGCTTCTGATTCTTATGTGTCACCAGTGTTAACTGGGAAACTGATATGTAGGGTGAAGGCTTTAGTGGTAACAAGAGAGTTAGTCACAGCAAATGTCGGAAGATTATTTTACTTAGGTGCTGCTAAAGCATTTGGCAAAAAATTGGAAACTATAATGAAATGATACTGGTGATTTGCAGAATTTTCTATTAAATGGTTTTACACAGCAGCATATAATGAAAAGTAAATATTGATGTTGAGAGCTGAGCTTAAGTATTCTCAAATAGAATCTAAGGATGAGGAGCAGCTACAGAAAGGGAAATAATATTCTCCTTTCATATCTTTTTTGGTAGTTTCTTTGCTTATGTTAGCATCAGAAAGCTGACTTTTGATTTTTCTAGAGTTGTGTCTGTGGCTTGTGTGAGCAGAGGCATGGGATTTCATTGTGCACGAGTCTGAAATGGCTCTGATCTTAGAGCATACCAAAGTGAGTTTTAATCTTGGTTATTTAAAATCTCCTTGTACCTGTCTTATTAGGAGTATTATTTTTTTAAGAAGAAACTAATTTGCAGCTGGCTATAAAGAGTGACATTGTGTCCGAGAAAATGCTGTACTAACACACTGCGTTGTCCCACAAGAGTACTTCTCAAGTCCCTGAACGCAGTGCTGACAATCTGTGATGGCCTGTGAATTGTTGGCCAGCAGAGTGAAGTTGTAAGTCGTGTGTAAGTTACAGAGAAGATGGGGAGGGGAACAAATGAGAAAAGAGCGGAGTAACTTGGGTTTTGTAAGTAGCTTGAATGGAAGCTATTGTTAGCTCTGCTAAAATGACTCTGAAATGAATAGCCAGAGTGTGTGTGGGGAGGTTGGTAGAATAGAAAATTGTGCGTTTCACTTTTCCTTTCAGAGTGTTATTGTTTCGTTCTGTCATCAAAACTATAAGGCTAGATGGTCTGTTGATGAAAGTATGGATTGGATAGATTTAAATTTTTGAAGACACTCGAAATACTACTTCATGCCAGGAAACGAGACTTATAAAAGTCAGGGTGGTAGGGATGGAACTTATCTTTTCCAGGAATTATTATAATGGTAGTAAGGCCAGTTACCATATCTAGATCCAGAATGACTGGGCCTTTATCTCAGACAACTGTATATCCTGTTATTTATTTACATATTAGATTTTATATACACATACCACCAACTGGTGTTGTTTCAGAAACATTTGGCCAGCTAGAGCAGTCTTCATTGGACATCAAGGCATGGGTTTCTGAGTATTTCTGGATTGTGGAAATAGAGTTTAATATGGGGCAGATTATGGTTCAGTATGGTTCAGCCTTTGCCTCTAGCTAGACTAGTTTCTGTAACTGTCTCCAAAATAGCATTGTTTGACTTACTGCCTCCTCATATTGTTGAGGGTATTCCTTTTCCTTGGAATGTCTCCCCCTGATTCTCTTCTCTGTACCAGCTTATCCAGGCCTGGCTCCAAGTCTGCCTACTTTATGACATCGTCAGCCATTCCAGGCCCTTAGTGATTTTTCTCTTTCTGTTTTTTTTTTTTTTTTTTTTTCTTTCTTTCTTTCTTTCTTTCTTTCTTTCTTTCTTTCTTTCTTTCTTTCTTTCTTTCTTTCTTTCTGGGTTTTTATTATTTACTGCTTTTCTCTTTGCCTGTAATATATTACCTTCATATTTTTTTGAAAAAAATTTTTTTTTACCTTCCCCATTAGGTGGGGACAACTTAAAGGGGAGGTTACATTATTCATGTGGTTCAAATCATGTTATATTATTGTAGTCTTACTTTATAATCTTCACCGTCCCAGCATAGATCTCAATACATTATCTGCACTTAATAAATATTTGGCTCTGAGAAGATGCTGTTACCTATTGTTAGCTTTTCAAGTCTTTAACATTTATCTTTCTTTTTGTATCATAAAAATAATAGATATTAGAATGCAGTTTAAGTACCTGATTCATGTTTGTTCAGTACACTGTACTTGGAATGCCTTCTGTAGGGCTCTATACAGGCTTCCTGATTTTTAAAAGAGCATTGCTCTGAAGATATATTCTAAGGTAATTACAGTATTTGTTATTCTTGAATCTCTAATTAATAAACCTTTAGTCTGGGGCAGCCCGGGTGGCTCAGTGGTTTAGCACCACCTTCAGCCCAGGGCGTGATCCTGGAAACCTGGGATCAAGTCCATGTCAGGCTTCCTGCATGGAGCCTGCTTCTCCCTCTGCCTGTGTCTCTGTCTCTCTCTGTCTCTCATAAATAAAAAACAAAACAAAACAAAACAAAAAAACAAGAAAAACCTTCAGTCTGCATTTAGGAGAAGCTCTTATTTGTTAATTTTCTAATTTTTTTCTATGTCTGCCTTGAAGTGAAACTTCTTTTGGTTTCTCAGATTCTTATCAGCTACATTTGGCCTTCACACTTGCTAGTATAGCTACAAGGAGGGAGGAGAGACAGAGTTATAACTATTTCTAACATAGGGATTCCATCCCCTTTGCAATTCTTCTCTTACTGCTACTGCACTTTTTGTTTTGTTTTGTTTTTAAAGCTCTTCTCTGCTATCTGTTGTTTTACCCATCTTTTGGAGGGGATTTATTTACTTTAGAGAAAGTATCCATGAACAGGGGGAGGGGTGGAGGGAAAGGGAGACAAGCAGATGCCCCAATGAGTGGGGAGCCTGAACATGGGGCTCAGTCCCAGGACCCCAGGATCATGACCTGAGCCAAAACCAGATGTTTAACTGACTTAGCCACCCAGGTGCCCCTACCCCAATTTTTAGAAGGCATATATTCTAGTCTACTATAGTAGTTAAGTGCAGGGACTTTGGAATCCTAGCCGATGCTTGGAAGCTGTGTGATTTTAAGTAACTTAAATTTCAGATTTCTTATCTGTAAAATTGGGATAATCCTAGCTACTCTTAGTTTGTAATTGGCATCAAATGAGGTAATGTATACAACAGCACAGGTTAAGCCTAGTAGCTTCTACTTTCAGAGTTTATTGTGTGGTTTATTAGCATTAGTCTGTGATTCCTAAAGGAAAGAAAGATCAAGTTTTAATGCATGTCACATTTGAGGTGCAGCCCTAAAGTCTTGTCTGTTTTAACTCTCTTGTCAACTCTAGGATATCAGTGACTGGAACCCGGGATAGACCCAGGAGAGGAACTAATTTCTAATAAGTCCAGAAATACAGATCAACCTCCAGTGTCTGGTAGGAAAAGAAATGTTAGGAGGGAGTTTTTTTTTCTCTTTTCCCATCACCAGGTATATATGCAGAGTAAGAAGCAGAGTTTTCTCTCCACCTTTCTCCTACATGTTATATTGCTTTTGTTCAGTTATATTAAAGTTTTGTCTGACTGCCTTTTGAGGTGGTCAGTAATAGGTGTACTAACATTAAACTTCGAACAGTTAAATTGTGAACTATGGGGCTACCATGTCAGTGGTGTGTGAAAGAGACTAAGCTTCAGACCGTTTCCCAGCCTATAAAGCGTGAAATCAGTTGGTGCCGATGCATGGCGACTCTAGTCACTGGAGTGTAAAATAACTTGAGGACATGAATTGTGTTTAGTTGTGAGAAAAACCTTTTCATGCCATAGTTTGTTTATATATTTTGGTGTCCCTACGATCCTACTGGAATCATGTATCCTGTATACAGTTTCATTGTCTTAATACTCAGATTTTTCATGAAGTACTTCTTCCAGTTATGCAAACTATATTCTTGTGCAACTGCATGCAGAGTGGCAAAGGCTATACATCTCCAAAAGAGACTTAATACCAAAATACTGTAACTATTATATCCTGTTTAAGATAACATCTGAAAAGAACATCTTCAGTAGGTATTTGATATACAAGTTTCTTCTGTTTTTAGACTCAGATTTGAAAGTGCACTCTCCATTCTGCTTTGAAGCTTTTTCCAGTCTAAGAATTGTGTTACCAGTTTCACTGGTTGCTGTTCCCATGTTCACATGTGCCTCTGGAGAAAGGGAAGTATGTAGAGAAGGATATATTTTCAAATGGTTGGGGAGTTGGTAGGAAGAAGTATAGAGATTATTCTTATGGGGAATAGAAGAGAGGGAGTTCCTCTTCTGACACCTGGTGAAGTTCTTCACCATATGGCTTTGAGGGTGAGGCAAGGTGAATGAGGAAGTTTCAGAGGCAATAGTGAATTATTATTGTCAGCACTTTTAAGGCTGGAAGGTTATTAGAAATAGACATGCCATGAAAGCATTAAAGTTCTTTCATTCTTACCTTCGCTGGTTTTCTTGTTTTACTGCAGCAGTCTTTGAACTCTGGTTGCTTTTGTATTCATACAGATTCTAAGCAAATTGTGAATATTTATGAAATTAATATATTATTGTGAGAGACCATCCTGCTGAATATCAAGAAGTATATTGTAGCAGGTAAATGCAGGGACTTTGAAATCCTGACTGGCACTCAAAACTTTGTCATCTTGAGTTACTTCAGCTTCAGATTTCTCATCTGTAAAATTGGGATAATAATAGCCACCTTACAGTATTATAGTTGGAATCAAATGAGATCTTTTTTATACATGTGTTTATGTATATAAAAACATTTAGCATAGTTCCTGTCATGTGGTAAATACTCATTAAATGGTAGCTGGTTATTTTTTCCTCTTTTTCTTCCTTTGCTACTACTCTTGGTACTACTCTATCACTTCTTCCATCTTGCTTGTAGGGCCAGAACCTTAATGAAACAGAAAACATAATTAGATATGGTTCACAGCCACAGATTTTGAAAAATATATCATTATTCTCTTAGACATGGCTTAATAGATCTTAACCAAATAGAAACTCCGTAAAAAAGACTTTTTTCATGAGAGGATTGTTACATTGACTTAAGATAGCCTTGCAAATGAATATTAAAAAATTATTTTATAGTGTATTTGGTTAATGCAAATAAAACAGGCTTTTTGTGAACTTAGGGAGTATACAGAAATAAAAGTTCAAAGTATTGTCATTTCTTATTGCTCACAAAACACAAGCTGTTTTTTTTCTGAAGGAGTGCCTTTTAAAAAATTCTTAGAGAAATGTTTTGTCTGGTGTTAAGAATAGTCATGGTAGAGTTCTTGTCCAGTGTATGAGGCACTATTTTGTGGAAATGGGATGGAAAATCTTCCTAATGATTTATACTAATGGAGATGAGCATTAGTGTGGATACTATATTTGGTTATGGTCTGCATCATGCGATTATTTTTACAGCACAATTAACTTCCTGATTAGACTTTGTTTGGCTGCTATATCCAGGGTACTTGCTGGGTGAAGACCTGGGTAAGGCAACTAGGAGGAGGACAAACCTACTAGTTTCAGTTGGTACGAGACCTCGGTTCTGATCTCAGTTCCTACTCACATAGCTGTAAGTTTTAGATAAATTCCTCAACTACTTTCCTCACCTTTAAAATGAGGTAATACCATTTGGTTTTTAAAGATCTTTTTCAGCTAGAAGCTTTTAAGATACATATGGAGGTAGCTTGGCCTTTCCGGAAACGCAGCAGTGACACATTTTCGCCACAAGAGGGTAAAAGTCCAGTCAGTCAGCATGTGCAGTGTTTTGACAAGAAGATAGTGTCCTTGGAAATGAGGAGGTCACATTGCTCTTATATCCATTTAGTTTAAATAAATTATGGAGTTTCTTGCTTTTCTGATTCTACTTGAATTAAATATATTTCTGCTTTTCCTATGTTCAACTTTCTAGATAGGAGTGTGACAAATAATAAGGGAGAAGAGTAGAGGTTTCTAGTCGGCAGGGATTCATTTAATTTTGTTCTCCAAGATAATGAATGGCTCTCAGATGACCAGTGGGCAACTTTGATGGGAGACACAATAGTGTGGGTGACCAAATTCAATTATTTGTGGTCACCTTCTTCCCCCCAAATACACAGGCACACACACAAATGACACTCAACCCTAATTATCTCCATTGTCTTTGAAATCCGAAGGATGAAAATGAAATGTCTGAGAAAACAATAGAACGAGCACAGCACTTATAATTAAAACCTAGGTTCTAGCCTTTCTTTGTCACTTAATATCTATTTAACCATGGACATCACAAGCTCAGATCCCCAGTTTCCTTATTTGGAAAATTAAGGTGTTGAATTCTGACCTATGCAGTCCCTTTCAGTAACGTAATTCTAAGATTCTGTAAAAATTCTTTAATGTTTATGTGAAGGGCAGTGATAGTCTTGATACAACCTTATAATTAAGTAGTATCTTGTAAAAATAGTACATAATTTCTTTTTTTTTTTTTTTTTGGACAAGGAACAGAACTATAGATGTTGTTAAGGCATAAACATTAAAGTATTAAACTACACAAGAGCAAGAAGAACACTCCACTGAGATTTTTCTAATCCTACAAATTCTCTGGACCATAGGCTCAGGGTGCAACAAATCAATCAAGAGGGGGCCATTAATAGGTAGGTAGGTTAAGCTGATGTGGGGTATAGCTGATAATGAAACATTCATAGGGGAAGTCATTTGGGGATGAGTGAGCTTTGAAAAGAGGGTATCTATATCACAAAGGGAATCTATATCAAAAAGCTGGAGTCAGAATCCATTTCTTCCAGCTACATAAGTGGAAATAACTTTGATCCAGAGTCCAGTTATATGAGTCTGAGTTGCTGTCTGAGAGCACTGGATAATGTGGAAGGAACAAAGAGGGCACGGAGTCCAAATAGACAAGCTGAGTGTCTAGAAGGCAACAGAGCGAATGGTTGCAGAAGCGTGCTTGTGAACACAGGCAAGGATTAGTACTTAGAATTTGATACGTACATAAGAGAGTCGAAGCCAGCCAGGCAGACTGGATAGAATTTAGGATTATGAGCAAAAGACAAAATTTTAACCTGTCGTGGCTTTAATTAAGCACCATCCTTGGTGTTGGTAGGCAGGGACTGCTTAGTAAATCCAAGGCTCCACACATTTGAGGCTAGTGATAATATCACTGACAAACTCTACATGATTTGTATGGCTCTGATGGCTTCACACTCCACTGGATACACATAGTCACAGATCTGTGCACTAATACTGCAGAGTTCGTTTCACAGAACTGGCTAGTAAAAAATTTGGCAAGCAAGGTAGCTTTCCGAGTGCTCCTAGGAATGGAGCCCAGCTGTTCCCTTTGGGCTTTGAGCTGTTGGAATTCATTGGGATAGCAGCTAGAAAGAATGAAACTGTAACATTTTCAGCCTAGTTCATGACAGCAAAGCAGAGGTGTTAGAATTTCTATTCCAGAGGTTTACACTACAAGTAACTTAACCTGATTGTGTGTCTTAATATTACTGGGCTTCTGACCGCTGAAATATGGCTTGGATCGATGGTGGTTTGGAGAAAGTAGAAAGAGGGCTATCCATCATTCAGAGGCTCCATAGAAGCTGCCTGATAATGCTGCTTTCACCAAGCAGCCATCTGTCCATCCATCCATCAGTAGGATGAAATGAGATTTAGCGGAACAGGCAGCCGTAACTCTGAGACACTTTCTGACCAACAATTGTAGCCCTGGCCTGAGTCTGACCACAAAGCACAGCACTGGGGTTTGGCGGGATGTGGCAGCAAGTGTAGTCTCTTTCCCATCAGTGCAAGCCTAGAATGTGTTCCGTATGAGACCAGAGCACAGCTATACTTCCCATATAAAATTTGATAAACTTGGGGTGACCAGCAAATAGTAATGTTCTTTCAGCTCCATATTGTTTTACAAGTTGAACAGATCCTTTTGATGGAAAGTTTTTTGTTTGACTTGGAGAAGAAATAGTATTAAGACCTGATTTCATTTTGCTGGAATCTCACCACAGTATACCCTTGAATTTGCATCCTATATTGTTGGAATGCTTTGTAAGTGCTAATGAATCAGGATAACCACTTTTTCTCAATTGAAAACACTGGGTACTTTTGGCACTTCCCACTTTGTTGTAGTATTGAGGGATAAGGCTAAATTAAATTTGAAAATAATTTAGTTATTTTATATGAATTATTTTTCCTATTAAATTGAAAATTGTACCTAGGTTGTTAGGTAGCAGAAATTGAATTTTCTTTTATTTTTCTCTACTTAATATTAGTGGTGTCAATATGAAGGAAAGAAAATATGGATAGAGAAATGTGTAAAAGACGAGAAGCTAGAAGCTAGATTACTCCTAAAACAGATAACCAGGCTCTGAGTGATTAAATGTTAACTGTCATCTTCCTGCTTCCCTGCCAGGTGCTGAGACCTCTAAGGACCTTTTGGTCAGTTACACATCTTCCTTGACTTACAATGGGGTTATGTCCTGAGAAACCCATTGTAATTTGAAAATACGTTTAATATACCTAACTTAACATCATAGCTTAGCGTGGCCTAACCTAAATGTTCTCATTTACATTAGCCTGTAGTTGTGCAAAATCATCTAACACAAAGCCTATTTTATAATAAAGCGTTGAATATCTCATGTAATATATTGAGTACTGTGCTGAAAGGGAAAAACAGTGTGGTTGTTTGGGTATAGGGTGGTTCTAAGTGTATTGGTTGTCTATCCTTGTGATGGTGTGGCTGATTGGGAGGTGTGGTTCACTACTACTGCCGAGCATCACTAGAAAGTATTGTACTGCATATTGCTAGCCCAGGAAAAGGTCAAAATTCAAAAGTATGGTTTTAACTTAATATATATGCAATTCATACTGTTGTAAAGTTGTAAAATTGTTTTTTTTTATTTTTTTTAAGATTTATTTATTTATTTATTTATTTATTCATGATAGAGAGAGAGAGAGAGGCAGAGACACAGGAGGAGGGAGAAGCAGGCTTCATGCTGGGAGCCCGACGTGGGACTCAGTCCCAGGATCCTGGGATCACGGCCTGAGCCAAAGGCAGGCGATAAACTGCTGAGCCACCCAGGGATCCCCAAGTTGTAAAATTGTTAAGTCAAATCATTGCTAAGGCAGGGACTGTGAGTATAGTTCTGTGCTCATGTTGCCTATTCTGGTATGTTTCCTACCATGGCCAGCTTCCTTGACTGCTTTTTTGAAGTGGTCACTTCAGACCTCAGCTCCTGCTCTTTGTTCTGAAGCCTTGCTTTTCATTTCAGATTGGGGGAGGGGTCAGGGGAGCCTAATGTACCGGAGATGCCTCGGAAATGAGAGCCTTGGATGAATTCCTGGGCCTATTGATCCACCGGCAGTTTATGCATCCTGACATTCATAATCTCAGTAGGCTGCTGATGTTCCTGATTAATGGGCCCAGGGGCTGTCCATCCGTCACTTCACATTAATTACTGAAGAGGTGTTTTTCCAGTGATTTACCTGACAGCGGGCTGTGATAAATACCCCTAAGCAGAGTGGGCAGTGATTAATCATGGGGCCACACCCCTCCCCCCACTTTCCCTTCCCCCTAACCACAGGCCAGCATTGGGACCTGACCAAAGAGTGCCCCCTCCCCATAAGCTATCTATCTCCATAATTGCTGGTGGATGCATATTTATTGGGGCAGTGGACCTGGCAGATAGCATTCTAGAATTTTTGCCAAAGATGATGAAAAATAAATCTTCTTAGTAGGAAGAGTAACTAGTATGTTTTTACATGGGGCAGAAAAGTATATATGAGCTGCCTTTATGTTGCTTTTAAGAAATCTGGTGGAAGTATTGCCTACCTACTCTGCATGTATTCAGCACTATGGTAGTTGCTCTGTGAGCTTGAAATAGAGGAGAAAGTACAGTTTTTGTTTTTGTGATTTTTTTTTTATGTCTATTTAGGGAGAATCTATGAACACATATGAGAAATTAGAGAACATTTCAAGGCACTAATATAATCTTGGGAGAATTGGGATAGAACTCCAGGCTTTCAGTTCTTACTTTGGCTTTAGAAAATGAAATTCAGTAAAATATTTGAATATTAAGTATATTCTACATGTCAAGCACTCTATTCAACCCTGGAACTAGGAAGATGAATGTGATGCAGCACATACCTCGGTAAGCAAAGTCTAGTGCCCTTGGCTTCAGTCTCTCAAGCTTTAAAATAAGCTTTTCTAGGAAGTTAAGTATTTTAAATTAGTTTAAAATTTAAAGTGATTTACACAATTACTTTTTTTTTTTTTAAAGTAGGCTCCATGCTGTGCGGCTACTGCAGCAGGGCTTGAACTGGCCCTGAGATCAAGACCTGAGCTGAGATCCAAGACACTTGACTGAGCCACCCAGGCACCCCTAAAATTATTTTAATATTAACTTTCACATTAATTTTTTTCTTGGGACATCTACTGAGTACTTGTTATGTTCCTGAAGATACAAGAAACATGTGGGAAATAGTTTTTGCTCTTAAGAAACTATATTACAGAATATGAGGTGACATTCATAAGTGAGACACTTAAGAATATGTTAGTATATAATGAAACAAATACTGTAGATATGAATGCACATGAATTCACAGAAGCGTGAAATCAGTGTGTTTTCAAACAGTTAAAAGGGAAAAGCTGGATTTGAGATAAGGTTTTTGAAGGAATAGTGACTAGGAAGAGCATTTAAACTGAGACAATTCAAGGAGAGCATTTTAAAAGTTGGAGTGAAAAGATCATGAGGCCATCCAATGCAGAATGGAGGATTTGTGTCTGAGAGTGATAGAAAATATGATTGAAATGCTAGAGTGACACCAAATTATTGAGAACCTTGAATCTTGGGTAAGATTTAATTTATATCTTATAGACTCTGGTGAGTCACCAAGGTTTTGAGCAAGCAATTATGAAAAAAAGGTGTGTGTTAAAGTATTATATATTGATGTGCCTGATGTTATTTGGAATTACTAGAGTATCTTAGAATACTCTCACTGTCTTCTTTTCTAAGGTTGTTCCGAACAAAACTATTAAACAGATTAAAAATATAAATAAAATATAAAAATATTACAAAAAACAGATTAAAAATATAGATCAATATATGTCCCTGAGTACAATACAAAGATTGTGTGGTTTGGTTATATGTAGAATAGATAATAAAGTTTTACAATCTTTACACATCTAAGTTGAGTAAGTCAGTGGAACTTTTAAGTAATGACTACAGAATTAAATTAGGAAAGACTATAACCTTAAGTTTTAAGAAACAAATTGATCTTTGGTCTTAACTAATGTAACTTCATTAAGGTTGTGCTAATTACTCACTGGCTTCTCAAAGCCAAGAATCAGAAATTAAGGAATCAGTGCTGTCACCTATATTTTGATAGGAATTTCTAGGGAATGTGATTTTTTTTCATTAAAAAATTAATGTATAATTTACATGCAGTAAAATTTGCTTTTCTTAGAGTATATTGTGTGAATTTTGGTAAAAGCATGCAGTCCTATAAATCTCACACAATTCATATACAGAACAGTTCCGTCAATGCAGAAAATTCCTCTCTGCCCCTTTGTAATCAGCCCCTCACCTGAGCTTGAGTTATAGTTACATATAACTACTGATATATTTTCTGCCCCTCAATTTTTGCTTTTTGTAGAATGTCTCATAAGTGGAATTGTATTTCCCTAGTGGTAAATGATACTGAGCATTTTGTGGTGTGCTTATTTGCCATCTTTATATCTTTTTTGGTGAAGTATTGTTCAAATTGCTGTTTATTTTTGGATATTGAGTTTTGAGAGGCCATTATGTATTCTGGATTTGTTATTAGATATGCATTTTGGAAATATTTTCCTCTGTTTTGTGATTTGTCTTTTTATTCTCTTAAATGTGTCTGTGAAAAACAGTTCTTAGTTTTGCTGAAGTCCAGTTTATTGATTTAAACATTTTTTTCTTATTTTATGGATCATGCTTTTGGTATTGTACCTAATAAATTTTTGCTTAACCCAAAGTCAAAAAGATTTCTGCCTATATTTTCTTCTGGTAGCGTTAATAGTTTTAGGTTTTATATTTAAGGCTGTGATTCATTTTGAGTTAGTTTTTGTATATGGTGTGAGGTATGAATAGAATTTATCTTTTTGTTATAACAAATTTTTAATTTTTTCAGCACCATTTATTGGAAAGATTTTCCTTTTACCATTGAATTTTTGTTGTTCTTTTGCTGAAAATCAGTTGATCATATATGTGTGGGTCTGTTTCTGGACTTTTCCCCCCCATTCTGTTGATCTATATATTTATCTTTTCTCCAATGCCACACTGATTTGATTACTATACTTTATAGTAAACAGATAAGGTAGTATAAGATAGAGTAAGTTGTCTTCACTTTGTTGTTCTTTATCAGAGTTGTTTTGGCTTTTTTAGTTTCTTTGCCTCTCTCTATTTGTTTCAGAATGAGCTTGTTTCTATAAAATTCCTTCTGGGATTCTGATTAAAATATGAAGACAATTTGGGGAGAATTCACATCTTGATATTGAGTCTTCCGATTCGTGAACTTTATTTAGATATTCTTTGATTTCTTTTATTCAGTGTCTTACAGTTTTCAGCATAGATTCTACATATATTTTGTTAGATTTATACATAAGTTATTTCATGTTTTTGAGTGATGTTGTAAGTGGTACTCATTACATTTTCTGTTTTTATTTGTTCATTGATAGCATATAGAACACTACTTGTATTTAGCTACCTTGCTAAATTCACTTATTAGTTCTGCTAACTTTGTTGTAAAGTCTGTGGGATTTTATATGTAGAAAGTAATTCAGCAAAGACAATTTCTTTACAATTTGGATATCTTTTTTTTTTTTTTTTTTTAATTGCATTGGCTGGAACCTTCATTTCACTATTGAGTGGAAGTGGTGAGAGTGATCATCCTTACCTTGTTTTTGATTTTAGGAGGAAAACCATTGATTTTTCACCATCAAGTGTGATGTAAGCTGTATGTTTTTATAACTGTTTCATTTTTGTTTTCTGTTTTTTTGTGTGGATAACCTTTATCAAAGTGAAGAAGTTCCCTTTTGTTCCCAAGCTTGCTGAAATTTTTTTGTTATGGATGAATGTTGAATTTTATCATACTTTTTGTGCATCTGTTGAGATGGTTATATATTTTATCTTCTTTGATCTTTTGCTATGGCGAATTATATTTTGTTCGGCTGAGAAAGTTTTTGTTTCTTCTTCAGTTTTGAAAGATATCCTTGCTGGGTATAGAATTCTGGATTGACAGTTTTTTCTGTCAGCACTTTAATGATATCTGGCTTTATAATTCCTAAAAGTTCTTATGCTGTTCCTCTGTATATAATTGGCCTTTTTCATTATAGCTGCTTTTAAGCTTTATCTTTTATTCTTTCTTCCTGCAGTTTGAATATGATTTGTCGAGGTGTTGATTTCAGCATAGATTCTCAAGTTGTTTGTTTGATAATGCTGAGCTTTTTGGATACGTGGTTAGACATACTTTATTATAGAAAATTCTTGGATTTATCTTTTTATGCATTGCTATGTCACATATTCTCTCTCTTTTATTTCCTGGGATTTCAAGTACACATATGTTAGATTATTTGCTATTTTCCTATAGTACTTGGATACTGTCTTATGTTTTTTGGTTTTGTTTGTTTGTTTGTTTTTTCAATTCTCTTTTCTTGTTTGTTTCAGTTTTAGTAATTTCTGTTGACCCATCTTTACCAATTCTTTCCATGGGTGTGTCGACTCCATTGATAAGGTCATTGAAGGTTTTTATCTCTGTTACTTAGTGTTTTTATTTCTAGCATTTCCATTTGGTTCTTCTAGTTTCTGCCTCTCTGCTTAAATTGCCCGTCTGTTGTACATGTTGTCCACATTTGCCATTAGAACTTTTAACATCATAGTTTTTATTATTTTTTAAAGATTTTATTTATTTATGAGAGACAGAGGCAGAGACATAGGCAGAGGGAGAAGCAGGCTCCCTGCAGGGAGTCTGATGTGGGACTCAATCCCAGGACCCCAGAATCATGACCTGAGCCAAAGCCAGATGCTCAACTACTGAGCCACCCTGGTGCCCCTAACATCATAACTATTTTAAATTCCATTTACATTAGTTTGAACATCCGGATCATATCTGAGTCTGGCTCTGTTGGTTGTCTCTTAACAATCCAGGTTATGTTTGTTTCATTTTTGATTTTTGTGATTTTGTTCTTTTTTTATATTTTTTGGTTAAAATCTGCACATTGTGTTAGAGTAGTAAATACTATTTATGCCTGGAGATGAACTTGCTTTATCTTTTGCTGTGATGTTTGTGTGTATGTTGAGGGGAGAGGGGTTTGAGCCAGAACATTCTGGTCAGGATTTTGAGCTGAATTTGGGTTTTATTGTTAGGTTACTTTCCATTTACCATGGTCTTCAGCTTTTTCTTATGTTAGCTTGTGGTTTGGGTGCAGTTTGGTTTGCTAAAGAGTTTCTCTTCTAGTCTGCTCTCCCCTCAGCTTTAGGTCTTCCCTTTGAACTTGCATTGAGAGAAGTCTCTGTTCTTTGTTCTTCCCCAAGCAGTAAATTGCTGTTGTGTCATACTAGGCTGTTGTTGGGGAAAGAGGAGTGGGGCATGGCATTTTTTGCTGGTTTGGTTCAGTCTCCGTTTTAAGGTAGATGCTTTCCCCCTGAATCTCAGGGTGGGGCTTTTTCAGCAATCTTGCCCCTTCCTTAGGGGTAGAGGTGTTGTTGTTTTTTCTTTTTCTTCTTCTTCTTTTTTTTTTTTTTTTCTTTTTCACTTTGCCTAGCTGCAGTGGGCCTTCACTTGCTGCTGAGGGTAACAGGATTTGTTGCCTTTCCCCAGCCACTTAAAGCTTTTTCCCCCCTTTTCTTTCCTGTAGGGGAGGTAGGCGAGAAGGATCCAGGTGGGGCTTGCTACTTTGCCCACATGGGATGCTATTTCTTTCTTCCAAGTTTATACCACAAGGCTAGACTTTTATTTCACTGTCTCTTGCCTAGTTCTTAGTCTCTTGAGCCTCCAGTGAGGTCTGTGGAAAAGATTCTGTGAGTGGGTGAGAATTCCCTTTGTTTCTGTGTTTGCGTTTGGTTCTGTCTTCTGCTGATAGTCCAATTTGGCCTTAGCAACTTTTAAAACATTTTAACCGAGTTCTTCATTCTGGCTTTTATGGTGTCTAGTATTCACTACAGGTAAGGAAGTGTTCATGTCCCTTCTCTCCTTTGAGGACTATGTCTTCTTTCCTTAGATTTTGGGTTAGGTGCTTGTCTTCTGACTTTGCTTCTCTGATGAATTCAAGAAAATTTGTGATTGTGCACATTTTCCACCTTTTATTTGGTTTGTGTTAAGGGTGGAAATGACATTCTCCATCTTTCTACACCATAAACAGTGTCCAGAAGTTCTACTTACTTGAGGATATGATTTAGATATGGGATTTTTGTTGGTTGGAATACCATTTAAATTTGTCATTCTCAATTTCTGTTCCCAAATTGTTATTTTTGTTTGTTCTTTCATTTATTCTACAAAAAGAAAAAAATTATTTTGATTCTATGTAATATGTCAGGGACTGTGTTAAGTGTGGGGGGATGCAGTGATGGACAGGAAAACATAATTCCTTCTCTAATGAACGTATAGTACAGTGGTGAAGACCAGAGAATTTTTTTTTTTTATTTTTTTATTTATTTATGATAGTCACAGAGAGAGAAAGAGGGAGAGGCAGAGACACAGGCAGAGGGAGAAGCAGGCTCCATGCACTGAGAGCCCGACGTGGGATTCAATCCCGGGTCTCCAGGATCGCGCCCTGGGCCAAAGGCAGGCGCCAAACCGCTGCGCCACCCAGGGATCCCAAGACCAGAGAATTAAAGAAGTAATTGTAATCAAATATAAGAGCTATAACAGGAGAGGTATATGGCAATGATACCTCACCTAATCTAAAATCATTAGGTAAGGCTCTCCAAAAAAGAATAATGATAGAGACCTCTAAAGCCTAAGTAGAAATTAGGTTAAGTTGGTTAGGAGGCTGCAGGGGGAGTAAGACTAGATAGAGGGAAGAGGTTGTGTAGAAACTAAGATGAGAAAACCAGTAACATGGAGAGTTCAAGAATCTGAAAGAAGTTTGATGTGGCTGTGTGGCATATGAAGACAGAAGTGACAAAAGCTAAGAGAAATTGGTTGGAACCAGGTTATAGTCTTATACACCATGTTTAAAAAGTTGATTTTATCATAAGGATGATGGGAAGTTGTAAGATTTTAGGGAGGAGGATACCTAAGTAGCTAATTGTTTTAAAAGGATCATTCTTGATGCAAGGTAAAGAATGAATAGAAAGTAAGCAACACAGAGAGACCATACAGATGGGTTTTTATAATATTCTGGGCATTTGTGTGAGTTTAACTTGGGGTATCTTTAAAGATGGAGAAAATTATACAGATTGAAGAGGTACTTAGGTATAAAGATGAGTGGTACTTGTGATTGAGTTTGGAGAGAAAAGAAGATTTTTGAAGTATATCCAGTGAAGGTCTTTGAAGACCCTGGCTTCTTTCCTTAGATTTTGTGTTAGTTGCTTTTCCTATGACCTTCTCTGTGAGTTCAAGAAAATCTGTGATTATGCACATTTTCTACCTTTTATTTTGTATGTGTCAAGGGTGGAAATGATATTCTCCAGCTTTCTACATCCTCAACAGTGTCCAGAAGTCCTGCCTATTTGAGAATGTGTCTGCAGAACCTCCAAATTTCCTTTTTCCCCTAAGAGAGTAGAAAGGAAATATATTTGGTTCACTTTAATTATACCACCATTCATGGCCCATGTCTCAAAATTCATTGAGGTTTTGAGTAGAAGTAAATCAGAAAAGGAGACAAGGAAAAAAAAATCTAAGTAATAGGTAAGCCATACTGAATAAAGTTGGTTCTTTTCCCTGATTGTTTTGAGTCCTGAGAAATACAGAAGAGTGTTTGATTCCTTCAGTGTTGATGTTTAGCCTGTTGGCATATAAACAAATAAAATCTGCAAACTGTCTTCCTTGTTATTTTGGAACAAAAATAGCATACAATCGATCTTCTGAAAGAGCTGTTCCATGCAGAGAGAAATTTACTATATTTAATCACTTAATTTCCTTGTTTTTCCCAGATGTTTTTAGTCAACATTTCATGTGGTAGATGTAAAAACCTTTAAAACAAGCATTGGGGAGAACAAGTCTTCTAAGACTCCACAGTGTCACCAAGGTAGTGACCACCGCCACCAGTAGCTGTGGCAAGTGTTATACAGAACACAGTGGTGGATGGCAACAGTGTTTTCCTAGGATTGGAGGAGCAAAGTTTTAATTTTCAGAGAAGGGAAAGTTAGTGATAGACGCCTCTATATGATTCAAGATTTCAGTGGTTAAGGTGTAAAAGTATGTGTAGAGCTCATGAAGGTAAACAATTTTCCTTTATTTTACTTCTCAGAATGATAAAGTTTAAATATGGTATGTTAACACAATGTTAAAGTTAGTGTGATTCAGAAAATTCAAGAATTGTTTATTGAGGATATACTGTGGAGTGCAGAGTTCTGAGCAGTTTTAAGCTTGAATATCAGTCAAAGCTGGGTTTCAATTCTGTTCCCACTGCTTACTAGCTAGATGTATGACATTGATTCTTAGTGACCTTGTCTTTAAAATGGTAATAGTTGTACATATCTTGAAGACTTGTTTTTGATGGTTAAATGAGATAATATATATGAGCATTTAGCGTAGTGCTTTATTCATCAACTTTAGTGCAGTTCAGATTTAAGTTATGTTGCCATGTACAGTTCTTTAAATCCAACAGACTATAAGGTTTTTTTTTTTATAGTATTGGAAACATTCATAGTCTCAGCACTTTTCAGTACTGACCAAAAGTGGGTAATACTTTAAAAATATAGAGTATCATTTTTTTGATGGTGGTAGTACATTGTGGTATTCAGGAATGAACCAGGTATGGAGGACAGGGATTTAACCTGGCTCCGGTTTAATTTTTCTCTCACCATTAGTTTGCACATTAAGTCTCTTTCTGTAAATAGATATGTACTATGTGTCACATATGGTACATTAAGAAAGGTCTACTTGTGGGATAATAGGGACAACGATAATAGCACAACAATAAAGAATTCTTAAATTTCATTGAGAATACTTTCACCTATTCAGAGTCTCAAATTAAGGAGAAACATCTGGATTCATATTGCTTTGTGTTAGGAACATTTGCTTTTATACTCATTTATTTACCAAACATTTATTGAACACCGTCCATTGCCAGGAATGGTGCTAGGCACTGAGAATATAAGATTGTGATAAGGCATTTCTTGCTTTCAAGGAGCTCAGAGTATAATTGAGAATTGAGTGAGCTAGTAGTTTGGTATGGCAGCAAGGAGCAGAAAATACCTCCCCCACATTTACTCAGGAAATATTTATTGAAATCTACAACATGCAGCAGGCATTCAAAGAGATCATTTAGGGCTGCATCTCAAAAGGAACAGTCCTACATCATTCTTGGCAAGTAGATCTTCAAATAGTAATGGAGAATCTTGGATTTGGATTCACTATAGAACAGGCATGGTGTAATCTTAGGCAAGACTAGATCTCTGAACACTTGCTGATCAGCTTTCTTGACCCACTGGTCTTCCTCTGGCTTTTCTTTACTTCCATGGCTCCATGGCTCAATTATTTTTGGAACAGCTTTTGAAGAAGCAAAAGGAAGTAGTTAGATCTTCTGATCTCCTAGACATCAGCTAATTGATATGGTTTTCCTAACTGTTTTTCCCCGCAAAGGATTGTCAGATATTAAAGCTGAAGGTTCTGAACACACTGGGATATTCGTATTGTCATAAAGCATCAAAGCATATTGCCAAAAGGGAGTTAGGAGCACACACACTGGAGTCAGATAATCTGGATTAGAATCAGCCACATTCTAGTTCTTTGGCCTTTAGTGTGTTAACATCCCCATGGCTTAGTTTTCTCATCTGTAAATTGGACTGGTAGTAATACTGCTTTGTAGGGTTTTGGGAGACTTGAATGAAGATGATACTATTTGAATATCATCAAATAAGCAAATAATAACTGATAAGGGTTCAAGATAGGCATCATAAAGTTCATATATTAAAGTTAATACACTCTGCTCAAGTAAAAGGCATTTCTGATCCTTACTTAGAAGCCTGTTATTCTTATTTTATAGATACTTTGAACAATGGAATTTATAGCACTCTAAGAGAAATGAAAATGCTTAGAGTGGCAAGATATGACAGGTAATGGAGGAGCAGAAACAATAAAAATAGTACTCTACTAGTAATCTGGAGGTCATAATATAGTTGTGTTGTATGTGGGCTGAGAGCAGCCTTTCACAATGAGTAAGGCCCTGATGTGTTACTTTGTACATGACCAGTTTAGCAGTTTGGATAATGCTTCCCATTAATGAATCTGTTTCTTCCATACCTTTGAGTAAGGATTATGTAAGGTCCTCAAAATGAGTGTCTAAAACTTATTTTTTCAGTCCAGGTGTTAAAAGAAAGCCTTAGGAATCATCTCCTCAACTGTAGATAGTAATGTTATAAGTTATTGTCTTTATTCTGTTTATTTGAAATATAAGCTATATTTTGGGAACCTGGTTTGAATAGAAGTTAAGAATAAACCTTCAAGTGGATGTAGGAATTATTTTGTGTTTTCAAGTATAAAATATGTCATTGTATTAACTAGTGCAAGTGCATTTACGGAAGGATGCATTAAGAAAACTACAGCAGAATCAGTCGTGGTTCATTAGCAGATTTTATAGTTTTTAAATGTGAAGCCATTTCTCTGCTGTCCAAGTATAATTTTTTATGTTATTATATCACACACAAGTGCCTCTGTGTTGTGTTTAGGTCAAGTGTATTTTAAAGTGAAGCTCTTTTGCAGAGGAAGGACATTTTTGTTTTTTTTTATTTGCAGAAATATGCTGAGCTGTGGGAGTATAGAACCTTACAAGAGTGGAAAGATTAGGTATAGGTTTATTCCAAATTTTATTATTTTGCCAAAGACTCCTGGTAAGGTGGTGTAATCTTCAGATGTCTTTTATTTTTTTAAATCTTAAGATGTCTTACTCATGTTTTACTTTCCCTTTTGTCTTGCTCTACAACAAAAATTTTAAATCATTTGAAATAATGTTTTCTGCGCCTGCTGTGAAAATCTCTGATATGAGTATGCTGTTTAGTATTTTTAAAGTCAATCAAGTAAAACAACTTAGTGAATAAATTGATTTTAAATTATGATACAAATCTAAAATTTTTAAATTAAACTAAAATAATTAAAAAACAAGATTAAAAAACAAGACCAGTGCAAATAGTAAGGGTATTTTTTTTTTTTTTTTTTTTAGTAAGGGTATTTTATGGAATTTTTTTCAGTCTCATCTGTGTGTATGATTTCATACTGTGTCATGTGAAATGTCTTTAACAGGAGTGCAGGAAAAATTTTGAAAAAAACTAGCTTAGAAAGTCTAACAGGAATCTATGCTCATAGCAGATAAGTCTTACAAAGCTTTTTAAAAAAATACAAAAAGTAGAAGAATATGTAGTAATATGTTTGTAGTGATTATTTTTATAAGGAGAGAATGCAGCTTTTTAAGTTTTAGGTTTGTTGTATGATGCTTTTGCATTAAGAAAAATACCCCTAAAACTTAACCTTTTTAGCTAGTTTTATACCTTACTAAATTTTTTCTTAAAATGATTTTCTGTTACAGACCTTTGAGTCATCTATTATCTTTTAAAAAGGTAACCTGTTTGACCTCTCTCTTTCTAACTTGGAGATGTCATTCCTCAGGTAGTAGACCATAGTGACCAAATAGAAGAACTTTGTAATCTATTGTGATCAGAACACTGAATATTCTGTAAAAGTTTGTAAATGAATAGTAACTGCTACATTCCCAAGTTCATCACCCAGTACTCCAAAGTTATATATGCCCATTGCTGAAAAATCAGAACTTAAGCATTTGTGACTGAATTCAAGTGACTGAAAAACTGATTTTGTACAGGCTTTAATGAATCCTGAACTTTGCTAAGGTACAAATAAGTTTTAAGAAAGATGTTGGATATATGAGCCTGATTTATATATGAATATGAGGCTCAAGGTGCTTTAACTCCTGAGGTGAATAATTGAGCACTTCCAAACATTATATCCTACCTAGCACTACCCTTACGTTTCTAATAAAGATATAACAGAGCAAGTATTGATAGATTTTCGAATCTTACAGTTGTTAACTTTTTGTTGGATCATTCTTAATACCTTGTACTTGCTCTCTAACTCGTTCCAGTGAGGTATTTATCTCTTCAGCTCAACTGAAACCATTCCAGTGTCACCAATAACCTCCATCCTGCCAAATCCAGGAGGAGAATCTCAGTTCTTCCTACTTGACCTTTCTGTATTTAATACAAATGACTACTCTTGCCTTTTAAAAATGTTTTTTAAAAAAATGTTTTCTTCACTTGGCTTCTGGGATACTACATGCTTCTGTTCCTCCTGTTTTCTTCTTCATTCTTTACTGGCCCACATCTTCTCTTCCTGACATCTAAAGGTTGTAATTTTTCCTGTGGTTCAGTTCCCCTGGCCTTCTTTCTGTGTCACTCCCTAGTAGTAGCCTAATCTTGTTTCTTGACTTGAATCCTTATGGTGATGACTCCCAAAATTTTATCTTCCAATTCTTTCACCTCCCTTGAACTTTAGACTTACATTTCCAATTGCTTGCTTAGCAACTGTATAGGGTGTCCAAAAAGCATTCAAATTTAAAATGTACAGATCACAACTCTTGATTTCTCTTTTCCTATTTCCTTCCCCTAGTCTTCTGTACTTAGTAAATGTAACTGTCTTCACCCAGGTTGATCAGACCAAACTCTCAAAATGACTCCTCTTTTCTTTTCACGTCCCATACAGTCATTCCACCAAGTTTTTGTTAGCTTACCCTTCAGTATATTTCATTACTCTGGCTACTTCTTGTGACCTCCTCTGTTGAAGGAGACATGCTTGCATGCCTATTAGTTTTTAGACTTTTTTTTTTTTTTTTACAGATTTTCCTCCTTCTACTCTTACTCTTTGTAGTCAGTTCCTTACATCTCTGCCAGAATGATCTTTAGCAAAGGTGAGTCAGATCATGTCATTGTCTTACTGAAACCTTCTAGTGATTTTTCAACACATTCAAAATAAATTTCAAAGCTCTTGCCTTGGCCTGTGGGCCCCTACTTGTTCTGGCCGTTAGTTATCTTCTAGTACCCCTTTTTACTCTGTTGTCTTGCCTCAGAGCTTTTGCACTTGTTCTTTTTTCCTAGAATTCTCTTTTCCCTGGATGATTTGTGTGACTCTCTGGCTCAGTTCAAGTATCAGCTCAGGTATCAACTCCTCAGAGTGGTCTTCCCTGCTTTGCTCTATGGTTTTCCCTTCTAAAATAGCCATATGTCTTATCACTCTATATCTTTGTCCCTGTGTTATTTTACTCCATCGCATTTATCACTATCAGACTTTATATGTTTCAGTGTTTATTTTTTGTCTCTACTATTATAGTGTAGCTGCATGAGGCCAGAGACTTGTTTTGTTTTGTGTTCCTAGTGCCTAAGACGGGACTTGGCACATAATAGGTGTTCGGTAAATGTTTGTGGAATGAATAAATGTATGGGCCCTGAATCACAGCTGGAGGTTAGGGAAGTATCATCTGTTGAGAAGTCTCACTTGTCATGATCAGACAGGTATTTATTTAGTGTCAAATGTAGTGCTGTGGCATTGTAGATAAAAAGACACTAACCCTACTCTGAAGGAACTTACTGTTCAGAAGAGAACCAGACATGCAAACACATAACTGTAAAGCAATATGATAATTGCTTTAGTGAAGGTATATGTAAAGGTATATAGTGGGAACTTACTAGTAGTACAAGAACAGATGAGGAAGAGTCAGTGACGAAGTTACAGACGAGGTAATCTTTAAAGTGAGAGTTGAAGGACAGGTAGGAGATCATTAGGCAAGCATCCAACAGAAAAGGTAGTAAGTCTTAAACCTTTGGTGTGAGAAGGCAGCTGGTCATGTTTCTAGTAGTACCAGGAGTTGGAATTGATGGAATATGAAGTCTGAAATTAGGAGTGGCTGGAAATGAAACTAGGTAGATAGATATTTTTAGGGGTGGCAGTGTTAGATCACATAGAGCCAAATACACTATGCAAGATACTTTAAAGGTTTTATGTGATAAGGACCACTGAAGAATTTTGAACAAGGAAATGGCCAAATCTAATTTGTATTTTAGAAAATTACTGGAAGCAGTGTAGAAGTAGAATGAACAGGGCTTGGTAATTGATTGAAATGTCAGGGATAATGACTTCCAGGTTGCTGGTGTGAACAGCTGGGTTGACAGTGATTCCATTCCCCTAACTATGAAATTGGGGAGGGAAGAGCAGAGAATCTTTCTGAGGGGATGGCTAGAATTTAAAAGTATATAATTATGTTCTCAGAAATCTGTTAGTTTACTTGTGTCACTTAACATATTTTGTATATTACATTTAATTAAAAACATCATTAAATTTAGGGTTTTTTTTTTGAGATTTTATGAGAGAGAGAGAAAGAGAAAGAGTGTGTGTGTGTGTGGGGGGGGGGGTTTGGGGGCAGAGACACAGGCAGAGGGAGAAGCAGGCTCCATGCAGGGAGCCTGACGTGGGACTCGGTCTTGGGACTCCAGGATCATGCCCTGGGCTGAAGGCAGTGCTAAACTGCTGAGCCACCGGAGCTGCCCTAAATTTACTTTCAAGATATTTTTATTCCTTCCAAATGGACATATATGATGCTGAACTGAAAGATTCTGGCATCTCTTAGTTTTGCCAGTTTGTAAGTAGACCAGTGAGAATAAGAATGTTCTTAATAGAATAATAACACAAAGGAAGCTTTATTATATGCAAAGAAATGATTCTAAATCTAGGGCCCTTCACAGTTTTAAATATATCTGAAAAAAATGCTCATAAATTTGAGTTGAGGATAACTTTTACCACATAGTTATGTTGTTTAATCAGTCTTATTTTCTAATTTGTGAAATATAAGTAGACTTCTTTTGATGCTTTATTGTTTTGATTCTTGTGAACTTATGGAACATTTAAAGTGTTTTGTCTATGCAGAGATAAGCTTACCTACACATTTATGTTTTAGTTGATTTCTTGGTTTGGTATATTGCCTTGTTGTTAAAAGTGAAAATTCTGAAACAGGTAATACACAAGAGGATAAGCAGACTGTTTGTTCTTGTGGTATTAGATATGGCAAGATATTAGCCCAGTGCTATCATGTTAGATATGTAACACAGACCCAAACATGGGCCACATATGTAATTTAAAATTCTCTAGTAGTCACGTTTAAAAAAACATAATTAATTTTAATGTGTTTTATTTAACCCATATTTCAAAATAGTATCCCTTCAACATATATAAATTTAAAAATGTTAATGAGACATTTTCCTTTTATTCTTATTTTATTTTTTTGGTGTACTGGGCCTTTGAAATCCAGGGGGTGTTTTTACGTGCATAGCACATCTCAGTTTAGGCTGGCCACTTTTCAAATGCTCAATAGCAACATGTGGCTAATGGTTATGTATTGGACAGTGTTGTTCTAGACCATTCTTAGACTGAAAGTAAAAGTTCTCAGCATTTGCAACATTTGAGGGTATCTTTTCAACATCAAGTAATTTATATGCTACTTGCTTTATTATACTGTCAAGTATATTAAAGAGGTCACTCTTTTCTCCAATCATCATTTTCCTATTTGGAGTCCTTTTGTCCAATAAAGATCTGTTTATCAGTTTTCATTGCCTTTGCTTTCTCCTACAGCAGTTCATGGTAATGGCCTCGTACAAAAACAATAGCATATTTTTAAATTTTAGGAATCTTGTTTTTAATTACAAAAATACTACATTTATTGTAACAAATTCACACACTACTGAGGTATGTGTATAAAAAGATAATTAATCCTTAATTCTTTTTCATCTCTCATTTTCTTTTTTTTTTTCATCTCTCATTTTCTACTCCACTGTTAACAGTTTATTTTTTTTAACTTTTAAACATTTTATTTATTTATTCATGAGAGCCACAGAGACACAGAGACATAGGCAGAGGGAGAAGCAGGCTTCCTGTGGGGAGCCTAATGAGGGACTCGATCCCAGGACCCCAGGATCGCGACCTGTGCCAAAGACAGACACTCAACAACTGAGCCACCCAGGTACCCTGTTAACAGTTTATATGATAGTCTTTCTTCCCTTAGAAAATACATTTATGAGAAATTATTTTTTTTAAGATTTTACTTATTTATTCATGAGAGACCCAGAAAGAGGCAGAGACATAGGCAGAGGGAGAAGCAGGCTCCCTATACGGAGCCTGATGTGGGACTTGATCCCAGGACTCTGGGATCATGACCTGAGCTGAGGGCAGATGCTCAACCACTGAGCCACCCAGGTGCCCTGAGAAATTCTTAAGAAAATTGCTACTTTGAAAATACCTCTTAAAGTGTTTCTTAGTAATGAAAAAAAAATTTGTTTTCTGCAATAAAAACATTTATTTTACCACATATTTAATACAATTTAGGTTTTAATTATGGCTATGCTAATTCTCCATAACAAAAAATAATATATTTTCTAGGTATGATTTTTCCACAAAAAGTGTGTGATAGTCTGATAGCATCCTTCACTTTGATTTTCTTAGTATTTATCATACAGACTAGACCTAGTGCATCAGTCTTAGGAAAACTATTGAGAGCTTTAGCAGTTTCTCAAGGGATTTTTCTTAATCCCTTGACATTTTCTTTCTTGTTTCCTATTCTGTCATCATCCTTGTTACATTTTTCCCTCCTTCAGTTGTTACTGGTTTGATTCAGTCAGATATTCATTCCCCAAGGGTTTTGCTGTGAGATGAACACTTCTTTCAACATTATCTTCATAGACTTCAGGAAATCCGTTCTTTTCAAAATTTGTATTTTTACTTTGCAACTGAGTTACATTGTGTTTACTTTGAATTATTAGATGTTTACAATATTAGACTGTTAGTAAGAGAATGATAGGCAAAACCAGGATACATAGTTACAGTAGATATTTGTGTTAGGTAGAAATGGATTTTATAAGTGATCAAGGCACATTTTGAATATTGTATCAAAAGGGCTTTTGATTCTCTCTGCAAACTTATAATTAAGAAACTCAACTACTTATTTAAGTAATAGCTAACTTTTATTGAGACTTTACCATGACTGGCAAATTTGTATACATATTTTATTTAATTTGTTCAGTGTGCCTATGAAATAAGCCTGTTATTATCCTCATTTTATGTTTTGAGTAAGCTAAGGCTTAGAGTGGTACATTTTGCCCCAATAAACTTAAGTAATTTGTCAAAGGTAAGGGCTAATCAAGTGTGAGACTGGGATTCTAACCCAGGAAACAGCTTATGTTGACTGCTCATTCATGTAATGCACACACACACTTCTGAAAAAAAAAAAAAGATTGGATTATAATAATAAACATTAAAAAGTAAAATGGAAATGTTAAAAGTGATTAAAGATAAAAGAAGAAAACAAATATCAGAACAACATCAACACAGCTATTAAAGAAAACATAAGACCAGGGAAATCAGGGGGAGGGTGGAAGGTAATAGGACTTCTGTGACAAAACCTTAGTCATTAAAATTTAAAAATGACTGGATAGGATAAAATGCAGAATAGGCAAACCTGGAGAGAAAACTAGTGATAGGAAAGGTGGATCTGAAGGTATTGCCTTGAATGAATAGAATTGGTAAAAGCCTCAAAGCTAAAATAATCAAGAAGCATAGTGTTGTTCTAGTAGAAAAATAATAAACACACAGTAGACACTTGAACACCAAATACCTAAGAGAATATCTTGAGAAAGAGAGATTACCTACAAAGCAATGATAGATTGACAACAGATTGCTTAACAGTAACAATGAAAGTCAAAATCCTTTAAAGGATGAGAGCAGTGTAAAGATATTTTCAGACAAAACCTAAGAGTACATATGGAAAGCATTGTGAAATAAAAGTATTGTACAGTTGTTTAGGAGACATATACAAATAATAGTTAGCTTTAGATATTTAGATAAGCACTTAAGTTAAAACTAACAGACTAGAAATAAGAGCATAGAGCTTTTTGAGCAATAGAAGAAAAAAACTTGATCAGCCTGAAAGAAAACAGGAAAATAAAATTACAAAAAGTAGGATAAATGGAAAGGAAGCACAAAATAAAAAGATAGAAAATACTTCCAAATGCATCCATAATTGCAATAAATGTAAATGGACTAAATTTGACAAAAGACTGACACTGACAGAATGGGTAAAGAATACACTCTTTAGTTGTATACTTTTTGCAAGAGACCTATAACACAGGTTGAAAGGAAAAGGACAAGATACCTAATGATACCAGTGAAAGTTACCATAGTTATATTACTTTTAGGCAAAAAAGACTTTGTACTCCTCCAGTTCAACAATAGAAGGGATTGCTGCATAATGGTAAAAGTAACAATTTACAAGGAAAATAGAACAATTCTAAATTTTATTTGTTAACATCAAAAATTACATAAAAATATAAGAATTGATATACTAAGTCAGATAAATCAATAAATCCACATACATAGGTATTTTACATATACATCTTCATGATTAATTAAGCTAACAGATAATAAGGCTGTGATTTGAACAGTGCTTTAATAAACATGATTTAGGGATCCCTGGGTGGCGCAGCGGTTTGGCGCCTGCCTTTGGCCCAGAGCGCAATCCTGGAGACCCGGGATCGAATCCCACATCAGGCCTCCCGGTGCATGGAGCCTGCTTCTCCCTCTGCCTATGTCTCTGCCTCTCTCTCTCTGTGACTATCATAAATAAATTAAAAAAAAAAAAAAAACATGATTTAATGAACACACGTGCACCACCCATGATTAACTAAACAGATAACAGGTAAGGGTATCATTTGAATAATACTTCAATAAACTTGATTAATGATTACACACAGGTACGGCACCCCAAAATTTGATTGGTATACATTACTTTTAGGCACAGATGAGACATTTACCAAAATTGACCATTTATTAGACCATAAAACCAAATCAACAAATTTTGAAGAATTGATCTCATTTTGACCACAGGTAATTAAGTTGGAAATCAATTTAAAAATAATATATAGGGCAGTCTGGGTGGCTCAGCGGTTTAGTGCTGCCTTTGGCCCAGGGTGTGATCCTGGAGATCCGGGATCGAGGCTCCCTGCATGGAGCCTGCCTCTCTTCCTCTGCCTGTCTCTTCCTCTTTCTCTCTGTCTCTCTCATGAATAAATAAGTAAAATCTTAAAAAAATATATAGGCTTTAGATACTTCTGAATAACTTATGCGATGAAAAAACATGGAAATAGGTATTTTCATTATCATGCTTTCCAAGAATCAAAAACCTTGTGAGATCTAAAAGGGCTTAGACACAATGAAATGCAATAGCAGTATACTCATGTTAGTGCCCAGATTGTGGTTTTTAAAATACTGTTTTCATTAAAGTGAACCAGAACTTCTTGAAAAATGTGGCTGATTCCAGCACTGGGTAGGGCATAGTAGGACATCTTGTCATGAAAAAAAGGAAAAGAAGAAACTGTCAGGGACAACTTGGGGTTCTTTCAAAAGGACCCTCAGACAGGACAGCCACTGGCCAAAGATAGGTTGAGCTTCAAGAGGAATAATTAGTGCAGTGGATTGAAACACAAAGTTAAAATCAACAAAATGTTGGTCACCTTTGGAAGATGCCATGAAACCAGTTTATTCAGAAACTGGTAAATAAATAATGAAGTATTCTGTCTTAGGCATATAAACTGTATCTCTGAGTCACAAAATAGTTGGTGAGAGAAAGTTCATTTTAAAATAATTTCAGCTAATAAATGCAAAAAGAACAACAATTAGAATGTCATCGTTTTGCAAACCCTGATGAAATAGTATGTCTTGGCAGTATTCATCAGAAGCTGCTAAAACCATTGGGTGGCAAACTCATTCTAAGCTTTATGGTGAATGGTACAGGCTGACAGTACATGAACCCACTGATCAATGAATATTAACATTACAAAAAGGAGACAATCAGACATTTTAGCTTTCCGATGTGACACAGTAGGGAGTTCAAAGCACCATTTAAGACATATCTTGCAATAAAAAAATTAAACCCAAATCCTATCAAGCCTTTGGAACAACCACTACTTTTTAGGACTACAGAGACTATATAAGAATTTATTGAACAATACTACAAGAATGCAATCAGCAAAGTTCAGAATGTGGGAAACTCTATAGGACAAATAACCCAGTTTCTTTAACAAATGAATGGCAAGACAGGAAAACAAAAAGTTTGACAGGTACCTATAAATTAAAAGACCAGCATGTAGATCTTTTTGGATCCTGATTTTAACAAACCAAGTGTTCACATAAAAGGAGACAGTTGGCAAAATTTTGGCACTGGATATGTGATGATAGAAGGAATTATTTCCTTTTTTTTTTTTTAAGGTGTGTATTGGTATTATGGTTTTGTTAAAAAAAATCTGAATCTTTTAAAGATAGATACTGAGGGTACTTAAGGATAAAATGAAGTGATATTTGAGAATGTGCACAGATAAAATGAGGAAACACTGGCCATGATTTGAAGCTGAGTGATGGGCATTTGAGAGTTATAAATGTTTTCTTTTTTTATATATGTTTGAAAATTTTGTAATACAAAAGTTATAATATAGCTAATTAAGTCACTAACTCAGAAGTTAAATAGGAATAGAGTGTTATCCTAAAGAAAATTGAAGGAAGAAAAATTAAAGATGGAGAAGAAATTAATGATATGAAAATGATACAGGGAAGATCCTTTTTCTGTTTATTAACATACATGAATTTTGCCTTGTGTCCTTCCCAAAGGAATTTGACATGATTTTAAAAAGGGACAGAGAAATAAATATTACCAGACATCTGGGATGGATTAATCATTGTATTTATACACCCAACTTAAATCTGTGTTTACTGGAAAAGAGGAGAAAGGGACACATTTGCTCTACCTAAAGGGATTATGTAACTTTGAGAGACATGCTTTTTTTCCCCCTTCTTTTTCATACATGCGAGATGGGGTAAGATGGTAGTTCCTTTCAACTTCGGTGTGCAAAAGTTAAAAAATGTTTTTCAGATGGGCATTTCCTTTATCTAATAACTGAAAAGTGAGATTTTAACATTGAATTTTAACCTAGGAAATCATAGCTTACTTTGATGGTTTTACTTCTGCTTTCAGAAAAAAATATTAGATTGACTGGCAAATGTGAAGGGACTTTCGGAGTTGGAAAACAATTTTGCAACCATCATAATAAAGATCGAATCAGATTAGAATCATTAGTGGATGCTAAATCTAGGGGGATATTTTGATGAGGAACAGGCTCTTGCAGTGTTACCCTATGGATTGCTTTTATCAAGGTATTGTCCAATTTCTGTACTGAATAATTACTGTGCATTTTTTCCCTTGCAACTAAAAGCATTACTAGCAGATAAATATGGGTAAAAGATGTACTGGTACTCTTTGTAGTATTTTTACTTTTGTAACTTACCTGTGTATTTAAAATTATTTCGTTTTAAGTAAAAAGGCAAGATATATGCTGTTATGATGCATTCTAATGAGCTAACAAAGTGATAGTGCTTAATTTATTCTTGAAGAATGGATAGTTAACATGCCTGTTAGGCAGTTTCTCTCAAATATCAGATGTCTCAAGTGAGCCATTGGTAAGCACTAGATCAAATCAGTTCATGGTTGAATTATCCAATGAATGCCTTAAGTGTCAGTATTCTCTATTGTTGAATGAAGAGAGATCCATATGTTTTATATACCAAACATAGACAAATGACATTAAAATTTTGTTATAAAGATGGAAAAGCTTGATTTGTTTTGTGCTAGTTCACTTACTCATGAAGATGGGGCAGAGAGGTACGCAGAGGAAGTTACTGATTATTTTCTCTCAAGGAATATTTGAAACTATAGAAGCAATTGGACAGATTCTCAGATACGATCCTTGTGTTCAGAAGTGTTGTATATAAAAAGATGATTTGACCTAAATCATAGAATTGCAAGCTCATTTGTATTTTAAAGGTGTATATTAGCAATTAATTCATAAAGGAATCAATTTTCATCTCCTTTATAAAATATAATTTTGAACAGAATTTCATATTCATGGCCATTCTAGGATGAGTTGGCTACAAAATATACCCCAAATAACTGATTCTCCCTTCCAATTAAAAAGCAAACTGGAGGGCAGCCCGGGTGGCTCAGCGGTTTAGCGCCGCCTTCAGCCCAGGGCGGGAACCTGGAGACCCGGGATCGAGTCCCGCGTCGGGCTCCCTGCATGGAGCCTGCTTCTCCCTCTGCCTGTGTCTCTGCCTCTCTCTCTCTATGTCTATCATAAATAAATAAATATTTAAAAAAAAAGCAAACTGGACCAATAAAAGCATGTGGAATGTTTTTAAAAAGTTAAAACTATGTTAAAAGAGAGAAAACATCAAGTACTATTAGTAAATAAATAAATGGATAGGAAAATTTTAATCTAAGGTACATTTAAAAAATTGTATATGAAAGGCATCCCTTCTCCCCTTGTTAAAGGCCTTCTGTGCCTACAGTTGCAAAAGAAGTTCACAAAAATACAACAAGGCTTTAAACTGAATTGGCATGATCTTGAAAGTCCACAAGATGGGGATGCTTTTCTTTTTTCGTATGTCTGTGAGTTACTATAAAAGAATTGTTCTAGCCAGTGGTGTAACGGAGCATCTCCTGGTGGCCTGAGAGCTGATTATTAAAATTTTAGAAATTATGCAAACTGATTGTTAAACATAGCCATCATTAAAAATTACACAGCTTATTATTAAATAGTATTTATAAAAAGGTAATACTTAAACTTCATCACTTCCTAATTATTTCACTATATTTTACTATAATTTATGTTCTTGAAGTTATTTATGAATATTGGACCTTTAGGTTGAAATACTGTGTCATGGAATACTACTGTGTCTTTTCCCAGCTCTGATTTCAGTGATGTTACAGTGATAGCTTGAAATTAGCTATGGTGGGAATATTTATGTTATACAGTTAGGCAAATGCCATAAATCAGGGCTTGATTTATTGTTTATTGCTTGTCTAGATGTAAGGTGATGGAGAAAATGCTAATAATGCAAACTTAAAAGTGTCATGTCTTTAGCTATTACATTGTACATAGCTCAAAAATTTGAGAATACATTTTGCAATTCAAAAATGATTATCCACTTTAGCAAAGATGTTACTCATATTGCTGACATCATTGATGTAAGCAAAAATATCAACCAGCACTCTGAATTACATGTGGAAAACCGGTTGCTAAACATTTACCAGCACATTCTGATCATGGCATAATTGAGTTCAGTGTTTTGGTAAGAAGTGGATAATATAAATTCGTTAGACTATTTTTCAGCTTTAGGAAATCATATCATGACATATATATATATAATCATTAACTAAGAAAAAAGAAAGGTTGAGTGTTAAGAGTCTTAAGCTGTGACACAAATAATTTTAAATTTGAAGCCTTTGATATATGTTTCTTGTGGAAGAGAAATAGAATCATAGAATTGCAAGCTCAAAGAGTGCTTAAAATAAATCCAGACCAATCTACAGCTAGAAATTCTTTCTTTAGTGTATCAGTCAGTCATCTAGACGTAGAGACAGAGCTCATTACCTGATAATAGTGTTGGAGAGCTCTTAGAGTTCTATAGACTGGGAAAACTCAACCATGTTTTCCTTTCATTTCTACCAATTGGTTCTGGTACTGACCTCTGGAGAAACATAGAAGAGAACATTTATCTCTTCTGTAGAACAACCAATCTTCAGGTATAAAGGTAGTTTGGATGTTTTCCATTTAGAGCTCTTTGGGCAAGAAATACACCTTTATTTAGTTCTTTCAACTCTATTTTGTGTGTATTTTCTGAGCTCTGTAATCTGAAACTGTGTTGCCTTTTTAAACATCCACATCTCTACCCTTTGGGGTTTATTGACTTTGTGGATGAAGTAAAAGCCTTTAAATTTTTGTGTGTGCAAATTATACACAAGTCAAATGTTAGGTTGTTTAAACTTTTTTTCTTAAAGTAGATGTTTGTATTTACATTTTTAGCACAGCATTCCAGATTGTAGAAATGACATTAAATCATAATTTTATCATTTTTGGAATTTCTTAATCCTACTGATTTTATGTCACTAGCAGATTTGATAAGCACTGAGTAGTTATTGTTTATATTCAAATTATTGTTTAAAATGTTGAATTTCAAAGGGCTGTAGGGACACAGATCACTTTAAAATAATCCTAAATTCACTATTACCTATTATATTTTTTTCTGTGGGTGCTACTAGTTCTGTTAAATAGCTCACATTTTCCATCTTATATTCAGAAATTCATCATGATGTATATTGTCAGATGCTTTCCTGAGATCAAGATACATGATGTCTGTGGATCCCCTCCAGTGATATACACTTTAGTACTTCTGTCTTTGAAAAATAGGCATTTTTGAAAAATCCTGGCACGTCTAAATGTTAAAGTCATTTTCACCCACAATTAGAAAATCCATCATAATAATTTGTGGGTTAGATAATAATAAAAACATTAAAAGAGAAAGGGACTGAGAATTCCTAGGAACACTTGATGATCAGGGCCATGGTATATACCTGGGCTGAAAAGAAAACAGCCTGTGCCATGAGAGCCCAGGTTCTTTACTGAGAAGGTATTCTGGATCAGGTGAGAATTTAGGGATCTGGAAGTAGTTTCTCTCTTACTATCTATTTCCTTTGAAATGTATGTAGTGAAATCTTAACAATGAGTACTTCTGAGTGTGTGAAAGGGTGTTTCTTAATGTATTGCACTTCTTATTCTCTTTGCTGTGGATACCCTAATACTTCATAGTATGATTTTGAACATTAAAAGAACTCAAGTTGTCTAGCACATTTTCTTGTATTTTTCCGATAGCAAAGGTTTATTTAAACATTTGTTAAATTTTTTCCCTTTGTTAATTTCCTTTGACCAACCATGGTGGAGGATATCAAGAAATTACTAATGTGAGTTGTCTCACCACATTTCTTGGTCTCCACTCTTCTTCATTCTGCTTTATTGCTGTTTTTTATTGCTGCTGGAAGAAAATTTATAGTAGTTCACTTGATTAAATAGTAAGCATCTTATAGAAGGCAGCCCTAGATTAGTTGTCTCATTTTCTAGCCCACATTCAAGTTATTTTTTAAAACCTTATTTATGTGTATACTTATGTTGAACAAACGTGTTTTTAGGGATCCTCCTTGAATATACTTTTCAGTGTAAATTCTGAGCTCCAGTAATAGGGAGATAGTAGTATTTTATGAGTACTTAAAAGCTGGCACTCACTTTTCTAATACTTTTAATTCAGAGAAGATAAGGCTGCTTGTTAAAAAGGTAGAGAGGACTTGGGACATAGAGATAAAGAGTTTTGGGAATATGAAGAAAGAGGATATACGGATAAAATTCATGAGCTCATGAGTTACTTTGGAATTTACTTTCCTTAGTTCCTTACCTGATTGCTTTAATTATTTTATGGCAGGTTTTATTTTCTTTTAACATGAGGGTTTCTGTAGGATGGATTAGTAGGCCCTCTACTGAGTCTTTAAAAGTCTCTTAATTCAATACATTGTAATTAGTTTTTGGTAATTGAATTATTCTCTCTTGCAGATTGAGGTGATACCATGCAGCAAGCAACAGAGAGATGCAGAGTTCGAGCCAGAAGGCCTGACATGGCACTTTATGTACCTAAAGCTCGAAGGAATGTAGTGTTGCTCAAGTCAGGTGATGAGGAAAAAAGCTGTGGTTCATCTAACTCCGTGGTGAAAAAAGAAGATGGTTTCTTTCAAAAGGAGATCTTTAGAGATAAATCTGAGATTCAAAGACTAAGCATTAATCCTGATAAAAAGGAGCACAACTGTAGAGAAGGAAAGAAAATTTCAACAAAATTCAGAAAAGACACGTGCCTTCAAGAAAGAAAGAAAGATAGGATTTGTGTTAAGAGGGAAAGTATAGAATCTAAAGAAACATTATCCCAGGGACATCAGCAAAGCATCCCAGATCCTGGGATGATACCTAGTATATCTTTACAAAGACATTTTAAACCAAAAGAGGTGGAGTGTTTGGAAGTTGAAACCACAGATGTGGCAGGACCTGGGAAGTTGCTTCTGTCTCAGTCTTGTTCAGAAATAAGTGAGGCCCAAGTTCTAAACAAACCATTCCAAAATGTGGAATTATGTGATGTCAATAGACAGGAATTAAGTGGCAAAACATTTGAAGGCAGACGTTTAGAAAGCAGAATTGAAACTGATGCTAAGGTTGTGGAGATACTATCCCAGTTTCCTGGAGTTTTTAGTTCTGTGTTGAAACCTGAGAGTGTGATCGTACCTGTAAAACTCAGTTCTGATTCTGGAATTGTACAACAAAGCATGCAAACATCGTGTGGAATGTTGACTCTCAGCAGTGGAGGCATCACTGCTATTTCTGTTCCTGGAAGCCCAGATGGTATCACTGACCAAACTTCCATAGACTTTGAAGCTGAGAATGTTAGTGATGTAGCCAACAGTACAGATTTCGTCTTGAGTCAGAGAGGTGTAGATTCCATTCCTGAGGTTGTGGATCACCTCTCTTATAAAATGACTATGGGCAGCAAATTAGAGAATGTAAATGGCATTTTTGATCCAACAGTGATTAAAGAGTGTGAGGAGAATGACAGCACTGTAGATGACTTATGTATAAAGTATGAACCTTCTGATACAGCTCTCCTTGTTCATGAAACAGATACAGATAATGGGTTGAAGAGTGTAGGTGACATTACCAATAAGGCATGTAAGATGGACGTTACAGATGTCCCATCTGATCATATAACTATGGGCAGCCCTTGTGTAGTTGCAGTTAGAACAGCTGATGAGGCCTGTAGCAGCACAGATAGTTTATCAAAATATTTAGAAATGAGTGCAGATACAGCCCCTCTTCATGTAGCTAGAAGTGGGAATGACACAGGAAATTTCAGCAACCTGACTGCTTGCTCAGATATTTATGCTGAGAGTATTTCATCTAGTTTCACAGAGTCAACAGGAAAGTTGATAGAGAGCTTGTCAGATTGTGCTTCTTCTTTACCTATAAAGAAGATTGCTGGTAGTAATTGTAACACTTTTTTGGACTCTGAACTCAGTATGTTAAATGGGACAAAAGTACTTTCAGACAGTGCCTTTGGCAATGATCTAGATTGTAGTGGTGATATAACAGAGGCATTGCATGAACTAAAAACTGCTGAAGAGTTCAAAACAAAAGAGGAAGATGACTCAGAAAATGTAGAATTTGGTGTATCCTTTCCTGATATAGAATCTGTATCTATGGAAACATCCATGGAACCAAAAGCAACGGAAATGTCTCACGTGGAGGGAAGTGCTGCTACTGAGGAGAGCTGGGAGTCTTTGTTTAATGATGATGGGGACTGCTTGGATCCACGTCTTCTACAAGAGGTCTGTTTGGTAGAAGTTGCTTGATGCTTAACATAATGTATAGATTGATAGAACCTGGTATTTTGGGGGTAATTTTAACAGACATTTGTGCACACTCATACATTCACACATATTACATCCAGTATAAGGGTTCCTGCGATGAAAAAGAAAACAGTATTGTAGATTGAGAAAAGAATGCCTGGCAGATCTTTAAAAAGTAAAACATACCAAATTGAGCTGTATCTATTTTAGCCAAAGCCTGAAAGATCTTATTGAATAGATTAAATATGAATTTAATGGATTCTGGCTATCTATTGAAGAAGTACAGAGGGAACTTCTCCATGCAGAGGGATTTTCTGCATTGACAAGATGTATTTTACACAGGCCTGAGGGGATAATAACTTAGTATTCATATATATTTTGTCTTTTCTGGAGAGTTTGGAATGTTGCCGGACACTAGATGGAAGGAAATACAGAAAGGGAAGGGTAAAATAAGGGAAGGTATGATTGTTTATGTAGTTTAGTTTATGTTGAGTTATATCACCAATGGTTGTTGAGTACATATAGAAGATAGGAGTGAATAATGACATGCTGGTTAGTTAGAGTTCATAAATACAAAATGTTGGGTTTGAACGCATTTTAGAAATTATTTAATCTTTCATTTTCTTAATTTAGGTGTTCACTTTGTAGTATTTAAAATCCTTACCATAAATAAGAATCTTTGGTTTTAAATAGAACCACTTCCCTCTTCATTTCTTGTAGTGGGTTCACATAACTTTTGTCTGGAAGGGGAAAAAATAATTTCCCTTTGAAGTCTCCAATTTTTTAAATGAGGAAATTGAAGCTTAGCAGTCATATCTTTAAGAAAGGCAGAATCAGGTTTTCAGTCTAGTTCCCTCATTCCAATGTTTATGTTCTTTCTACCCGACCACATCTTTACCTATAAAATAGTTTTGTTTAGTGATTCCAGAGAGCCTATTAAATATGAAAGGACTAATACTTTTGTTTCTGAGAACTGAACCAGAAGTACAGAAAAATGATCACATGTATGTGAAGAGACATGTGAGATTGAAGGAGGGGGCAGCCCATTGCACAGACTGACTTTTCAGTACCAAGCTATTCCTTGTCATGCTTAGGTGTTTGCACGTTCACTTGTACCACAGTTAGCACTTTTTATGGTCAAGCCAGGAAACACTGTGTCCTAAACATTCCTTAGACAGAAATATAGAACAGGAGGCATCTAGGAATGGGCATCCATGAACCCTTTGAAATTGCACGTAAAATTTTATATGTGTGTGCAGTTTTTTATAGCTTTCATCAGATTCTCAAAGATAGTGCTTCCCAAAGTATGGTCCCTAGACCAGCAGCATGAGCATCACCTGGGAACTTGTTAGAAATGCAAACTTTTTGGCTCAACAGTCTGTATATTTAGGTGTTTTGCAGGTGACTCTGATGCACATAAAGTGAGAACCATTGCTCAAAAGGTAATATGTGAGTGTGGTAACTAGAGATGGCTGTCCAATCATAACTAGAAAGAAAAACACTGTTCAGCAGAGGTTTTAGACCCAAATTAGATTAAATACTAGGAATGTGGTAAGTTAGGTGAATATAAAGAAGTTATTAAGGATCCAATCATTGGAAGAAAGTTTCAGTGTTTATATGAGTTGGCAAAGAGATTACCTGAGGGGTAGGGAGCACAGATATGCATAGGAGAAAAGAAAGAGTTTCCTACAAAAGAAAGGCATGGCACACAGAGCCTTTTATACATGGTGAGACTCAGTAAATATTTATTGAATGGATGTAGATGATAGGGCAGAGTTGGAGTATCGTGCTTTTTTAGGGTGGACTCCACGGGCTTTCAATAATACTTCATTATTGCTAGAACTTGGATTCTGTATGGTGGTAGCTTAGGGATACAGCTCCTATAATCGGGGAAGAGGGTTCAAGTGTGCACTCTGTTTTTTAGGTCTTAACGCTGTAGAATAGGTGCAGAAGAATGTAGGCAACCACTCAGTGTTTTGAGGAGCATAGTAATGTAACCAAAGAGGACACTTGTGTGACCTAAAGCTGGGAATGGCTAGGAAATGAAGTATGTAATGTTTTAAGCTGAAGACAGCCAGTGCCTGGGTGTTGTGTTTGGATACCACGTACTGAGTTGGTGCTTGTCAGGGAGTGGGATCTGTAGTTTAGGGATAATGGGTGATGAGAGCAAGAAGGAAGGAAATGGATTGAGAAATGCAGGTAGCAGATCAGCTCCAAACTATGATCTCCTGTGCTTTGAGTTTTAGGAGATATAATAATAATGTTATTAAAAGATGTCACAAATCCAGTAACATTAATAGCCCTCTGGTGACTATTATTCTTAATTTATTATTTATATTGTTCCAAACATACTTTATTAAAGGCTAAACCAGAACGTCTGCCTATCTTTGAAAACTTGCCAGCCAATGATTTTTGGCTTTTTTCCCAGTGGGCCTGTTTCTTTGTTGACAATGGCTACACATTAAGGTATGTCTAATACTTCTAATAGGCAGGGAGGTATGCTATAGAGGAGGGTGTGACGGCCATTGGCATGTGAAGCAATTTTCCTGCAACATTTGAACTTCTACAACTACCTGAGTGGATATAGATCCTAGATAGGACATTACTGATCTCCTGGAACTGCAGTTCTTGAATCTCTAAAGATCACACTTAATCTTCTAAAGCCATCGTTTGGGATGCCCAGACATTTAAGTTGGTAACTGATAAAGAAAAAGATGTTGGCATGACTTCTAACCCTCTGAGATCTTGGTACAAAACTTCCATAGTCCCTGCTGCCTCCTGTAGTGATCTGCAAATCTATTTTGATTGGTAGTAGAGCTAGTAAGATAGAGCAGCATAACTTTGTTTTGATAGACTGTGGCATCTGGTCCCTTTACTGGCCACTTCTGGCTTTAATTTGACACTGGTCATTTCTGGCCTTGATTTAGGTAGGAGTCTGGTTTTGTTACAGAAGACTACTAGCAATGTTTATAACCATGGAAAAGAGAAGAATAAAGAAATGCCACCCATCCCCAACTATCTCCCTTTATGTGTACTGACTCAACGTCCTATAGACTTCTGTAAAAATGCTCTCTGTTTTTAAGTAGGAAACCCAAAAGTGAAAGGAAAAATTCATAATCCAACCACTAAAAGCAAATTATATGAAGTACTATGAAGGGAGGAAAGTCCATAAGCCATCTTCTAGGGACTTCGTTAAAGTTGATACCTTGTCGTTTTGCATTTAAATGGAAAGGTGTGTACTTAGAGTTTTGATAAACTGTAAATTGTAAATAACTGGATATATATGATTATTAACACTACCATTTTATTTTTTATTTATTTTTATTTATTTATTTTTAAAAGATTTTATTTATTTACTCATGAGAAACAGAGACAGAGAGGCAGAGAAACAGGTAGAGGGAGAAGCAGGCTCCATGCAGGGAGCCCGATGTGGGACTCGATTCCGGGTCTCCAGGATCATGCCCTGGGCCGAAGGCAGGCGCTAAGCCCCTGAGCCACCCAGGCTGCCCTAACACTACCATTTTAAAGGCACTGTGTTACATGCCAGCTTTTTTCTCAGCTTCATCTAAAGTTCCTTATATTTTATTTGGAGCGGCAAGATGTAACCATGTGATTAGATAGTCACATAACAATCTGAAGGAAAATTAATATAAAACCACTGTCTAAGAGATGTCCTAAATTTGATTGCCTGTTGGGTGATCTAGACAGTGGCTTCAACCAAGGATGAGATCCCTGACGGCTAAACTGGTTGACACTGTTGCTTGTTGCTGAGGCCTTAAGATTAAACAAGATTTGAAGCCCTACTTCAGAGATTGTTCTCTGTTCCCAATTTCTGTTTACTTTTTCTGTTTTTTAAAGTTGATAGATTTTCTTTTTTTGAGCAGTTTTAGGTTTACAAAAAAAAAAAAATTGAGTGAAAAGTTCTGGGTTTCCATATACTCCCTCACTGTTTTATTACTATTTTGATTTTTATTTTCACAGCATCTTTTATTGTTAGTTGCAACTCATTTTAACAGATTTATATTTAATATTTTTATTAAAATTTCTGAATTAATATGTTATTGACTGCCTAAGTGAGGATTCCAGATGCCATATATTTGAATGCAATCACTTGGGACATCCAGTGAAGAATCTAATTGAATTATGTACTCTGTTGTTCAGTCTGCTAGTGGATGATGACTAGATCTCTGGTTCACACAGAAAGAGGGGACATTAAAGAGATACTGCTCACACCAATAGCATTTTAATTTCTGATGCTTTTTTATAACTAAAGAGAAGTAAACAGCTCTAGGTCTCTGTTGGTACAAGGAGGTATTCTTATCTCAAGCTTCAGAAATTCTTGGTGTGCCCTACTCTGTCCCTGGCAGTGCTTTTGCTTTAGTGAGCGCCATGAGATGTGGTATGTGGGGTATAGTTGGGGCAGATGGAGTAGGAGTAGTGATATGACTCATAATGTTTATTCCATTTAATTCATTCCCTGTTTAGTGACAATAGCAGGAAGGCAAAATGGTGGAATTGGCAAAGAAAACCCGAGTGTGCACTCTACCTCAGGAGAAAAATGAACTTAAGAGCTATACTCTTAAATTAAAAATTCATTTGTGTTAAAAGTTTAGTTAAAGATAGAAACATACCTTTAGGAGAATTAAACTCATCTACACTGATTTGAATTAACATAATCATTTGTATCAGAAATTGCATGTAGGGCACATTGGACACTCAGTGGCCGGGCTCTGGGAGGGAGTGTAAAAGAGGAAAAGGGCCCAACTATAGGCCTGACTGATGAAGTGGGTAGCCAACAGTCACAATATCTTTGAATTCAGACTGTTTTGTGTTATGAATTTGGAATATAAATTTGCAATAATGCCTAGATTTGAGACAAAGGGAATTTAAGTGCTAGTCAGCAACCTTGTACAGAAGATATTTTGTGTGAATTGACCAAAAACTGAGATTGCCAAGGAAAAGCCAAGAGGATGCCCAGGCATACTAAATACTAGGCTTAATGCATGAAAACAATGTTTCTGATCCTAGATGATGAGTTGTGCTATTGTATTGCCTGTCTGGAACAAGACTGACTCATTTCTTGAAGCCGTGGGTCTGAGTCTGCAGTTTGAAGGTCAGAAGTACAGATGTATTACCTGATGGGGACAGATAGGCAAGGACTAATACTCTCTAAAGTAATAAACAAGGAAACAAATTTTAGTTGGGAGAATTGGCATGGATAGGATTTAGGATCTTAGATAGCTAAACAGAGCATAATCAGGGACTAGAGAAATCAAGAAGTAGAATGGCAGTAAATGCTAAGTTTATCTGTTTTGCAATGTTTCTTTTGGACAGCCATTCTCAATGATTATCATAGCAGTACCTAAGTTATAGTTTGGGAGGATTTGAACCTCTAGCAAGCAATCTATTTTTGGGTACTCTGGTTTTAGATCTTTCTACTGCATCATTGACATCTCTCCAACTAGTCTTTCCAGTCACGCTGGGAAGAGGAGGAAATACAGATGTTTCCCTGCCTTCACAGTCCTTTCTTGACTATAAATTAAATCTCTTCGGTGGATCTTTTAGCATCTTGTCAAGAATGCCAACATCAGTCTGCCACGTTAACCTTTGTACTGTTTGATTAGGAACCGGGTCCGTGTTGGTTCAGGATGTTTACTTGATCATGACACATATTCATGTGTCATATATTACCATACAATAGAGAGAACTAGAGTTGTCAAATTTATACCCTGGCACTGGGGCCAGTAAATGATCATCTGAACCAATTGTTGGGGCACCAAACATGTCTCATTGTTACAGCTTTTTTCTTCCTTTTGCCCTTTTCCTTTTCTGTTTTCTGTTTGCTCCCTCACTTTCTTCCCTTTATAAACCCCTTAAACCATCTTTCACTGATGATAAGCAGAAGTATTGAGATATTGCTTATATCTATGCTAGAGAAATCTGTAGATGACACTTTAAGGGGCATTCTACTCATTCTTGTTACAAATTTTATGAAGCCAAAGTTATCCTTTCCGGCTTTGGTTTCCTGGTAAGGTCAGTGGAGGTGTAGCCTAGATATAGTTGATAATTTTATTTGTGGGTAGGGAATTCCATTGGAGACATTATCTACTCTTATACCTACTATATAAAATGTTAGAGTTTAAAAGTCTAAATTTATCCTTCTGTTGAAAAGGACTTAGGCCCAAAATAGTGTAAAAGAGGGCTAGAAGCTATCATTTTTGCTATATAGCATATAAATATTTATGCTGTAATACTTTACTGATAGCTTTTTAGGGAACTCCTTTTGGATGTTTTTGAACTTGGGTAATGAGAAATTTGAAAAACTTGAAATAATTTTTTCTTTTTTAAAAATAAATACTGTTGGGATGCCTGGGTGGCTCAGCAGTTGAGTGTCTGCCTTTGGCTGAGGGTGTGATCCTGGGATCCTGGGATTGAGTCCTGCATCTGGCTCCCTGCAGGGAGCCTGCTTCTCCCTCTGCCTGTGTCTGCCTCTCTCTCTGTCTCATGAATAATAAATAAAATCTTTAAAAATAAATAAACACTGCTATTTCCCTGTCTACCAAATATGAGAAGTTAAATGGGTGAAACATTTTAATACAAGCTTTTGGTTTATTCACAGTAGTGTAGACCAACATGAAAAATTCTTGGCTGTTGCTCTCAACTTTCTGTGATACTAGCACACCTTAGAATTATATCCAGATAGTCCAAAAACCTTATTATTATTTTGTTGTTGTTTATAGCTTTAGCCTGTTCTCCAACCAAATCTTTTAATTTATCAAGGTTTATAGTAAATAATGACACTTTAAATTGCTTTTCTTCAACAGAAAGTGAGTTAATCAGTTATTTAGTAGCCACAAGATGTAAGTGGAAGAGAAAAATAGAAACAAAGAACTTGAGTAACCTAACTTGTGTTAATTGAGAATTGATTGCGTGGGTTATTTCTGTAATGTTAACATGTTACATCACCAGCTTGTGGTTGAGTCTTTGTTGTTCTTGTCCCTGTGACTTGATGCCCCTGTGTTTAAATTTGTTACAGACATAACTAAGTTTAATACAACTCTATTACATATTGAAATTCAAGTTCCTTTTGTAAAATCTATGCTGAACATACATTAAATGTTTGTTGGGTGGGTGGCTAGGTGATCAGAATGACGTTGAAGGAAGAGACAGGCCCAGCTGTAATATAAGGTGTTGTGTAATGAGTATTTCAAAAGTAGTGCAGATGAGGTAAATGCTGTAAAAGGGTAGAGGAAAAGTCAAATTATATATGATTTGGGGTATATAGAGAAGGAATCATAGAAGAAGTGGTATGATATTTTGAGATGTGCAAACCGATGTTAGCACTTGCAAAATGATAAGACCAAAGCAATAAGGAGGAGGAAATAAGATATGTTTAGACATAGTGAGTATTATTCTTTGGTTGGAGTGTAGCATATTTTGAGGGATAACATGAGATAAAGCTAGAAAGGTATATTAGTATACTATTGCTGATGTAGTAAATTACCACAAACTAGTGTCTTAAAGCAACACAAATTTATTATCTTACAGTTCTGGAGGTCAGAAGTCTAAAATGGGTCTCACTGGGCTAATTAATTAAAGTGTTGGCAGGGCTGTATTCCTTTCTACAGGCTCTTGGGAAGTACCTATTCTCTTGCCTTTTTCAGCTTCTAGAGGCTGCCTACATTCTTTGGCTCATGGCCCTTCCATTTTCAAAGCCAGCAATAATCAGTTGAGTCCTTCCAATATCATCAGTCTGACTCACTGTCTCTTCTCCTCTGAGTTCTTCTGTTTTTAAGGACCCTTAGGATTATAACTGGGTCCACCCAGAAAATCTAGGATAATCTTCCTAATTTAAAGTCAGCCAATTAGCAACCTTAATTCCATCTCCTACCTCAGTTCTCCTTTGTTGTGTACTGTAATCACAGATTAAGGGAATTAGTACATATCTTTGAGAAGCAGGGCCAAATTATGAGAGCTTTAAGTGTAACCACTGAAGATCTTTGAGTGACATGGTCACAACAGTGAAGTCTAATTTATGCTTTGTATGTTATCTAGAATATACGGCTAGAAAGAAATCCGTAACCTTGTATTATCTTTTTAGTTTTGCCATAGACCCTCTCTTCCTCCTTCCTTTTCTCCTTCCCTTCCTTCTTCCTTATATCCATAAATCCTTAATCAGAGAGAATACTAATGTCCTGAACATTAATACAGCACTGTTTCTTTTTTTTTTTTTAACATTTTTTAAAATTTTTATTTATTTATGATAGTCACACAGAGAGAGAGAGAGAGGCAGAGACATAGGCAGAGGGAGAAGCATACAGCACTGTTTCTGATTGTGTTCACTGAAAGACCTTTTCATCATGTTATGGAAGGAATATTAGACTAGTAGTCAGGAGACCTGAGTTACGATTCAAACTCTGTCAGTAATTTGATTTGTAATCTTAAGGCTATCCTTTAGTCTCTCAGTGATGCAATCCTCCATCTTTATAATCAGGATAATAATAACAGCCATCGGATATGCTCATCTGACAGAGATATAAATATGACTTTATTCCAAAATAATGTAGCATATTTTTGTTTTTTGTCTGTAGAGAGTAAATAACTGGTAACTTCATAACTTTTTATGTTTCTTTCTGTATCTCAAAGAACCAAGGATCTAACAAAAAATAAAAAGCTCAGTGATCCATGCCTAATTGACCTACTCTGCCCACTCTTTTTTTCCACTACAAATAGGGATCAAGGCAATTAAGTCATAGCAAGGTCAGGTACTATTTTACAGACTTGTTTTCAAGACCAGACTACCAGGCTGTGAGATTCTTAAAACCCTCGCTTTGGGGAAGAGAATTTTAATTTAGTTGAATGGTTTTGTGGAAGCTAGCTATACATATAAAGGAATACTCAGATTTCCCTTATGCTTTTTAAACAAACACGACAGACCACTGTTAAAAGATTCTAAAAAGTTTATGATTCTTAAAATTATTTGTTATTTGCAAACTTTCCCTTGTTTTAATAGAGATATCAGAATGAATCAAATTCAGAACTTTTCCCTTTATTGATCTATCAAACACTTCTTAGTCATCAAAAAAGAAAAATCCATATGTAGGTCTTAAAATATGAAGGTTTCACATGGACAGTATAGCAGCTACTACTTCAGTACGTGTGACTCTTAGAGTAAATGTTTCAGTGGCCTGTAATAGAATTATGATGCAAACTACAAATAGGAACCATGTATATAATTAAAATTTTTCTAGCAACTACATTAAGAAAAGTAAAAAGAAACAGGTGAAATTAATAATATATCCAGAATATCATTTCAACATGTAATCAATATAAGAAATTAATGAGATTTTATTTTTTTCTATGAAGTTTTTGAAATCTGATGTGTATTTTATACATAAAACACATCTCAATTTAGATTAGTCACAGTTTTCAAGTACTCAGTAGCCACATGTGGCTGACAGCTACGGTGTTGGACAGTACAGGTGTGCTGCAGGTATATCTACATAATTGGTGCATGGTATTTTAGCACCTCTCCTTAAAGCTGTGTGTATTGCCTTGTCTAATCCCTCTGTGACATCGGCCCCACCCCCTCACTTCCCTTCACAGTCTTGCTCTCATCCTCACTTCATTCCATATTGTTCTCAGGCATTTCTCTCTTCACTGTCACAAACTCTCTCTTTACTCTGTCAAGGCTCCCTGTCATGTTTGGCTGAGATTCTCAGTAGGGAAAGTGCCATTAACAGTATGGCCTCCTACCTATCACTCTACCTGCACAAAAAATGTGTTACCAGAAATGTAAACTGATCTCACCAATATCAGTACCATGGGAAAATAAAATGAAGTTCTTCCTCCTCCTTGGAAAAGTTAGGAATCCCTGATAACAGTGATGTGTGATAGGAAAAACTGGTCAGGAGTATGTAATTTGCAGGCTTTATATCCATTATTTTGAAATATAGAATAAGAATTGTGTGTTTTTCTGTTATTAACACTTTGTATTTAACCAGCCCCAGAAGCCAAAACACTGAATAGTTTCCTTAGAAATGGGATAGAAGTATATAAGTTCAATTTTACTGACAAAGGTTAGAACAAAGGACCATAATCAAATGTTCCTGCCAGACCATTGTGCCTCTTTTCCTTCCTCTTTATAGTCAGTTCTTAGGATTTATAATTCCAAGGTATTGTAGTCATGCATTGTTTACCTTTCACAATGCAGTATTTAGCCCCAATTTATAAATGCACAGACATGCGGTGATTTGTTTTGGTTTTTGCAGAGTAACTCATAGAGGCAAAGCCAGAAATCCAAAAATGAAATTAAGAAAACAGTTCCATTTACAATTGCATTTAAAAACTATTTAGTAATTTCACAAAAGAAGTATGAAACTTGTACTTCAGAAACTACAAAACATTGTTGGAAGAAATTAAGACCTAAATAAATGGAAAGATATCCCATGTTCATATTTTCTTAATATTGTTGAGATACTTCTTGGGGCACCCAGGTGGCTCAGTCAGTTAGGTGTCTGCCTTCAGCTGTGGGATCGAGCCCTAAGTTGGGCTCCCTGCTCGTTTGGGGAGCCTGCTTTTCCCTGTCCCTCTGCTGCTGCCCCTGCTTGTGCTTGTGCACCTGCACTCTCTCTCTCTGTCAAATAAATAAATAAAATCTTAAAATGTTGAGATACTTCTCAAATTGATTTACATATATAACAAATTCCAGCTCCCTTCCCCCTTTTTGGGCAGAAATTGACAAGCTGATCCTTAAATTTATATGGAAATCCAAGGGACCATAATAGCCAAGATGATTTTGAAAAAGCAGGGAAAAGTAGGAAGACTCAAACTTTCTGATTTCAAAAACTGTTATAAAACTACAGTAATCAAGACAGTGTGGCACTGGCATATGGATAGACTTAGAAATGACTGCATACCTTCCTTGTCTCTGGGGCTCTGGGTTATTTTAAACTGATAGACCAGCCCTCTTTAGGCTTTTAAGAATTTAAGTTTAGCTGATTCCTCCTTGCCCACTTTTGTAGTGCCTGCTTTTTTGATCATGATCTGCCAGTGGCAAAACAGTTTCTGTGTTCTGTCTCTCTTTGGAGGGACTTGTCACTCTTGGGATTTCAGGGTTTTTCTTGTTGTCTTGCATACTCAGCCATGTGGTAAATTTGAGAAGAGTTAACGATTTTATGGATCACCTAATCTTTTTTCATTATTATGATGGAAGGAATATTCTCTTCCTGCTTTCTACATCCTAAGCAGAGTGGAAATAACATGGCACTTGGCCTGTAATAGATTCGGCACTCAGTTAAAATTTAATTAAGTGGGTTGAATTCATTGAATACTTAGGTAATATATAAGTATTATACTTAGTGTGCTGAGCACTTACAAATCATTTAATCCACACACCTATCTGTGGGTATAGGTGCTATATTTATTCTTATATTTTTTAGATGTAAACTAAAGGTTAATGGAGAAAAGGAACTAGAGGTACAACAATAAAGGAACATTTTTGTTGACTTTACCTATTATCATCTTCCCTTCCTTCTTCCTCCCAAATAAAATTCTCGAATCCATTTTTTACTTCTGCAAGAAAAGGAGATGTTATCCTTGGCATTGTAAGTTCTCATTTCCTCATTTGATGGGCAGTGAGGCAGAATATAAATGAGGGAAAATCTGGAAGAGACCTAGTTGGACTTTTGATTTAACAGGGAGAAGACATTCTCAGGTCTGAGGGCTTTGGGTGGTCAGTAGTAGGAGCTAGGTTTTTTAACAGGTGAATGACAAAATGACTGTTTTGGCTTTTCTACCTACCTTTCCATTTTCCCCCTTCCTTTCTGCTTCCAGAAATGTGAAATAGTTAATAGCCTTCAGTTTTTTCATAGGATAGTAGAATTTTAAGTATTTTTCATTACTGTTAGTTTTTTTTTTTTTTTTTTACTTATCTGCTATGTAAGAATTCCTATAGGTAGCTGTCATGCTAGAGACCTTAAACATAATTGCTTTTATCACTTATATTTGTCTTAACAAATTCCTTTGTAAACTACATGCACCAAAAAGTAGGCTAACAGAGTGTTTTCATTTTTAAAATTTGTGTTGTTTTTGTTTACTTCCAGAAAAGAAACTGAGATGAGCCTGATCAATAAGCTCAAATAAAACAAATGTTATTAATTCATCTTCAGCTATTTTCTGAAATTCATTTTCTAAGATGTACCATTTGTAACTCACCACATTAATCATTCTACATTTTCTCACATTCTAGTTGATAGATGCAAGTTAAGTTTCATGCATTGCCTATCTTTGTTGGAATTTCAACACCTTTTTAAGTATTCTACATTTTTTAAAAAAGATTTCTTTGGGAGAGAGAGAGAGCAAGCGAGCATGAGTGGGGGAGGAGGGTACAGAGGGAGAGGGAGAAGCAGATTTCCCATTGAACAGGGAGCCTGACGTGGGTCTCTATCCCAGAACCTTGGGCTTATGATCTGAGCTGAGCTACCCAGGCACCCCCTGTATTCCACATGTTAATATAAACTGAATGATAGACCCCAGGTCATTATTGTATTCACAAAAAGCATTAATACAGAGACAGCGCTAAAGGTTAAGGAATTGGAATATGGAGACAAGAATTATTTACACATGGTAGGATATTTTAGAATGCTCTGGCTTGATATAACAGTCACTTACATGCTGCTTCTTCCCTAGTTATCAGGGAATATGAAGAATAGAGAAAGTATCCAGGAACCTAGATTTGATTATTACAACCATGAAGTTCCTGATATTGACCTCAGTGATTGTGAATTTCCACATGTCATTGAAATTTATGACTTCCCCCAAGAATTTCGTACTGAAGACCTCCTGCGGGTTTTCTGCAGTTATCAGTAAGTATTTACAATTGGTTGGGCATACTTGGGAAGGTGGGATGAAGTTTTCTTAAAATGTCTTCTGAAAAATCATCTCTTGTTTGCATATTCCCTGTTGTTTACTTTAGCATCAGTTTTGTTTATTGTCTTCTCCAAATCCGTTGGAAATCTCCTGTATCAAGCCTGTCTTCTAAAGTTCTTTAAAAATGCCAAATAGTCTTTTTAGACCTCATTTTAGGCATTTAAGAAGAATATCTTCAGTGATGACTTCTGGATGTCTTCATGGTGCATTTAGTCTGTTTATAGTTGTTATAATTATTGATATATTTAGATGTATGCCTGCCATCTTTTTTTGTGTTTACTTGTTTCGTCTTTTTCTCTTCTTTCTTGCCTTCTGTTGGATTGATGAGGTATTTTTTTCTCATTCTATTTTATTTGGAACTGATATTGTGTTTCTATTCTTTGGTGGTTACTTTAGAAATTACAAACTGCATGCTTAACTTATCAATGGCTAAAGTTAATATTTTTATACTCTTTCCAAATACTATAAGGGCTTTGAACTCCATTTCCCAATCCAATTCCCTCCCTTTCCACCACCCCCAACTAATATGCTCTTGTGACTATTTTCTTTTTAAACTCCATTTTCTGTTAGTATTTTACATAGCATTCTAATTTATCTACTTCCTGTGTTTTTCATTTATACCTCTTGCATCTCATATCTTCCATCTGAAATCTTTTTCTTCCTGCATGGAATACATTCTTTTACCATTTAGTTTAGTAACAATCTGCTGTTAACAAACCCATTTGTTTTTTTGTTGTTGTTTCTTTAATGGTGTTATTTCAGCCTCATTTCTCAAAGATGTTTGCGAGGTATTGAATTCTAGGTAGGCAGTTATTTTTCTCTCAGAAATGTGCAGATTTAGTTTACTGGCTTTATGGAGTATAAGCCAGCTGTAAGTTCACAACTGTTGCTTTTGAATGTAATCTGTCTTTTCTCTTTGGTTGCTCTTAGGTTTCTCCTTTTCTTGTATTGTGTATTTTAGTATGATGTGGCTTTGCTTCTTTAAAAATTTATTCTTCTCGAGATTACTTGAGCTTCTTAAATCAGTGAGTTTTTATTTTTCATTGATTTTGGAGAATATATACATTATCTCTTTAGGTAGTGCCTTTTTGCCAGTCTTTCTCTTTTACCTTCTCTAAGATGCCAAGAAAATATGTATTAGACCTTCTCATTTAATCCTCATTTTACTTCTCTTTTTTGTTTTCCATGTTTGTCTCTTTTACATTCTGAATAGTTAGAGGGAAAGATATATTATATATATATATATATATATATTTCCAGTTCACTAATTTTTTCTTCAGCTGTGTTTAATTTGTTGTTAAATCTGTCTGTTGAATGTTTAAATTTCATCTATGTTTTTCATTTTTCTAAGTTCTCTCTCTTTAAAATCTATATGGGCATTTTATAGTTTCTTGTTTTTTTTTCTAAAATATTTTCAAGATTTAAACAATTACTTAAGTATTAAACGTAGACATTCTGTGGTCTTTCTGGTAATCCCTTTACCTGAAGTCTTTTAGTTCTGTTTCTGCAAATTCTCACTCTTGGTACCTTGCTTTTTTAGAGGTTTACTTATTTATTTATTTATTTATTTATTTTTACTGTGAGCCAACTAGTTTCCTTGGAATTTTATTTATGGGAATTGAAGTCTACAGTAGAAGATTTCTCCTGAGAGGTTACGTGTTTTCTTCTGCCAAGCACCAAGGGCCCTAAAAGTTCAGCAGCACTGTAAATTAAATTATTGATTTGAGGTTATTCTGACCACCGAGATAGAAATAGTCAAGTGGAGAATGGTAAAAAATGATCGTTGTGTGTCTCAACTAGTTTAACAACACATATAAATGTCTAGTCACTTGGCAGTCTTTGATGTGGTGCCGAGGCCTTTTTTTTTTTCTTTTAAGTTGCTGGCCTATTGATAGAAGAGTTCTTTTAGATTATCCTCCTAATACATCAACTAAAGTGGAGTGAGAACTTTAATAAACCTTTAGAGTCATCTGAGTGCTTACTCCTTATAGGTTAAAATGTTTTCTCTTTTAGAGCTGTTTTGGTCAAACATAATTGATAATCATTTTTGGATTCTTTTCTTAAGATTTTAAAAATTTATTTATTCAACAGAGAGTGCATGAGCGCACAAGCAAGGGGAGTAGCAGGAGAGGGAGAAGCAGGCTCTCCACCAAGCTGGGAGCCCAACGTGAGGCTTGATCCCAAGACCCTGGGACCATGACCTGAGTGAGCCAAAGGCAGATACTCAACCAACTGAGCCACCAGGCACCCCCTCATTTTTGGATTTTTTAGTGACTTCACCATTCTCTCTACTCTTGCAAAGCATTCAGTTGATTTTATAGACACAACATCTTTCTTTTTCACACTCATATTTCATTGTTTTAATTTTACTAAATTACGTAATGAATCAAAACTGACATAAGTGGGTTTGAAAACAATTGCACTAATTCTTCTTATGTACATAGTTCATACATGTATAGGACAAGCTAAGTGAATCAGAAGTATACCTCTGTATCTTTAACTTATAAGAAGAAAATAAGCTTCAGGAATCAAGAAACCGTCCAGAAAGAAAATTACTAAGAAAGAGATCTTCAGGATCTGGAAGAAGTCAATAGCAAGAAGGATTATACTTTAACACTCTAATCCTGATATTAAAAATAAGTAGGTCTGTTATCTGATATTACAAATTTTAATTTAAAATTCAACTCATGTAGATCTTGAATTTGTAAAATTCTGTTAGGGTTTAACCCCCTACTTTTCCTTAAAGGGCCAGATAAGAAATATTTTAAGCACTTCTGCCATCATTGCACAAAAGCAGCCACAGACAGTATGTAAACAAATGAGCATAGCTGTATTCAGTGAAATTTTATGTACAAAAACAAGCACCCTGTTTTTCTTTTTTTTTTCCTTTTTTTTTTTTTAATTTTTATTTATTTATGATAGTCACACAGAGAGAGAGAGGCAGAGACACCGGCAGAGGGAGAAGCAGGCTCCATGCACCAGAAGCCCGACATGGGATTCGATCCCGGTCTCCAGGATCGCACCCTGGGCCAAAGGCAGGCGCTAAACCTCTGCGCCACCCAGGGATCCCGCACCCTGTTTTTCTATAAAGTTCTAGAACAGGCAAAACTAGCTAGCAGCCACGCACCTCACTTAAATTTGGATGAGGGGAGGGTATCAGTTCTATAACTAAAAAAAGTAAGGGGGTGACTGGATCCTGGAGGATAGCTAATCTTTCCATAGACCTTATGCTGATTGTATAGGGTTGGTCAGTTAGTCGAATTCATTAACATGTTAAGACCTTGTATCAGCACCTGTTCCATATAAAGTGCCTAATAGATTTGAAAAAGCAGTGAGCTTTAATTTCAAAGTAGAACTATTTTAGATTGTTATTAGTAATGATGATTTTTAAAATCAAAGATTAGCTTTGTTGATGTCTAGAATTTCCTAAAGACTAATTAATTCTTATGAATTATTAATTTCCCTTTGCTTTGTTTCTTCCTAATTTTACCTTTAATAGACCATTTTTCTATCAAACCCAAAAACATTCCTAAAAAAGGAGAAGCATTTTAAAGGATTATGAAATTCCAAAGTCTAAAAGGCGCTCCAGATCTCATCTAAGGTCTTTTTCTAACCTTTTTGTAGACTCTTATTATATAGGCTCTTCTGCTATTGAACTTTTTCAGTCTCCAACCCCTGTGGTCATTTTATGCCATGGTCAGACTTACTCTTACATTCAGGAAATTCTTTAACTAACCTTCAAAGCCTTCTTCATTCCTTTTTTCCTCAAAGGAATTTTTTTCTTGACTGAAGGAAGATATTTTAGCTGTTGTCTCTTTTTCTTTCTTTATAGTGCTTTATAAAAATAAAGTCAAGGTCACAGTGCAAAAGTCTATAATAATGTCCGAGGGTCAAATACCTGAGTCAACTTTATATTTTAGTCACTATCTTTATCAATATTAATAATATTTCTGATGAATATTGCTATTAGTTGTAAAAAATAATGAGCACCATTCATTTATTAAATGCCCATAAGTGCTCAACACTGTGCTCTTTGCCTTGTCACAGAGGATCTCATTTCCATTTTCATAATAACTCTGTTTGGAAAGTGCTATGCCCATTTCTATAGATGAGCAGACCTCGCTTCAAGAGAAGTTAAATCTGCCCAAGATCTCAAGGTGGCAGAATGCTGACTGACTCCTATAGTATCTGACCCTCAACCCCATGCCCTTTCTACAGAAGAGCTATGTTGAATCTATGAACAGTTTTTAAGTTCCTAGCTGAAAAAATATCATCATTTTGATAGTCATTGTGCTCACTGCAATGTAGCTCTGTTCCACAATAAACGTATTTTTAACAGTCATTCTTTTCTAATTTTGTCTGATGTTTCTCTAATCTTGATTATCTTTTATCCTGAATTTTTCTGACTTTGCTGCAGTTCTTTCCTGTTTTCCCTTTCTTACTTTCTCCAACTAGAAAGAACAGGTCAGTTTTTCTCAATTCCTTGATTTTTTTGTTTTGTTCTGAGGGGTTGTTTCTTGCTCTGTTTTTTTTTTTTTTTTTTTTTTTTAAGATTTTATTTATTTATTCATGAGAGACACAGAGAGAGAGGCAGAGACACAGGCAGAGGGAGTAGCAGGCTCCTTGAGGGGAGCCCAGTGTGGGACGTGATCACAGGATTCCGGGATCACGTCCTGAGCTGAAGGCAGATGCTCAACACTGAGCCACCCTGGCATCCCAGTTTCTTGCTCTGAATGACATATCTCCCTCTCCCTCTCCGTCTGTCTATGAGCTTTCATTTGCATTAAATCCAGGTGACCTTCCCTGCCTACCTCCTCTTGCACTATTCTTCTACCTCTCCTCTGCTTCCTCTTTTCACCTCTTCTTGTTCTGTGCCCATAAGAACATCTCTTGTAAATAGCATGATAAATACATTACCTCCCCAAGGGACATGTGAGGATTAATTAGTTGGTGTCTATAAAATGGCTGGGAACGTAAAATAGTCCCAGGTAGTTCTTTATGATGGTATAATTGCTTTTAAAATTCAGTGGCTTCTTCTGTCCTCCAAGCTGTTTTTTGTGTCATTATCCCCATTCCACCTGTGCGCTCGTTGAGTGTTTATCTCATCATGAAATGCTTTACGAGACTATTTGAAAGATGTTTTATAAAAGTAAATTTTATTTTAAGAAATAAAATTGTGTTGTTTTGTTACAGAAAGAAAGGATTTGATATTAAATGGGTGGATGACACACATGCCCTAGGAGTATTCTCCAGTCCAATTACAGGTATTCACCCAGTGGATTGCAGTGTTCTTCCCTTATTGTCTATTTTCTCCTGCTACTTGTTCTTACTTCCCTTGTGTTCTAGCCCGTTGGCATTTTATTCAGCCGGTGTAGATAAATGGCACATACAGGTTTTTGAGGCATAGTACTTTGTACCCATGTGCTCTCCCTCTCTCTTTTCACCTTAATCCAGTAGTAATTTGGAGAGAGAGCCAGCTCCTTCCAGTGTTACATGCTGTATAACTGTCAGTTATGATCATACATAAATAGATTATAGGTAGAAATTTAAGAAGCCAGTGTTACTAAATCTTAACAATTTTGTGACTTTTTTTTCCCCACCTAGGCAAATGAATTTGAAGTAGCCCTTGAACCTTTCTAGTGAGAGATTTTAATACCTACTTTCTGAATATTTGATTGGGCCTTATTTACATCTATCATTAGCCTCATGATCCATGTGATACAGAGGCATTCAAAGAAATTAGAGATGTTGGTTTCTGTCTGAACCACCTGGAATAGAGGTCTGCAACTGTAAAGGATCAGATAGTAAATATTTTAGGGTATAAGATCTCTGTCACTACTCAATTCTGCTGTTGTAATAAGAAAGCATCCTTAAACAGTATTCAAATGAATAGAAGTGGCTCTATTTCAATAAAATGTTACAAAAAACAGGTGGTTGGCTGGATTTGGTCACAAAATCATAGTTTGCTGATCCCTGATCTAAAATAATCACTTGCCAGGTTGTTTATGGATTTTCTAGAGCTGACCACCTCTTTAACTTGCCATGAAAAATAAAACTGTAACATCTAGATATCTAGGAAATACTTTGAGGGTTAGCCTTAAATTTTCTTTTGTATCACTCTTCTTCATACTTCTACTTCCTTATATTTATTCCTCTTTGCAGCTCGTGATGCTCTGGGTAGTAAACATACCATGGTGAAAATCCGGCCCTTGTCACAGGCCACAAGAGCAGCCAAGGCCAAAGCTAGAGCTTATGCTGGTGAGCCTATAATCTCAGGGGCTTTTTCTTGTTGATGGTTGTGTTACTGTTTTTCCAGCACTTGTACCTCATCTAGCGTTCTAAAGACATATCACTTTTATTTTTAGTGTTAAAGGAAGTGTGTTTTTAAAGAAAAGACAAAGGCTGTGTTGGAAATATGGCATCTGAGCAGCCACTTGGAGAGAGGGTGGGAGTTACAGCCAAGCAATGTGGCTGCGGTTTTCTGATGACATCTGATTCCACCTTACCTCAGTGTTGAACTGTTTGAAAGTGTTACTGTAGAAATTGTGTTAATACAGATGAGGAAGCCAGGGTTGTTAGTGCTTTGCCATGTTAGTTTTCTCTGATCGTCATCTGTTGGCCTGTATTAATTACTGCTGAGGCAGCCCTTGTTAGTCTATTTTATATGTTAATTACAGAGTTAAATTATTTGGTGCTAGAGTGCTTTCTCTTCCTTACTTCCTCTTGCTCCCTCCCTTTCTCCCATTCAGAGTTCCTCCAGCCAGCAAAGGAGCGTCCGGAGACTTCAGCAGCCCTTGCCAGAAGGTTAGTCATCAGTGCCCTTGGGGTTCGAAGTAAGCAGAATAAAACAGAAAGACAAGCAGAGCTCAAGAAACTGCAGGAAGCCCGAGGTGAGTTGAAGTGATGGCATTCCTCTCTCATTCTCTAGAGCTCACAATAGGCATGTGTTAAAAAAAAAAAAAAATAATGAAGCCCATTCCATTTTGTTTTCCATTTCCTAGGAGCCTTCCAAGTGTGTTGAAATTGTTTTCATGCCTTATATTTAGGGGGAAGACATTGTAGGATTTGTCCTTCTGTTCCACATACCACGGCATCCTAATCCATGCTCTTAACTGTTGTTTTCCAGGAGATAGGTTCGGTCTTCTCAGCTTATCAGCCGTGGCTTTTTCTGTAGTTCCTGCTCCAAAGTCTGAGCAAAATTTTCCTGTGAAGACATAGTAGTCTCCCAAGCAGAAAACATTTGCTGTGGTTTTACAGGGCCACAATTGCTGTGATATTATCTAATGGTTTAGATTAAAAGTAAAAAAACAAATTAAGGAAAAGCCAGCTACTGACATGGATGATAGTAACTGTAGGAGGTATTTTTTTCTTTAAAGACAGTCTTGAGTGGCTCCATTAGTGTACATCTAGATTAACCTATCTTCTGATTATTGTGCGGTACCTCCATGTCCTTAGAAAGTATTTCCACTGATCCACAGCAGGGTTTTTCTTTCCCTGTAGTTTGGAATTGAGGTTAAAATCTCTCTTCCCTTTTTCTAGGCTATTGACTTACATGTAAAGGCCTGGGACTCTGGCCTTACATTTAAGTACTTTTTATCAACCTCCAGGCTTTAGACAGTCTCATTGCCTTAGCCCACGATCTGTGGAACCTGTGAAGGCAATTTATTCTGAAAATTCCACTTACCAAAAAGTAACTTCATTTTTCCATTAAAACGAATTGAAGTTTCAGACTCCTTGTTTATTGCCGGTTCTAACAAGGCCATTAATACTTCCTGTCCACTCTGCTTTGGTGATAGCAGGCAGCTTGCGGACTCTCAGCTGCACTGGCCAGATAACCAGTGACAGAGTGTGTCATGGCAGGTGCTAGAGTTTTAGAGTTGAACCCAACTAATTTTTGAAACCTTAATGATTTTAATGAGGCAGTTTTGATTTTTTCCAATGCATGTTCACTCAAAGGCCTTTTACAGACTGTATAGAAACAAGTGAGAATTTTTCTGTTTTCGGGGTTTTTTTTGTTTTTGTTTTTATACATGTTAATAATAGAACTAGAGTAAGGGAGAATGTATAATATCCTTAACCCTCTTTTAATTATCTCTGAGGAAAGTGCTTTCTCTGTGATCTTTCAGAAGATAACTAGAGGGAGAGAGAGTACTCTTTGCAGTGTCTCATGCTTCCCTACCGTATGCATGTAATATTAACTGGAACTCTACGTGTACTGCAGCAATAGTTTTGCACAGATACCATCTTAAGTATTGCCCTCTATTTTTCTGTAGGCACATTAGCATGCAGCTTTATTTGAAGTATTTGTTTTAAATGCCCACTTATGCAGAGGACATTTCAATGATGCAATTAAAAATGAGACTGTTGGCTCAGTGAGTACCCTATTACTTTTCTAAAGAAGGCCTTTATTTGTGAATGGAGACTCACTGTGATAAGTTCCTCTTATCCATTGGTGCTGAGGCTGTACAGGTTATAGAAGATTCTTTATAATGCTTCAGAGCTCTCCCATTCTTCATCTCTGAGAAAACGCATGTGGAAAATTCCTGATATATCTCTTTTTGACTTCTTTATGCATTAGGCAGATAGATATTCTTATAGCTGCCTGCATAGAGCCCAAGACTTTTCACTTAAAGATTTTTTTCTTTAAAAAAAAAAAAAAAAAAAAAGATTTTTTTCCTATGGAAATTAAACGTACCATTTAGGTATTAAACAGAATAGATATTTTTGTTCCAGATCTTCGTCCACTGGAAGGGGAGGGATCAGTACAGCATAGTGGATAACATAATAGATTGTACAATCATGCTGGCTAGATCTACCTCTAAGTTCAACCATTTACTGGCTATGTGACATTGGATGGATTATGTATTCTCTGGAGGCCTCTGTTTTCTCATCCATAAAGTGGAAATAAAGTGAGATAATCCACAAAAGATGCTTAGTCATCTTTGGAACCCATCGGAATGTGCACTCTCCTGTTTCTGTGGGCCTGTAATAAGTATATGATAAATGTTAGCTGCTGCTGTTTTTACTAATAGTGGTAATATTATATGGTGAGTCTAGCACAGATTTCAATGCATATTTTTTAGCCGTACCCTTTTTATTTTAAGTCTCCTTTAATGCTCTATCAACAACATTTAGCATTTCAGCTAGGCACTTGCCCTGTGTAAAGCATTGTGCTTTTATATGAGAGAATTAGAGAGATGGAAAAACTTTGTTTTTCTGCTTAAGACTTATAATCAAGTGAGGGTATCTGCCTTGAGTAAGGAAGAAAATATGATTTTAAGCAGTTGTTTTTCTTCTCACTTCAGTTCTGAAGAATTTTTTTAATTCCAGTATAGTTAATGTACAGTGTTAAATTAGTTTTGGGTGTACAATATAGTGATTCAACAATTCTATACATTACTCAGCCCTCATCAAGATAAGTATACTCTTAATTCCCATCTCCTATTTCACCCATCCCCCCATCGCCCCTCTGGTAACCATCAGTTTGTTCTGTGTAGTTAAGAGTCTGTTTTTGGTTTGTCTCTTTTTTTTCCTTTGTTCCTTTGTTTTGTTTCTTAAATCCCACATATGAGTGAAAAATCATATGGTATTCTTTTGCTAGCATTACACTCTCTAGCTCCATCCATGGTGTTGCAGATGGCAAGGTTTTATTCTTTTGGCTTAATAATACTCCATTGTATTTATATACCACCTCTTCTCTATCCATTCATCTATTGATGAACTCTTAGGCTGCTTCCATAATTTGGCTCTTGTAAATAATGCTGCAATAAACATAGGGGTGCATGTATCCTTTCAAATTAGTGTGTTTTAGTCTTTGGATAAAGTACCCAGTTGTGCAATTACTGGATCCTGTGGTAGCTATTTTTGATATTTTGAGGAACCTCCATACTGTCTTCCACAGTGACTGTACCAGTGTGCATTCCCTCCACCAGTGCACAAGAGTTCCTATTTCTCCACATCCTTGCCAACACTTGTTTCTTATGTTTTTGATTTTAGCCATTCTGGCAGTGTGTGAGGTGATATCTTATTGTGATTTTTATATGCATTTCCCTGAGGATGAATGATGTTGAGCATCTTTTTATGTGTCTTTGGCCATCTGTTATGTCTTCTTTGGAGAAATATCTGTTCAAATATTTTGCCCATTTTTAATGGGATTATTTGTTTTTAGTTCTGAAGATTTTAACATTAAAAGCATAATGAGTTTTTGTGATTAAAAGGATGGGAAGGCAACTCCCGGCAATGTAATATGTTGTGATGATTCTGTGATGGAAGATATTATCTCCAGTTTAGAGCTGGCGCTGGAAAGTTAAGTAACTGGCCTAAAATTACCTAATTGGTAAATTGAGAGGAGGCATTTGAACCAAGGCCTCTCTAATTAAAACCCATGCTCTTTTTACAATACTGTAATCCCTTTTAAGGGACTTTTGGAGTAATTAACAATTTTTCCAGGGGGAAAAATTTTTTTTAAGGTCTTCCGAAAGTGAAAGATAGCAGGCTTTTTAAAAGTTACCTCTTTCAATGGTTAGCAGCTTTTGCTGTCAAAAAAATTCTTCCCTAGGTTTAACTTAAATTTGTATAGTAGTTTAGGCTAGTTTCCTCTTTTTTTCCTTTCTAGAAATAGGGAACATGTGGACACCATCCTGTTCTAATCTTTAGAGATCAGGGGCCAATTATTTAGGAATAAAGAAGTCTGATCCGTAATAGAGTTTTTGTCATTAACTTTAGCTATGTTGCTATGGGCACGTCTCTATATCTTTCTGCTCTAGTTTCTAACAAAGCAAAACTAATGCCTGATGTACCCTGGAGAATTTTTTTAGCACAACCTAAGTTAATGTGTAAAAACATTTATTTAGAAAGGTGCTTTACAAATTAAGCATACTATTATTTATGTGGCTCTTAGAAAATTAGTGCTCATTATAATATGAGACAGTAAAAACAAATATGTATTATGTACTTCTGCTTCCCATCTGTTATCTATGACAAACAATGCTAATCAGTTATGACACTTTTTTGTGAGTTTTGACTTGATCACTGCCAATTGATCAGAATTAGCTTGGAAATTGAAATCTGTGTGCCATCCATAAATAGTGCTGTAAAATAGCTAGTTGCCCCCCTTGAGGGGTTCTGCTGTC